>NC_135340.1:81528834-82153834 GCF_023851605.1 Tamandua tetradactyla
ATATAATATAGTATAGTTCCATGGATTTTTAAAAAAATATTTATTCTGTTACCATATATATATAATCTAACATTTCTTCTTTTAATCATATTCAGATATATATCTCAGTGCTGCTAATTGTATTCACAATGCTTTGCTACATTATCACCATCCATTACCAAAGTATTTCCATCATTCCAAGTATGAATATTGCACATTTTAAGCTTTACCTTCTGTGCTGGTTTCAAACTGTTATGTACCCCAGAAAAGACGTGTTATTTTAATCCAATCTTATGAGGTCAGACCTATTTTTAGATGGAAATTTTATTTTTGAGGTGGGGCATGAGCAGGCACGGGGAATCAAACCCAGGTCTCTGGCATGGCAGGCAAGAATTCTGCCACTGAGCTACCATCACACCACCTTGGGTGGGAAAGTTTGATTACGGTGCTTCCATGGTGATGTGGCCCTACCCGTTCAAGGTGGGTGTGCTGGTTTGAAAGGATTTATGTACCCTAGAAAAACCATGTTTTGATCCTAATCCATCTTGTGGGATCAACGGTTTCTTCTAATCCATATTCAGCGCTATATGGATTCGAAATTTGATTAGGTCATCTCCAAAGAGATGTGACTCCATCAATTGTGGGTATTAAAATTGATTAGATGGAGCAGGCAATGGTGGTACAGTGGCAGAGTTCTCATCTGCCATGCCAGAGACCCAGGTTCTATTCCCGGTGCCTGCCCATGCAAAAAAAAAAAAAAAGATTAGATGGAGACGTATCTCTACCCATTCTACCTGGGTCATGATTACTTTACTAGAATCCTATAAAAGAGGAGACATTCCAGAGAGAGTTCCTTTTGAGAATGAGGAGAGAGCCGCAGAACCATGACAGAAGTATGAGAGAATCACAGAGTCTACCAGCCAGTAACCTTTGGAGATGAGGAAGGAAATGCCTCCTGGGGAGCTTCATGAAGCAAGAGGCCTGGAGAAAAAGCTAGCAGATGCTGCCATGTACGCCATCCTGAGAGAGAAACTCTGAACTTCATTGGCTTTCTTGAACCAAGGTATCTTTCCCTGGATGCCATAGATTGGATGTGTCTATAGACTCGTTTTAATTTAACAATTTCACAGCCTTAGAACTGTAAACTTTAACTTATTAAATTCTCCTTTTTAAAAGCCACCCCATTTCTGGTATATTGCATTCCGGCAGCTAGCAAACTAGAATATTGGGTCTTTTTTTTTGTCAATTAATTTTATTTTTAATTATGGATAACATATATATACAAAAAAGCAATAAATTTCAAAGCACACCACAACAACTAGTTATAGAACAGATTTCGGAGTTTGGTATGGGTTACAGTTCCATAATTTTAGGTTTTTCCTTCTGACTGCTCCAAGACACTGGTACTAAAAGAAATATCAATATAATGATTCAGCAATCATACTCCTTTGTTAAATTCTACCTTCTCTGTATAACTCCACCATCACCTTTGATTTTTCTGTCCCTCTCTTTTTTTTTTAGTTTTAAATTCTTTTTTTCTTTTCACTTTTTTTATTAATTAAAAAAATTAACAAACAAACAAAACAATAAGATATCATTCCATTCTACATATATAATCAGTAATTCTTAATATCATCACATGGTTGCATATTCATCATTTCTTAGAACATTTGAATCGATTTAGAAAAAGAAATAAAAAGACAACATCTAAAGAAATAAAACGATAATAGAGAAAAAAAAGTTACACATACCATACTCCTTACCCCTTGCTTTCATTTACCACTAGCATTTCAAACTAAATTTATTTTAACATTTGTTCCCCTTATTATTTATTTTTATTCCACATGTTCTATTCTTTTGTTGATATGGTAGATAAAAGGAGCATCAGACACAAGGTTTTCACATTCACAGAGTCACATTGTGAAAGCTATATCATTGTTCAATCATCATCAAGAAACATGGCTACTGGAACACAGCTCTACATTTTCAGGCAGTTCCCTCCAGCCTCTCCACTACATCCTGAACAACAAGGTGATATCTACTTAATGCATAAGAATAACCTCCAGGATAACCTCTCGACTCTGTTTGGACTCTCTCAGCCATTGACACTTTGTCTCATTTTACTCTTCCCCCTTTTGGTGAGAAGGTTCTCTCAATCCCTTGATGTTAATTCTCAGCTCATTCTAGGGTTTTTCTCAGTCCCTTGATGCTGAGTCTCAGCTCATTCCAGGATCTCTGTCCCACGTTGCCAGAAAGGTCCACACCCCTGGGAGTCGTGTCCCACGCAGAGAGGGAGAGGGTGGTGAGACTGCTCGTCATGTTGGCTAGGGGGAGAGGCCACATCTGAGCAACAAAAGTGGCTCTCTTGGGGGTGACTCTTAGGCCTAAATTTTCAGTGGACTTGACCTATCCTTTGTGGGATTAAGTTTCATATGAACAAACCCCAAGACTGGGGGCTCAGCCTGTAGCTTTGGTTGTCCACACTGCTTGTGAGAATATCAAGAATTTGTCTGTCCCTCTCTTTAGGGGTATTTGGGGTATAGCCATTCTAACTTTTTTATGTTGGAAGGGGCTTTCACTAATATGGGGTAGGGAGATGGAACTGGCTGATGCTCTGGAGAGGCTGGGCTCTCTAGGTTTCAGGACTTATCTGGTCCAGGGACCCATCTGGAGGTTGTAAGTTTCTGAAATGTTACCTTAGTGCATGGAACCTTTGTAGAATCTTATACATTGCCCTAGGTATTCTTTAGGATTGGCTGGAATGGTTTTGGTTGGGGTTGGCAGGTAATGATAGGTAGCAAAGTCAACCTGAAGCTTGTGTAAGTGCAACCTCCAGAGTAGCCTCTTGAGTATTTGAACTCTCTCTGCCACTGATATCTTATTTGTTACACTTCTTTTCCCCCTTTTCATCAGGATGGCATTGTTTATCCCACGGTACTAGGGCCAGCCATATCCCTGGGAGTCATCTCCCATGCCACCAGGGAGACTTTCACCCCTGGATGTCATGTCCCACGTAGGGGGGATCAAGTGGGTCTTGATCAGCTTGCTGGAATCCTTTAAGAGGGAAACATTTTTGGAAAAAGCTCAGATACAGAGTTTGGAGAGGCTAAGCTAGGAGATTAATCCCAGTTTGCCATGGAGTTGCTAAGTGAGGGCTCACGATGCTTAGAGAGATAGCCACTGGAATCAGAAGCTGAAAGCAACAAACCGGGAGCAAGGACCAGCAGGCGTTGGCTACATAACTTCCCTAGACAGAGGTGTTCCAGATGCCAGCAGCCTTTCTTCAAAGTCAAGTTATCTTTCTCTGGATGCCTTAATTTGGACATTTTCATGGCCTTAGAACTATAAGCTTATAACCTAATAAATCCCCTTTGTAAAAGTCAATACATTTCTGTAAATTGCATTCTGGCAGCATTAGCAAACCAAAACACCTTCCCATTCCCGATCCCTACCCATCCCCCTGGTGTTTTGGTTTGTTAAAGCTGCTGGACTGCAATATATCAGAAATGGGTTAGCTTTTATAAAGGGAATTTATTAAGTTACAAGTTTACAGTTCTAAGGCCATAAAAATGCCCAAACTAAGGCATCCAGATAAAGATACCTTGTCTTGAGAAAGACCAGTGGGTCTGGAACACATCTATCCGCTGGGAAGGCACATGGCTTTCTCTCCTGGCTTCTGGTTTCAAATGACTTCCCCGGGGATGTTTTCTTTCTTCATTTCCAAAGGTCTCTGGCTGTGCGGGCCCTGAAGCTTTTTCCAAAATGGTTCCTTCTTAAAGGACTCCAAATTAGCAACCCCATCTTACATGGGTGGAGACACATCTCCATGGAAACAACCTAATCATAAGGTCCCATCCACAATTGGGTGGGTCACATCTCCATGGAAACAACTTAATAAAAAAGATCCCACCCAACAGTATTGAATCAGGATTAAAGAACACAAGTTTCAAACCAGCACATCTGATAATCTATATTCTAGATTCTGACTCTGAGTTTACCTATTCTAGTTGTTTCAAATTGGCGAGATCATACAGTATTTGTCCTTTTGTGTCTGGCATATTTCACTCAATATGATGTCTTCAAGTTTCAGTCATGTTGTCGCATGTATCAGGACTTTCTTCATTTTTATAGCTGATTAATATTCCATTGTATGTTATGCCACATTTTGTTTATTCGTTCACCCATAGATGGACACGTGGATTGTTCCACCTTTCAGCTAATGTGAATAATGTTACTATGAACATTTGCATAGTGGGATGACTAATATCCCCCCCAAATTCATTGTCCCTGGAAATTTCAGAGCATGATTTTATTTGGATATAGGGTCTTTGCACACATAGTTAAAGTAAGTATCAAGATGAATTCATACTAAATTAGGGTGGGCGCTAAATCTAATAGAAATGTCCTTATAAGCAATAGAAAGAGACACAAAGAGACACAGAGAGTAGGCAATTTGAAGATGGAGGCAGAGGTTAGAGTGATACATCTACAAACCGAGAAATGCCAGGGTTTTCTAACAACCACCAGAAGCCAAAAGGAAGAATGGATTCTCTCTCAGACGGAACTGACCCTGTTAACAGCTTGCTTTCCGAGTTCTAGCCTCCTGAGTTATGAGAAAATAAATTTCTGCTGTTTTAATCCACTCAGTTTGGTAATTTATTAAGCAGTGCTTGGAAATGAACACAATTCATGCACACATTTTTGTTTGAACAGCTGTTTTCGATTCTTTGGGGTATATACCTAGGAGTGGGATTGAGGGATCATTTGGTAATTTTATGTTTAACTTATTGAGGATCTGCTAAGCTTTTTCAGCAGTAGCTGCACCATTTCATATTCCCACCTACAATAAATGAAGTTTTCAATTTCTCTACATTCTCACCAACACTTGCTATTTTCTGGGTTTTTTGTTTTGTTTTTAATTATTACAGCTATCTAAGTGGGTGTGAAGTGATATCTTATTGTGGTTTTGATTTGCATTTCCCTAATGAGTAATGATGTTGAGCCTTTTTTCATATACTTGTTGGCCATTTGTATATCTTCTTTGGAGAAAATTTATTCAAGTGTTTGGTCCTTTCTTTTTTTTTTTCAGGTGCATGGTCCGGGAATTGAACCCAGGTCTCCTACATGGAAGGAAGGCGAGCATTCTACCACTGAACCACCCATGCATCCTGGCCCATTTTTTAAATTGGGTTGTTTGTTTTTTTATTGTTGAGTTTTAAGAGTTCTTTATATATTCTGGACACTGGACCCACATCAGATATATGATTTACAATCCCATTCTGTGGATTGTCTTTTCACTCTGATAGTGTCCTTTGATGCATAAACATTTTTTTTTATTTTGATGGAGTCCAGTTTATCTCTTTTTTTTTCTTTTGTTGCTTGTGCTTTTGGTGCCATATCTAAGATACCATTGCCAAATCCAAGGTCATGAATATTTATACCTATGTTTTCTCCTAAGAGTTTTAGAGTTCCTGATCTTACATTTAGATCTTTGATCCATTTGAGTTCATGTTTTTAAGGTATGCCAAACTCCTATGCTTGACTGAGAAAAAGACTGAGGTTTTGATGAAATACTGCATATAGGGTGCTTAGTACCATGCCTGGGATTTTGTGTTTTTACTCTACCTATTAACACCCTGCCCCACTCTGGCTAAGGAACCTGTGCCTTGGTACTTCCCCCAACTTCAGCTGGACATCTTTATCCATCTGTCTTCAACGAGAACTATAACTACCTTTTTTTTTTTTTAACATTAAGGAGGTATTGAGTCATGAGCTAAGCACTTTGAATGCACCATCTCATTTCATTCTTACATCTTAGGATAAGATAGTTGTTACTGTCTCCATTTTACTGATAAGGAACTTAAGTCTCAGGCAACTTCCCCAAGATCTTACAACTAGTAAGTGGCAGAAGCAGTCAGTGTTCAGACTCCAGAGTAGGAAGACTCCAAGCTTCTAGGTTCTGGTTTCCCTTCCCTTAGTAGTCTCTGCCAGTAAGTTATATTTCCAGCCACTTCTCCTTCCTGGGCCCTTAGGGAAGGTTTCTGAGAGTTCATTTGGCCAGTCATTGGAACAGGTCAAGATAGGGTCTAAAATCTCCAGTTAAGGATCTGTCCTGAAGTTTTTTAGAGCTTACAGTGAGGTCAGAAGGTCAAGGAATCTCATCACAGCCATGGGGAGAGGCAAGGGGAATGGAGAAGAGCCCACAGACCCAGCTATTCCCTCAACATATATCCTGACAGCTAGTTCTCTAGAAGCCCTAAGCTCTCTTGGAGCTGCAGTGGAGGCCCAGGAGTGGGAGTCCCCCTCTTTGGGGGCCGTGAGGTAGAGGATGTTACTGCAGATGGACCCATGCAAGGGGACTGGCCTTTCTAGGAGGGGCTGGGACCTGAAACAAGACCTGAAGGACCTAGCCAACTTGGATGAAGGAGAGAAGGGGGTGGGATTGGCGGCCAGTTCAGCACAGAGAAGCTGGAAGTGCTGGTCAAGCCATCCAACATTGCCCAGGTTCCTTCCAAGTACCTCACTGCAAGTCCACACCACAACCCTCTGAATGAAGGGTTGTCAGCGCCATGTGGCAGGGGTTAAGGGGCTTTGCAGGGCCCACAGCTGCAGGTGGGATGTGCTGAAAGCCAGGGAGGAGGTGGATCATTCTGAGGGAGGCAATGAGGAGCCATGGAAGTGTCCCAAGCCTCTGGGGGTTACCTGGGCAATGTATGAGGCAGTTTATATGAGAGGGGAAGGGAGGTGGAGGCCAGACACAGTGCAGAGGTTTCTGAAGCCATTTCCTTGGGCCAGGTTAGGAACTTGGAAACAGAAGCTTTTGTCACCTGGGGGACCCCCGCTCTTTCCCTCCCATTCCTTGGCCAATCTGCTCATCTGTAAAATGAGGCCATTAGACCAGCTATGGCCCCTTTCAGCTCAAAGCCCACCCCTGGGGCCTCAGCCTCTGACCTCCTGGGGGCAGGTTTGGGACGGGGTGGTGGTGGGGGCGGGTCTCAAGATGCCCTTACTAGATAGAGATGAGCAGTGGTTCTGATGGGCAAGTAGTACCAAGATGAGAAGCTGGGCGGTGAGAGAAGTGAGGGGAGGGACTGGCCCGCAGGTTTCCCAGACCCTCAGCCAGGCTGGGGAGTCGGGAGACAAAGCCAGTCTGGCAGGCCCTGGGGACCAAAGGAAAGCCAGGCTAAGAGGACTTCTTAGGACTTCTTCCTCACTCTGGCCCCCCACCTTCCAGTCCAGCCTGGCATGGGGTGGGGCCAGCCCGCCGGGGTTCACATGCCTGAGGAGTGAGCGCCTGGTCCCGAGGAGGCAACATGATCTGTAAGGGATCTCTGACCGTCTCCTTTTGAACCCTGGAGAGGTTCTCAGTCATGTGAGGACCACAGGGGGATTAGCAAAGCTGAGATAGGAGGCAAGGGAGGCGGCCACCTGGAAGGGGTACGACTGGGAAGAAGATAAGGGGGCAGAGAAGAAAGCATGAAAAGGAGGGTCTCAGGTCTTGAGGTGGGGAGAATTGAGCTGCTGGGAAGGGCTCCACCGGGCTCCCAGTTGTAGATGCTGCCCGCAAGAAGGTGCCCGGGGCCTGGCTCCTTTGGAAGGGTGTGGACATGTCCCCTTCCAGCTTAAGTTTCTGGATGCATGAACCAAATAAAGGTGAGTCATTCTGAGAGGCAGGCCTGGGATGGGGAGGGGTGGTCTGGTGGGCCTGGAGAAAAGGGGAGGGAAGCAGAAGGAAAGAAGTCTGAAGTAGCAGAGAAAGGGTGTGTGTAGGGGGCTTTAAAAGACGCCTGGTCCCTGGTAAGAGTCACCGTCATGGGTCACATGAGACTGGCAGGAAAGGGGAGAAAGCATCGAATTTGGAGGTGGTCCAGACTGGATTCCAGACCTTTCCACTCCCCAGCTGTGTGACCCTGGGCAGCCCCTTGGCCTCTCTGAGCCTTGGGTTTTGGAACCAAATAGTAGTTGTGTTTTCTCCTTTGCAGTGGGGCTGGCTGAGAGCTCAGAGTACCCCAGACCCTCCCACTGCCCTTGCTGGTCACTCGGGCATACTGCCCCCCACTCCCACCCCGTGTTCCCGGATTGGCACCACCCCACCTTCTCCCACAAGGAGGTGCAGGCAGCATTCCGGGGGTGCTCTCTGGCGTTTGAACCAACCCAGGACCCGGGCAGTGAGGGGACTGAATGGGAGGCTGGGGGTTGCAGGGACCCTCCCGAGGCTCACGTTTGTGTGTGGGGGGGGTGTGCATACTGCCCCACTCCCACCCCACCCTTCCCACTAGGGCTCCCCTGCCTTTGCCCTGAGCTTGGGCCCAGTCTGCCTTCTGCACAAAGAGGAGTGAATGTTATTTAGAAGGAGATGAGGATTTGCCTTAAAAGGTATGGAGTGCTGTACCAGGGCCCAGCAGGGCGAGAGGGGTGGGGGAGGAGGCGGTCCAGCGAGGCACGGAGAAAGGGAAGGAGCTGGCAGTGAAAACCACCTTCCCAGGGGTGTGCACGGCGGCCCATACCGCGTCCCAGGCGCAGCACCCCTCTGCAGTGGATCCTGACAGCCACTGGGGAGTCAGTCAAGCAGCGGTTATGCCTACCCTACCTTCATTCTGAAGCTAAGGCAACAGAGACCCAGCTACCAAGAGGTGCCTGAGGCCAGATTGCTACAGCCCTCAGGAGCCAGGCAGAGTAGCAGTGGTTTCCCGGTGCTCCAGGGAGGCAAGGTGCCCAGCAGATGGTACCCCCTGCTGGAGGGGACCCTTGGGGCCTCCCTATCCTGACCCCTGCCCCCACAATCAGTTCCCAGACCTGTGGCTTCTGGCCCTGGGTTGCTCCTACCCGACTTGTAACTGGACGCCCTCCTCACTCTGCACCTTCCCAGGCAGGCTGGGGCTCTGTTTACTGAACCCAACACCGGCCAGCCCAGGGGAGGGAAGTGAAGGGGCACCCGGGGGGGCGGGCAGCGGCCTGGAGGCCACGACAACCTGAGGGCCGAGTGGCTGAAGGACGGAGCTGGAACCAAGGGACAGAGTGTCCGAGGAGTGGGAGGTGGCCTGTCTTTCACCCCCACACACACACTTGAGAGGCTTGTCTGACACCTGGGGTTCCCCTTCTCTATTCAGGGGCTCCTTCGAAGCTCCTCCCCTTCCATCTGGGCAGAGGTCTTGGCCCTTCCCGGTCGTTTATGTCTCAGCAGGCGATGCTTTTGGAATCATAAAGAAATGCAGCGTGTGCGCTCTGGGAGAAAGCTCCGGGGCTAGGAAGCACCCGTGCCTGATCCTTTTGGTGAGGGCCCTGAACCCCGACGTGAGGCCTCAGACACCGGGGTGTCCGTTGTGGCGCTGCCATTTACAGCTGTGAGAGCTGGGGCCGTCCGCCACCGCCTCCAAGCCCCGGCCGCCGCTGCAGGCTCGATCTTAGGAAACTCACAACGTTTTCAGACACGCTGGGCTGCGCGGGGCCGCGGGACGCAGACAGGCCGGGGCTCGGGGCGCATGCGCGGTGGGCCCCCCGCGGTAGGTGGGCGCAGCCCGGGTCCCCCAGAAGGGAAGACTTTAAGAAAGCGGGCGTTCTTGACCCCATGCTTCTGGTAATTCTCTTTTGTCATTCCCCTGAGGCCACTCAGGAGGCGGGGGTGGGGGTGGGGGGCGGGAAGGCCACCTCAAGTGATAGCTATAAAGGCAAAGGAACCCCGTCCTGGAGAGTTCGCAGGGGCCTGGCCCCACCTGGACTCTTTACTTGTCCTGACTTCACTAATCAGCTGTTACCCCCACTTCACGAATGATGAACCCCGGGCTCAGAGGATTTCGGCAACACGTCCAAGGTCACACAGTTTGGAAGCCCGAGGCCGGTATTTAAACTTGGGAACCTGGCTTCAGGGCATTCTGTTGAATTTGCAAAATAAACCCTGCACCATTTATCTGGGGCTGGGATTCCAGGCCCAGCTTGCACCGTGACCTTGGGCAAGACACCCGACCTCCCGGAGATGAGGTTTCTCCTTCCATAAGGTGAGGGCGATCGTCCCGCCGTCCTCTCAGGGTTATAATGAAAAACCAGTGGGCTAATGATTGCCTATGACAAATCACGAGGCATGCTGCAGATACTGGGTGGAAGCTTTTTCACAAAGACGACTGCCCCACCCTTCACCAAGGCAGCTTCCAGCTGGGAGGCAGAGGGGCAGCTTGGTCTCTGTAGAGACCGAATAGCCAATTCGCGCCATCTAGTGGTCCGTGGTGTGTGGTGCAAGGGGCATCCGAGGGCCCGGCCGCCCTGGGACTTGGTTGGGGTCAGAGCGTGACCCTTGGCCCAGTGGTGAAGGGCAAAAGAAGCCCAGGCCTCAGGAAGGTTGGGGTCCTGCCTAGACTAAGTCCTACCCTGGCCACCCCACTGTCCCGCCATCCCAGCCTCCCAGTTCCTTTTGGACAGCTTGGAGTGAAGACCATCGAAGGGGGAGGGCACCGGTCTGAGCTGGGCCCCTGGCTAGCCCTGCAGGCCTCAGCCACCTCCTCTGTAACAGGGGAGTAATGACTCCCCACCTGTCAGGGGACCTGTCACTGTCTGGCGCTGCTTTTCATTTGTCACACATTTTACGAAGTGTTGCTCTGTGAGCCATCAAAGGAGGGCTGTGGGGGACACAAAGGCCTCTAAGCCCAGCCCGGTCCCTTTTCACCAAGAGATCCACCTCATTCCAGGAGGGAAACAGACATGCAAATTGCTAATCACCTCAGAGGCAGATCACACCTGGAGCTGAACGGGAACCTCTGAGGCAAGGAAGATAAATGCCGGATAGTGGAAAGTGTGACTTAGAGGGAGCCCCGTCACTCCCCGGAGGGGAATGCGTTATGAGAAGTGTAAGGGACAGTAGCAGATCAGATCATAAGACATCTTTCTAAGCTCCTTGCCCAGCCCCCTGCTTGCTCCTACTTCCCACCCTGTTCTGAGCCCCTTATCATGGGCCAGGCTTCCCAGAGACAGGCTGCCTCCCGGCCTCCCATCTCTGCTTTAGAGTCTCTGGTGGACCATGGAGCTATTGAGGGTCATGGTGCTCACACCTCCCTGCCTTTGACCCTACAAAGTTCCCTTTTCCTGGGTGCCTTTCTCCAACTTGACTACCTGACAAACTCTTCCCCAGCCTTCCTGCTGGAGTGTGGCGTGGAGAGTAGGAAATCCCTAGCACTAGGGAGAAAACCGAAGTCAAGCAGTGCCCCCAAGCCACGCTCAGAACTCCCCTCAGGGAAGCACTTTTGGGGAGGTGGCCATCTCTTAAGGGCCCCCAAAGGCAGGCTGTCTGCCTTCCTTCATTCCTTTACTTATTCATTCCGGTGCTGCCTGGACCAAGCACTGGGGCTGGAAAGCAGGGGGACTCCATCCTGTTCTGAGGGGCTTCAAGGTCAAGGAGACAGACCCCCAGCCAAGGGCCACCGGAGCATGGGGACATCCTGCCCCGGAAGGAGCAGAGCTAGATTCTGGGAAAGAGAGGAGGTGATGTCGGAGCCGAGGCTGGAAGGGTTCATCCCGATACTTCAGGCTGGAAGGGGCATGAGCAAAGTTACAAAGGGGTGAGGGAGGCGGGCGTCACATCTTCTCTGCTTCTCTGCCTCATCCTTCCAGTCTTGGCTCAAATGTTCCCTCTTTGGAGTCACTTCCCCCACCCCTGGGGGTATTCTCTATCATTTCTCCTGATTATTAAGCACTTGTCATAGCATGAAGTTGTTTTATTTGTTTGCCTGTTCTTCCCTGTCTTCCTTCAGCTCACCATAAGCTCCCTGGGGCAGCGCTGGGTGTCTGGTTTACTGTGGATCTCCAGGGTCTACCCAGCACTGGCATATCAGAGGCCCTCAGTAAAAATTTGTGGCATGACAAATGAACATCCAGGATGGGTGGGCCGTCTCCTTTACCCCAGCGAGACTGTGTGATTACTGGAAGTACTTTTTCCATTGTTCTGCCTGTATTTATCCCTCCACTCAGGCTTCCATCTTATAATGGGTCACCAGGTCTTTATGCATCTTTGCTTCAAACCCAGAAGCTACCTGAAGATACACTCTTTTACTGGCTTTTCTCCCCATGCCCGATTCCTTGAAAGGTTTATGCTGGAGGAAAGCAGAGGCAGAGAGGATAAGGGTCCCAAGACTGGGGAGAGGGAAGTGGTCAAAGGGCCTCCACCTGCTGCAGGGAGTAAGTGCCTTCCACTCACAAGCAGAGAACCTTAACAGTCTTACTCAGCCTCTAGGGGCCCCTGAACAATTTCCATCAGACTTTCTGATAAACTGAGATTAGTTTGTTGGGGTTCCTCTTTCCATCAGATCTTCCAAGCTGGAGCCTCAGCAGGGCCCAAACTGAGAAAGTTTCAGCTGAAGTCACCAGCATGCTTCCGACATTGACAGCCATTTCCTGTTTCCCACCACGTAAACTCCCTGGCGTGTCCTTGTCTCACTAGTGGGTGATAATGATTCACTGTTAGTCACCAACCTCAGGTAGCTCAGCTTTCCAAATGATCAGTGATACTAACAGTATCTCACATAAGGATGCTGTGTTGTCAGCCACCTTGGTCGGAAACAAACAACTCTGTGTGCTGTGTACATGTGTGTATGTGCAGGGGGGAGGTGGTGGCAAAAGCAGGTATTCATGAATGGGTCCAGTAGCAGTGGCCCAGGCAGAGGTACCTTTTTTTTTTTTTTTTTTTTGTGCATGGAGCGGGACTCGAACTCAGGTCTCCTGCATGGAAGGAGAGCATTCTATCGCTGAACCAGCCATGCACCCAGAGGTACCCTTTTAAAGAAAGCAGAAGACTCTGACGGTTCACACACAATTCACAAGTTTATTTGTCTTAAATATCCTAAATAAATATAATCTGAGAATACCCATTTCAATGCCCCCCAATACTATTTCTTCTCCAAAAAAGCAGCTTAAATTATGGGCACACATTCGGTCAGGTATGACTGCAGTTTAGGCCCAGGAGGGGGTCCGGGCTGTGCTCAGCGGGCCTGTGAAGCCCTGGCTTGGGGAGCCCCTTGGCTGTGCCAGGGTCTTGCTGTGGAGGTGCCCAAACTCCACTCCCAGCCCTGGGCCTGTGCTGCCTTGACTGATTCCTCCCAGCCCCAACATGGAGAAACCCCTTGCTGCTCCTGGAGCACCTGTCTTGGCTGCATCTCCTCTCCCCAGCCCAAAGGGGGTGGCTTTCAGGCCCCTGCAGCGAGCCCCCACAGAGAGCTTTGTCCTCTGACACCACAGCTCCCCACAGTCCCATTCTCATCTGGCACAGATAGGGTTACTCCAGACCCTGGAAACAGCTCACCCAGGGCAAAGGTGATAAACTGAGGCACAGTTGGCAAGTGAGTGAGAAGCACTCTCTCTTCAGCCCTTCCAGGAAGCTGAGAGTTCCTAAAGAAGGGAGAAATAGATACTGACCACCCATCCCTTTATCCCCTGGGGACTGGCCCCAGCAGGAACAGAAGATGGGGAGACCACTGTTTGTCTTCTCAGCAGGGCTGGGGCTCAGAGGTTTGGGTCCATGTTCTCCTGGTCTGAAGCTGTCTCATCATCATTTAGGGACTCCTGGATCAGGGCCAGAGAAGGTGAGTTATGGGTTTGGGCTAGTCCCTAGGGATGCAACCTGGAGGCCAGTGTCTCCGTCTTCCTGCCCCCCCCAAATGAGCCAGCAGAGGGCTCTCCCAGCTCACCACAGCCACGTGGCCCACCACCAGGTGACTTCCTCTCACCAGACTGAGTCCCCTGCCCCGTTGCAGGGTGGCATAGAAGTGCAGCACGCGTGGGTCGCAGCGTACCACCACCGGGTCAAAGTCCAGCACACGCAGGCCCTGCAGGCTGCGGGCCCGGGAAAGGGCCACATAGGCCTGGCCACTGGCAAACACACGGCCCAGAGAGATCTCCACGCAATCCAGGGACATGCCCTGAGGGACGAGGACAGAGATGGGGCCAGCTCTGCTTGAAGCCCCTTGCACTCAAGGGCCTCACCTCATCTCTGACCCCACCTTCACCAGCCCAGCAATTGCCCCTCGCCTAGTCCAGAAATGCTCAGTGTTGGGGTTTGGATTGGCAGGAGATGGGGGTCTAAGTAGGAGGGGGCTCAGGAGACACAGAGACAGGAGAAGAGTTGAGGGATGGTAGGGAGGAGGGGGGATAAGGAAGAGCTCAAGCTCTGAGTCAAACAGGCTCCGCCATTCACTAGCTCCATGACTTTGGACAAGTCATGGAGCCTCTCTGACCCTCGGTTTCCTCCTCTGTCAAATGGGATTGCTAATTGCATGTAGACCTCATATAGTGATCGGGATTAAATATCATGTATCTGGTAGAGGTTCAGAAAATGGTGAGCGGGGGATGGCAGAGGGGAGGGGTAGAAGTGTATGTGTCCAGAAAAGACAGAGAAGGGGATATGATGGGAAACACACTAAAGGAAGGCTTATTTTACTCTTGGTCTGGAACTTTCCATTTAAAGGAGGCTCAACCTCATAAAGCCTTTAAGACCCCCTGCATCCCCCACTCCCCCCACCCCACATACATCCCCTGGGCATATCCTGTGTACCCTCTACCCTGCCCTGTCCCCTGCCCCGCACTAGGTATTCACCTGACTTTTGTGGATGGAGATCGCCCAGGCCAGTTGGAGGGGCAGCTGCTGCCGGCTGAGGAGCTGGCCTCCGGAGACCTGCACAGTCCAGCGGTCAGCGCGGATGATCTCCGTGACTCCACACAGGAACCGCACCTGGGGCAGCCCTGGGAAAGGCATAAAGGAGTTCAAACTTTCAGCTCTGCTTCAGGGCTGAGAGGTGGGGAGGAGGTATTTGGGGGCCTCTCCATCCTAGCCTTTTTATCCCCATACACGGCCACAGACCTGCAAACCCGGGCACTGGGACGGGCATCTTCCGTGTCACTTACCTCTCCCTTCTGCTGCAAACCCGACTACCACCCCTCGGGCCCCATTCACCAAGCCCCGAGACACTGCTAAGTTCTTAACCAGCATCACCTGCAGGGAAAGAGAATGGCAGCATGGAGACAACCCAACCCTACACCTGGCCTCACCTCCAGCAGTTGCTATTCTCAGAGGCTGGAGGCACCGGAGCGTCACAGAGGGACACGGGCCCTAGTCCTTAGCTCTGCCATGGGCTGACTGTGACCCCTGGGGCAGGCCACTTTATTTTCCTGGGTCTCAGATTCCCTGAGTGTTAAAGGGGGATAACATTTGCTTGATTTGCCTTAGATGGAGGTGATAAAGATCAAGGAGGGAACAGACATCACAGTTGCTTTGTAAACTGTTAAGTCTGTGACAGCAGGCATGTGGGCACAAATCTTAAGGGAGAGCCCCTGGGACCTGCCACCCTTTCTCCTCACCACACTGCACCTGCTTTCCTCCCTTTGGATGCCCTTTGGAACCTGCGGAAAATCTGCCATTCTGCCCACCCCCAACACTGAGAGAGGAAACAGGAACCTCTCGCGTCTGAGTGTACATTACAGAAGACAGCACTGTGGGGTATGTTCCCTCCCCATTTTAGAGACGAGTAAACTCAGCTTGAGCAAGGGAAAGGGACCTGTCCAAAGCAATATTTCTTGGAGCTTCAGGGTGTAGGAGCAGGAAGGCAGAGGAGAGCTGAAGCAGGATGGTAGGTGGGCACAAGAGAGGCAGGCTTGGTGAGTTCCCAGCTGGGGTCCCCGGCTGTGGAGTTGACGGAGCAGAAGATGGGGAGTGGGGAGCCCACTCAAGGTAGTCTAAGCAATCCGAGCCCTGCTTCCCACTCACCTGGGCCCCCAACTTCAGCTGAAGTTGCCGGCTGGCAGGGCACTGGGCGTCCAGGGTCCGGGCCTGATCAGGGTCACTGTCCACAGCCTCAAAGCTGTGCACCTCACCTGGGAAAAGAGAGTCAGGCAAGCAGGTTACAAATCACTGACCTGTAAAAATGCCTGTGGTTAGAGCAGGGCATGAGAGGAGGAAAAGGGCTTTTCCTGGCCACCAGCCCTCAGAAAAAGGCTCCAAGGGGGCAGCTCAGGCCGAACTGGGCCTTGGAATCAGAGGCTTGAATTCAAGTCTCAGTTACAGCAATACTGGCTGAGTGATCTTGGCCAGTTCTCTGCATCTCTCTAAGTCACAGTTATATTTGCAAGTTTCAGGGCCTTTATGGCCACAGAGGTCAGGGGTCTAGATATCCAAATGAACCCACGTGCCAGGGCTGCCGAGGGCCCCTCCCAGACGGCCCTGCCCAGCCCAGCTCACCTGGCAGCTCCCGCAGCCGCCTCTGGTTGGTGAGGGCCACGTCATCCTGGTGGGTGCAGAGCCTTGTGGCCACAATGCCGTCCCGCCCTACTCTGTGCACAGCTGTGGCCCGGAGCTGGCGGGTCACCTCATCTGAGCACCTGTGGGGACTGGGCTGTCAGGGCAAAAGCCCACCTGAACCCCAGGAAAGATGGGGAATGTGGGTACCTAGGCCCAAGGAGCCGGTTGGGGCCAGGCACTGGGGCTAGGAAGGGCTGCCAGGACAATATTTACCAAAGCCAGGCTGGCCAACCTGCCCCCACACGGATCTCCACTGGGGGAATGATCATGAAGTGCATCCTTCCCTGGGCCTGCCCCCAGGTAGGAGGTCGCTACCTCCCCGCCCACAATGCTCCCGAGGAAGTTGGATGTGGTAAGGCCCTCCGAAAATGGGTAGATGTTGCTCCTCTGTACTACTAGGCACCTGGTAAGCTCCCAGCCCCCTGCCTGCTGCCTTGGGGGTCAGAAAATCCAGTTTGTTGTTTGTTTCTATGTTCCCAATCTCTACAATGAAAGCCTGAGCACAACAGCAGTGCAAGTGGGAAAAGGGGGTACAGTGTGGAACCATCTCTACCTGCTCTGCAATGTACCTTCCTACCTATCTCCTGAGCCCACAAGAGAGGTCCCTGGGCACAGAAAACCCCTCACGACCCCCCATCCCAATCTGACCTTTCAAGGCTCAGCTCTGGCCCCATGTCTTCCACCTTCCTAACCTCCTTTCCACTCCCATCTTGGGAGTAGCCACAACATCCCAAGCTTTTGTTCCAGATGGGGAGGGATGATGTCTTCAACCGTCCTTCCCCAAGTGGCCCCTCAGGCTGTAAGAGTGGAAGGAACTTGGGTTTTGAAGTCAGGCAGACCTGGATTCAAATCCTACCTCAGCCACTTTGGGCAAATCACTTCACCTCTATGAACCCTAGTTTCTACATCAGTAAAACAGAATATTAACATCTCTGAATTCCCCCTGTGTGTCCATCTGTCCATCCTTCCTTCCCTGATACTTGCTCTGTGCCAGGCCCTGTGCTGGGTGACAGGGACCCAACCCCAAGGAGGTTGGCTCCCAGTGCTCACAGAGTGATATCTCTTATGAGGCCAGGAAGCTCTTGACTACAGTCTGTCCTGGGCTGCCGTGTCCGGCCCAGGGCTCTGCATCCTACGTACACTGTGTGCTCCTGAGGACAAACATTTCTCCTTGTTCTCTGGGTCCCTGAGCTCTTCTCTAGCCCATGTTTGGATCAGGCTGGGCCCTGAGTCCAAAACAGCCCTTTTTTGGTGTTCCCCAGGCAAGGGCCTCCACCCCGTGGTCCCTTCTCATACAGCAGGGCCCACCTGCCCAGCCTCACAGCCTGCAGCAGAGAGATGAAGGTCTGGTCCACCTGCCTCCACACCTCAGTGAGCTCCAGGGTCACTGGGACACACCTCTTCCAGCTCTTGGCCTGGTGGAAGTGGGGTGGGCGCGGGTCAGGTTGCAGAGCAGACCCTATGTGAGGGGGCTGGGGTGAAGCAGGTCCACAGGGTGAGTGATACCTGGAAGCAGAACTGCGGGGACTGGGAACCCTTGGTCACAGGCGGCAGCTGCAGGAAGTCTCCACAGATGATAAGCTGGATCCCTCCGAAGGGCTTGTTTTGTTGTCGGACAGCTCTGGAGAGAGGCATGGGAGACTGAGTGACGGAGCAGACAGGGTCCACACACCACGGCGCCCGATCGCAGCCGTCACTCACTGCACAAACTGTACTCACTGACCTGGCCACGGCCTCCAGCTTGTCAAACAGGTCTGCCTCCACCATGGAGATCTCGTCGATGATCAGCCGCTGGCAGTTCAACCAGCCCTGCCGAACGCCCGGCCGCTGGGCCAGGGCCACACACTGGGCCAGGGGAGCCTGGCCTGAGCCAATGCCTGTGAATGACACTGTTCAGCCGGGCCCCAAGCTTCAGCCTTCTCTCAACCCTGACCTCCCCATCTCCCCTCCCACTGGCCAGGCTTACTCCTAGCCTCAAACCTCAGGGGCTCTCACTTACCTGCAAAGGCATGGAGGGTGGTACCCCCGATGTGGCATGCTGCCACCCCCGTGCTGGCAGTGGCCACGGTGCCCGTGGGGGGCAGTGAGCCCAGGATACGCTTCAGCAGGTATGACTTCCCCGTGCCTGGGTAGGGGGGAAAGTCAGGACCTCCTGCTCCCCTATTCTATCCCTCCAGCTACCCCACCAGCTTTGCCCCTCGCCCTACCTGCACTCCCGGTGAAGAAAATGCTCTGGCCCTTGAGGACGGCCCTCAGCACAGCAGCCTGCTCCTCGGAGAGCTGGGGCTTGGTGGAGGGCAAGTTTAGCTTCTTTACAGGCAGGGGCCACCTTGGGGCTGCCTGCTGGGATGGGGGGACAGGGCTGTGTCAGGCCTCCTCCCTGGCCTGGGTGCAGTGTTAGGCGTGGTAGCCGTCTGCCTGTCTGCTGGCTTTGCTTTTCCCCAGCCAGGGTCCCTTCTTGCCCTATCTGCATCTTCTCACCCACGCAGTTCCAAACCCCTGTGGTCCGCCTGCCTCAGTCCCAAACACTGTCAACCCCGATTGTGTGGCCCGTCGGGCCTCTCGGCTGCTCCATGACACTGCTAACCACTTCATTCTCTCCAGAAGCTCCTCTGCTTCTCCAGGTCACCTACGCATTCCTTTTCCTTCTTAAGTCTTCTTTCCTAGCCTCCTTCACTGCTTTCTCTTTGAATGTGAGTGTTCCCCAAGGCTCAGGCCTGGGCCCCCTTCACCTGCTTTCGTTTTCCCAATCTTGGGAATAACACTACGAGAAGCACATGAGCCATTCCCACATCCCTGTCATACTCAGGTGCCTCATGGAATAACCAGCAGCCTCCTCAAATACCGCCACCATCTTCCCTTCCAAACGTGGCTTTACCACGGTCTTCTCCATCTATGGGAATGACATGCCCACTCCAAAAGGCATGCTCACCTTGCTGGGCTCGGTCCCCGCCCGGGGCTCGGCGGGTTGCTTGGCCGGCGTGGTGCCCCGGCCCCGGGTGGCCGCTGCGCGCTGCAGCTCCTCTGGCTGCACGGGGCTGATGGTGACGAAGTCGCGAGGCCTGGGACCGAGCAGCTGCGCGCGGGCGGGGGCCGGCTCCGGCCCCGGGGCCGCCGCCAACTTTAGGCGCAGGGTGCGCATGAAGCGGCGGAGGCGGTCCGGGGGGCAGTCGGAAAGCAGCAGCTGCACTGCGCCCGCGCCGGGCCGGGGAGCGCCTTCGGCCGAGAGCCGCAGCGCGCTGCGCCCGGTCGCCGCGAAGCGCGTGAAAAGGCGCGCGGCGCGCAAGGGGAAGCAGCGCGGCCGTCCCGCGGGCCCCCGCGCCTGCAGCCGTAGCATCAGCTCGCGGCGCTCGTTGCGGCCGAGGCTCAGCTCTGCAGTGCGCAGAGCCTGGCGCCTTCGCGTCTGCCCGCCGGGGCTCAGCTCCTCCACCGCCACGCGACACCGCAGTTCCGCGTCCTCACACTCCGCTGTCGCCGCCTCGGTGCCCGACAGCATCGCCGCCGCTGCTGCAGGTCTGAGAGGGGATCGGGGCACAGGGATCACAGGTGAGCTACGGGGACATAATGGGTTGTGTAGACACAATGACAAGGGGACGCAGTCGAGGCCACGGTCACGGACGATTGTCACCAGTGACACATCGAGGTCATAAAGACGGAGAAAGTGTGCTAGGACCAACCGAAAATTCACTCTTGGAAAGAGTGAAAAGCACTCCACACCTCCTTACACAGCAACCTCCGGAGAGGCAGGTGGGCTGTGTCAAAAGCACCCAGAATTGGGGGGGGGACACCCCGAGTGCCCGAAGGGAACACAAGGACCTCAGAAGGAAAGACCTCTTGCTCAGGGGAAAAGCCTGCTTCCAGCAGACGGAGGGCGGGTACGGGAATCTTCTGGGTCCTATCCCTAGGAAGCCGGACATTTGCACGTGGGGAAACGGCAAGGGGAAATGCCATGTAATAAGTGCCTGTTTTCCGGGTAGGTGCGTTAGTTTATATGCTACCAGGTAGGCCTCATCATTCCCTGTATAAGTAAGTGGAAACTGAGGCTGCCACTCCGATGCTCGGGCGCTTCCTTAACCGTACGGTGGGGACGAGTTGGAAAATGTTTAGGCAGGGAAATCGCAGGGGCCCGGAATCCGTACTTTCTCCCTCTGACTCACTCGTCTGCACCCTCTCAACAGGGATCCTAACCGCTTGAAGAAGCCAAGCTCTCCGCCTTCCACGTCGGGCTCGAACGAACACTCACTTTTCCGTGCAGGCACTCGGATGGACAAGCTAACGGGAGTTGGCGTGCGAAGGACTGCAAAGCTCGGAAACTAGGGGAACTTTCAAATACTGGGTCTAGAGGAGCGCCCTATCGCTGACCGGAGCTTTAAATTCTCCAGCCAATGAGAGATAAGGGCGAGGTAATGGGCGTGTCTTTCCTCCGGTTTCAACACAGCGAGTTTAGGCTGTACCAATCCCGCGCCGGAGGAAATCCTTTTAATGTTGTTGCCGGAGCATACCAAGTGGGGCCGGGCGGTAGTGAATGAGTGGGCGTGGTGGGCGGAGGCGGGGCTAGGCCTGGGCAGCGCGCCATCTAGTGTCTGAAGATTTATTTTCAAAACTACCCCTTCTGGGCCACGGTGGCTCAGTGGCAGAGCCACTGCTATGCCAGACACCCAGGTTCGATTCCCGGTGCCTGCCCATGTAAAAGAAAAAACTATCCCTCCAACATGTCTCCCGGTCCCGCCTGGCACATAGTGAGGCTTGGCCTCGAGGAAAACCGACCTCTCGGGTCTCCCCACCCCTGTTTCGGTTCAGAGGACCATTACCCGCCCACCCCAAGGCCCTCCCCATCTGCTGCTCCTGTCCCCCCCTCCCTCCTGCCAACGCTTTTCACACTGCGCTGCCTTGTGATGATCGTCTTAGGTTTGTCTTTCGTACTGTGTTGAGACCCATGCGTGAGAGTCACATTTGTGAGAGTTCCTGTCTTCGAGGGATTTATTTTTTAATTATCTCCTTTTTCCCACTGAAGCTTGGAATTACACAGCTGGAAGGGATCTTAGAGGTGAGTCATTTTACAGATAATGATAGCTACCATCGATGGAATTGTTCTACTTTTTCATAGAGGGAAACCGAGGATTCAAGAGGCTTTATCCAAGGTCACCTAACTCGTAGATAGTAAAACCAAGTCTTGAACCCAGATCTTAGATCAGTTTGAGCCTTCTGGCTTAGTTATTACCCCACACTGCTCCCAGGTGACTGGCCTAACTTCATAAAAGGAATTGGACTAAAATCCCAACTCTTGACATTCACTGCTGTACCCCAGCTCTGCCAGTTAGATGTTATCCTAAGCAAATTTCCTTAGTGTCTCAAGCCTTTGGTTCTTTGCACATAAAAATAGGAGACAGATGAAAATATTCTAAAACTCATTGTAGTAATAGTGGCACAACTCACTGACTATATTAAAAACCATTGACTTGTACACTTTAAATGGTGGATGGCATGGCATGTAAATTATATCTCAATAGAGCTGTTACCAAAATAAGGTGAGAAATGTTTTTCCTATTCATGTTGTCTTGACATATATTGAGTACCAGCGGCCATTACCCATGAGTAAATGAGTAGGTTAAGGAAAACTCTCAAAGTCATTGTTGCAGGCAGAATAATGGTGCCCCAAAGATGTCCATGTCCTAACCCCCAGAATTTGTGAATGTTACCTTACATGGCAGAAGAGACTTCGCAGCTATGATTAAATTAAAGATCTTGGGATGGGGGGAACATCATGGTTTAGGTGGATGGCCCCAATGAAATCACAGGGTCCTTAGAGGGCATAGAAGGAGGCAGGAGAGTCAGAGATGTGAGGAAGGAAGCACAGATCAGAGAGAGAGAGATTTGAAGATGCTACACTGCTGGCTTTGATGTTGGAGGGAAAGGCCATGAGTCAAGGAACACAGGGAACTCCAGAATGAATGCAGCTCTACTGACATTAATTTTAGCCTATCAAGACACATTTTGGACTTATGACTTACAGAACTGTAAGATAATAAATTTGTGTTGCTTTAAGCCACTAAGTTTATGGAAATTTTTTACAGCAGCAATAAGAGACTAACATGGCTAGAAAGTGGAAGAACTGGGATTACGAACTAACTCAGGTCTGACAGTTTTCAAAGTCTGTGTTCTCTCTTTCCATTACACTTCGCTCAAAATGAGCCTAGTTCCTTTTCCCCTTTCATCTGTGCAGTACCCCCGATTGCCTCTAGGGAGGGCACAGGGACTTCTACATGGGTTTTTCATCTCCCAACGTTTTAATATGAAAATACTAAAACGTATACTGAAAGGTTGAAAGAATTTTAACAAGTGAATGTCCATATATCCACCACCATTCAGAGTCTACAATTAATATTTTGCGTAATTGCCTTATCACTTGTCTATCAGTCTATCCATCAATTCATCTTTTTGTTATGCATTTTAAATTTGCAGACTTTACATTTCCCTTCTAAACACTTCAGCTTATATAGTATTAACTAGAGCATTTGCTTTTTTAATGTTAAGTTTACGTACAGTGAAATAACCAATCAGGCTTATCATTAAAGGAGTTTTGACAAATACATGCACCTATGCAACCCAAATCTCTCTCAAGCTAAAGAAATGTGTTGTACGGTCCCCACTAGCCATGGGTGGCTATTTAAAGTAATTAAAATTAAATGAAATTAAAATTTCAGCTCTGCACCTGCACTGGCCCCACTTCAAGTGCTCATTAACCACAGGTTGGCAGTACAGATATAGGACATTTCCATCATTGCAGAAGGTTCTGTCTGATACCACTAAGAACATTATCATCACTTAGAAACTTTCCTCATGCTCTTTCACGGTCAATCTCCAGACAACCCCTGTTCTGATTTTGTTTTCAGCATAGGTTAGTTTAACATGTTCTAGAATTTATTAATAAGGTCATAGAGTATGTGTAAAGTTCTTTCACTCAGCATAATGATTTTGAGATTTATCCAGGTTGTTGCTGGAATCAGGAGTTGGTTCCTTTTTATTTGCTAAGTAGTATTCCATTGCTTGGATATAGTACAGTTTATCCACATTCCTACTGCTGGGTTTCTGGACTGCCTGTGGATTTATGCTTTAATTTTTGTGTGTGTGTGGGGGGGGTAAGTCCTTAGGTGAGAAACTGCTGACTCAAAGGGTAGGTGTATGCTTAGTTTTTTTTTTAAATTGACAAGCCAAAGCAACATACAAACAAGAACACTCTTTAACATACAAACATTCCATACATGGTGTACAATCAATGGCGCACAATACCATCAAATAGTAGTATATTCATTACCATGATCATTTTTTTTACCGTGATCATTTTTTTAGAACATTCGCATCACTCCAGAAAAAGAAATAAAAAGAAAAAAACTTACCCTCCCTCTCACTGACCACTAGTATTTCCATCTACCCAGTATATTTTAACCTTTGTTCCCGCTATTTTTTCCTACACTCCTTACCATTCCCTTTCATTGATCACTAGTATTTCTACCTACTCAATTTGTTTTAACATTTGTTCCCCCTATTATTTATTTATTTTTTATCCTTATGTTTTACTCATCTGTCCATACCGTAGATAAAAGAAGCATCAGACACAAGGTTTTCACAATCACACAGTCACACCGCAAAAGCTATATCATCATACATTCATCTTCAAGAACGTATGTTTAGTTTTATATGAAACTGCCAGATCGTCTCCCAAAATGGTCGTACGCCCGGCCAGGTTTTTGTAAGAAGACGAACAGTGAGTCCTTGTACGGAAAGGAAGCGAAAGAATACCTAAAGGCCGTCTCGGCCTGGAGGATCCGCCCGCGGGCTGTGGTCTCCTCCCCGCCCCGGCACCGCCCACAACAGGGTTCGAGTCCTGATTGGCCAGTGGGGAGGGGAGGCGGGGCCACAGGGAGGTCGGCGGCCGCGGCCGGACTTCCTCTTTTCCGGCTTCGGGCGGTTGTGGGGTTTTCCGCTTCTCTGGCTTTCTGTGTTCACTGCGGCCTCCGCGGGGTCGGCTCAGAGTGCAATGCAACACTGCTCCCCCCTCTCCTCGCCTTACCGAGGCCTGGTTTTGAGAGAAGCTCTCAGGAGGAATGGGTTTTCTTTATTATGAAATGTCCTTCCCGGAAACTCCTTCCAGATGTCTTTATCTGCTGTTTCTTCTCCTTGGGAGGTCTCACTCCAGTTCTTGGATTGGCTCCTTGACAATAGCAATAATGACTTTAGCACACAGCTGGGAAGTTTACAAAGTGCATTTAGGGCATCTCATTTTATACTACAAAAAAAAAAGCACTTCCCCTTCACCTTAGTGGATCCTTTTTCTCCAAGATTTTGTGCACCGGCCCCCCCCCCCCACACACACACACATACACACCTTCTTTGAGGCCTGAAGCATACACAAGGGCAGCCTTGTAGCATAACTAAAAGGAAAGGGTGTTGGGCGGTCTTCCAGCTTCCAGCGCCCGCCCTCATTTAGTATTGCTTCATGATCACCCCATCACTTGGAGCAGCGAACACTCATTTTGTGTGAACTCTCAGCATTAAGTTCTCTACACAGCTGACCTCTCCTTGAAGCCCCCCTCTTCTCTTAACATTCTCTTAATGTCCCAGGACATCATAATCTCATTTCTTCCTACCTACCGGCTGTTCTTACCGGCCTCCTTGCGAACCCCTCTGCCTCAATCAGACCTGTCAATGTGGAAGGAAGGATCCCAGTGCCTGGACTTCTTCTCCGCCCCCCACCCCCAGCCCCCCAGTTTCTTCCAAACTCACGACTTTGATTATCAACTACATGCTGATTCCCAATATTATATCTCCAAACTTTATCCTCTGAATTCCAGCCTGTATCAACATTTGTCCATCTGATGTCTCCACAGGTCAGACTCACTTTCTCCAAAACAGAGTTTTGAATCGCCTTCCCCCCAAACCGTTTAAAGCTGTTTTTCTCCTGTCTTCTTCATCCAGTAAAGGTCACCATCATTTTTGGCTCAAGTTTCTGAAAGACCCACACCGTTTCCTTGAGTCCTTCTTTTCCTAGCACATCCAATCCACTACCAAAGCCTGTTTTATCCACCTCTAAAACATATTTTGAATCTATTCCCTTGCCTGTATACCTACCTATACTCTAGAGCTAGCAGCTGATCCACTCCCCTGGATTACAGCAGCAGTCATTTCCTCATCTTCACTGATTTCTGTTTTCCACTCTGGTCCCTCTGCAGTCCATCCTCCAAACAGCAGCAGGTGTGGGTTTTTTTCAAAAGTATGAATTATATTTTGCCACTGCTCTAGTTAAAAACCCTAGCAGCCCTTTTAACTAAAAAGCCTTAGTTAAAAGGCTTCCTATGCTATTCCTCTTAGAATAAAATCCACAGTCCTTACTATGGCCTGAGGCCAACTTCTCTCTCCTTCCACAGTGACCTGAAGCCCACCACTCTCCCTCTCTCACTATGCTCCTGACACACTGCCTTCCTTGGTGTTCCTTGAACACTCCAAGTCGTTTCTTGTGCCTGGGTCTTTGCAGCTCCTCCTCCCTCAGCATGAGATGCCTTCCCTCTTCTCTCCCACCTCTTTCTCATCATTCAGGTCTCAGCTTTTTCAGAAAGACACCTCCTGGCCACACACCATTATCTAAGATGCACTCCCCCAATTGAGAAAGCCTTCTTGACCAAAAGGGGAAAGAGAGAAATGAGGCAAAATAACATTTCAGTGGCGAGAGATTTCAAGCAGAGTCCAGAGGTTATCTTAGAAGTTATAATTATATAGATATCCCTTTTTGTGTATTGGAGTGGCTAGAGGGAAGTACCTGAAACCGTTGAGCTGTGTTCCAGTAGCCTTGATTCTTGAAGAAGACTGCATAACTATATAGCTCTTACAACAAGACTGTGTGATTGCCAAAACCTTGTGTCTGATGTTCCTTTTATCTAGGGTATAAACAGATGAGTAAAAAAATATGGATAAAGAACTAACAAATAATAGGGAGGACAAAGGTTAAAATAATTGGGTAGATGGACATACTAGTGGTCAGTGAGAGGAAGGGGTAAGGGGTATGGTACGTATGAGTTTTTTCTTTTTATTTTTTTTTCTGGAGTGAAGCAAATGTTCTAAAAAATGATCATGGCGATGAATACACAATTATGTGATGATATTGTGAGCCACTGATTGTGCACGATGTATAGAAAAAATGTGTTGTATGTTAAGATTTATCAATAAAAATATTTAAAATAAAATAAAATGCACTCACCTTAATTACTATTTCATTACCCTGTTTATTTCCTTTATAGAAGTCATCACATTCGGTTGTTATCACATTCATTTGTTGTACTTGCCTATCCTCTCTCGTAGCGTCGTGCAGGCAGAAGCCATGCCTGTCTTGTTCAAGGCTTTGTCTTTGTGTTTAGAACAGAACCTAACACGTGGTAGACTTACAACAGACACTGAATTAATGAATTATTGAATGATGAAACCATTCTCTCCAAATCTTGTCTCCTCCAAACCTCCGTTTCTTTACTGTCTCTTCAATCTGTCCTTCCCATCCTCACAACCACTATCCTGGTTCAGCTTCCATCACCAACTACTGGATTTCTGTAACCATCTCCTTTTCCCAGTGGGCCTCCTGGTCTCCATTCTCCATCCAACAGCCATGAGAGTGAGCTTTTAAAATGAAAGTCAGACCATGCCACACGCTGCTTCAACCCTTCAGTGGCCCCCTGCTATGTGCAGGAGGAACTTCAAATTCCTTCCGTCAGCACTCGAGGCTCTTTGTGCTCTGGACTCTGCTTATCAGCGTCTCTCCTTACTCTCCCTGATGCTTTACGAACACACAAAACCTGCCTACGGTAACACTAACAAGTCAGGACATTCTGCAGGTTCTCATTTTTGTGCATGATGTTCCTTCTTCCTCAGCTGCCTCCCCCAGATACCAAGCCATTGATGCCTAGAATCAGGAAATGGGTGATGGGGCGTGGTCTGCATGGTGGGTCCCCCTGCTGGGCAGTGGCCACTTGTGGCAGCAGCTTCAGGACTCCACATAGCATTTAACTTTTCTTTTTTAATTAAATATTGGGAATAAAGTGAGACGGGAAGAGAGATGGGGCAGATGTAAGAAAATGGGTTTTTCCAGAAGAGAATAACTAGCGTTATTAGCAAAGAAATATTCCTTTCCTAAACAGTGCCCTTCTCTGAGATTCCAGCTTAATACTTGAGTTTCTGAGCCCAACATCAAGAAATGAATAAAACAAACAAAGGCCTGTTGCATTTGTATGAAGGCAGGAGTCCCTCCACTCTAAGGCAAATCTGACAAACCCTCAAGGCCTAAGTTTGAGCCCCTAATGTCCTCTCCTGACACTGTGGCCTGCCAGGGACAGGCAGTCATCTTCTATGTGCATTCACCTTACACCCTTTCCCAAGCGTGACAAAGGGACTATACAGTGTCTATCTAGAAAGGTTCCTCAACCCCACAGTACCGACATCTGGGCTGGATCATTCTTTATTGTGGTGGTTGTCCTGTGCATTGCAGATTATTTAGCAGCATCCCTGCCTCCACCCCCTGGACATCAGTAGCAGCATCCCCTGCCCACCGGGTGTGACAACCACAAATGTATCCAAACATTGACAAATGTCCCATGGCGAGTAATAGCACCCCTGATTGTGAACCACTGCTCTAGCTCCATTCTTCCCTTCTTCTGTAGTAATAAAACTCTTGATTGTCACCTGGCACTTAGTCACCCATAAAAGGATCAAAACAGCAAGACCACTCCTGCAGTTGGGTGTGGCCATGGAACAGAGATCCGGTCCACGAGATGTAGGTAGAAGAGCAACTCCGGGAAGTTATCTTTAAAGGGGAAATGTTCATCCTTCTCACCCCTTCCTCCTTCCTGCTGGCTGAAATACAAGTGTGGTGGCTGGAATTGAGTCTCCTTCTGGTCATAAAATGGAAGTTCAGTGCTGAGAATGGCAGAACAGGAAGAAAGAAGGGGGCTGGGTCCCCAGTGACCATGAACCTGCCAGGCTAGCCCTGGACTCTACCGCAGGATCTGCTGGACATGAGAGGGAAATGAACTTGCATCTTATCTAGGCCACTGTTTTCCTGGCCCAACTTCCGCAGAGCCCAGGTTTTCTCTGCTGATGAACTTCCGTGACCCCATGGCCTCTTGTCAGTCAGAGCCAGACCTAACCCTAAGTAGCACATAAGATAACACATCCATGTTGGTGGCTTCAGTCACCCTTGGATGTCTGTGACCATCAGCTTTGTCCCTAGCCCAGTTCTGGTGGTTCATAGACCCCTCCATGTGGCTGCCATCCTCTCCTCGACCGGCCCCTCCGCCAGTGCTTCCCATCTCAAGAAGGGCACCACATACCCCAGAACCCTGTGGCATCTCTGACTTCCCTCTCTCTTCCCACTCCATCAACCTCATATCCTCAAGGTCTCCAAATCCCCATTCTGCCTCCTTAATCGAATCTACCCCTCCACATCACCTTCAGTGCCACTGTCTCAACTCAGGCCCTTACCACTCCTCACCTGGTTCATTGCAATTGCCTCCTAACTGCTATCCCTGCCTCCAGATCCCACCCATGGCCTGTCCCTGTTCTGCTTAAAACCTTCCAATGACCCCCCTAGGTCTCTAGGACAAAGTCCAAGCTTTCTAGGTGGGCATCAACCCCCCCCCACCCGCTCCCATCTCATCTCCCTGGCTTCCACCCTTCCCCCTACAAGATGCTACACAAAAAATTTACACAGCTCCAGCAACATGCTGTGATTCTGTGTTTTTGTACCTGCTGTTCCCTCTGTCTTAAATGCCCTTCCCCTCTTCTATTTGACGAACTCTTACTTTTACTTCAAAGCCCAAAGTCACATCCTTTGTGAGGCCTTGTCTGAGTTTCTCAATAAAAGCAGCTGATCAGTTTCCGCTCTGTGTTACCGAAGAACTTACCGATCTCTCTATCATAGCACTTTTCTCCCTGTGTTCACTGAGTTGACTGTCTCCCCTGACCGGCAGTGAGCTCCTAGGGAAGCATCGCATTTTATTCTGCTTGGAATCCATAACACTTCATGTAATGTTGGCATGAAGTAGCTGCCCACCACACATTATTATCCATTTACTAAGCCCCTACTATGCACCAGACCCTGAGCTAGATGCTTTATCTAATTTATTTTATTTTATCCTCAAAATCCCCTGAGAAATGGGACAGATTCAGAGAAGCTGAGCAGCTGCCTTGGGTCAAACAGCTTGCACAAAGCAGTGCCAGAGACCAATTTTTCCATCTGCTGCTCCTGACTTTCCCTCGGGATTTGGCCTCACCCGACTGTCAATCCCAGACATGGTCTCCGGGGCAGCATCAGTCCCAGAGCTAACCAGACTTACGTGTGAAAAAGCCCTTTGTCCTTTTATTCAGCTAACAAGTTGGGATTTCTTAAAAAGGAACTTGTAATAGGAAGCCAAAGAAAAGCTCAACTTTTTTTTTCTTTTTAACAAAACAGATGGGCAAGTTCAGGTCCATCTTCTGAGCTCTTAATTCCTGCTCTAAAACCGGCTGGTGAGACTAAATGGTCTCAATTATCCTTATCAGTCCTGATGTCCTTTGATTCCATGATTAATTTCTCAGCTAGACCATGGTGAATTCTGATGGGTAGTTCACCAGGCACAAGCTAAGGCAGAAGGACAAAGAACTGCCCCATCCCCTCCCCCCATGACTTGACCTTAAAGGTCCAAAGGGAGAAAGGGAAGTCTTGCCAAAGAACCTTGGCTGGCCGGGCCCTCCAGGATGGCCCTGCCCAGTCTGAGGATGGGGCTGGGGCCAGACAGGCCTGCAGCCTGGAGTCCAGACCTGCTTCCTGCTGGGCCTTTAAGGGTCTTGTCCCCTCTCTTGGCCTCCGTTTACACATATTCCCTCCCAAGGGCCGCCCCCTCTAGCCCCTCCTCTCTCCTCCCACCGGTGGGTCGGACCCTCTGGAAAGCCCCGCTCAGCACCGACACAGGAAGGGGGGGCTGTGGGTGAGTTCCTGCTGCCCGCAGCTCTCAGTTGTAGCCCTTGGAGCTCAGTCATTTCCCTTCCTCCACCCGCCCAGCTGGGAGGCTGAGATGTTTCATCATAGCTGAGTTGTTGTCCTTATAAGGGAAGGACCTCCAGGGCCTCCCTTGGGCTATGGCTGACTGTCAAGAGGCAGGCTGGACCTGGGGCATCAGTGAAGAGTGACATTATCTCAAGCCTCTAGGGAGCCCCAAATCCCCAGGGCTGGGCCTCCACCTGAAATCTGGACAACAGAGAAATAACAGGACTGTCAGGAGGGCCCCAGGCCAGGCCCCTATATGGTCAAGGCTCAGGTCTTGACACTAGTTTGTGGTCTCCTGGACACAATGTTTAAGTTTCAGTTTCCTCACCTGGCAAATACCATATCTGCCTCCCTCGAGAAGCCACCTTAGGGTTGGTGGGAGACCAATAGGTCTGGCACGTAGTAAGTGCTCCCTGTGCCTCTTTTTCTATGGGTGGGTCAGAAGCTGTGTGCCACAGCAACCCTGGGAGGAAGGGAGGATCAGCCCACATTACAGACAGGAAAAACTGAGGCACATTTTGCCCAAGGCCAATCATTTTCGGTTGAGATTTGAATCTAGGTGTGTCTGCCTCCAAATCTAAAAACATGTATTTTCCACTCACATCCTCCAGGAATTTTGTTTTGTTTTAACAAAATTATGACAACAGGGAGGAATTTCTTGCCTCACCTCTCCACCCTCCGATGTCCCCTCAACAGAGCCTTCTTGGTCACGGAAACCGCCCTCGGCTTGAATGAGTTTGTGTGGTCTTTTCCCACAGCCCCATTTGTCTGGGAGATGAGTGTGTGGGTGGGGGAGGTAGGGAGTTAGTTCTTGGAGGAGGGCACAGAACATGGCTCCAGAAAGATATACTTTGCTTCCAGAGCCGAGGCTCGGGTGGCTCAGGTGGCGGGGCAGAGAGGGGCAACCCGGATGCTCCCCTCCCCCGCTGCCGTGGGTCTGGGCTGAAGGCAGCCATCCTGCGGTTTGCAAAACCCTGCGCTGTAGCTATCCACCGGACTCAGCTGTATCCAGAAGCAGTGCTGCCTTTTCTCTGCGCAGGCCCCTAGGTGTATGGCTGACCACCTACACCTTCTCAGCGACTGCTTCCTTCAAGGTGGCCTTTCAGAGGAGACAATTTCCTGGGCTGGGAGGGGTCACACCTCCATCAATAGATGGCCTCGTCTCCCTTACCCTAGTCCTCCCCACAGATAAACAGGCTGTGAGGGTGAACAGATTTGCTCGAGATGCCCCACTGTACAGGCCTGGCCGGTGTCAGGGGAATTCAGGAGGGACACAGGGGTCACAGCCATAGTCAAGAGGCCCAGAGTCAGGTGCTTCCTGTTATGTTGGCCCCTGGGCCTATCCAGCAGCCCTTCCCGAGGAGGAAGAGCCAGCTCCTGGTGAGCACAGAGGTGGTTTCCCACATGGGTGAGTGGGGGCACTGCAATCCCTCTTTTATGGGTGGGGAAACCGAGTGTTGTTCCCCCCTTCCCCCCATGCTGAGATTGGCCACCAGATGTCCCTGAGTGGGATGTGAACCTTGGCAGCCTAACTTGGAGCTCTGACCACTAGCCAGGGGGCTTCCAAAGAGTGTTTGGAGATGCCCTGGGGTTCCACTGAGATGTCAGGGCTGCTATTAGCCTAAAACAGGGCCCAGAGTCACCCCTAACCACTGAGTTTAAAATAGTAGTTGGAATCATCACTCTGGAACCATCATAAGAAAGACCTGTTCAAGCAAGAATCATCAGTGGATAAAAATCTATGGGGAAGTTTTGATGAGGTGAAACATATTTGCATGGTTTCAAAATGTCTCCCACAGACTGCTTATTAGTTGCAAGAGAAAAAAAACATTGACAACACAGTGGAAAATCACACTTTGTCCTGGTGATCAAAATTCACATCATCACTGAGGGATAGATGGATACTATGTGCTTCTTGCTACACATCACCAATGCAGTTTTCTGGCTGAGAATCCATAACCAGAATCTAACCACAAGGAAACTTCAAACCCCAAATGAAGCATGGTCTATTAAAAGGGGGAGGGAGACTCTGTATTCTTGTATTCATTTCCATGTCATCAAGGACAAAGAAAACCTGTGGAAATGTTTCAGAGTAAAGGAGACTAAAGAGACTGACAATTAAATACAATACCTGACCCTATGAATGGATCCTGCACTGGAGGAAAAATAAATGCGATAAAGGATATTATCGTGTCAAATGACAAGCTGAATATGAACAATAAAATATTGTGTCAATGTTAAATTTGTTGAAGTTGATAACTGTGCTGTTTATGAGAGAATATCCTTGTTTTTAGAAAATACGCTACACATGGAAGGATATAGAGGTAAAGAGCCATGACGTATGTAATTAACTCTCCAGGATTGAAGAAAAAAAATATGTGTATGTGAGAAAGTGCAAATGATAAAAACGAGTGAATACCGGGTAAAGGTATATGGTGTTTTTGTACTATTCTTATTCTTGTAGCTTTTTTGTAAGTTTGAAATTACTTCCAAATAAAAATCTAAACTAAATTTTGTAAAGCGTTGTTTTACAAAATTTAAGACATAAAATATAAAATGTAAGACATTTAGCTCCCAGGCTGTGGAAAGATGTCTGGGTGTAGGTGATGTCTCCAGCCCCACCTCTAGAAGAGGGACCCTAAAACTGAAGGACTTTGTTTTAACTGGGGACTGGTGATGTAGCAATCAAGCCCTGCTTATCCTGTTTCCTTAAGGCCAGTCCTGGCTCTGGTCCCCATATCAACAAAGGCTTGGAATAGAGAAGTTTCATAAAAAGAGATTTATTGCCAAACTTTAAGAAAGGCGCTTCATAAGAGAAGACACGGAATGCCCTCCTCAGGGAGCAGACAAGGCAGCCCTTGTGTATGCCTGCCCACCCACCCCCTAAAGCCAGTGTCCCTCTTGCAGTCCAGGCTGCCAAGGCATGGGAAGCCCATGGAGACCAGTGGCATTAGGGCACTGGAGTAGTCCCAGAACTATCCATCCTGCCTGATCATCTGACAGAGGAGGAAACTGAAGCTCCAATTCTTGGAAGCAGGTGACTAGGCTGCTGGTGGAAGAGCTGTTCCCCAAGGGAGGACAGAGGAGGGACATATGACTGTGGGCACCTGGTCACATTCGTGGTCCTACTGGAGACAGAGGGAGAGGGTCAGATTGTGGTACGGGAGCCCAGTCTGCCCAGGAATGTGGTTTGGGGAGGCTGATAGGGGACTGCAAACCATGGTACTGATTCTCACTTTGGCCCCTGTCCAACGCCCAGCCACAAAGCAGACATCAGCCCCTTCTGATCCCTGCTCACTCCCTTCAAAAACAGTGAAAGTACAGCAAGAAGGCATTGACCTGCACCAGCAGGCCTTCAGTGGGCACGACTTCTGGAGGGGTGGGGCAATGACTAAAGGCCAGGGCGTGCTACTGTGACCCTCCCTCTCTCAGTATATGAAAGTGCACATGCAGAAATCCCCTGGGCAGGCTCTTCAGGAGATGCTCCCACCCCACAGGTGCCAGAGAGAGTGGCTGTGACTCTCAGGGCCTCTACACCTATAGGCCCTGCCCTGGGTCCAGCAGCTGCAGCAGGATGGGGACAGAATGTGTGTTCCCAGAGCAAGGACAATCCTGGGTGGGTTTGGAAGAGGCCCAGGAAGCAGGGATGGGCCAGGGAAGTGAGAAGGGAAAGTGCGCCTTTCACTAGACGGTTAAGGAGAAGCAGCCCATCTGGGTCCTGAGCCAAAGGGGTGGGGGTAGGAGAGGGTGAGAGGTTTTAGGTTCCAATATACCCTCATCAGCATTTGAAGAAATATGATGTAGGACCTGTTTGGGTTGAGAAGGAACCGCAGAGACCCAGACATAAATTCTATCTAAGGAGGCACCAAAATTGGGGGATTCTCTTCTGAAGTTTGGTTTATGATAATTGCATATAAGTTTCTTGGATATTGATGTTGGGGCCATTTGGGGTTCACCTCTTTAGGAACGTAAAATGCTAGACACAAGCTGGTCCAGGGGCAGGGACTAGATGAAGCAACCCTTTGAGTTCCTCCTTCCCCTTGGAATTCTCCTGATTTAAGACCTCTAATCACAGCTCACCAGAGAGGAAGAGAGTACAGAAAACTTCCTTATTTTGTAGAAAAAGAAACATAGGGCCAGAGAAGGGTCACACAGCAAACAGCTTCAGCAGATGCCTCCCACCTGCCTTAAGAGGCCCTCCCTGGGATCTAGGTCTCATCTATAGCCTGGAACCAGGGCCTCTGCACCTACTGGGTAGAAGAGGAGGATGGCTTTGAGGCTGCCTCTGCCGCGAGTCTCCTGCCTGGGAATATCTGCAGGGGGGCTCAGCTGTGCTCTATTCAGAAGTCAGGAATGTAAACTACTGGGGGCAAAGAGCAGAGATGATGCATCCCCAGAAACCCCAAGTGCTGCAACAACGCTCTGGGGCAGTGAAGAACCACATAAGCCCATAGGTCCTGGGTGTGTGCTTCCAACCCAAACCCAGAGCCCAGAGACCTTCTCAATAGCTGGACAGTGGCCCAGGGTGGCACCTGGCACAATGGCCAGGCCAGGGCAGAAAGGACATCCAGGAGTCTCTGCAGTTCCTGGCCTAATCCCAATATGCCCAATGGCTCTTCTACAGTCTAAGCAGAAGCACACTTCTTGGCAGAACTGGGCATTGATGAACTGGGTCAGCCAGGAGGGACCCTGCCTCTGGCCTGGCAAGCTCTAGGGTGCGCTTCTCCTGTACAGAGTCGCCAGCTCCTTCCGCCTCTCCTTTAGTCCTGGTGCTTCTTGGCTTAGTTCCCCCAAATCTCTGATTTCCTGTAGGACCTGGGTGGCCTGCCTCAGTTGCTCCACAGCCTGGCTGAGCAATGTCTCTGCACTCACAGGGGCCGGTTCACTGCCCAGCACCTTGTTCAACAGTTGCTCTGTTTGTTCTGAGGCCACTTTCACCTCTAGCTGGGCCCGATACAGACGTTCCCTGGGCTGTTGGGGATGCCGAGGGCCCTCCCCAAGCAGGTCCCCAAGGGAGGAGCAGCGGGGATGGAACTGATGCATTGCTGTGGACGTTACTGTATCCTTTTGGGAAGTTGCTGGAGTGGCTGTAGCTTGGAAGGGCTTGTCAGGCTCAGGGCTGTCATTCATGCCATTTACTGAGACCTGGGCTGGGCTTGGGGCAGAGGCCTCAGGGGCCACTAGACCGTGGGCTGTCCCAGAAGCCTCCATCCCATTAATGGAGGCTTTCAGTTTCTCTGATAAGATCTTGGGTGGGGGTGTAGGGGGCTTCCCACCTTCCTTGAGGGTAGTTTCAGAAGTCTCAGAACAGAGCAGGTTGGATGCTTCTATACCCTCTGGGGCAGGGGGCTCCTCGGGGCTGGGGTTCTCCCAGCTCACTTTCAGTCTGTCAGTCAGGGCCTTGTTGGGGGACTGCTCAGGGCTACTGTCCTCCTCCTGCAGGGCCTCTGAGTCCGCCTGGCTCTCGGAGTAGGCCTCGGTGTTTGCTGAGACAGGGGTTGGGGCTCTGTCCTCTACAGGTGTCTCTTCCCTGTCACCAAGGCTGGTTGTCTTGGGTACTGAGGAAGGCTTGGCGGGAGGCATGGGGGGCCGGAGCATCTCCTGGGGCTGGGCTGCACTGACATCACTGCTGGGGGTAAAGACTGGTGGCCCGCTGTCTGGAGCATCGAGGTCCAGGCGCAAAATCCCATCAGAAGCTGCACTGGCCACCTGTTGGTGGGGAAAGTAAGTGGGAATCATCTTGGATGACCAGCTACTGGGTCAGGTGTGCCCACTAGCAAAGGCCCTCAAACCCTCCCATCCATGCTGCCTGGGCTCCTGTCTCCCACCCTTCATCCCTGTACTCTGGCTTCCAAGGCCACTTGATGAGAAGGAGAAATGACTCCCTGATAAGTCTTCTCCTCTTTCTCCCTCGGCCCCAGAGAAAGCTCCTATTTGGGACTCACAGCCCAGAAGTCAGAGACAAGGTGCCCACTTAGAGCCCCAAATTGGCTTTTTCCAGCTGAGGAATGAGGCTACTTATGACCAGTAGAAGACATAATTTCAGTCCTATTTCTGTCACCTACCTGGCTGTATAGCCTTAGGAGAGTCCCTTCTGTGTAACACACCCACTTGCCACCATGCTCAGGGTCTCCATAGTCAACTGGGGATGGGGCCAGGATTTAAATACAGGTCTCCCAAGGCATCTCAAGCTCACTCATTTCTGCTTCCTCTTCCCAGAGCCTTCTGTCTGGTCTGCCAGCTCCTTACCCAGCCCTCTGGCCCAGATCTCTCCAGCCTTTGCTTGTCCAGCTGTTCAGCAGCCTGTGTCCATGCTCCTCATGTCAACAGATGTGGTCCCAGGCACAGCAGCCCAGACCAGAACTGACTGCCAGAGGAGAACAGCTGCACCCAGCAGCTGGCTGCCCTCCACCTGGTTCCAGGGACCTATGGGGATACCCAGCAGGCCCAGGGGCATGGAGACTCTCCAGGGGAGCCTCAGAGGTCCTGGAGCAGAGCTGGGCATGAAGCCTCTCCCACGGTCCCTTAGAAAGAGGGTCCTTTTATATGCACATACCAGTGATCTGTTCAATACATGTGCCCAGTCACTAGGGACCATGAGAGAACCTCCCCACCCACCCACACTGCCCCCTCTCTGAAGTCTCCTCAGGGACATCCCTCCCTCCATAGCTGTCCTCTCCCCACATCTCCTGGATCTCCTCCCCACCCACTCACTAGGCCTTCCTATACTCTCTGGCAACTTCTGTCACTCCCTCTGCAGGCTCTTCTCCCTTAGCTTAGAGACATAAACAGGCTGTCTCAGTTCAAAAACAAGTCCTCCAATGACCTGGGGCCCCTTCTCTGCAAAGTGTAGTTCTGACTCCATCTTTCCTTCCAGTCTAATTCCCTTCAGCAACCCCCCAGCTTTGCACCCCCACTATAGCTTAAGCTGACTCCTTCTCTTGGAAAAAATGCTGCAAATGACATTCCCCTTTTCCTCAGCCCTGCTCTTGTAACTGGGGCAGCCAACCTGGCTGATGACCCCCTAGGTTCTGTGCCAGTCACATTCCAGATGAGCTGCTTGCCTCTCTGGTTTCCGCTTCCTTGGCTCCTTCCTGGCTGCTCCCCATCCCCCAAATGTAGCACTTGCTGAGGTTCTCTCCTGGCTTCCAAAATCTCTGTCCTGTCATCTGCCTATCCCCATGAACTCCATCTCTGAAAGAGGGCTCCCATCCGTCCTTGCCCATACCTTCTCCCCAATTCCCTACACCAGGGGCTTCCATTCTCCCAGACCCCAGGTTTGGGGGCATCTCTGCAAACCTTCCTTTCTTCTAATTGCTTCCCTCAACCCCCTAGTCAATGAGAAATCTACAGGTGGCTCTCATTTCTCAATGTCTCTCTCATTGGCTGTTTCCTACTCATTCCCTCCTGGAGCATGGAGCACCAGCCTCTCCCACTCTGCTTCCTGGCCTTCTGCCTTTCCCTCCCTCAACCCAACCCACCCTACTCAGGGTCTCTAACTGACCTCTGGAAAGCACCATCCCATCCTGTCCCCAGCTCCTGCATTCAAGACCTCCACACCACTTCCTTCCCCAAATCCTGCCTTTCCAGACCAATCTCCCAAACGGTGCCACTCAGCACACCCTAAACTTCCCTACCTCAGGCCTCAGGTCACTCCGTTTCTTCTACTAGAAATCCCCTCTCACTTTGAGTCTACCAACTGAAACGTTTTCTTTCTTCAAGAGTCAAAGCCACAGTTCCATCCTTCAAGAGTCAAATGCTGCAGTGGCTCCTCACTGGATTCTGGAAGGTCAGCCTACATCCTTGCACAAATATTAGACATAGCTCTGCTTGGACCAGTCTGTAGACAGTCTATCCTCCACTGGAAGTAGAGCTCTGAGCTCTTAATTTCCCCTCTGGCACCAACTCCAGGCCTAAGGCCAGTGTACAGGTTCAGCAAATGGAGCAGGCTATGGTTTCCTGGACATCTGCACCTTTAGTACATATAATACAGATGCATTCACAGAGACATTCCCTGTAGACCTGAGAGAGTGAGAGAGACTCAGGAACCCTCAACTTTAGTTATCCTCAGAAAAAAGCCTATGTATGATACCAAGGGGCTGTAGTACCAGGCTCAACTGCCCTTCCACCCATCCAAGCTGGGGGCAAGACCTCACCTCCTTCAGGTGGACTCTCGTAGGTGGTCGGCGCCGCTGGCCCCCTCGCACCCGGTCCCGTGTTATATGCTCCAGAGCACAGCTCTTGTCCACCTTAACCTGGAAGGGGAGGGAAGGTCAGCTTCCACCAGGTCTTCAGCCCAGTGGGAAATGCCTAGTCACTACCCTGACTCAGAGGCAGGATCTGCTCCCCACATCCTCACTTGACAGCATCAGCATTCCACCTATTGTCCACCTCTATGAGGCATCTTCCTGTTTCTGGACTTTTGCTTCTCTCTGTGACTCTATACTGCCCTGTCTGCCTCTGCAGAACCTTAGGCACTCCCTCTCTCTGCCTCAGTCTTCCTGCCCAAATATGGATCATCAGCACTTGCCTCTCTGTTACAAAGACTTAAGCAGCCCTGAGGCTGTTTGAGAGCTTAGTAAGGTAGAGGAGGAAGGGAGATGCAATAACCATTTCCCCAGTCCATGATCACCTGCCTGCCCTGGCCCCAGCCATTCTCCCAGGACTCTTGAGGATAGCCCAGGAAAGACAAGGGCCTCTAACCCCTTGGGTTCGGGTATCTGAAGGGCAGTTCTCTCAGGGTAAGGAAAGACTCAGGAGTAGCTAGGAAGACTGGAGTAAGGTTCAGTGGGAAATCTGGGCACAGTTAAGACTTCTCAGTCTCCAGGTCTGGCTCAGGGCCTAGACCACCTGCCCATGAAATAGGGGCACTTTCCCCAGATAGTGAAGGGCTGAGCATGACGTGGTCACATAGGACATGACAGAGGAGGTACGGGCTAGCAGCCAAGAGGGAACCTGGGTGTTAAGAGGAGACTTGCTTGGGAAGATTTGTTCCACTTGGGCCTCAGTTTTCTGCAATCTGAGGGGCCACTCCAGGAGGTCCCTAAAGTCTATTTCAGCTCAAACAGCTAAGAGCCCATGATGTCTAAGACAAACCCCTGCTGGAGAGTATGGCCTCACTCATAGAACTGCCCTCCCAAAGACTGACCACAGCCACCAGTGTCACAGTTACCACTACCAGGACAGGGGGCTGAGGTCTGCAGGGGTGGGCAGTCACTGCAGACAGGGAGGCCTAGGGCCAAGCTTGACTTTGTGGCCAAGCTGAAAAGTGAAATCTCAGGCTCTCTAGCCTAGACCTACCTGCTGTACCCAGCTGAGACTGGGCTGGAAAGGGTGCAACTATCATAACCAACAAGATAAATTCTCTCTCACCACTTACTTTGGGGGCCTGTTGTGAGGATTAGAAGTAACAATAGCAGATGCCCCAGTGTTTGTGGTAGTACATAATAGAGGGGTTATCTGGGGCAAGGTGGGAGCAGGGTCCTCTCTCAGATTACACACAGGCTGGAAAGGGTGGGAAAGGGGACACAGAGCTGTCCACAGAGCTGCACCCCACCTCATCAAAGGCCTTGTTCTTCCCTCGGTTGATCCCTTCATTGAGGGCTTTAATCCAGGAGTCCTTCTCCTCCCCACTAGGTGCCTGGAATTTGATGTCATTGACCTGTAGTGAGGAAAAAGGCAGACATTTAACAGGGCTCATACCTGGAGTCTGAAGGAAGCTCCCATCCAGATCTCAAGGTCTACCCCAGGCACAGTGGGCCAGCAGCAAACCAAAATGACCCTCACAAAGTGTCAGACATCGGGGTTTCGGGATTGGGACACAGAAAAAACATGCAGCTACCAGAGTACGGATTAAAATATGCCTTGCCCAGTGAAAGACCCCAGATCTGCTCTCAGTTCCACAGAACTTCCCTTGGGCCAGCTGCCTGACTTTTGGGCTTCAGTTTCTCCTCTGTAAAGTAGGAATGGTCCCAGTCTACACCTATAAAGCTGAGTAAAATGAGAGGCAGGTGTGAAAGGTGTCCCCAGGTAAAGGTCCTCTGGGACCAGGGCTACTCCTCTGCTCCACAGTGGGCCTCAGACTCAGTCCTGGTACCAAATGAAAAATATGTCCAGACTCCTCCTAAAGTCCGGGGGGCAGGGAGAGAAGGTGTCTCTGTTTTGGCCTTGAATCATAGACTCTAAGGGAGAAAGGGCACTGGGATCAATTGCAACCCCCTCATCATACAGGTGAGGAAACTGAGGCTCTGCAGGTGGGATGGGACTTGGGTAAGGTCTAATGTGAATCCATGACTCCTGACTCCACTTCTATCCTTTCTCACCAGTCCCTTCTTAATCATAGTAGTTAACTCCAAACTCCTATACTAGGATCAAAGGGCAGCTGAAAGAGCTTCCTCCCTGCCAGGCCCAAAATCAGACAGGAAATGAGTGGGAAGGAGTGAGGCCATGTAAACTGAAGGACGGCCTGTGTGGAGGACAGAGAAGCAGGGCCTCAGCCAGACAGTCCCTCTCTTACAGCTGTCTAACCTGGAGCCCCAGTTTTCTGGTCTGTAAAAAGAGACCACCACCCAAGCTGCCTCACGGAGCTCTGAAGATCATAAAAAAATGATGTGTCTCAAGTACTAAATGGGGAGCTAGACACAGAAGAGTGCTCAGTAATAGAAATTACCATCATTACCTCTTCTTGTAAAGACCAGTCCTAGTTTCCTCATCTGTAAAAACAGAAAACAGGCTGAGGGAGTTACATATGATTAAAGCCAGGGACTGGCACATAGTAGGGACTCAGTAAACAGTCACTACATGAATGAACTGGCCCAGTGTCCCTATTCTTGTCCCAATTTGGACCACTGCCCACTCTCTGACCTCAAGATGCCATAGGTCTTTGTCCAGAGGGTCACCTGCCCACCCATCTCCTGCCCTGGTGTTTCCTAATGTCTTCCTTCCCATCGCTCTCCTAGTGATATAATACAGCAGTCCACCTGGCCCCCCTCAGCATCCTCCTTATGTAACTTCCTCCTGGCTGCCACCTCCTCCTCTTCAGACAGGGCCCTAGGTCTCTGGGACCCCTCGCTCCCCATTAGGCACAGCCAAAAGTTCATTTGCATGATCAGGGTAAATGTATCCTGGCAGCAGATGTGCTGTTAAGTCAGAAACCCCAGGATACCTTGGCAACTGCCTCAGCCCAGCCACCCGAGCTGCACCAGGCTCAGGGAGGGGCAGCACTGCATCCAGGGTCTGCAAAGACCCCTCAAACCTGAGATAGGGGTTGCTAGGAAGGGGTTCAGGGCCAGTCCCTCCAACTCCTACTACTGTTCTCAGACTCAGAGTTTGTGGGGTAGGACGGAGCATGTCAGAAAGCTCGAGTAGGATACACCTGAACTGAGCAGCAGACAGAGGAGTGGGGTAGGGGAAAGAATACTGCTCTGGGAGTCAAGAGAGAACTCAACTCTCTTGACAACCTACAATGTCACCCTGCACAGGTCTCTTCACTAATTTGGGCCTCAATGGAAAAGAACCAAACCTCAGAGGCCAACTCAAACTGGTCCTTTCCCCAATGGCCCAGCCTGCCTGTGACAGATTGAGGGGGAAGGCCTCTACTCCCTTCCGGTCCCCTATGAGGGAAATGGCCTCAGGGAAGATTTACTGTGTGCTTGCCAAAAGACTTTCATAGGAGAGGGATTACAGGTAAACAGGACCCAGCCCACCCTAAGGAACCCTGTAATAATAGCCCAATGAGCCAGGTATTCCACAAGGATGATCAAAATGGGGACTATTAGAATACAGAGAAGTAGCTCTTCCTGCCCCATCCCCACAAGTCCTTGCCCCAAGTTTTTCCAAGAGGTCCCAAGGGGACAGGCCCTCCTAGGTTAGGAGCTAGCTGGACTAGCCACAAAACAGACCACATAGGGCAAGTCTCCTATCAAGAAGGTAGAGTGAGACACCTCAGGACTTCGTTCCCCCAGGAAAAACAACCAGCAAAACCTGGCAGAAACATCTTTCTAAAAGTTCCAGAAGACAGTTAAAGGATTATAGTAACAGGGAGAATGTCAAATCAAGAAAAAGTTTTATAATAAAAATATTAGTACTAATTAAAAATAGGCAGTAGGATCTTGTGGTTCCCTGGCTGGCACCTCTCCCCTCTTCTCCCAGAGCAGATCCCTGTTCCCACTTCTAGAGAGAGCAATGCTACCCTTGTGTACATACTGGGAGTATATGTGTCTGGCCCAATTTGTCTGGTGGTAGCCTAAGGGACTCACTCTGTGTGTAAAAGATAGATCACAGACTCCTCGCTAAGCCAACTTGGCAGGTGAACTCACTGGCCTCTTCCCTATGTGGGACATGACTCCCAGGGATATAAATCTCCCTGGCATTGTGGGATCTGACTCCAGAGGATGAGCCAGGACCCAGTATCATAGGAATGAGAAAGTCTTCTTGACCAAAAAGGGGGAAGAAGGAAATAAGACAAAGTCTCAGTGCCTGAGAAATTTCAAACAGAGTCGAGAGGTTATCCTGGAGGTTATTCTTATGCATTATATAGATATCCCTTTTTAGTCTGTGGTGTCTTTAAGTGGCTGGAGGGAAGCAGCTGAAACTGTTGAGCTGTATTCCAGTAGCCTTGGTTCTTGAAGAAGATTGTATAACTCTATAGCTTTTACAATGTGATTGTGTGATTGTGAAACCTTGTGTCTGATGCTCCTTATATCCAGGGTACGGAAAGATGAGGAAAAAAAAAAGATAAAAAATAAAAATAAGTAATGGGGGAGATAAAGGATAAAAACTGAATAGATTGAAATATTGTGGGGGTCAATGAGAGGGAGGGGTAAGAGGTATGGGATGTATCAGTTCTTTTTTTTCCCTCTTTTTATTTCTTTTTCTGGGGTGGTGCAAATGTTCTGAAGATGATAATAGTGGAGAATACACAACAATGTGATGATACCATGAGCCACTGACTGTATAATAGGATTGGACTGTATGTGTGTGGATATTTCTCAATAAAAATATTTAAGAAAAGAAGGGGGAAAAAAAAGAAGCTCACAGAGCTGGCCTGTAGAATGCTGTGGGAGAGAAGTCAGTAGCCACTTGGGATAAGGAACTGCTGGCTGTAGAACATACACTGCAGCGCCCAGACCAAAAGGCAACTTTCCTAGGGAAAAGGAGACATTTGGATCAGTGTAAATGAGGGAATTCCTAGGGCCAAATGTGCATGCCCAGGAGAAGATGTTTGCACAGAAAGCATCAGGGAGGCCCCTTACGCTTTGGTCTAGAACTATTCTCTAAAATCACTGTGAAATACCTCCCACAGTTCAATCTGCTTAGACTGGGAAAGGTATGTTCTTTTTTTCCTTCTTTTTTTTTTCTTAGCTCCCAGCATTTGAGGAAAGCTCTGCCATAACACTAGCTGGATACAAGCTTAAGGAACAGATGCCTCAGAGTCTAAATTCCAGATAACATATTAAAATATCAAAATGTCCAGGTTTCAACAAAAGATTATAAAACATAAAAAGAAACAGGAAGTGGTGACCCACGCAAAGGAAAAAATTAAAGCACTAGAAACCATTAGTGAGTAGGACTAGAACTGGAATATACTAGAAAAAAATGGTCCTAAATATGCTCAAAGAGCTAAAGGAAAACATGGATAAAGAACTAAAGGAAATCAGGAAAAGAATAGATGAATCCAAAATGAATATCAATAGAGAGATGGAAATTATGAAAAGGAACCAAATAGCTAAAGACCATAGTAACAAAAATTTTAAATTCCCTTGAGGGGTTCAACAGCAGATTGGAACTGGCAGACCAAAGAATCAGTTAAGACAACTGTAGTCATCCCATTTGAGAAGCAGAAGGAAGAATAAAGAAAAGTAAGAAGAGCCTGAGGAATCTGTGGGATACCATCAAGCATATCAATAGATGCATTGTGGGGATCCCAGAAGAAGAAAGAAAAAAAGGAGCAGAGAGAATATTCAAAGAAATAATGACTGAAAACTCCCCAAATTTAACAAAAGACAGGAATATATACATACATGACACTCAACCAACTCCAAACAGGATAAATACCAAAAGACCCACACTGCAATATATTAAAATTAAGCTGTCAAATGCCAAAGATAGAGATTTTCTGAGAGCTGAAAGAGAAAAGCAATGTCACATACAAAGAATCCTTAATAATATTAAGTTCCAATTTCTCATTGGAAACCATGGAGGCAAGATGGCAGCAGGATGATATATTTAAAGTGCTGAAAGCAAAAAACTGCCAACAAAGAATTCTATAACCAGCAAAACTATCTTTCAAAAATGAATTTAAAAAGATCTTTGGTAAGGGTAACGACACGAGTGAATATAAATGCCAGTACTATTTTTTTAAAAAAACCCTTTTTTTTACTTACAAAAAAGGTTTGTAACTCTACCTTTTACTTCCTATAGGATCAAAAAGACAAATGCATAAAATGTAACTTAAATTGGGAGTCTTAGACTCATAATACATAAAGGTAGGGGGATGAAGGAGTACAGGAACATAGTTTGTATATACCATTGATGTTAAGTTATATCTAAACTAATGAGTGTTACAGATTTAGGATGTTAAGTTTAAGCCCCACAGTAACTGCAAAGAAAATATTGAAGAGTATGCAAGCTCATAGAGACAGATATTAGAGTTCAGGCTGCCAGGGGCAGGGGGGCAGGGAGAATGGGGAGTTAATGCATAATGGTGTAGGGTTTCTTTTGGGGAGATGGGAGAGCTTTAGTAATGGAAAGTGGTGAGGGTACCACAATATTGTGAATGTGATTAATCCCACTGAATGGTATGCTTGAGAGTGGTTGAGATGGGAAAGTTTATGATGCATATATGTTCCTACAATTAAAAAATAATGAATAGAAAAAAAATTAAAATAATAATAATAATAATAAAAAAAGAAAAGCAGCTAAAGAGACAATGACAATTAAATGTAATACATGATCCTGGATAGGATCTAGGAAATGAGTAGAAAAGGCTCAAAGGGACATTATTGGGACATATGAAAAAATTGGAATATAGACTCTAAGCTTTATATCATTGTAAATTTTTTAAATTTAAAGTGGTTATATAAGTAAATATCTTGTTCTTAGGAAATGTACATGGCAGTGTTAAGTGTTCAAGGAGCATGAAGTATTCAACCTATACTCCAACGTTCAGAAAATGGATTGACAAATAGACAGACAGATAAATATATAATAGATAAGATGATATGGCAAATGTGGCAAAATGTTAAATTTGGTGACTCTAGGTAACTGGAGTGAGTAAGGGTATGCTGGACTTCTCTGTATGGAGTTTGTATTTTCTTTTGTAACTGTCATGTAAGTTTGAAAGTATTTCAAATAAAAAGATTAAAAAAAAAAAAGGCCCACATGGCTTAGGGGTGGGCAGGAGGGAAGGCAAAACAGCAGAGAGAAAAAAAGTAGGAGGGAGAGAGAGGAGGCACAGCACAGAGGAAAGGACCAAGCTAGCTGAGAACAGTAGGGCAGCATGGCCCAGCAGCAGCCACCCTATTTCCTGGCAGCGTCTGCCTGTGACCTCATGGGCAGGGGCGTGAGGACTGACAGTCAGGGGGAGAAGGGGCATGCCAGACACTGGAGTCTTTGTTTATTTGATTAAAGGGGAAAAAAAAAGGCGGCCTCAGGACCAGACAGTGGGGTCATGTGACCTCCGGGCTGGCTGGAGACCTCACTGGGGATAGGGGGCACCAGGACAATGGGAAAGGAAGGTGAGGAGATCTGGGGAATGTGGTGCTAGGGGCCAGGTCCACCAATAGACCTCTGGAGAACCCACCCTCTGAGTGAGCTCCTGGTGGAGGTGAGGGTCAGGGCTCTCAAGCTGCAACCAGGGTATGCTGTCGTCCCCACCCTGCTGCCCCCCAGCTGGCTCCTCAGCCCCATCTCCCAATTGATCAATTGATCATCTTGTTCCCAGAATCACCCAGACTACCAACAACTCTTGGCTGGGCTAGGGGACAGGGGAAGGGTGTGGCCTGACGCAGTTGGGAATACAGCTCTACAAACAGGCCTCTCCAAAGGTAATGGCCCACCCTGAGCCCACTCAGGCTACCTAGCCCACCACCAGCCGATTCTCAGACCTGGGGGGGGAGCGACCCACAGAAGAGGACAGAGAGCCAAGGCCCTCTCCAGCCTACATCAACACCAAGAGACATGCAAAGACCCAACAGACCCAGGGCCAGGCAGACACATGCCTGCATATAAAGAGACACATACACACCTGAGACCCAGGTGGCAGACCTTCACACATAAACCACTCTGTGTCTCTCTCAAACACATGTACACATGTACAGTGTTCACTCAGGGAGAAAGTAGGTCTCCAGGATAAAATAGGGGCCTGAGCCTGAAAACCCAAAATATGTCTCTCCCCTCTTCAAAGAACCCTAAACAGCAGAAGTCAAATGAAACCTGGGTCCAGTTCCACAAGCCCGCAAAACACTATAAATCTGCCCTTACGTGAGGGCACATCCTCTAATTTCCTGTATAAGGGCTGGGAGCGGTGAGAAGGTACAGAAGCTATCAGGGTTCCACTGCCTACTCCACTGCTGTCTTGGTTGCTTTTTTCCCCTACCCATCATGGAGAAGAGCAAAGGGTTAATGAGTAAAACATCACAGTTTCCTTCAGGGCCAAAGGCCCAGGGGACCACAGGATTGGACTCTAGTCCCCAAAGCTGAGGATGAAACAGAATGACCTCCAGCAGGCCCAGATACAGACCCTTCCCCCCCCCGCCCCCACCTCTGTGACAGCCTCTGTGACTCAGCCGCACTCTGAGAGGCTCCACATGATACACAGAGGTTGAGCAGAGCATGGCATAGTCCAGCTGTCCAGAGGTGCTGTCACTCCAGCCTCAGAATCTGAACTCCCTCTTAACATCTGTGAAACTACGCCATCTGTCAACACCCACCCGGGACTCCCCACTACAGAAATGTGGTGCAAACCGCAAACTTTTCAGCTGTACACACAGCATATCAATGCACAGGGAAGGAAACTCACAGGGAAGAGATCTTCCCCAGCTACAGTCAAGAAAAGAAAGTGCAAGAGTGGGGAGAGCTGAGGCAGGGGCGGCAGTCTTCTTAGTGAGTTCAGGTTGTGGCACACGTGGGGTAGCCTACCCAGGAAAGTGTGGGGTAGCCTACCCAGGAAAGTGTGGGCTAGAGGGGCGGTCACTCCCTTCCCTCTGCTCCAGTCTACATTATGTCAGAGTATCAAAGGCCTGGTGGGGTGGAGGCCTCATCCACAGCCCTCCTGCCCTCAGCCCAGGACAGGAGGGGAAGGACAAGGACCCTGCCTCCCAAAGGCTATTTTCTAACTATAGCCTGGAAAGGAGGCCTCAGGACCAGGAACGGGGGAGGGGAGCAGAGCTCTCCCAGCAGAGCCCTAAATGCATCCTCTGTCAACCAGGGACTTGGAAGGTACCAAGAAAAAATGAGTAAAAGGTCCATCTGTGGTGGCCCCTGAGTTTGAGCCTCAGACACACTCAACAAAGAACCTGCAGGCTGCATTTAAGGGCCTGGAACCTGGCCTTAGAGAGCCTTCCAGAGGTGATGTGCCCAAGCAGACCCTGGCCTGAGGGACATCAGGCAGCAGTGAGCATCTCCCTACCTTGTTCCCTGGGGATCGCAGCAGGATAAAACGGTGTTTCCGCTTGAGGAGGGCACGAAGGTCTTGGCACTTCTCGTAGCTGCCTAGCTCCACTGTCTCCACACACTTCTGCTCGTCCTGGGGAGGCAGAAGGACATGGGTTGGTAAGAGCCAGACACACCCTGACCATCAGCCACCCAGGCCATGCTCCAGACCCTGATCCCACACAGACAAGGGTACCCTAGGTCAGAAGGGGGACCTCAGGCTGCCAATCAGTCACTGAAATGTAGTATTTACACCTTGCTGTACAGGTGGTGCTCAGTATATGCTGGTTGGAGGAACTCTCTCAAGGCTTGCCATCCAGATGAGAATTGGGATACATACTCCAGACTTGGGTAGCATGACTGAGTCAAATGTGTCCAAGGCCAAAGAAAGAAACAGAGAGGGATGCTGGACTCAGAAAAAGTGGACCAGAGGTCCAGGCAGACCCAGGGGCCAGGCAGATGTGTGGAAAAGGTAGCCTGGAATGGGGAGCAGGATAACATGAAGTGGGAAGAAAGGAAAAGACCTTCTCAGCAGAGCCACAGAGGGAAGTATGAACAAGGCATATTTAGAGCTACATGCTTTGCCTTCACCACAGTGATTCTGAGTTGGTTCCCCATCTTGGCATCTTCCTCCACTGACCCTTGGCATGAGAAAGCAGCTTCGCAACCCAGCCTGCAGGTCAAGTACAATGGAAAAGGCAAGAGCACCCCAGCCTGGCATTCTGGAGCCTCCTCATTAACAGAAATGCCATCCCTGGACAAGCTCCAGGCTGTCTTTCTGCCTTGAAGTCTTACACTTGAAAGTTTTCCCCACGGGCTCTATCTACCAGGAGCCTCTTCAAGAAGCTGCCCGATTCAAGCTCCTCCTGCAATGTTGGTGAGCTGGTTCCCCTTCTAGGGGAGACCAAGTTGAACAACTTCCTGGGTGTAGTACACTCTCACCTGGAGAGTGCAGGGAAGCAGAAGAAGGCCCTTCCCAAGGGTACCCCACCCAGAAAACTGGCAGACAAGTTAAGGAAGCTCTTGCTGTTGGACATCAGGCAGGGATCAGTAAAAGCATCTATTCAGATGCTCAGGTGCTCTGCAATTTTTGGTAGAATCCCTGGGAGAAAGAGAGACGTGATTATTTGCAGAGAAAATGCCTCAAATTGCCTCGATGTTAATCAGCATGAATTAAGAAACCCTAACACTTGGCAAGCACTTTTGCATACCTGATTCTTCTGAGTCTGACAACCACCCTTAAAGCCTAGAGCCCCCCATATTTGCCTCAATTTATAGATGAAGAGAATAAGGCTTGGAGAAATGACGTGCCCTAGGGGCAGGGCCAAACTCAAATCCAAAACTTAGACTCCTAGGTCAGGGGTCTCTACTACATCACACTTCCCCCAGTGAGTCAGCAGGCTTGACTGGTGCCTTATTGTTGGGCTGTTCTACAGCAGTGATCCTCCAAGTGTGGCACCTGGAGCAGCAGCAGCAGCAGCAGCAGCAGCATCGTTGAAAACTTATTAGAAATGCAAATTCTTAGGCCCCATCCCTCCTGAATCATAAACTTGGGGGAACGGGCCTGGCAGACTGAGTTTTTTGCTACTTTTTACTGTGTCTCCCTACATATTTGTATTTCTATATCTCTACATACACACACAGAGAAGCAGTTATGTGTTATGTATATCATAGCGAATTTTGTTCACAGCATTTTTTTTTTTTGGTGGAGGGGAAGGTGCATGGGTTGGGAATCGAACCCCAGATCTCCTGCAAGGCAGGCGAGAATTCTACCACTGAACTATCTGTGCACCTGTCATGGCAGTCTGAGTTTTCACAAGCCTTCCAAATGATTCTGATGCGAGCTAAAGTTTAAGAACTATTGCTCTACATATGCCTAGGCAATATCCCAGATCAATACTTCAAGATCTCTGGGGGTAGAGCTCAGACATCAGTTGTTTTTTTTTTTTAAAGTTACCCAGATGACTTTGCAAGGTGGATAAGCACTGATCTACTCTCTTTTCAGCCCTTCAGAAAAAGGGCACAGATGGCCAGGTTGGCCTGGCCGCTCCCATTCAGATTCCAGGTGTCTTTTCCCATTTTTGTCTCCACACCTGTTTCCAATCCCTAGTCTACAACCCCTTCCAGGCTTCTCCACTGAACACAAAGGCCTGTAAAATCCACTTGCTCCAAGAAGCTCATCTACTGCCCACCCCAAGAGCCCCTGAACCTTGGTGCTCTTCCTCCTCTGAAGTTCCCTGTCACTTACTACTGAGAGCACACCAACATCTACAAAGCACTGAGCAGGAGCAGGCCCCATACTAAGCACCAAGGATACAGAACCCTGCCCTGGCGAAGCATAGTCCTAACTCCCTGTTTGGTCTTCTCTCCCCTGTTTTCCCCACAGTGCCCTACAGAGAGCAGCATCGAAGAGGAGCATACTTTAGGCCAGTTTACAGGAATGAATGTCTGTTGAGAGAGACCCCAGGAAGCCCTCCCTACCTAGGCATCCAAAGGAAGGAAGCTGCTTGGGGAAGGATCCCCTGTTCACAGACAGCAGCTCACTTGCCCCATGTCCACTGGCCCAAACACAGCCCTTCCTTGTCTGGGACCAAACAGTCAGTCTGTCCCCACCACCAGCTGCCAGCTCTCCACAGCTGTCAGTCCTGGGTCTCCTCTCCACCCGAAATGCTGAATCATCCAGGCCCTTCTGCAGCTCAGAAAAAGGGATAAACCAGCAGGCACTGGGCGGGGGCAGCATCTTTGGAATGTCAGCCTCTCTGACAGCACAGAAAAAGCCAAGAGCTGTTTGCACTTGCCTAGTTCCTTACATTAGAAAGGGGAATTGAGCTAATAAGCATTTCTCAATTCCTACTTCTGAGCCAAGCTCCCCACCCCCGAGTGCTAAGTTCTTTAAATTGCATTTAAGTTTTTAATATGACCCTTTTTAAAAAAGCATGATTTGGATTCTTTTGTGTGTATTTGGGGGATGTGAAATCCTTTCTGCTCCTTGTTGTGGCCAGATATGGAGAGGTGGCCCTGGACAAGTCTGGCAGGGTCTGATGGGCCAAAAGCTGGAGGCCTGTCACTCACTCATAAAGCAGCTGGGCCTTGGAGGAAGCTGAAACAACCCCCTTCATTTATAAAAATATCCCCCTGCTGCCACGTTCCCAATTGTGGCACATCCTAATTTGGTGATAGCAGCAGTGTAGAACATCTGGGAACTGTGCTTACATACCCTCATCCCCTTGCCCTCCTCAAGAGCTGCTTCCCTGACATCCAATTTCATGAGCTTTGAGATCCAGGCAGGATCAGGAAGGTGCTTCTCAAAGACAGCCCCTTTATACACTTATTGGGTTGCCCAACCTTTCTTGGCCTGGGACAATTAAGACACCATGAGGCACCCTGGGAGAGGCTGATGGGGAAGAGAGACAGGATCCTCACCTTCTGCCCCCAGGCTAGTTCTTTTCCAATACTTCATCTGTCAAAAGCACACAGTGATATCCCATCTTCAGCAAATGGGCCCTCTGATAGCCTCAACCCCAGAACACAAACAACATCTACAAGTAAAAGCTACCAGAAATAGTTACAAATTCCAACAGTGAATTCATGTACTTTCCTCCTCAGGTTCTCATACAGAGCTTTACTGACTCTTAATATTCAATTTTAATATTTTGGCTGTCCCAGCTCCAAGCCTGATGAAAGCTAGAATGGGCACAAGAGTGTGAGGGCAGAAGATGTGAGGACTCCTAGAGGGACAAGGAAAAGCAGAGGTAGCAACTGGCAGTTTGACATAAAAGGAGAGAGCAAAGCTGAAAAGTATAGGCTGGCAGTGTCAAACAGTCTGAGTGACCCTTAGCCACCAAGGAAAGGTTCAACTTAGCCCAGTACTTTCTGTTGAAGGAGGCAGAGAATATTTAACATATTTTAGAGGATTTCCATCAAAAATAAATTTTGGAGTTGACTTTTCAGTGTCTCTTGGTGGAAAGAACACTAGATTTGGTTCTGGACCTGGATCTCCCATTCATTTTAAGATGGTGAATAACCACTTCACTACCCTAAGTCTCAGTGTCCTCTTTTGTAAAATGTACCATAATGCTCACTCTTACTCTCATGGGACTGTTTTGAGCACCAGGTGAGAGATATGTAAGAGTTCCATGCAACTGTGAGTGCTAATTATTATTTCTACTACCAAGCTTCAGTTTTCTGGAACATTCATTTATGCAGATCCTTACCCAGTGACAGGGAGTTATGGTATGGGATATACAGGTGAGAAGACCTCTCATTCAGGAGCTCTAACTTGCCCTTGAATTTATTGCCACCATATTGTAAACAGAGTCCCAGAGAAGGTGAGGCACTTGCCCAAGTTTCCACAGCATGTCAAAACTGGAGTATAGGGCGGGCCACGGTGGCTCAGCAGGTAAGAATGCTTGCCTGCCAGCCTGAGGACCCGGGTTCGATTCCCGGTGCCTGCCCATGCAAAACAAACAAACAAACAAAAAAAAACGAACAAAAAAAAAAAACCTGGAGTATACTTTCCAGCCTCAGTTCTGGGCTACTCCAGCTGGCCTGGGCTGTCCCCAGTTTCCCCCCTGCCCTGGAACCCACAACTATAGGCCCAGACAGGTTCTTACCTCATTCTCATAGACCAGCAGCTGGGCCTGGCAGAGGAGTAGGTAGCGGTCTTTCCAGAGACCCAGGAGACCCCCACTGCTCTTCTTGATCCAGCCAGCCTTGTCTGCCACCCGCGTTGCCCGTGGCTTCTCGCCCCTCTCCTTCACACTCTGCAAGACAGCACCAAGACATGCCATGAGGACTGCTGCCACAGGGCCACAAGATCCACAGGTCGTTCCTATGGATACCTGCTTATATCTTCCCATTTGAGCTCTCCCACAAACCCCAAAGCAGAAATTCTTAATCCAGTATCAATAGTAATAACTAAAAATAGCAGTAGCAATAATAAGCCATCTTATACAGAGCCACCGTGTTAAGTTTTACACACATTGTGTCATTTAACCTGTACAACTTTCTCCAAGGCAGCACCATCCCTGTCCACAAGTCACACTAAACTTAGGCTTGGAAAGGAGAGATGAGCTGCCCAAAGAGCCAGACTTCAAACCAGATTTCTGTGACCCCAAGTTCTTCCCACTCTACTGTTTTGGCTCTCTTGATGTCTAATCATGCATTCATTCAGCCAGTCAACAAACATTGTACTAAGCAAATACAATGTCATGGGTCCTGGGCTAGCCAGAGGTAAATAAAAATAACACAACTTTTGCCCTCATAGAGCTCACAATGGGTGGGTAGGTAGGTCAAGGAAGCTGAGCAGACATTAATAAGTGAGAAATGCTATGAAGGAATAAACAGAGGAAGTGAGAGAGGACAGTGGGAGACTTGGTTCAGGTTGGATGGTCAGAGGAGGAGTGAAAGGATGGGAAGAATCAGGAAGGCAGAATGGTAATCTGCCCCTCTACCCAGCCCTTTTAGAGAACTCACTCTGCAGTCCCTGCTTCCTTCCCCAAAGCAGAAGGTTCCTCTGCCCTTTATCCCCACTGTAGTCTGGGATGTCAGGGTAGTCATCCCATCTTGTGAGGACTCCAAGGGCTCTGAGCCTTTGCTCACAGGTTGGTACAGAGTTAGGCTCAGGCCCTTCTAGACACAGGCAGCCACCTAGGAGTCTTGAGGCTGGTCACTGACATCCTGTGCCTCCTCCATGGCCTGCCTGTGTACTAGGTGACAAGTACATGCTTGCATATTTGGGGTCAGATGAATCTCCGGGTCCCCAGCACCGTTCTTTTACACACAATAGAAATATCTGTGAAATGAAAATAAAAATACACCCAATTTGCTGACCACTTTGCCTCACTGGTACCCAGAGTATTGAGTGTGGAGGGGAGGGAAGACAGGGGCAAGGTGTCAGAATCTAGAGGATGTTAGAAGTTAGCACTGACTAATTCTGAATACTTTATAATTTACATAAAACTCAAAAAAAAAAAGCACCTTGGTTAAAAGAGGCACACCTCTTCTCAGGGCTACCCTGTGGCCACAGCTGCCTTTGAAAGGGCAAGCCCAGGCAGACGTGTGATAAACTGTGAGAAGCTGTGCAGGGCAAGGCCTCTGTTCTCTCTCATGGCAGGAAGCCCGGCCTGGTTTCTAGCGTGCCCCCCTCCCCTGTCTGAACTGCAGGCTCCAGCGGTTGGGAGTCTGGGCTTTGAAGCCCAAGTCACGTAGACCAGAAGCAAGTCTATGAACCCTTCTAAGCCTCAGTGTCTTCATTTGTGAAATGGAGATATTAATAGTAGAAGCTGCAAAGGTTATAACTCCATCCATGAAGACAGGGTTTTTTGCTTTGTTTACTACTGTATCCCCCACTGTGGAATAGTATCTGGCACACAATAGAGTTGCTCAACAAATGCTTGTTGCTATATAAAGTTAAGGCATATACTATTTAGTATTCTTTCTAAAATACTTTTTTAATGACAGTATAATATTTCATTATTTGGCTGTTGGCATGTTTGACAACCATGACCCAATTTTGAATATTTAGATTATTTCCAAACGTTCATGATTATAAATAACGTTGTGAAGAATTAGATTATATGTAACTATTTGTCTACATCTTTTATTGTTTTCTTAGAATGTATTTTTAGATGTGGGCTTACCTGGGTAAAAAAATATGAAGTTTTTCCAATTTTTGGTAAGATATTTCACAGAATATCTTCAGACTATTACATTCTAACAAATAGTGTGTTCTTATTTTATTCAGTGTCACTTTGTTAGCTTTGTTATATTTGCCAAATAAACAAAAAAAAGGCAAAAGAAAAGATAAGGCATATAAAGCAGAACCTAGGATTTCCTAGATTGCTGTCACTACCATCCCTCTGGCCCACAGGGATCCTTTCTCCTGGGTCTGTTTCAAAATTCAAGACAAGGGCCTTTTGGGCTATAGCTGCTGGGCCCTAGTGCTCCAGGAGCTCCAGGAATGCCGAGTACCCCCCATCCCCACCCAGAGTTTCTCCCTAAGACTAGTAGATGGCAAGAGAAAGGGGGAAGTAGGATGGTCCCAAATAGTCTTCCTGGATGGAGGAATGAGGAAGTGAGGAGGCTTGCCTATAGGCAAGTATGAGATACCTGTCCAGTGGATAGAGGGGACTTCAAGGACCTTGGACAAGAAGGGGGAAGCTCTCATATCCTATCCCTGCACTTAACTGTCCCCTCCTCATATCACTACCCCCATTGGCTGTGTAATGGACCCCAAGGGGACCAACCCCTCTGTGATCCCCTATAGGCTGTCAGGGACACTGGAAGGTCACAGGTCCAGGACTGGAAGGGTAAAACTGGGAAATAGGAAACCCCACTCCCACTTTTCATACTTAATCCCTACTACCAGCAAAACTGGCTATAGTACTGCTGGTCACCTCCTATGCCTACCTGGCCTGAATGGGCAGACTCTTGATTTCCCTTAAACAAGGCAGCGGGGGCTGTGGAACAGGAAGTTGTTAAGTGTATCTCCCACCTCTGAGCTCTAGGCTTGCTTTTCAGGGGGCCCACCCACCAGCCCATGCGATCTCACGCCTTCTTTTTAAACTCCCTTCACTGTGACCTCCCCTGATTGTATCACCCACTGTCTGACACATGAAACTTCCTATAAGTGGGAAGCTCCGGAAGATGAGCCTAGAACCTTATATTCAACAATTACCCTCTCTGGGCCTAGCAGAGCAGTGCCCAATGAACACCATAACTGGCTTAGATGGAGAGGCCCAGGGTCTTCAAGGATGTATGGGACTATGGTGGAACTGAAGCAGGAAGGCGTACTGGGATAGGGAAAGGAGCAAGTGAGGGGCTGGATCTGACATGACCCAAAGCCCAGAGAAGGGTTCACCTGAATGGAATCACCATGGCAGCAGGCACCCTGTGGGAGGTCTGGTTGGAGGCCAGGGTCCTGCTTGTTCACCACTTTCCACCCAGCCCCTCTCCTTGCCCCTGAGACCTCCTCCCACCAGGGGGCCTGGTTATGCCTCAGTAGGTTTTAATAAGTGGCCCCTCCCCTTGGCAAGGCTCACAGGGAAGGTTTTGTACTGCTCAGCCCAGTTTCTCAGACTCTTCTCCTCTTACTAACCAGCTGACCACGGCTCTTCCTGTTTCATCCTCTGTTATTCCCTCCATCCTCACCCAGACCCTCCTCTGCCCAATGTGAGCAGCTCCGTGGGCAACGGCTTGGCTCCCCTTTGCTGAAATCGGATGGTTTCTGGGTCGTTCTTTCATTCATTCATTAAAAAAAAAAAAGATACCCAGCCTCACCCACCCTGTGTACAGAAGGGAACAGGTAGAAAGCCATAACACAAGAGAAAAGGCCAGCAGAAGAAATCTTGTTGGCTAGCGGACACCCAACAAGACAGGAAGCTTATGATAACTTTGTCCTTTGACTAAATGCAATGATGCAGTGACCAAACTAAGAATCTACCATGTCAGAGCCCTGTGATGGAGCAGAGAAGAGATAGAGGCTCTCTGCCCAAATGGAACTCCAAGTCTGATGAGAAAGACAGCTCCCGCCCTAGGGGAACTTCTAGTCTGTTGGGGGCAATACAGACAGGGTCTAAGGGAAGTCCCTAGTCTGAGCGGTGGGTGGGCCTTCCCTATTTGAGAGGAACATTGCACCTACCCTGAGGAATGCCTCAATCTTAGCTCTCTGGGAAGGTAAGAGTTTGGGGCTAGTTTGGAAAAGTAGGTTTTGGATAGAGCTATGAGTAGAAGAGATATACCTTGGCCCAGAGGAGAAGGAGAAGGAAAGGTACAAAGGTACAAAGGTACAAAGAGCCTACTTTCTTAACCCCTTCACTACAAATGAGAAAGCCAGTTCCAAAGAGGGCATGGGATGGAGGGACAAGAAACTGCCATGACGCTCTAGGTAGGCAATGGCAGGTGGGCAGACTGTAGTTTACTGGCACAGAGCCAGAGAAAGACAGGACTGCAGGAGGGCAGGGGGGCAGAACCCAGGGCTGAGACAGGAAAGCCTAGAGTCAGGATTTTCAACATTACTCCAGTGACAACAACTATCTCCTACATTGATATTTGCAGTTTTCAAAGCTCTTGCATACCCATCATCACAATTCCGAATCACTTACCCCCTGCAGATACAGGGGGTAAGTACCCCATTTTACAGATAGGGAAACTGAGGCCCTGAGAATACAGGTGGGTATATACCCAGATCAGCACTTCTTCACCAAGCCTCAGCCTAATGGGGACTACCAGCCCATTGAACAGAGGAGGCCACTGAGGCTGAGGGGGCTTGGTTGCACCAGGGTAGGTGGGGCATGGAAAAGAAACTCAAAGTCAGGGACAGAGCTGCAGGCAGCCATGTGGGAATGAGGTGAGGAGGCCGTCCTGGGGTTGGGGTCATAGGGAAGAGCAGGTGACTATGATCTAAGAGGCATTTCAGGAAACAAAGACAGGTGCTGAAACAAGGGAAAGCTGTTGAGAGAAGTGGGAAGAAAAGAGAGCTGATGCCAAAAGGGAGCAAAAGGACAAGGGGCCCTAGCTCTGCAGATAAGGCTGGGGTAGCCAGAGGTGGGCAACACCATTTATGGCTCGGCTATGCCAAGAGCTTTTGGCAAGTGGGAGTCAAAAAGTGGCAATATTAGAGACTCAGAGGGAGTGAGCAGGGCTAGGTTGGCCACCAGACAAACCATCCACCCAGGAGGCCCCAGGAGAACTTCCTTAATTAGGGGCCAGACAGACCAGGAGATGGAGTAATCCCGACCCACATCCTCCGGGAGCAGGGGAAGGGCCTCAGCCAGAGCTCAGCCCAGCAGCAGGGGCATGGGGCAGGGGAGGACAGCCCCACCCATCAGCAAAAAACCACAGCAAATCATAGTGGCCCGACTTTGCTCCCTACTTCCACCCACTGAGAGAAGGGGCCAGAATCATACTGTCAGGACCTGGGGAAGAGGCCAGGCCCTATATTTTACAGAAAAGGAAATGCAGGCAGAGAAGGGAAGTGACTTATCTACCATTCCACAGAAATGCAGGGCCTGGCCTGGAGGAAACCCTGACATCCAGTCCAGCAGTCCCTGGGCAGTAATTGTCAGAAGTAGGGAGATGGGCATTGATGGGGTCACTGGCAGCCTCATCCACTCAGGGCTCAAGAATCAAGCCAGGGTTACCTCAGGAGTGAAGGTTTCACCACCCATTCAAGCAAATACACATCCCCTTCCCTTGGGTTGGGAGGGGCAGAAATTGGGACTCCCACAGGGGACAAGAAACAAATTCGGTACCATCCCCTAGACCAAGCAGGCCCCTCCTTCTAAGATATTAACTCCATAAGCACATTGTAAGTGTTTGCTTGTTGCTGGACCCTTGGATGACGGGACTGCTGGGAGAACTGAGTTTGCAAGCGGAGGGCAGGGGTCACAAAACGCCTGATCCCACCGCAGATCAAGAGTGCCCCGCGGGGAAGAGGGAGATCTGAGGGGGGCATTTCTGGTCCAGCTGCCCAGGTCCTGCCGGGAGTTCTCCCTCCCGGGGATGTGGAGAAGGCAGGGAGTGGCCAGGATCAGCTCCTGGGCGGGCCTGACTCTGCCTCTAGAGCGTCCTCAGACGCACGCAGAGCAGGGGGCGAAGTTAAGGGGAAAGGAGATGCACACAGACCACACGGGCTTACATACAGAGCTGGGGCGGGGGGGAACGCAACTTCTCCAGCCTTCCCGCTACGGCCTCAGATTCCTTGAGACAGGAACCCCACAACCTACGGACGCCACCACCACACACACAAACACACACATAGTCTGTTCCCTCGGGATCTGACCCGGCCAACCCACGGTAACGTGGGTTCGAGTCCAGCTCCCCTGACCGCTTTCTGTTAGTCACCAAACCCGCCGGAGCCTCAGTCTCCCCATTAGTCCAAAGGGGACAATAACCACCACGACCCCCCGCGGTTGGTGAGAGAAGTCAAAGGCATAATGAAGGAGGACGCAGTCTCCAAATGCCCGGCGCGGAGCCCTAACCTCCGCCCCTGCCCCACCTGCCAGGACTCAGCCTGGGGGTGGGGGGCCTAGACCCGCGGGAGTGGGCCCTGCAGGGCGGGGGGCCTGATTTCGGAACCCCAACCGCCGGGAGGGGCTGGGAGACCCCAGCCCAGCCCCCTCCGTTCGGCCCGGCCCTCACCTCCTCCTCCATGGCGAATACGCTGAGGTAGCGCCGCTCACGCCCGGCGCCTTGAGGGCTCCGCTACCTCCATTCACACCCGGCCGAGGGCGGCTCACTGCGTTCTATCCCGCCGGCCGCCCGGGGCCCAAGAAACTTCGGGGGGACGGGGCCAGGGGCGGGGAGAGGCTTCCGGGGGCCGGTGGGCGGGGCCGGGGAGGGGAGCAGCGGGCGCCGGGAGGCCCGGGTCTGGGGCGGGAAACCGGAGGGGCGGGGCCGGGGCGGGGCCGGGGCTGGGGGAGGAGCCGGGGGGGTTCGGGCGTGGGGTTGGAGACCCGACGCCGTAGGAGCCGAAGGATGAAGGCGGGACGCGGCGGAGAGAGGCATTCGGGACCCACCGAGGATGAGGGACTGGGAACGGGTAAGGGGTGAGGTGGCTGGGGCGGGAGGAGGGTCTTCCGGCCCAGAGGCGGAGGCGAGGGAAGCGGGCGGGGCCCGAGGGCGAGACCGGGGTGGGGCGGGATGGAGTGAGCGCCGCAGGCGCGGGAGTCTGGTCCACTTAAGGTCTCTTGACTGTGGTGAGCTCGGGTCGCAGAACTGGGCCGAGCTGCCCTGGGCCTCCCAGAAATGAGAGCACCAAGCGTCTCCTCCGTTTTCCTCCCCGACGACCTGGTCCTGTTCTCTTTGTAAACTCCGAGCGGGGCCGGACCTGGAAGCTGGGGTACCTGTCCAGAGTGTCCTGTAACGGGAAGACCTGAGGCTGGAAATCTGGACCTGGGTTCCCTTTTGAGGGGTCCAGCGCTGGCACTAAGGAGACCCCAGACTCAGTCTTCTCCTTCCCGAGTTGGGCATCGCTCAGAGCTATCTCCCTGTCGGGTTCCCAAATCTAAAGGCCACCACTCATCCAGCCAGGCTTAACGTCTTACGGGCTTGACAGCCTTGCTAGGGAGTTGAGTGAAGGGTGGGGCACTTTTTCTCCAAAGGAAGAGATCAATAGAGAATGGCTTTAGTTATACCCAGTGCTCTCATTTTACACTTGGAGAAAGAGAGGTCGAGAGAGAGTCTGGCACATCCCAGTTCTTGTACACACACATAGCTCTCCTCTGGGCTGACCTGTCTCATGCCTCAGTAGGGAGAATTAAGTGCCTGTGGGGATCGATGGTGATTTCCTTTGGCTCTGGCTGCCATAGCAGCAGCTGCACCAGTTAATGGAGGTTCCCTTTTAGCATTTTCTGCCAGCCCTCAAGCACTTAGGGCACTTCTACTCCTGCATGGAAGTGGAAAACCGGGAATCCTAGGGCCAAGGGGAAAAAAATTAGGGGTACACTTTTTTCTCAGACCTGGGCCTGTATTCCCTAGTCTAAAGCAGCGAAGAAAATCCAACCTAGGATATCAGACGGTATATATGACAACCTCTGGCGGCCACCACATGGTTTTATTCTCTTAATCTGCAGAGCTGTGCAGCCATTGATCCCCCATGCCAAGGACTCAGAAGAATTTGGAAAGTTGGGAATCACCTGCAAGAGACCAGGGACCATGGGGAAATTATGTTCCTGCACAGGACCAGACTGCAGCCGTGTAAGGGGGGGGGGTGGTGGGATCTTTTTTGGTGTGTGTGTGCTGTATGGTGAGGTCACATTTCATTATTTTTGCCATGTGACTATCCCATTATTGAAGCACTATTTGTTGAATTTTTTGTTTGTTTGTTTGTTTGTTTTGCTTACTTGGTTTTTGGGAAGTTCACGGACTGGGAATCAAGCCTGGGTCTCCCGCATGGCAAGCAAGAATTCTACCACTGAATTACCCTTGTACCCCCCCCCCATCATTTTAAATATCTATCCAACTCTTCTTTTTTTTCTTTTTTTAACATGGGCAGGCACCGGGAATCGAACCCGGGTCCTCTGGCATGGCAGGCGAGCATTCTTGCCCGCTGAGCCACTGCGGCCCACCCTCTATCCAACTCTTGTCACTTTTGGAAGTGAGCCTTTGATTACTGTTCTGGCCTCAGTTTCCCCATCACGCTCTTATTTACCATCTAGTTCTTGTTCCATGGTACATGTATTCATTCAACACAAATATTTTACTTGCCTTGACTGTCTGCCAGGCCCTATACTAATTAAGGGCTGGGAGATAAGGCAAGGCCCAAGGCCCCTGTCCTGTTGGGAGAGAGGGGCACTTAACCAGACAATGACAATACTGTATGTTATGTGGGAGGATAAATGTACAGAGGAGGGGCACCAAAAACAGGAAAGAGGGGCAGGACAGACATTCTAGGCAGAGAGGACAATATGGGCTAATGACACGGAGGCATGAACAGCACTGAGTGCGGTTGTGTGCATAAATGTTTACCGAACAAAGGGAGTTGATTTTTTTGCCCATTGCACTCAGTAACCAATTCCTGAGACACCAGGGTTTCAAAGAGAGAAAGAGTTTATTCCTCGTGAGAGCAGATGGCCTGTTGGGCCAAAACTCTGTCTCTCTGAACTGCAATAATTCTGATAGTTTTATAGTATCAAAAGATGGGCAGGTTTTAGGATGATGAGTACAATGGCTCCAGGTGATGTAATTAGAGGTGAGCTAATTATTGAGCATGCGCATAAACATCAGGGGCTGTCTTTAGTGATCACAAGACTCCGAAGTTGAAAAACGGGATGAAATGGGTACAAGTGAGGGTCAGTCACAAGGTCTTTACATCCCAAGGGCACAAGAAAAAGACTATACAATCATTATCAGGGATCAAGGCAGTTAGATTACAGTTCAAGGATTTCAAGGATTTCCTTCTGTCTAATCCAATATACCAGCAAGCAAAAAGGAATAGTATATAATGATTCAGCAACCATAATCATCCCTTAAATCCTAATTTCTCAGTTATAACTCCCCCCTCTTATTTGATAATTATCTTTCAACCTTGAGGGATATCTGCATGATGATGTCTTTTTCACGCTGAAAAAGGGGTGTTAGCATTATGGGGCAGAGGGATGAAACTGGTTGTTGTGCTTGGGACAACTTGATTGTACACTTTTGGGTTTCTGAGTTTGTCTGTCACTGGAACAATCTGGAGGCTTTAAGTCTCTGAAAAACAAACTTAACAAGTAAAACTTTCATAGAGCTCAGGTATCCCTTACATTTCTGGGAACACTGTTAGCTGGGGCTTGCCATACTGTGGCAGTTTGCAATATCTGGCTGAAACTTGCATAAGAGTAACCTCCAGAATGACTTCTCGACTTGATTTGAAATCTCTTAGGCATTGAAACTCTGTTTATTTCCTTTCCCCCTTTTGGTCAACTAATCCCATGATGCCAGGGCCAGGGTCATCCCTGGGAGTCATGTACCATGTTGTCAGAGTCAGGCTTATCCCTGAAAGTCATGTCCCATGTTGGCAGGAAGACTTATACCCCTGGAAGTCATGTCTCACATAGAGGGGCAGGTCAGAGTGTAGCTTAGAGAGAAAGAGAGACTACATCTGAGCAACAAAAGAGGTTCTCTGGGGATGACTCTTAGGCATTAATTATAAGTAAGCTCAGCTTTACTATTGCAGAAATAAGTTTCATAAGAGCAAGCCTCAAGATCAATGGCTTGGCTTTTTAAATTATGAGCCCATATTGTTTAAGAAAATATCAAGAATTCCCCAGATAAGGATATTTAATAGTTACAGTTTTTCTCCAGTCCCTCAAGAGACTTTGAAAATACTTTTTCATTTTTTGTTCAAAATACCTTGAAATGCATCCTGGTATAACATGAACTTGTACAGAGGATCATGATTGTATTCCTTATTCTAGGTTCCATGTCAAATAAAGCTGAATTAGGTTGTTTAAATAAACTGACTATAAAGGTTAAATTAGATAGTGTGCTACAGGAAATTTAAATTTTGGACAATATGAGCATCTCTTCTTTTGGTCTCACACAGAAGTTAAAGTCTTAAAATACAGATATCTTTTACACTGTGTTCTGATTTACCTTAGTATTTACCAGATCAGCTTCATTCACACTTTAATTGAAACCTGATTTTTTTTAGGTTTATTTATTTATTTAAAAAATTAACAACAAACAGAAATATTAACATATCATTCCATTCTACATATATAATCAGTGATTCTTAATATCATCACATAGTTGCATATTCATCATTTCTTAGAACATTTGCATTAATTTAGAGAAAGAAATAAAGAGACAACAGAAAAAGAAATAAAACGATAACAGTAAAAAAAAAGATTATACATACCATACCCCTTACGCAACCTGATTTTTTAATTTCAGTTTTTTAACAGTTGCTGTATAGAGTAAGGCTGAGTTTCAGAGATGGCAAACTTTAACCCTGGGTCTCAGGTGTCACGCAGATACCTAAAGTGCCAGGAAATTACTAGGTTATACAAAAAAGCAAAGCATCTTAGATTGTAGAAATTAACTGTTAAAGCTCAAGAGTAAATGTGACTGCTGTAAGAGCTTACAATTTAAGCCCTCATTTTCTTATAAGCATTTTTTATGAAGCTGCTTTCAGAAATAAAAACATTTGACAGTTGTTTTATATGGGGGTCAACCACAAATGATAGCAGAGGCTTGTCCTATTTTCACCTTTACACATTTATCAGAGTTGTGTTAATTAACAGGTGAAACATAATTTATATATTTGTTCTGCCATTTTTTTTGTTTGTTTCTCCTTGTTGCAGGTGAAGCTCTGACCTGTAGCTGACCACATATACTTGAAAAGAAGCATTAGAGCAAAGCAATGCAACTGAGAAGTAAATTTGGCTGTTTCCATAATCTGTAGCCTTGTTCTAAGAATAATTAAAGCCATGGTGCTTTAGTTTGCGAAAGCTGCCAGAACGCAGTATACCAGAAATGGGTCAGCTTTTATAAAGGGAATTTGTTAAGTTACAAGTTTACAGTTCTAAGGCCATAACAATGTCCAAATTAAGGCATCCAGAGAAAGATAACCCGAGACTGAAGAAAGGGACAGATGGCATCTTGAATTTCTCTGTCAGCTTGGAAGGCACATGGCTGGCATGTCCAAATGTCTGTGTGTGAGCTTTTTCACTCCATAAGCGCCCATAAAGACTCCGGTAAATGTGTGATTGTGGAAACCTTGTGTCTGATGCTCCTTTTATCTACGGTATGGACAAATGAGTAAAACATATGGATTAAAAATAACTAAATAATAGGGGGAACAAATGTTAAAATAAATTTAGTAGATTAAAATGCTGGTGATCAATGAAAGGGAGTGGTAAGGGGTATAGGAAAAAAATAGGGGAAACAAAGGCTAAAATATATTGGGTAGATGAAAATATGGCAGTTAATGAGAGGGAGGGGTATGGCATATGGTATGTATGAGTTTTTTTCTTTTTATTTCTTTTTTTTAATTGATACAAATGGTCTAAGAAATGATCATGGTGATGAATATACAATTATGTAATGATATTGTGAGTTACTGATTATATACCGAGAATGGATTGATCATATGGTAAAAATGTTCATGTTTGTTTGTTGTTATGTGTTAAAAAAAATAAAAAATAAATTTAAAAAGTAAGAAGACTCCAGTAAATAATTAAGACTGACCTTGAATGGGCGGAGTCACATCTCAATCTAATCAAAAGGTCATACCTACAATTGGGTATATCACATCTCCATGGAAACAACCTAATCAAAAGATCCCATCCTACAATAGGTCTGGTCTACAAGATTGGATTAGGGTTAAGAGAACATGGGGAAAAAAATTTTAAAAAAGAACATGAGGGTAATTCAGTGGTAGAATTCTCGCCTGCCATGCAGGAGACCCGGGTTCGATTCTCAGTCCATGCACTTCCCAAACAAACAAAAGAAAAAAGCAACAAAAACAAACAAATTCAACAAATGGTGTTGTAATAACGGGATACTCACAAGGAAAAAGAATGAAATGTGACCCCGCCATACAGCATACAAAAAAAAATGGCTTTTCTGGAGTATGTAACACTTTCAAAACAGCACAGATGACTAACAACATACCATTGTCTAGCAGATCAGTATCAGGATATAACATAGACAGTGAGAATTTTGTCAAGTTTTTAGGAATTTGATATAATCCCTAAATATATGAATAACATTTTACCCATATAAAGTTAGCTAACAAAAGGATAGAAAGTCCCTTTTAATTATTATAATACTTCCCAAGCATCTTCTATATAATATGTTAAACTTAGCACCTCACTTTTACAAGGTGAAAGAACAAATCCTTTGTAACAGTTTTCCTTTAAAAGTGAGAAGACTGAAATAAAGGATGATAAGGTCAACATAAACATCAACAAGGATATTATCCTGATATAAAATCTTTGTCTTCTAGCGTATTCAGATGGTTAAGATTAACTTTTCATTAAGAGCAGATTAACAATCCACATTATTTTAACAGAGATAAAACTAAACATTAGTTTTGTATGAATACAGGGTTTGACACAAAAGATTTTCTTTTTAAATATATGATAAACAGACTTCTCAAATTTTGATCAGCATTGACTATGACAGATTCATTTTTATAAACCTTCTATAACTTTCCATATTCATTCAGGGCCTGTAGTCAATGATGACAACAAACAAAATTCACTTTCTCAAACCTTCTAATACTTTCCGTCTCCATTCAGGGCTTGTAGTCAGATACAAACAAAATCACTTTCTCGGACTTTTTACAATAACAAACAAAATTACCTCTAATCAGAAAATATGATCATCTTAGTATGGAAAATAATAAAAATACTATCCATTCCCCCTATAGTCTTTATCAAGACCGCATACAATCAGAAATAAATATGATAACTAATTCACAAAGTTCTTTGAACATATATACTTCCTTCCAATAGCAGTTTTCATGAAGGAAAGAAGAGACAGAAGTACTAGAAATTAATGAAAGAAAGAAGAATTATGCTTGGGTTTGGACACAGCCAGGCATTTATATACTTTATACTCACCACACACAAATGATTACTTTGCAATAGGCCTGAACTCTCTCTAACCAATCCAACACTACCTTCGAAGGTCGGAAGAACCCAAGTTTGAAACGTAATCAGCTTTTCAATAATTAAGGGATTTATATCCAGAAAAAACCCTCAAATCTTTCTCAACATTATTCCCAAGAGCTAAATAATACCAGGAATATGTTAGTTCACAAAATTAAGTTATGGCTTCTAAAAAACTAGTTCAGAACTGTATTTATTCAAATGCTACTTACTTATTTAAAGGTCTTACAAGTGTCATCTTTTCTGTGAGGTCTTCTTAGGTCATTTTAATCTACCTGCTTTTAAAATTTTTCCAGCATTTTTATTCCTTTATTAAGATAATTGGCAGGTATTCTAAATACTACTGTCTTATACTGTGCCCTGGTGCAATATATTCTAACTAGCATATAAACTTTTTGAAACTAAGAATTATGTCTTCTGCATTCATGACAGCACTTACTGATATATATACTGATTGACATTAACAAAGCTACAACAAATTCAAATTCTTCCACATAGTGGGATAACAAATGGCAAGGTAATTAAAAAGCCAGATTCTTTGAAATCCAGGTAATTGAGGTTACAAAAATCTCACTTTTTTATTTAGTAAACTTAACTGATTTCTTAAATAGGATATATTTGAAGCATTGCATATCTTTATTTTCATTCTATTTTATATGTGTCATCATTACCAGGTACATAGCTCAGTTTATGCAACCTATCTAGTTAGGCTATTTTTAAGAGGAATTTTAATTATGAGAATGACCTTATAATTCTAGCTTTTTTATCAGTAAGCTTGTATAAATTTAGGGAGAACATAGCTAAGCAGAATAAAATTGCATTTGTTTGATTCAAAAATCCATCATAAAATTCCTTCTGTTGAGAAAAAATCTTTGTTTTCATGGTATGCTGAAATTATGACAAACCTTAAAAGTACATTTACTATCAAGTTCTGGAAAATATACTTCAATTGTTTAATTTGCCCCAGGCCTAAATCCAGGAGAATGTTTTCATAGCTCTCAAAGATCTTTCATTTTACTTACTGAAATTTGCAGTTAGATCTTATTCAATTACTCCTATCCCAAGGCTATTCATATTTTAATAATGATCTGATTGCTATGGTTACCATTGCAAAGGTATTATTGAAAAAAAGTAATTTTAACAAGCATGGCTTATTCCACAGGATTTTTTTCTATGCCTACCATTTCTGATCTTCAGGTCCAGTTGAAAGAATTCTAAACCACACCTCCCCCATCATTCTGCATCCAGTCTTTCCTTCAGAGCTGCCTTAGGTGCTTAGGTCCTGAGGGCAGGGATAGGTGAGACAGAAAGAATGAGGCTTGGCCTGTTGAACTTGGATTTAAAAGTTTTGAGTGAAGGTGGTGGGATTAGAGTTCCTATGCTCTTCTGTTAGTTATTTCCAATTATTGGAACTATTTCACTTAAAGCTGTGACCCAGACAGTTGGAAAAGCCCTTTGCCTTCTCCAGAGGCAGCCCTCTGACACCCTTCTGTTGCCTTTGGGAAATTCCAGGGTCAATTTCTTTCTAATGTCCAGGTTTGGTTACTGGAATTACAAACTAAGGCTTTGAACCCTGCTAACCAGAGGGTTTCTTCTCCTGGGACCCCAGGAGTCCTAATTTATATGTATGTGTGTGTGTGTGTGTGTGTGTGTGTGTGTGTGTGTGTGTATATAAGTGCTTATTCATTTTTAAGCAATTCAAAGAGAGCTCTTTAAGGATATTTTTGTTAATTTACTATTACTATCTGGAGGTATGAGAATATATATTGAACAGGCAGACAGACACACAAGAAACAAACACAGAAATACTTTTGAGAGGGAATAAGGATTGACTATACATTATCTTATCCCATTTCTGTCCTTTGGCAGAACGATTATAGAGCCATTCTCAGGCCATTCATCCCCTCATTCTAAATCACATTAAGGTCAGATTGTGTTAAGGAAGTAAACTTTTTTCTCATAAACACATAGCTAAAATCTATCCAATTTTTCAATACAGCCCAAAGATACCCATATTAAAGAATACCTGTAATCAATAACCAGTAATGAATACTTGATCAATGCAAATGCAGTAAGACACCAACTAACACATTTAAAGACACTGAACACTTACTATATATTTAAGTAACACAACCATTAATAACTAGACCAAACACAGCAATTAACAAATAGGCATTTAACACTACACTTAGGTAACACATTAGTTAGTGGTTAAACAGGCATACTTATTTCATTAAATATCAACTAATTGTTGGATGACTTCTTTTCCAGAAGTATGCTCAACAAATTCAGGGCAAGTTCTTAAACCATGTACAGACAAACACAGGTCAGGGCCTCAAACCCCACACAGAATGGTACCCAGAAAACAGGAAGGTCTAGAGGTCAGAGCAAGGAGCAAGGAGGACCGCTCTGGAAAAAGGACCTGCCATACTAACTTCCTGATCCATTTTGACTCGGATGACCCACTCACCCAGTCAGCTGTCCAGACTTGGAACTGGAAACAGTTTCTCTCTCTGAAGCTTTTTAAGGTGCTAGAAAGGTCTGGAATGCCAGCAGAAGAGAGAAGAACCCGAGTGCCAAGCCTCTGGACTAAAGAATGTCTGGCAGCCACAAAAGGCTTGGTGACCATGTTTACCCTCTGTGCTGGGCTCCATAACTTCAGGCAGTTGGACTCCTTAGGAATCTTTGTCCCATCTGGGTCACCAAATTGTTACCAGACAAAGGAGGTGGATTCTTTGCCTGACGTGCTCAATGGCCAATTCCTGAGACCCCAGAGTCTCAAAGACAGAAAGAGTTTATTGCTAGGTACAAAGCAGGAGAGCAGGTGACCTATCAGCCCAAACACCTGTTGCCTCAAACTGCAGTAATTCTGATGATTTTATAGTATCAAAAGATGGGCAGGTTTTAGGATAATGAGCACAATGACTCCAGATGATGTAATTAGAGGTATGCTAATTATTGAGCACATGCAGATTGATTACATGCTTAGTCATAGAACAAATGTAAGGAAATGGCAGTCTTAATAGGATGATGGGTGTGATTTTTAGTATTATAAAAACTGGGTAAAATGGGTACAAGTGAGGGTAATCACAAGGTCTTTACAATCACAAGGGCACAAGATAAAGGCTATACAATCATGATAAGAGATCAAGGCAGTTGGATTATAGTTGAAAGGTTTCAGGTATTACCCTCTGTCTATGCCAATATACCGGAAAGCAAAAAGGAATATCTATACAATGTTTCAGCAACCATAATCATCCCTTAAATCCTAACTTCTCAGTTACTATGTGTGCACATGTGTGTGTGTTCATTAAGGCTAGGCTGGAGAGGCAGGCAGGGCTCAGTGGAAGAGGGCCTTGTGGGCTGTGTTGAGACTACACTTTATGCTTGGGGCAATGGAAAGCCACCTAAGGTTTTTGACATGGAAGTGATGGGGTCTGTTTTGCAGGTACATCATTTAATCAATCAACAAAGTTTATCGTTTGCCTCCTAAAGTGGGGTGCTTTTGATTCTTCACCCAGGAATTTACCTATAGAAAAATGGATAAGACATGAATAGATGCTTCACAGAAAGGAACCATGCTAATTGTTCCATTGTTTAACCATGCTAAAAGCTAATGTTCTAGTTTGCTAGCTGCTGGAATGCAATATACCAGAAACAGAATGGCTTTTAAAAAGGAGAATTTAATAAGTTGTTAGTTTACAATTCTAAGGCCGAGAAAATGTCCCAATTAGAACAAGTCAATAAAAATGTCCAATCAAAGGTATCCAGGCAAAGATACCTTGGTTCAAGAAGTCTGATGAAATTCAGGGTTTCTCAAGTGAGAAGGCACATGGCGAACACAGTCACAGTTTCTCTCTTGGCTCAAAGGGCACATGGCGAGCACAGCATCATCTGCTAGCTTTCTTCATTCTCCAAAATGTTTCCTCTTTTACAGGACTTCAGAAACTTCTCACGACCCACCCAAATGGTTGGAGACATGTCGTCACCTAATCCATCTTAACAACCACTCTTGATTAAATCACATCCCCAGGGAGAAGATCTGATTAGTTTCAAACATACAGTATTGAATAGGGATTATTTTGCCTTTATGAAATGGGATTTTGATTAAAACATGGCTTTTCTAGGATACATACATCCTTTCAAACCAGCACACTAATAAACATAGAAAGGCGTGCATACCCTCTTTAGAAATCAGGAAAATGCAGACATACTGCATAATGAATACCATTTTACATCCATTTGGATGGCAACAATTAAAAAGTTTAACAATATAAAGTTGGAAGAGGATGTAGACCCATCATGAACTCTCTTACACACAGCTGTTAGTATAAATTGACACAACCACTTTAGAAAATAATTTGGCATTTTCATGTCAAGCTGAACATACATCTATTTAGTGGTAAATTGAACGATTATTCCCATGTTACAGAGGAGGAAAGTGAGGCACAAAATACTTACCTACTAGCCCAAGGCTATAGCTAGGATGTATCAGAACTAGGATTTTAACCAATTGACCTGTTCCAAAGAAGGGAGGGCACTGGTGAAATATGCCCAGTTATTGAGGCAGCTCCTGGCAGGGGTAATCTGTGACCTGGGAGAGGCAAGCCAAATGAAATGTCTGAAAACAACACAAATACAGACCTGCAAGGGAAAGAACAAGTATTGTATGGTCTCCTTTAGAAAATGCTTATAAGAAAACAGGGGCCTAGATTGTAAGCTCTTATAGCAGACACATTTAGTCCAGAGTGGTAATTATTATTTCTGAATTTTGAGAGGATGTTTTATATATCTATAACCTGGTATTCAGAGATAAGAACAAAGATGATCAGATTGGGATTAAGTAATTCAGAACACAGGGGTAAGGAAGACATTGTCTATATTTTAGAACTGCACCTACTCTTTGAGACCAAAGGAAGAAAGGTTTATTTTGTCTGGAACTTAAAGTTTCTGTAGCACATATCTAATTCAACCTGTCTGGATAGCTCATTTGAACAATTGAAACACAGGGAGCCCAGAATAAGAATGAGGGCCTTTAATCCTGAATAGCTTAATGTAATGCCTGGATGTATCCTAGAATATATTAAGCAGATAATCAAAAAGTATTGGCAAAGTCCCTTGACGGATGGGAGAAAAAAGATCAACCTATTAAACTTTACCATCAGGGAATCTCCTGATGATGTGTCAAACAGTAGGGACACCCAAGTCAATAGGCCAGGCCCTTGATCTTGAGGCTTACTCTTTTTTTTTTTCTAATTAATTAAAAAAAAATTTTTTAAACATGACAACAAACAAACACAAACATTCTTACCACATGATCATTCCATTCTACATGTATAATCAGTAATTCACAATATCGTCACATAGTTGTATATTCATCATCATGATAATTTCTTAGAACATTTGTATCAATTCAGAAAAACAAAAGAAAACAGAAAAAAAATCATACATACCATACCCCTTCCCCCTCCCTTTCATTGATCACTAGCATTTCAATCTACTACATTTATTTTAATATTTGTTTCCCCTATTATTTATTTTTAATCCGTATGTTTACTCATCTGTCGAAAAGGTAGATAAAAGGAGCGTCAGACACAAGGTTTTCACAATCACACAGTCACACTGTGAAAGCTATATCATTTTACAATCATCTTCAAGAAACATGGCTACTGGAACACAGCTCTGCATTTTCAGGCAGTTCCTTGAGGCTTACTCTTGTGAAACTTATGTAGGTGGCCAAGAAGCTTAGCCTACCTATAATTTGCCTAAGAGTTACTTCTGGAGGACCTCTTTTATTGCCCAGATGTGGCCTCACTCTCTCTAAGCCCAACTCTGCAAGTGAAATAATTGCCCACACCCCTACCTGGGACATGACATACAGGGGTGAAAGTCTCCCTGGCAGCATGGGAGATGACTCCCAGGAATGAGTCGGGCCCCAGCACCATGGTATCAACAATTCCATCCTGACCAAAAAGGGGAAAAGAATGTTACTGGTAAAGTATCAGTGGCTGAGAGATTTCAAATACAGTCAAGAGGCTACTCTGGAAGTCACTCTTATGCAAACTTCAGTTACACATTGCTACCTATCAAAACTTGCCAAACCCCAACCAAAAACATTCCAGCCAATCCTAAAGAACACCTAAGGTAATGTATAAGATTCTACAAAGGTTCCATGCACTAGGGCAACTTTCCAGAAACCTACAACCTCCAGATAGGTCCCTGGACCAGATAAGTCCTGAAACCTAGAGGACCCAGCTTTTCCAGAACATTAGCTAGTTCCATCTCCCTACCCCATATTATTGACAGACCCTTCCAACATGAAAAAGTTAGAATGGGCATAGCCCAAATACCCCTAAAGAGAGGGATAGAAAGATCAAAAGTGATGGTGGAATTATACAGAGAAGGTAGGTATTAAGAGATGAATATGATTGCTAAATCATTAAACTGATGTTTCTTTTGGTCTCTGGTGTCTTAGAGCAGCTATGGGTAAGGACCTGGGGTTGTGGAATTGTAATCCATGCCACACTCTGAAATCTGTTCTCCAACTACAACTAACTGTTGTGCTATGCTTTAAAATTTATTGCTTTTTTCTATATATGTTATTTTTCACAAAAAAAGAAGAAAAAGTTGATTGTGATGATTGAAAAAATACTTATTCCTTCTAGCCTCCTATATATCCTGGAGCAGCTAGAAGGAAAATCTGAGAGGATGGTATTGTAGCCCTTGACAAACGCTGGGATGTGTCCTGTAAATACTTGTTGAAGAGTGCTTTGAAAACTATTGCTTTTTCTTTCTTTACTTTGTATATATGTTATACCATACAATAAAAAAAGTTTATATATATATATATGGACCTGCAATTACAGACTCATAAGGAGGAAGGGGTCTTCCTATAGCTCTCACCGCTGCAATGTGATTCCTAGAATAATATAACTATAGGTGCTTGGGCCTCCCTCCTTCCTTTCAGCCAATGTGTACATTGAATGCCCAGTAGGTGCCTGGCCTTGTGAGTGTAAGATGAGAAGTCACTGCTCTCCCTCGTAGGAGCCACTCCAGCGAGGAGACAGACAGGTAAGAAGCCTTTCCAAGTGCTGTGATGTCAGCAGCACAGGGGATGGGCACATTGGGGGGTGGGCCAGGTGGGCACCTCCCTGCCAAACCAATTGCAGGCACTTCTGCATCTCATAAACCCATGGCTCCCGATAAGAATCTGCTGAGTTGGGGATTATTGTAGGCCTTTTGCAGAAGGAAACATAAGACTCAGAGATGAGCAGTGGCCTACCCAGGGGCACGTGGCTTGGGCGTGGCAGGCTGTGGAGCCCAGGCCTTCTGATCCTGAACCCTGCACCATTGTTAGCAGGTCACACTCCAGGCCCCCAAGCCAACAAATGGTTTGAAAATGCCTCCTGCGAGCCACAGGCTCTGCCCTGGAGTGGAAAACGCACCCCTCCTGGCTGTCCTCCTCAGAAGCAGGAGGCTTCATCCTCCTGATGCCCTCTTGGCTCAGCGATGTTGATAAGATGAGCTGGGGTGACTCACCTCTAAAGAAGTTCTTCTGCACCAGCCCCTTTCCTCCGCAGTCAACCTCCTGTGCTGGGCTCAAGGAGGTCATTCCTTGGGAGTTTTCAAACTCCCACCCAGATTCAAGACCAGACTCTGCCTATAGGATGGGATTTAGGGGAGGGAGCAGGAACACATTGCATGTTATGTGTATCCCCCCCAACCCCCACCCACCCCCGAAGCCTTTCCTTTGAATCATTTCTCCAGAGGGACCCTGACAACTGAGACATCTAACAATTTGTCAGCCATGAGACCCATATCACAGTTACTGACAGTATTTTATAGTTTATAAAGTGATTTTACATCACTTATAACAATGTTTTTAATACAGCAATGCTTTTGATCTTCATGACAGATCTGAAAGGGAGGGCAGCAAGTGAAACACGTGCGTTAATAGATGAGGTTATTCAGTAAGGTTCAGAGAAGCCAAGGACTTCCATAGCTCATCAGAGCCACCCTTGGAATACAGCTGTTTCTGTAAATCCCAGGCTGCTCAGATTGCTGGGGAGTTGTCCTGAGAGCAGAGGCTGGGGTTTTGAGCTGATGGGACACAGAACAAGCAAGTCTTGATAGGAAAGCAGCAGAGGTCCTGGATTGGGGAGCTGGATGGCAGCCCACCACTAGAGATGAGTGTGAGTCCCCACAGCACTCGGAGTTTGGGCAGGGGAAAGGATGTCCCAGCAGTAGGGGGCAGGTGGCAAAGGAGGAGTGGGGCTGAGTCCTGGGGAGTCAGAGCCTGCCTTCTGCTTGGCCCCTGAAGCCCTGGGAGGGGCTGGATGAGGTCTGCTCCTCCAGGCCTCCAGCTGCTTCTCTGGGCTCCAAGGGCCTCCCAGCTCCGCCACACGCTGCTGCCTGACCCTTGGCCAAGCGCTCCCGGCATCTTTTGAGCCTGTCAGCAGCACTGACCTAGTCACAGCTCGCTCGTGACTGTGCTCCTCATGCAACCCCCCCAGCGATGAGTCAAGAGGGGAAGCATGTGCCCCAGGGCTTCCTGGGGCTTCCCAGGACACAGAGGACTCAAGGTCCTGGGGGAGGGAGGCCTGGAAGGGCCTCAAGGCTGGGGTCCCTTAGGGCTGGCTGTGAAGCCACCCTCTGAGTGGCCTCGGTGTGAGGAGGGGCACAAAACCCAGGTGGGGAGGTGGGGAAGGCCCGGCTCAGGACCAGGCAGCCTATGGGGCCTGTGACACGCGCCTCTCTGCAGCCCTGGGCACTCTACTCCCAGCTGAGCCCACAGAGGCTCATTCCCGTAGAGGACAAGCTGGGTCACCAGAGCAGGAGCCCAGGCTCTGGACACAGAGACCCCCCTCACCGAGACCTACCACCTGCCAGACACTTTCTTATATTTGTAAATTTAACAGATTTTTAAAAGTACATTTGTTACAATTCATATATATGCCATATATATACATATATATATAAAGAGGCAGTACTAGACCAGGAATTCTTTTTTTTTATAAATATTTTTATTGAGAAATCTTCACACCCATATGGTCCATATATGGTATACAATCACTGGCTCACAGTACCATCACATAGTTGTGTATTCATCACTATGATTATTTTTAGAACATTTGCATCACTCTAGAAAAAGAAATGAAAAGAAAAAACCCACACAACCCATACTTCTTATCCCTCCCTCTCATTGACCTCTAGTATTTCAATCTACCCAATATTTTTAACTCCTCATTCCCGCTCCCCCATTATTCATTTATTTTTTGTCCTTATTTTTTACTCATCTGTCCATACCCTGGATAAAGGGGGCGTCAGCCAAAAGGTTTTCACAATCACACCGTCACGGTTTCAAAGCTACATAGTTATACAATCTAGAGCAGGAATTCTTAATCTGGGATTCATGGAAACCTCTCTCCTCCCCACCCACCCCAGCCCTCCAAGGGTAGAATTCAGGAATCTGAGAACCCTTCCAGGTCCCAGAAAAAAAATACATCTTGATTTTCACTAACCTCTACCTGAATTGTAGCATTCCCTTTAATGATGAATGTAGCAACAAACCACAGCAGTATTAGCAGGGCCTGTGATGGTGTCAGTAATAGAATTGCAGACACATTTAAATCACATTGTAGTTTTTGTAGCTATTTCAAAATACATGGTTTAGGTGCATCGCTATTTCAAATTTAGGGTAATTATTAAGCCGACTGCTAGGTCTTGATACCCCATGCACTAATTAGGACGTACATCTATTACCGCATCCCAAAAAAATTGTTAAAAAAATGGTTTGAAAGCTACGTTTTAATATGATCAGTTTTCTTTGTAAGTCTAAATTATTTTATTTTGTGCATTTAAGAACAGTATTCTGAGAAGGGGTCCATAGGTTTCACCAGATACCAAAGGGGGCCCATGGCACACACAAAAATGTTAAGAAGTCTCTAGGTCATCCCTGTAGTGCATTGGGGAATACTCCCATTTTAAAAATTGAGCCTGAATTTTTTTTTTTTTGGCTTAAATAACAAGAATTTATTATCTCACTTTTTTGAGGCTAGAAGTTCAAAATCAAGGTATCGACATGCCATGCTTTCTCTGAAATCCATAGTATCTGATGGTTGTTTGATTCTGTCACGTGGCAATCTGTCTCTTCAGTATTCTCCTGTGGTGTTTCTCTGTCCAGGATTCCTTTGCTTGTGAGGACTCCATTCAAATTGTGTTAAGACCCACTTTGATTCAGTTCAGTCTCATTTTTTTTTTTATTAATTAAACAATTTTTTTAAATACCAAAAAACACCAAACACATTCATAATTTTTGATCATTCCATTCTACATATATAATCAATAATTCACAATATCATCACATAGTTGCATATTCATCATCATGATCATTTCTTAGAACAGTGGCATCTATTCAGAAAAAGAAATAAAAAGAAAACAGAAGAAAATTCATACATACCATACCCCCCACCCCTCCCCCTCACCGATCACCAGCATTTCACTCTAAATTTATTTTAACATTTGTTCCCCCTATTATTTGTCTTGTTTTATATGTTTTACTCGTCTGCTGATAAGGTGGATAAAAGGAGCATCAGACACAAGGTTTTCACAATCACACAGTCACATTGTGAAAGCTATATCATTATACAATCGTCTTCAAGAAACATGCGAGCCTGAATTTTTAAAAGGCCATTTTCCAGTTACAATGCAAGCTGAACACGGATCTAGTTATTTCACTTAAACAAGTTCACCTCCCCAACATCACCGTTCTGTGAAACATCTGCAGCTCCAAGACTAGCACACCTAACAGTCTATAAGCAGAAAATCACTCCCCCAATCAGGTATTTACATTGTTCAACTTAAAAACAACCTTGAGACCTCAGAATGTTTTTCTTCATACACATGAATAATCACCATAGCTAGGCAATGTCTTCAAAGGGATGATTAAAGGAACTGGAAGTATTTTGGCTAAAAAGAGGCTGGCGGTGGAGGGCTGTGGGGGAAGAAGACACAGGACAGCTGTCTTGTTTTCCCAAAGGGCAGCTCTTACATTTCTGCCGGCAGCTCTAGAGACCCACAAGGACATGAGGCTTGAAATCAGGACGGCCGGCCAACATACATCCACATGGTCTCTGTTCTCTCCTTGCATCTCCTTCTCCCCCTCAGCCCTCTCCCTCCCTGGTACCCTGGCCCCCTGTGCTGACCCCCTCCCTCCAGTCAGCACACTCTCTTGGGGAAAGGTCAAGAGAGAGAGAGAGGGGCGGGTGGTGTAGACAGAGGGCCAGACCCACGGAGATGAGGATAATGAGCCAAGGAATAGTCCAGGCCCATCATTGTACTTCCCTGAGACTGTTTCCTCAACTGAAAAATTGGTGTAATATCTGCCCTTATTGGCATGGACTAAATGAGATGGCAAATGAGAAAACATTTATGGTACAAAGTGACAGGATATAAAGTCACTTACACTATGTACGCTTGCACCAAGGTGATAAACCGTCAAAGATGACTTTTCCCCGTGGGCTTTGAATTTAAACTGGGGAGCAGGTGGAGGTTGAAGGACCAACCTTCTTTTCCAATCATGAACTCCCCCTTCATGGAGGCTGGGGAAGGTGGAGGGAGCTCAGGAGAAATGATACAGGTTCAGGATCAGACAGCCCTGGGATTGAACCTTGACTCCCCTTGCCCTGTGGCCTGTCCTTGGGTAAGATGGCTCACTTCTCTGAGACTCAGATTATCATTTGTTAAGTGAAGATAATAATAGGACAAACCCCAGCGTGGTGGTGAAGATGAAGTAAAACCCTGCGGGAAGAGCACTTGACTCAGAGCTTCAGGGGAAACACAGAAAAAACCTTTATTGATGACCCATTTAGACAATGGGCTAAGGACTCAAATAGCCATTTCTCAAACGAACAGCCAAACAACACAAAAAAAGATGCTCAATGTCGTTAGACATTAGGGAAATGCAAATCAAAACCACCAGTTGCCATTTCACATTTCATATCCACTAGGGTGGGTTTTATTAAAAACAAAACAAGACAGAAAATAAGTTTTGATGAGAATGTGGAGAAAGGGGAACTGTCATGCGCTGTTGGTGGGAATGCAAAGTGGTGCCGCCGCTGTGGAAAATACTTTGGTGGTTCCTTAAAAAGTCAAATGAAGAATTACCATTTGACCTGGCAACTCCATTCCTAGGTATATACCTAAAAGAACTGAAAGCAGGGACTCGAATGCATATCTGTGCACCAGTGTTTAAAGCAGCATTATTCGCAATGGCCAAACGTGTCCATCAACAGATAAATGGACAAACAAAATATGGTGTGTACATACAGTGGAATCTTATTCAGCTGTAAAAAGGAATGAAGCTCTGATACATGCTACCACATGAATGACTTTTGAGACCATTAAGTGAAATAAGTCAGACACAAAAAGACAAATATTGTATATTCTCCCTTATATGAAATATCTACAGAAAGCAAATTCATGGAGACAGAGAAATAGATTAGAGGTTACCAGGGGCTGGGGGGAGGGGGAAATGGGGAATTACTGCTTAATAGGTACAGATGTCTCTTTGGGGGGGATGAAAATGTTTGCTTCACAGGTGGTGGTGAGGGTAGCACAACATTGTGACTATAATTAATGCCACTGAATTGCACACTTAAAAAAATGATTACATTTCTTTTAGTTTCTTGTATCTTAGAGCAGCTAGAAGTGAAAACCTAAAATTGTGGAATTGTGACCCATACCAAACTCTGAAATCTGTTCTACAACTAATTGTTGCACTGTGCTTTGAAATGTATTGCTTTTTTTTTTGGTATGGATGTTCTTTTTCACAAAAAAGAAAAAAAAGTCGATTGTGATGATAAAAAAATATTTTTTCCTTCTAGGCTCCTATATTCTGGAATAGCTAGAAGGAAAAATCTGAGAGGATGGTATGGTAGCCCGTGATAAACTCTGGGATCTGTCCTGTAACTACTTGTTGAAGGTATTTTGAAAACCATTGTTTTTTTTCTTTCTTTGCTTTGTATATGTTATATTATACAATAAAAACAGTTTTTAAAAAATGGTTAAAATGGCAGATTTTAAGTTATAGACACGTTGCCACAGTAAAAAAGAAACAAATTTTTAAAATGTTTATTGAGGAATGTGATCATCATTGCTCAGAATTCAAATCTGAGTGAGTGAAAAGACCAGGAGTGACTAAGGCAGGCTGGGTGGACCCCAGAGCCACTATGGTAAGGGGATGGAAGGAAATGGAACCACTCGCCCCCACCACAGGGTTTCCTGCTGATGGAGAAGATGGCACCGGAGGCGCTTATTGTGTCTGGCCTTGGAGTGGGCACCCTGTGCCTCCCTGGTGAGCTGCCCCTCTGGGGCTGACCCCAGACTGCAGGGACAACTGGCCAGACCCTTGCTGGGCTTTACATCCTCCCTCTGTTCCCTGGTCCCAGGAGGTCAGCTGCCTGCCAGGGGTTGATGGTGCAACTGCATGAAACTGGCCTCCAGGAGGGGAAGCCCATGAGGGCAGATCCAGAATTGGAGCTGCCTCTGCAGAAAGACCCAGAGTCTCCATCCTGGCAGGACTCAGACAATGAGTAAGGCTGAAACTGACCCCTGCAGAGGAGAGAAGGAACCGGGACCCAAAGCAAGAAGCTAAAACTGAGGGAGGAAGGGGCGCTCATACGGTCAAGGCCAAAGGTCAGCCTCTCCCCTGAGCCGAGTCCAGGGGCCTGGGGGCTGCGGCTCATACTTCTGAGTTCCGCCCAGGCCTGCAGGTTGCCAAGGATGGCCTGACCCCCCCTACCCCAACCCCACCCCAGAGAGCAGAGCTGCCCCACAAGGGGCCCACACTCAGGGCCCACCCCAGTGATTGCTAATTACGTTCACCAGACAGAGAGCTCCATATTTATTGCCTCTGATGAGCCGGTTCTAAGTATTGTCTCTAAAGTTTCACCCATTCATGTATCCCCTTTGAGAGTTTTGCTACCGGAACTATTATCTATTAAATATTTCCCTTTAAAACACCTCACTTCTTTTAGAGTTAGTACCAAGCAATATCTGTGAAATCATGAGTTTTATGAGCCGATTTATCTTTTCCCGCTTTACAGCAATACATTGTTAAAATTTTTTTTTAATTCACCCACATACCACCTAAACTCATCTTGTGGACCATGTTTTGGGAAACTATTCAGTGGACAGAGCAAAGCTTTTGGGGTCAGACCACACAGGTGCCACCACTTTCTAGCTGTGTGACCTTGCAAAAATCACTGGATCTCTCTGGGCTTTAGTTTCTTCATGGATACAATGGAGATCCTCTCACCCATAGTCATCGTGGGGCTACACTGTGAGTATGTAGGGACCTGGCCACAGTTGCTTTCCTCCGTCTCCCTGCATTCTCTCCTCATTCCTTACAAGATAACTGTGGCAGGAAGGCCTGGTTCTCCAGCCTTCTCCCTAAGTATGGGGAGCTACTGCATTGCAGGGAGTCCTATTCTAAACACATGACTGGGAGGAGGTAAGATCTCTTTTGCCATTTCTCCCGAGGTCTTGAAATTCCAGGGGAAAGTGCTGCCTGGTGTCCAACCCTAGTCCCCTTGCTTCAATGTCAGCTACCGTTCTTGTGTGTTATCCTGAGTAGAAATGGGAATTAGTTAAAGACCTTTCTCTGTGGAGGGTCAGCCTGACAACGTGGAAAGCCCAGTGAGAAAATGGGTTCAAATTCTGACACTGCCAATGTCTTCCTGTGTGCCCTTGGGCAAGTCACTGCTTCTCTCTGGGTGTGGGTTCTCTCTTCTGTAGAACGAGGGGGCCAGCTTTGACTTCGAAGCTATCTCTCCTTCACTCACTCTCCCCAGCCGCAGATGGGGTGGGCAGAGAAGGGGGAGGGGAGGGCTCCTGCCTCATCCTGTGGAGGAACTAATTACTGTTTCTCCAATGTCTTCTGGTTAAGGATGTGGAAACTGGGAGGGAGCAGAGAGGTGGGGGGATGGGAGTGGAGAGGAAGTCGCTGGTAAGGGTGGTCACTAAGCCCTTCTCTTTTGGAAAACCCCCTCCCTGTCCCTTGTCACAGATAATCACAGGAAGGGTCTGGTGTTTCCAAGGATGGGCTGGGGATGGTTAGATCAACATGATGGGGGGCTGCTGGAGAGCCTAGTGGGCTGCCTGGACTGCACATGGTGTCTCCCTCTAGGTGTAATTTGGGTCTCCAAAGAGGGGGCTGGGGTTCAGAGATCAACGTGCCTAATTCCCCCTCCTGTTTTTACAGAAAGGAATACTGAGGTCCAGAGAGGCGCAGGGACTTGTCTAGAGTCGTGCAGTGACCTGGCAGTGAGTGGATGAGGGCAGCGGTCCCAACCTCTGCTTCCAGCGCTGCTCCGCTTGAGCTGGACCTCAGGGGAGATGCCCTCGCCCTGCCTTCCCACCGCTCCTGTGCTCTGTCGACACACACAGGGCAGTTTGGGGCATCTATAAAAAATGCTCTAATTGATTCTTCGCAGGAAGTGTGGGCTTTTTCACTCAAGTTGACAACCACAGCAGCTGCTCACACACTCACACATGTGTGCGTACACACACATATGGAGAAGCACACGTGCTGCTGCATATACACACACTCACATGTGCCCCAATTCATACACAGCTGCGTGCACACGCACAGAGCCACCTGCTCGCACTCAGGTGCTCAGGCACTCATGGGAACACCACCTGTGCACTTTTCCCAGCTGTCAGGGGAGGCCCAGTGGGAGGCTCTCACCTTGTGCCTTATATTTTGATGGTGGAGGCAAATTTCAAGGAGAAGAGCTGAGACAAGAAGACCAGTTTCCTGGATGGCTGTATCCCAGGAGTTCAATGAGTGGCAAACACCCCATGCCCCAGACTCAAGGCTGGGGCGTCGGGCAATGCCCATCAGGCCTGTGCCCGGAGGTGCTGCTTGCTGCCTAACAGGGCAGGCTCACAGCAAAACGGCCAATTCATCACCAGGGCCTGGTGTGGCCTCAGGGGGTGGTGTGAGGGGGGGTGTAGAAGGAAAACTGACAAGTGTACCCCGGCTCTGTGTCAGGCACTGGGCTGGGCTCCCTCCCATATTTACTTCATTTGCTCCTCAAAACACTCTGACAAGAGAGGCCAATGTCCCCACTTTACAGATGAAGAAATGGGGCCTTAGAGGGCTTAACCCCCTTGCCCGCAATGGCCCCCTCGTCGTTACTTTCAGAGCCCGGGTTCCTGGTCCCACAGCCACACCTTTCTTCAAAGGCACACCAGGCAGCGGCTCCTCACAGACCCATAAAATGTCACAGAACCTCTCAAGGGCTAAATAAAGGAGGGAGTAATATTACTGGGAGCCTCCGTGGGAATGAGGGAAGCTTCAAGGACAAGTTGCATTTGAAGCTGCTTTAAGAATAAATGAAATTTTACCAGAGAGTAAAGAGTGGAGGGGACAGGAGAGGATGTTCCTGGCAGAGGGAACAGCACCAGAAAAGGCAGTGCAAGGAGAGGCAGGACACAGTAGGGGCGACAGGCCAGGCGGGGAGCATGGTCGGAGCTCTGGGCTGGGGCTGGAGTACAGGTAGGAGGGGTTAGAAGGGACTTGGACACCAGACAAAGGTATTTGGGTGTCAGGATCCCCTGGAGTGTGTTTAAGGAGAGGTGTGACGCCATCAGTTCTGCTTTCTAGAAGCTCATTCTGACTCCAGGATGAAGGACAGTGGTGAATGGATTCAAGGAGGAGATGCTGAGGCAGGGGAACCAAGGAGGATATGTTACCATCATCCAGATGTCCAGGCAGAGGTCAAGGGGTTACAACCAGGCCTGGAGCGGTGGGATGGAGAGGAAGGCTGCAGAGGAGAGACTGCCTGAGAAGAGATAAGGGCTCTCGAGGGATTCAGGCAGGGATGGTTATGCAGCCACCAATCAGGGGCTTTTGAGACCACCCAGCACTCACCTCTACCCCAGCCCAGGCCACTGGGCTCAGGCTGGAAGGTCTCAGACAAAGTCTCTCCCCCAGCCATTTCCAGGTTTCACCCACCCCACCTAGTTCTGTTGGGGAAAAGCAGCAGAGTCCCTCAGCTGTAGGCAATTGTCCAAATGTCTCAGCAGAGGTGGAGGAAAACACTGACTGCCACCTCTGGGCCCAGACAGTGGCTCCACTGGCAGTGAATGACGGACCCTGCCGCTGCAAATGGCTGCTGGTGCTGCTGGAAGCTGGATGTAGCCACTGCTGTTACTTTAGTGCTGTCACTGAGGCCATAGTGCATCTGTGCAGTCACTACTTCGGCATGGAGTCTGGAGCAGTCGTGATGATTGGCAGAGCCTGGGTTACACCCAGCCTTAGCTGCAAGGCAGGCTGGGAAAGGGGGTAGCCAACATATTTAGCCTCAACAGTGGAAGCTGGGCTCTTCCTCCTGAGTGGAGAACCCCCACTTAAGGGCAGATTTTGGATGATGTCTTGCTCTTCCAAGGTGTGTGAGGTATCTCATGCATCTCCACACCCCAGGCTCCAGCACAGGGCTTAGCACAGGGCAGCTCACAATTAAGGCTCGTTGAATGAATGAAGGAAGAAGGGGTCCAAGGTAAGCCCCTGCCTGCCAACTGCAGACTCTGTGCAGCCTTTCTGTCCTTCCTTTCCTTTCTTTGCACTGGCAAAGAGTATTTTCCAAGGAGGCACATGCTGGAGCAGAAAGCACTGTGTGTGTGTGTGGTGGTGGTGTCCCAACACACAATTCAGCTCCACCACTGGCTCACTATGTGCTCTCGGGCAAGTCACTTCCCTTCTCTTCACCTTGGTTTCTGCACCTGCAAAATGGGTACAAAACCTCAGGCACTTTACCTCATATCTCTGGTGTGAGAGACAAATGAGAAAACAGCGACACAAATTGCTAAGCAGCAAAAATTCTTCTGCACCAAAACCATGGAGGGAGCAGCCAATAAAGCCATTCATAGGGAAGAGTTAAGACCCCATCCCTTGTAAACCTTCCTGGCAACGTGGGACAGAAATCCTAGAATGAGCTGGGACTCAGCATCAAGGGATTGAGAAAACCTTCTTGGCCAAAAGGGGGAAGAGAGAAATGAAACAAAATAAAGTGTCAATGAGAGATTTCAGTCGAGAGGTTATCCTGGAAGTTATTCTTACACATTATGTAGATATCACCTTTTTAGTTAAGGTATATTGGAGAGGTTGGAGGGAACTGCCTAAAAATGTAAAGCTGTGTTCCAGTAGCCATGTTTCTTGAAGATGATTGTATAAAGGCATAACATTTACAATGTAACTGTGTGATTGTGAAAACTTTGCCTCTGATGCTCTTTTATCTATAGTATGGACTGATGAGTAAAAACATATGGATTAAAAATAAACAAATAATAGAAGGAACAAATGTTAAAATCAATTTAGTGAATTGAAATACTAGTGATCAGTGAAAGGGAGGGGTAAGGGGTATAGAAAAAAATAGGGGAAACAAAAGCTAAAATATATTGGGTAGATGGAAATACTAGTAGTCAATAAGAGGGAGGGGTAAGGGGGATGGATGTATGAGTTTTTTTCTTTCTTTTTCTGAAATGATGCAAACGTTCTAAGAAATGATCATGATGATGAATATACAACTATGTGATGATATTGTGAGTTATTGATTATATATAACAAAAACGGAATGATCATATGGTTAAGAATCTTCGTGTTTGTAGGTTATGTTAAAAAAAAAAAAAAAAAAACCAGCCCAGAGGCTCTGCTTCCGGACCCCGGCCAAAAGGAATGTGCGTGGGGAGCCCTCCTTCCCCTTACTACAGTGGAAAGGCCTGGCGTTCATGTGTCTGTGAACTGAAGCTATTTTTAAGCAGTACAACTGCGATTGTGACAGGGCCTCTTCCTGGCGGGGAAGGGTGGGGAGTGGACCTGAGTCATCGGTGGGGCGGCCGAGGCCACAAGGCTGCGCAGGAAAACCAGACCGATCCCCCAGAAAGGCGCTGGCCCGTGCTCTCCGCAGGTAGAGGCCCCCAGGCCTGCACCCGGCAACCAGCCCAGGAAGGACTAGGTCAGCCATTGGGCTCCGAACCTGTCAATCATTCTGTATCTCCCAATGAGCTGTGGGCTAGGCGGGAACCTGAGGCTGCTGAAAAGAGGAGGAATAGACCAAGAGAAACAAAGGCGGAGCACACTCTGTCCCCTCTGGGCTGGAATTTAAATTTCACTTAGGGTTAATTGGGCACGTGCTGGGTGCTCCACCCTGTTTAGGGGCTTTGCATGTCGCAGTTTATTGAATTCTCCCAACACCCCCATCCCCCCAAGGTGGAGATTATTTACTCCATTTCAGAGGTAGGGCGCTGAGTCTCGGCGCGGGATGTGAAGGCCGGGATCTCCCTCAGGACTCCTGACTGGACTGAGAGGCCGGTGCTGGGGAGACAACAGGAAGAGTGATTTTTCTTTCTTTCTTTTTTTTTTTACTGAAAGGAGAGAGAACGGCTTCCCAGGGCAGGTGACGTTTGAGCTGGGCCTTAAGCAATGAGCAGGATTTAGCGCTCTTGGAGGGTTAGGAGGTGGGGGAGAAGGAAGCGCGCGTGATACAAAGGGCTAAGGCAGGGTAAAGGCTTGGAGGTATGACAGCCCCAGGCTTGTTTGTGAGTGTTAAGTAACCCAAAGGAGCTGAGGAGGGGCAGGGGGTGGGGTTGGAGAGGTGGGGCACCCAGGGGCGGGGCTCTTGGGGTTCCCGCGGCACCATGCAAACCCAGGGCATCCTCCCGGAAGTGCAAGTGCTGTTGTGCAAGGGGGGAGGGTAAGGGAGCCCCCAGGGTGAGGAAGGAGAAGGGGAAGGGAGACAGGCCTAGAGGAAACCAGGTGGGTTTCCTGCCCTGGAGCCTGAGCTCAGGCATGGCCCACCGACTATCTAGCCTCAGCCAGGGCTCGGGGCCTGGTACCCCTGGCTACCACCTACCCCCAGGGGTGCCTATCCGCTGCTCTTCTCAGAGCACCTCTGGGTGCCAGCACCTTTGCATACAGTATAGCCACCTGCAAGATGAATATTATCACCCCCGTTTCATTGGGGGAAAGACACTGAGGTTTAGAGAGGTTAGGGGGCTTCCTCCAGGTCACACAGCCTCCCTAGACCACCTCATGGGGACCCTGCCATCCTCCTCCAACAAAAGAATCCTTTCCCCAAGCCCTGCTCTTAGAGGACTGATAACCTCCTTTCTTCAGAGTAAAGGAGTCTCTTAGGTCCCAACCCAACTGTAACTCTCTGCTTCCAAAGTGCCCTCAGCATACTCAGATGTTAAATCTGCCGGGCTCCTTAGAGGTCAGTTTGTCCACCCCAGGTTTTACAGAAGGGGAAACTGAGGGGAAAGGAAGAAACTTGCTTGAGTCCCAAAAAACCTCTAAAGGTCACTGGCCAGCCTCTTTAGGGCCAGAGACTCTCATTAGGACTGTAGCCCATCTGGGAGGTTGAGCAAAGGGGTGAGTGAGGGTGCAAGGATCTGATTGGGTGGGGTGGCGCTTCTGAGCCAGGGCTTGGCTGGGGGCTTTTGGGAGATGGGAGCCAGAAGGCACTCAACCCTTGCATCCCACCTGGAGTGCTTCAGACAATTCAGGAAAAGACACCCCTCCTCACAACACTTTATTGCCACCAGCCTGGAAAGGGTTCTATGACTATGCAAATCTGGGGTGACCTTGAGGTGACAGCACCCCCTAGGGTTGTGCAATGTACAATTTGTACATCTGCCAGTGGCCACCCCACCCTAAAAATAGGCAAAGCTTCCAGCAACTCTCCCCACTTCTCCACTTCCCTATCCTTCCCTCCTTCCCCTTCGTCCTTCCCACAGAGCAGGAACCAGGGGGCCATCTCACCAGGGTAGGGGAGAGAAAGAAGGAAAGAGGAAGGAAGTGGCAGGGGGTGGGTGGGGGGGGAGTGGGAGGGCAGCAGAGGGGAAGGGTAGGACTCATTGCTGCTCTCAGAAACTGAAACCAAAAGTCCCAGCAGGAGTTGACATGAAAGGCAGGTCTGCAGCAAGACACTGAGGAAGCAAAGCTGCTGATGGAGTAAAAGCTGCCCCCTGCTCAGAGCCACCCTGGCTGCGGTCTGGGTGTGCCCATACCAGGCCTTGCCCTTCATACAAACGAGAAGTGTGCAAGGCAAGGGTCGGTTTTCTCTGAGGATTCAGAAGCCCACTCCAGTCCTGGTTCAGCACTGATGTTAGGAGCATTACTGGATGGGGCTGGGGAGAGGAGACACTCACTCAAGCCACTGAGTCATCTGATTGCTGTAGAGTGGGTGACCCATTGTTTTGGCTGGCCTTTGCGTCTGTGAGGATGTGCACATACCCATGAAGCTGGGGGTGGCTGGTACCTACGGGTTGCGCTCATGGGGACCCTGTTTCCCCACTTTGAGCCTGGGACATGTGAAGTAACATGGATTTTTGTGACCTCTGGCTGTGATAGGTCCTTTGGGTGCCACCATATTAGATTTTTGGGGGGGCGCTTAATGTTTTGTTATAACAATCAGCTGGAACATTTGAGAACTGGGGACTGTGTTAGAAAATACAGATTGTGTGGTTAACTTTTCTTGCGACCTCTTTGACTCAGCGAGTGAGTCGTGGCCTTGGAATCTAGATGCCACTCTCCCTGGGGCTTCCTGGATCCTCTGTGTGGGGAGGGATGTTTCTCTGGGTGCCCAGCACCTTACTCACAGCCCGGTGAAGCCTGGGACTGTGTTTAATTCATTTTTGCATCTCTCATGATGAGAGGAGCCTCCCTTCCCTTTGGGGATTCTCTGTGAATGTGAGATTCTCCATTCACACTTTTATCTACGTAGCAGCTGGGTGACAGGGTTGACACCTACCCTGTGCTGGCCTTGCTGGAGGTAGGGAGGAATGGGTCAAGTGCCGGGATAGGGTAGGCTAAAAGCTCAGGGCTCAGGGAATCTGTCTCCACCATTTCCCAATCATGTGACTTGGACAAGGTACCTGCCTCTCTGAACCTCAGTTTCTTCATCTGTTGATGAGGTTGAGTTAAATAACTGACTTTTATTCAGATGTACTATGGATCAGGCACTATGTTAAGCATGTTACAGTCAGTGACTTTATTCAGAAAGAACTTAAAGGACCTACTGTGTGTTTAGGAGGCCATGAGGTCAGATGAGGAAATGGAGGCACAGAGGAGGTAGGTGACTGCTCAAGGTCATGTGCAGTGAGTGACAGAGCTCCCACCTCAGAACCCATAGGATATGAGGGCCAGGCTGGGTGGACGCAGGGAAGCCTACCCAAACCTAGAAGCCCTGCTAGATTCAGCAGGCCAGAAACCTTGAGACTACCTTTGCCTTTTCTCTCTCTCCCTCACATCCAGTCTGCCAGTAAACCCTATTGGCACCACCTCTTCTCATTCAAACACCAACCACTTCTCATTCCTTTCCCACTGCCATCTAGCCGCCACCAGCTCACCCCCTTGCTGCAGTAGCCCCTTGCTGGCCTGGCTACTTCTACCCTTGCATCCAGGTCCATAGTATTAAAAATCACGTCTCCCCTCTGCCCCCACCTCCCCGCCCCGACCATGTCCTCTCAGGGCAAAAGTCAAGTCCTTTCAGTAGCCTGCAGGCTCTTCCTCATCTTTCTGTGCCCTAACGCCCACCTCTTTGATGCTATTTCCTGTTCCTCTTCCCTTCCCTCCCTCTGTACCAGCCAGGCCAGGCATGCCACACCCTCTGCACTGTCTGTTCCTTCTGCCCAGCACACTATTCTTTAGATACCTGCATGGCACATGGCCTTACTTCGTTCAGGTCTGCTCAAAGGTCCTGTATTTCTTAGCAGCCCAGCAGGAAACAGTACTCCAATTAGGATTGTTGAAGATCTACTTTATAAGGGTGCAGATGGGATGTAAGGAACCCAGGAGGCTCAGCAGCATAGGGTACCTTTGTGACCCCCAAGCCTGAAGAGCAGAAGGAAAGAAGTGGCTACTGGAACCAGGAAGGAGAGAATTGTGGGAGAGATCACCTGGCAGGAGCTGTGACCCTGCAGGGAGGGAGCCAGGACCACGCCCCTTGGTTCCCATTGCTGATCCCAGCAGGAAGCCAGCAGTCCCTCAGGTCAGCCTTCTGGAAAGGAAGCAAATGTATGGATCTGGAGGGCCCATGGAAGTCCCAGCACAGTTGCCTTCTCAGAGGCAAAGACCTGTCACCTTCTCATTCGAATCGTAACCCTAACTCCTCAACTTCCAAGAAGTCTTACCTTGTCCTGTTTCTTTCCCATAACACCATTAATGAATTACACATTTTTTTTTTAACACTTTAGGGTTGTTTATTAACCCTGTATATGGTAAAAGTAGCTTTGATGGATGGATCCAAATTTTATTCCTTCCTTGAAAAAGGTATGCAATTAACAAGTCCAACAGTTTACACTAGGGCATCAGTAAACTATTTCCCATGGGTTAAAACTGGCCCTCTACTGTTTTTCTTTTTTTTTTTTAACTTTTTAAAAATTGTATAATATAACATATATATATACAAAGCAAAGAAACAAAAAAGGATAGTTTTCTAAGCACTTCAACAAGTAGGTACAGGACAGACCCCAGGGTTTGTCATGGGCTACCATATAATTCTTTCAGATTTTTCCTTCTAGCTGCTTCAGAATATAGGAGGCTAGAAGGAATAAATATTTTTTTGTCATCACAACCAACTTTTTTCTTTCTTTTTTTTTTTTTTGTGAAAAATGACATATATACAAGAAAGCAATAAAATTCAAAGTATAACACAATTAGTTGTAGAATACATTTCAGAGTTTGGTATTAATTACAATTCCACAATTTTTGGATTTTACTTCTAGCTATTCTAAGATACTGGAGACTAAAAGAAATATCAATTTAATGATTCAGCAATCATATTAATCTCTTAACCCCTACTTTCTCTGCATAACCCCGCCATCACCTTTGCTCTTTCTATCCCCCTCTTTAGGGGTATTTGGGCTATGGCCATTCTAACTTATTCATGTCAGAAGGGGCTGTCAATAATATGGGGTAGGGAGATGGAACTAGCTGATGTTCTGGAGAGGCTGGGCCCTCTAGGTTTCAGAACTTATCTGGTCCAGGGACTCTATCTGGAGGTTGTAGGTTTCTAGAAAGTTACGCTAGTGCATGGAACCTTTGTGGAATCTTATATATTGTCCCAGGTGTTCTTTAGGATTGGCTGGAATGGTTTTGGTTGGGGTTTGGCAATAGGCAGCAATGTCTAGTTGAAGTTTGCGTAAGCGTGACCTCCAGATTAGCCTCTTGACTCTATTTGAATCCTCTCAGCTACTGATACTTTATTAGTTACACTTCTTTTCCCCCCTTTGGTCAGGATGGAATTGTTGCTCTTGTGGTGCCAGGGCCAGACTCATTCCTGGGAATCATTTTCCATGCCGCCAGGGAGACTTCACCCCTGATGTCATGTCCCTGGTAGGGGGGAAGGCAGTGATTTCACTTGCAGAGTTGGGCTTAGAGAGAGTGAGGCCACATCTGAGCAAAAAAAGAGGTCCTCCAGAAATAACTCTTAGGCATGTATATAGGTAGTCTAAGCTTCTCTGCTGCCAATATAAGCTTCACAAGAGTAAGCCCACATTATTTATTTATTTATTATTTTTTATTCAACATACAAACACAAACATTCTTACCATATGATAATTCCATTCTTGTTATATAATCAATTACTCACGATATCATCACATAGTTGTATATTCATCACCATGATCATTTCTTAGGACATTTGCATCAATTCAGAAAAAGAAATAAAAAGAAAACAGAAAAAAATTAATACGTACCATACCCCTTACCCCTCCCTTTCATTGATCACTAGCATTTCAATCTAAATTTATTTTAACATTTGTTCCCCCTATTATTTATTTTTAATCCATATGTTTTACTTGTCTGTTGATAAGGTAGATAAAAGAAGCATCAGACACAAGGTTTTCACAATCACACAGTCACATTGCAGAAGCTATATCATAAAATAATCATCTTCAAGAAACATGGCTACTGGAGCACAGCTGTACATTTTCAGGCAGTACCCTCCAGCCTCTCCATTACATCTTGACTAAAAAGGTGATATCTATATAATGCATAAGAATGACCTCCAGGATAACCTCTCAACTTTGTTTGGAATCTCTCAGCCATTGACACTTTATTTTGTCTCATTTCTCTCTTCCCACTTTTGGTCGAGAAGGTTTTCTCAATCCCTTGATGCTGAGTCCCAGCTCATTCTAGAATTTTTGTCCCACATTGCCAGGAAGGTCCATACCCCTGAGAGTCATGTCCCATGTAGAGAAGGGGAGGGCAGTGAGTTTGTCATGTTGGCTGAGAAAGAGAGGCCACATCTGAGCAACAAAAGAGGTTTTCTGGGGGTGATTCTTAGGCCTAATATTAAGTAGGCTTAGCCTATCCTTTGCGAGGTTAAGTTTCATATGAACAAACCCCCAGATTGAGGGCTCTGTCTATTGCTTTGGTTGTCCCCACTGCTTGTGAGAATATCAAGAATTCTCTACTTGGGGAAGCTGAGTTTCCCCCCTTTCTCGTCATTCCCCCAAGGGGGCTTTGCAAATACTTTTTAATTTACCATTCAAATCACTCTGGGATTTGTCGGGGCATCACTCTGGACAAACCTAAAAAATCTCATGCTCTACTCAAGGTTCCATGTACTTATGGTGTTCAATTAAGCTGTCCACATAAGTTATATTAGGAAATGCACTAGTCAAAATATAAATTTTGTACCAAATAAACATTTTTTGCTTTAAGTCTCACACATAAGTTTTAACATATTAATTACCATCTATTTTCAACACCCTGCAGTATTGATATTCCTTTGTTCTTCCTCATGGAAAAACATTTTTAAATTTGTACATTTTGTCACTATCGTTTATACTCCAGGCATTCCTAGATTATACAGGTAGAGTTCCACATTTATTTAACATTTTTTATTGTGAGATATAACATATGTACAAAAAGCAATAACTTTCAGAGTACATTTTAGCACGTAGTTACAGAACAAATTTCAAAGTTTGGTGTGGGTTCCACATTTTCAGGTTTTTCCTTCTAGCTGCTCCAAGACACTGAAGACTAAAAAGAAATATCAATATAATGATTCAGCAGTCATACTCATCTGTTCAATCCTACCTTCTCTGTTATAACTCCACCTTCTCCTTTGACCCTTCTCCTGATCTTTCCAGATATTTGGATTATGCCCATTCTAAGTTTTTTCACATTGAAAAGGGGTGTTGACAATATGGGAACGGGGGATGGAAATCATTGATGTTTTTGGAGAGACTGGCACCTCTGGGTTTCAGGACTTATGTGGTGTAGGAACCATCTGAAGGTTTTCAGTTTCTGGAAAGTAAACTTAGGGCATGCAACTTTTGTAGGATTTCAGATAGAGCCCTGAGTGAATCACACATTTATTATGCTTATTTTTATTGTCTGTAAACTCTAGAAGTCAGGAATTGTGGTCTCTCTTATTCTCTGCTGTATTCCAAGTACCCAGAACACTGATCGGCACACAGTAGCCCCTTAAATAATTGCTGAATGAATGTATGCCCACTCACTCCCCCTGGGCACCTCTGGGAGAGCCTTCGGGGGAGGGATGGGTGAGAAGCCAGCAGAGCCCAGTGTCGGTGAAGGATTACCTGTGCATCATGCACTTGAGGCAGCAGATCCCTTCCTCTCCCCAAGGCTGTGACTTTGAGTCCAGTAGGGATTTTCCTTGGCAAAGGCCTCCCTGTACTTAGGCTCTTGAACAAGGCTCTGCTTGTGAAATCTCCTCCCTCATGAATTAGTGCTTTGAAGGCACCTCTGGCCTCTCTCCTGGACCTACAAGGAATGTTTCCTTCAAGGAGTACTGAACTCACCCTGCTGTGGAAGGCCCAGGAGTTCTAGGCTTGGGGGCTGGGACAAAGGGACAAGGCAGTGGGGGGCCTGCCTGACACCAGGGCTGCTCTTGGTGGGCTCCCGCCCCTGCAGGTGCCCGGGTGCTGGGGTCTCCCTGAGATGGTGGCTTACCCCTTCAATAAGCCTTGATGTCCTACAGGAGGGAAGACTCAAAAGAATGTAAAGTCCAGCCATATCCTCCAGCAGGAAATCTTACAATGGTAAGTGCATTCTCTCTAGTGGATCTGTAAACTGAAAGCTATTTCAATCAAAACACCATTAAAATTTGTGGAGGCAGCCTTGAAAAATGATATTAATTCTCATCTGGAAAAATAAACATTTGAGACTAGCAGGAAGATTCTGAAAAAAGGATAGGAACGCACCACACAAAACCCAGAAGTCTTAAAGGAAAACATTGATAATTCGCACATGTAAAGTTAAAAAATCTTAATGAGAAAATTAGCATAAACACAGTCATAAACCCTGGAAACAGGTGAAAAACATTTGTAACATAAGATAAAGGGCTATTTTTTCTATGCAAATTTTACATGTCAATATGAAAAAGAAGGCTACCAAATTAAAAAAAATGGGCATAGTACATAAGCAGACAATTCACACACAAAAAAGGAAATTAAAAATGAGCAGAAAATACATGAAAGGATGCTGACCTTAATTTATAATTAAGTAAATGCAAAACAAAGTAACGAGTTCCCCTTTTCAACTAGATTGGCATCAACTAAAATGTTTTCAGTGTGTACTGTTGGTGAGGGTGAGGGGAAAAGGCAGTCTCATACATTGTTGTGGGAATGTAAATTGAACAATATATATTTTTTAATTTTTTATTAATTAAGAAAAAAATTATAAGAAACACAAACATTCCCAAAACGTATACTCAGCAATTCACAATATCATCACATAGTTGCATATTCATCATCATGACTGAACAATATTTTGGAAATAAAACAGCTACTTGGAAATAGCTATTGTGGCAGAATAAAGATGCACACAGGTTCTCTGACACTCTTCCCATTGAGAGGTGGCACCCATGTCCCCTTTCCTTGAATTTGGGCTGGCCTCTGTAAATTTCCTGACAAAAACCAATACAACAGAAGTGACAAAATCCCAGTTGCAAGTGTAGCCCTTAACTTGCCTGGCAGGTTCCCCTTGCTGGCTCTAGGAAGCCAACTGCTGGGAAAGAATTATAGCTCACTGTAATGCTGTGAGAAGCCCAGACCACATGGGGAGGCCCTGGAGGAGATGTCACATGGAGAGAAAGAGGTCAAGGAGTACTGAAGAGCCAGTCATATGAGTGACAAACCCATCCAGATGAGAATCAGAGATGAGCCAGTCTGCTGAGCCCTTCCTGAATTCCTGACCTGCAAAACCATGGACAAAATAAAATGGTTGTTTTTTTTCTTCCTTTTGGGTGCATGGTCCAGGAATCAAATCCCGGTCTCCCACATGGAAGAATATTCTACCACTGAATCAAAAATGGTTGTTTCAAGCACTAAATTTTAGAGTATTTGTTAAACAGCAGTAGGTAACTGAAACAGCTATCCAAATTTAAATTTACCCTTTGACCCAATGATACCACTTCTACAAATCTAATCTACTGAAATATTTGCGCAGGTGCACAAAACACCCAAAGACATGTATTGCAACATTGTGTATAATAGTACAAGAGTGGAAACAATCTGTATGTCCATCCTTAGGGGAATGGCTAAATTAATTCTGGCTTACGTAGTCAATGATATATACTATGCCCAAGACAAGGAAAAGTCCCAAATCAAGGTCCTGTGAATCCAAGGTGACATAAGAGTGGTTAAGAGCACAGACTCTGGAGTCAGATTCCCTGGCTCTCCCACTTACAGTCCGTGTTATTTGGGGCTAATTGTTTAACCTCTTGATGCCACAGTTCCATCATCTATAAATGGGGATGATAATCAGAGTACCTACTTCAGAGGGTTGTGGTGAGAAATAAGTTAATATGAGAAGCCTGATATGTATCCGTGGAAAATGTGTTTTGAGAATGCAGTGACCTTGGAATTTTAAATTGGGTTGGACCAGACTTGGTATCCTAAAGTGACTCCAAAGCAGAGGGTCTGCTAGATTGTCATCTGGGATAGGGAACGTAGATTTGACAAATAAAGGCTTGAAGGTAATAGTGGGAGAATATTTTTAAAGAAATGGACTTGTTCTGTACTTCCTTTTCTGCACTGTGCTATCTTTCAGAGATTCTTCCTTCCTCAGTATATAGAGACCCACTTGTTTCTTTTTTAAGACTGCTCAACATTGCCTGGTATGGTACAATTTCAGCATCCCCTATTGATGGACTTGGGTTGTTTCCAGTTCTTAGCAACAGTTACAAATAATACTGCAGCATACATCCTTGCACATTTATCTTTGTTCATCACTGCTATTATTTCTGTGGTGTAGATTCTTAGACGTGAAATTGTTGAGCATAAAGTGTATGTACATAAAAAATTCTGATAGCTATTGTCAAATTGTTTCAATAGCTGGTCTCATCTTCCCTTCCACTGCTTTTTCTTTTTGTAACATTGCTATCTGTTTTTACTTTTTTTTTTTCCCCCCAGATCAGCTTTAGTATCATTTTAAGTTTTATCATCAGGCTTGTTTTTTAATGAATACAGAGATGAATCAGCTACCGTCTCTACTTTGAAAAGAAGACAGTCTAGCAGGGGTTGGGGTGCGGATAGCAGTGTAGTGGGGGTGGAAGAGCTATGATATCCCCAGTGAGGCCAGGGCTGGCCTGGAAGACTGGACTATGGGCCCTGGGAGTTCCCCCAGGAAAGAGTAGCATTCTAGGTCTGGGGCAATCATGGAGGCCTCCACAGAGGAGGTTTCCTGCCTAGCCCTTTTATTGGTTATGGAGCGCTTTCTGGAACACCATTAAATTCTCACACTAGCCCTTTTGTATTAGGTACTATTATCTCTACCTTCCAGCTGAGGACACCAAGGCCTGGAGAATGGAGGTCTTGCCCCATCCAGACCTTAAGCTCTTTTAAAAAATATTTTTATTGAGAAATACCCACACAGGTCCAGATTCTGGCCTCTTAACCCCTTGTTTTGGTTTGCTAAAGCTGCTGGAATGCAATATGCCAGAAATAGGTTGGCTTTTACAATGGGGATTTATTAGTTAATACATTTTTAGTTTTAAGGCCATGAAAATGTCCAAATTAAGACATCAAGAGGACGATACCTTCTCTGAAGAAAGGGCACTGGGATTCCGGACTCCTCCGTCACATGGGAAGGCACATGGCCAGCATCTGCTGCTCCTTCTCTTCTGGGTTTCACTGCTTTCAGGTTCTGGTTCTTTCAACTTCTGTGGGTCCTCTCTTAGCACCTCTGGGGCCTTTCTCTCCAAGTTCCTCTCATAAGGGATTCCGACAAAGGATTAAGACCCACCTTGAATTGGGTGGGTCTCAAGTTAAAATGACCTAATCAAAAGGCCCCACCCCAATAGGCCTGCACCCACTGGAACAGATTAAAAGAACATGGCCTTTTCTGGGGTGCATAACAGCTTCAAACCAGCACACTCCCTTTTCCTTTTTCTCTTTGTGTCGTTCCCACACCCGAGCTTGTCCCTGTGGCAGGGCAGTCTGGGCCATCCGGAGCCACACTGAATGGGCCTGGGGCCGCGGGCACTGCGCAGGGACAATGCCTGCCGAGTTCTCTCCTTCCTACACAGATCCAGGACCCAGACTCCCCCTTTTCGTGAGGCTGCTGAGCCTGGCTTGCCAGGACTGGACCTTCAGAATAGGTTGAACACTGCCCTGCTCTGGGGCCCAGACCACAGGAAGCTGCCTCATCCCTCGACCCAGGAATGCTCGGTCATCCCATCCCTTCTCCAGGCCAATGCCTCTCTGCCACCTACCTGTTTCAGAAATTAGGCCTTTAGAATTCATTTTGGTTAAGCATTGCCCACTTCCTGGAGTTTTTTGTTTGTTCGTTTGTTTTTAATGCACATTCCTTTGACAGGAGCCCATAGCAATTCCCAAACTTTCTATGTGAATGAAGTGATTCTTTTTCTTCAGGACTGCAAAGGCCTGAGGCGCTCTGGGAGGTCACTGGTGAAGAGGGGAGAAAGGGCAGTGGGAATTAGGCTGGCCATTAACCCCACGTTTACCTACAGCCCCAGCGTCCCTCTTTGTCCCTCACTCCGCCTTAGTCTGGCATTCCAGGAGCTTCATTGGCAGTTTGGGGTGAGCCAGCACTGGCGATCTGGGGGGAAAACAGCGCAGCAGGAAGCCAGGTCTGGAGGACCCGGTAGGAGAGGCTCAGAGTGGTAGGCACCCGCTCCTTCTCCCCGCCGCACTTCTCCGCGCAGTCTCCTCCTTTACCGGCCGACCCAGCTACCTAGGCCCATCTCCTATTCAGATCCTCAATTCCAGTCATATTAGTAACCATTATCCCTCAGCCTTTCCTTCCTCGCGCCCTTCTCTTCTCCATTACTGTCCTACAGGTCGTGGGGATGCGTCAGTGGGCGCATGCTTGAGGGAATTACGGTAGTCACTATACAATGGCTCTTCGTCGGCTCTGGCTCCCCCGCGTGTTGACAACAGGAACTGCAACCGGGCTAAGAGGGCTCCACCCACTCACTGAGGGGTGCGGGGTGCGGGGTGCGGGGGAGTGCCAGGTGGAGGCTCAGCGCTGAAAGGCGCGGTGCTCAGAGGCTGGACGCCCATCTGCTCCAAGACTTTTCAGCCCCGGTTGTCCGTGCCGAGGCACCTGCTGCGTTGTTATCCGAAGCTCCCCAAATCACCCTCCTTTCCCGCGGCAAACTCGCCGCGAAGAATTGGGGTGCCCAGGGGCCCTCTTAGGACCCAGCACAGGGACTGCGCCACGGAAATCAGTGAGTGCGCCTTTGGAGAGAGGCACATCTGGGTGACACTCTCAACTTTGCCACCTGTTTGCTGTGTGTTCCTGGGCAAATTATTTACTTCTCTAAGCCTCGTTTGCCTCCTCTGTAAAATGGGTTTTGTCACGACGATCCATTGGGGTTATGCAGGTGGCAGGTGGAGAGGAGAGGGATGACCACCACCACCATACCTGGGGCACCAGGGACTGCTCCAGGCTTCTTAAAATAACCCTATGAAAAAGGGTTATCCACAAATGAGGAAATAGAAGGTCAGAGCGATTTAATGATTTGCCTAGGGTCACCCAGCTGGTGAGTGGCAGAACTGGGACTGGGCTCAGGAAGACACAAGTGCCCAAGTGCTGGGAGAGGCGGGTAGGGTCTGAGGACTGTGATGTGGGGTACCCAAGGGCCTGAAGAATAATCTGGCCCTGCCTCACTTTGTGTTTTTTTTTTTTGCATGGGCAGGCTCTGGGAATCGAACCCAGGTCTCTGACATGGCAGGCGAGAACTCTGCCACTGACTCCCGGTGGCCCGCCCCCTCTTTGTGTTTTTAATGGATGATTTTTTTCTTCTAGTGGATGCACCATCATGTTTTAATAAAATGCTTGTATGGGCAGCGAACTAACAGGCCATCCCAGCTTATTTCCTTATAAAGACACGGAGGACTTGTCCACACAGCTGGGCAGTGCAGCACCAAGTAGAGCCCAAGCCTCCTAGTCCTGTGCTCCTGCCGCTCCTTCCCCTACTTTGAGTAACTCTGTAAGAGGCTGCCCTCCCACTCCCCACAGCCCACTCAGTCTGTGCACCCCTCCAGGGGCTGCTCACTGGCCATGCCATTCACCAGCTGGCCAGGATCTTCTGCCACCCCTCTCCCTCCCCTCCACCAGACACTCCAGGCCTCCTTCCCTGTTCTAGTTTGCTAGCTGCCGGAATGCAACACACCAGAGATGGATTGGCTTTTAATTAAAGGGAATTTATTTTGTTATTTCTTCAGAGGAAAGGCAGCTAACTTTCATCTGAGGTTCTTTCTTACGTGGGAAGGTTCAGGGTGATCTCTGCTGGCCTTCTCTCCAGGCCTCTGGGTTCCACCAATTTTCCCTGGGGTGATTCCTTTCTGCATCTCCAAAGGCCTGGGCTGAGCTGCGAGTGCTGAGATGAGGAATGCCGAGCTGCTTGGGCTGTGCTACATTGTGCTCTCTCATTTAAGCACCAGCCAATTAAGTCAAACGGCATTCATTGCAGCAGGCACACCTCCTAGCTGACTGCGGATGTAACCAGCAACAGATGAAGTTTTCGTACCATTGGCTCATGTCCACAGCAACAGAACTAGGTGCCTTCACCTGGCCAAGTTGACAACTGAATCCAACTACCACACTCCCCTCAAGGGCTCTAAGCAGAGAGGAGGCCAGGGCTTTTACTACTGTGTGTGTGTGAAAAAGGGTAGAAAAGGTCTAGCATAATATATAGCAAGTAATTCACAGTGATGTCTTTGAGTAGAAGGGATTGTGGGTATTTTTCCTTGTCTATATTTTAAAATTTCTTTGGTAACAAACAAATATTACTGTAATAGTAAAATAAAAAATAAAAGTTGTTTTAAAATTCTTTTATGAAAAAGACCAACAATTGTAAAGAAAAATGACCTAAAGAGCAGATTCTTTAAAAAAGAAAAGAAAATGGCTCTTAATCATAAACAACTTTGCTTGTAATGTTAGAAATGCAAATTTAAATTACACTGCTTTTAGAAATTAGATTTTTGTTGTGGCCCAGTACATAGTCAGGTTTTTAAGAATACTTTTTAGACACTTGAAAAGAAATTTTGTTTTTAATATACAGAACAGTTTTAAAGATAGATTTTAAGGACTGTGAGAACGAAATGGAAAAATAACAGATAACTACACATCATGTGACATCTTTTGGCATTTATCTTGGGTAATTCATGGAAAGTTCAATAAATGTTCAACTCACTAAAAAAAAAAATTACCCTGAATTATCATTTCTCACCATTCAGATTGGCAGAAATCCGAATTTGACAGCATGTTCTGTTGGAGGCTGTTGGAAGGCCCCTTACATACAGGGACCAATGGGAGTTGAAAAATAGTACAGACCCTACAGACAGGAATTTGGCAATAGCTAGCAAAATTACACATGCCCTTTGACATACCCTTTGACCTACCAATTCCACTTCTAAGACTATATCTCATAGATACACTGGTAAAAATACCAAATGACGTACGTACGAGGCTATTCATTGCAACGCTATTTGTAATAGTAAAACAGTGGAAACGGGGAAAATATCCACTATTAGGGACTGGTTGAATAATTCAGGGTTTATCCACACAATCGAAAACTCTGCAGCTATCTAAAAAAAAAAAATAAAAAAAAATAATGAGGAAGAGCTGGACATAGTGCTGTGCAGAGCTCACTGGGCTGGATTATTCCATGATAAAAGCAAGGTGAATTTCCAGAATAGGCAAATCTATATATAGAGAAAGAAGATTACCGGTTGTCTAGAGCTCGGGAGAGAATGGGAAGATCTGGGAAGTGGTAGCAAAAGGATATGGGGTTTCCTCTTGGGTTGTTAAAGATGTTGTAAAATTTAGTGGCATGGTTGCTTATCTGTACAATCCATTGAATTGTATACTTACATAGGTGAATTACATGAAGCTGTTAGAGAATAGGGAAGGTGAGAAAATTGTGTATTTTATATTATATACACATGTGAAAGGGAGAATCTATATATATTATATACACATGTGATTAAATTGAAACACAAAAGGATGAGCAACAAGAACAAAAAAGTCAGTCAATACTCAGTCAGGAGAGCAGAAGTCATTTGAGTTTATGGGGTAAGGGATTTGACTTGCACAGTTGTGGAAGGAGCTGGGGAAAAGAGGGACTGGAGGGGGATTTCGGGGGTCACAGAAGGAATTACTGGCCAGTCAATCTGAGGGATGGTGCACATCCAGCTGCCAAAGAGAGCCACAAGGAGGAGCTCAAGGAGAGAGCTATGTGGTGCTGTTTCCTCCATGTAGAGCTGCCTCTGGGCCTGCAACTCAGCATCTTGGTGGTCTGGGGCGACTCCTGGTCAGTAGGATCATCAGTTGAGAAGAAAAATGAGCTGTGGCGTGGAGGAGAGTGAGAACAAGCTGGAACCAGCGGGTCACCTCTTTGACCATTGATACAGCTGATTATGATGACAACCTTCAGGGACTTGACTTTGAAACATGTAATTGTATTACGTAATGATGAAAGAAAATTCAGTTTTAAAAATCTGTAAAATTCAAAAGCAAAAGGAAACCAATAAGCATGTTGAGTGGTGGCAGAACCACAGTGAGAGGGACTATTCCAAGTGACTTTAAACATAGTAATAAAAACAAAACGAAACAAAACAAAAACATAGTAATGTGACCGTGTGTCCATAGTGGGATAAATGCAAACGTCAATAAGAACTTAACAAAAAAAAGCTTTCACTGTTTTCAGGAATCATGTTGCTGCTGATTGTGATGGAATTGTTACTCTGTTATTCTGTGGCTGCTCTGTGTGTGGAGTGACTGGGGATTATGTTGGAATCACTGAGAAGGAGGCTTTTCCGTGTGGGAGAAAGAAGGTATAGATGTAATTTGATGATATTAGATGAAACTCTTGTTTTGAATTTGAATTGGAGCTCAGTCATGCATATGACCTTATGACATATTTTATCAGAAAACAAATATATTTCCTAGCTCTAGTCACACAATGGTCTTAGAAACAAGATCCACCCGGTAGCAATGATCACCCCTAGCACTCAGACTGTGGTCTCTAAATATCATTTCCCACCAAAAGAATCCAGGACTTCTTGGAGAAATTCCTGATTCTAGGTGTAGTGCTGGGAATGTGCCAGATGAGTCTGGAGTATTGCATCATGCCAGAAGCAGGGAAGTTGCAAAAAACACTACACAGTGGTTGAGGCAAAACAATTTAGGAGCCAATTTTGCCAAAGAAGACCCAGTTGGGAGCATCAGCAAGATAAATAACGTTAATGAATAAAACACAATTGTATTAGTTAGGGTTCTCTAGAGAAACAGAATCAACAGGGAACACTTGCAAATAGAAAATTTATGAAAGTGTCTCATGTGACTGTAGGAACGCAGAGTCCAAAATCCTCAGGGCAGGCTGTGAAGCCGATGACTCGGATGGCCTGGATGAACTCCACAGGAGAGGCTCACCAGCCAGAGCAGGAATGGAACCTGTCTCCTCTGAGGCCTCCTTAAAAGGCTTCCCATGATTGCATTTAGCATCACTAATTGCAGAAGACACTCCCCTTTGGCTGATTACAAATGGAATCAGCTGTGGATGTAGCTGACGTGATCATGACCTAATCCTATGAAATGTCCTCATTGCAACAGACAGGCCAGCGCTTGCCCAATCAGATGAACAGGTACCACAAGTTGGCCAAGTTGACACCTGTCCCTAACCATGACAACAATGAATACGGTTGAATCCCTACTTTAAAATGACGGTGAAACAGACATGAAAATGAAAATGGGCATTGCCTAAAGATCCTTATAGATTGGGAGAAAGATCAAAGTGAAAATGTGCCCTGCATCCTGGCAGGGACAGGAGAAGGACAGAGCCAGGGCTTGGCTCTCCAAAATGTTCCCCCCCCAACAACCCCCAAAATAGAACAGTGTGAACACCCAGAAATCTGGGATCTTGTCCAAAGTGGCCCATTGTGCATTTTATATCCTACTTCCCAGTATAACCATAGTTGTCATGACAAAAATGTGACCTTTATACCCCCTCCCTGAGCATCATGCAAAATTGATATTCTGACTGTGTGCACAGCTCCACCATATCCCCCGGGGCCAGGGCACCCTGGTTTGAGCTGCCTAGGGCCAGGGCACCCCAGGAGGTAGACGAGGACAGAGTGCACCACAGACTGGGGCTTCCCTGAGACTGAGCTGTCCCCACACTGGGGGGCTTTGAGGGGAGGGTGCCAATCACCATGAAGTGACAAGGGCCCATCATGAACTGTGTCCTGAGACTGGCTGTGTGCCCATTGCCCTGCAGGAGATGCCAAGGAGTGGGCATCATAGCCCTGCCCTCCACGGGAGCGGCTCTGCAGTTTAGGACCTGCCCTAGCCTGAATAATGGTCCTGAAGACATTCACGTCCCAATCCGGAGGACCTGCAAATGCTCCTTTCCATGGCAAAAGGGACTTTACAGATGTGATTGAGTTAGGGATCTTGAGCTTATCTGGGTGGGTTCAATGTCAACCCAAAGGTTCTTATACGGCAAGGAGACAAAATCTCTCCTCAGAGCCTTCAAGAAGAAACCAACCCTTTGGATCCCTTGACTTTAGCCCAGTGAAACTGGCTTTGTACTGTTGACCTCTTGAACTGCAGGAGAATAAATGTGTGCTGTGTTAAGCCACTATGCTTTTGGTAATTTGTGACACCAGCCACTGGCAACGAATAGAGCCAAGACCCTGGCTGCAGGGCCTCTGGTCTGTGACTCACTCTCTGTGTGCCCAGGTTTTCTGCCTGCAATAAGGTGACAGCAGCATCCACTCACAGGGCTGCTGGGAGGAGGGGATAAGATAATGCTGAGAAAGGGCTGACACAATGGCTAATGCACAGCTGGTGAAGCCTCAAAGAGATTAAACCTGCTTGGGGAAAAAAGACACAAATGCCTGAAAAAAAATCAAACAAGTAGCGTGAGTATATTAGAGCAGTGCTTCCTCATATTTTAACGTGCACAGGAATCACCAGTGATCTTGTTAAAACGCAGGTTCTGATTCAGTAGGTCTGAAGGGGTGGGCCTTGGATTCTGTCTTTCTGACAGAATGTCACCCAAATAACAAGGAACATGAGATCAGCTAGGTATATGGAGAAACACAAATCACAGCACTACTTTGTAAAATATCTTTAATTCTAATTTCTATCTAGATGTGAAATAAGGACAAAGAAAATCCACAGGGGCCATCTGGAGGGACCTGTCTCCAATGCAGGCCACAGACCCCTGGCACCTGTGCAGGAGAGCGCCGTGTAGTGCCCACCCCAGGCTGTCAGGGCTGGGGGCTTACAGACCCTGCTGTCCAACCCACCATTTTTTTTTTTTTTTTTTTTTGGCATGGGCAGGCACCGGGAATCGAACCCGGGTCTCTGGCATGGCAGGTGAGATTTCTGCCACTGAGCCACTGTTGCACTGCCCAATCTACCATTTATATAGATGAGGAGACTGAGGCCCACAGAGGGAAGACATGGATCTCGATCACCAGCTCAATAAAGTTTATAAGGGCGAAAGCTTCCTGGGAGTGGGGGCTGGAATAGGGGGTCCTGTGGGAGTTGAGTTTGAAGGAATGGGAAGGGAGTGGGAATAATGGGCTTGTGACTCAGCAAGTTATTGAACCTCTCTGGGCCTTGATTTCCCCATCCATGAAATGGGGATGGCAATATCTAGGTGCAGGATTATTGCGGGGATGAAGTGAGATAATGAATAAAAAAATCCCTGCCGATGTTTAGGAGCACTGAAGGCTAGGGAAACCCCCTAGACGAAGCCCATAGAACCCCCTGGGCTCACCTCACAGCGTTAGATGGTGTGGTCCAGCCTGGGCTGGTCTGGTGGGGATGACCAGGCATCTGTCAGAGTCACCCCATTTCCTGGGGATCTCTCTAATGCTGACTAACAGTCACTTGGTTCTCACTTCCAGGTTCCCCAGAGAAAACCAAGAGGATGGACAGCCCCTTCATGCAAGAAGGTGATGAAGCAGCAGCCACTTCTCTTGCTGACCAAGGGCCACGAGCATCAAGATGGCAGCCAGGCATCCTTGGCGCTTCTGCTCCCATCCATCTGGGAAAATGACCACCTGCAGCCCGTCTGCTCTGACTCCACCAGGGGCCAGTCCATCCTGCCTAGCTGCTCAAGCTGAGGCTCCTGAATCTGACTACCTGGGTTAGAACCTGGCGCTACCACTTAACTGCTGTGAGGGTGGAAGAGTTACTTTTTCTGTGCTTCAGGTCCCCCTTGACAAAATGGTAACGATAGTGTCCATTTCATAGGGTAGTTTTAGACACAAAATGAAATAATCCCCACAAAGTACTTAGCCCAGAGCTCAGGAAATGTTAGCTATTATTATTATGCTGTTTTTCTAGGTCCATCCCAAATAACTCCTCCACAAAGCGTTTCGGAACTGCCTCTCATGGATTAATGATGAAAAGATGTTTTTCCTATGATCCCTGTAATACTAGTAACTGCAGCTCTGGGGGCTCTGCTGGCTTCTTGCCTTGAGTCAGAGATGCTTGGCATGCCACCATTCCTAAATCCAAAGAGAATGTAAATGCTTTTAGACCTCTAAACGACAAGGAAAGAAGACATGGGCATTCCCCAAGGATCTGAAGTACAACCCATTCTAATGTATTTAATGTGTTATCTTTTTTGTTTGTAGGTAACTTTGCAAATCTGTGTTATTTTGTGTACATGCATTTTATTTATTTTTATTTTTGTATGATGTATGGTGGGATCATATGCCATTATTTTTCCATGTGAGTATCCTGTTATTGCAGAACCATTTGTTGAATTTTTGTTTGTTTGTTTTTTTGGGAAGTGCATGGACCGGGAATCGAACCCGGGTCTCCTGCATGGCAGGTGAGAATTCTACCACTGAACTACCCTTGCACCTCCTGTACATGCATTTTAAATATTTTTATTGATATGCTAATTTTACTTTGTCCACTCATCACATATTCCCAGTAATACATCTGGCCCTAGCTTCTAGTGCTACATAGTGCCACAAATTTACTCATCTGCTCCCTCAACGATGGGCATTCAGGTCGCCTCCAACACCTGGCAACCACAAAACAACACAGCAAGGAATATCCTCCCACATGCTCCCTTAGGGACATGTGAGAGGATTTTGGAGCTCTGTATTAAGGAGCAGGATTTTAGGGTCCTAGTTCAGCTGTGCTTAATTTCTCTCATTACTGTCAGACTTTTCTAGAATGGCCGCCCTGAGCTGCTTCCACCTGGTTGCCTACATCTCCACAATCCCCACCAAAATTTGGCATTAACCAGCTTTCTAATTTTTGCCAGTCTAACTGGTATAAGTGATGCCTTCTCATCTTATTTATTTATTTATTTATTTATTTATTTTATTTTAGAGAAGTAGTGAGTTTACAAAACAATCATGTAAAAAGTACAGGATGCCCATATAATGATTGCCATTTTAACTTGTCGTTTTCTTATCAGGAATACATCGGATCATCTCTTCACATGCTCGAAGGCTTGCTGGGTTTTCTGTTCCCTGAACGCGCCTGCTCCAGTCCTTGGGGTCGGACATTCTGTGTTTGGGGACTCCAGAGTCCCAAGGGTGGCGCCTGCCCGATGTCCTGTGCTGCAGGCTGGGAAAGCTCCAGTGAGAGACACACCCAGGGGGGCCTCTGGAGCCCAGCTAGGCCCCTACCTTTCGGATGCAGATCTGACAGCTGTGAGCCGTGGGAGGCTGAGAGAGCAGGACGAGGAACCTGCAGCCTGGTCCGGGAGGATCACACCCAAGCGCCGGGAAGGCAGCGGCGAGGGGTCTCGAAGACACTTGCTCCGGCGGGCCTCGGCCCCCCACCTGCGCGCCCCCACCCTCGGCTCCCGGCCCGCGCGGGAAGACTCCGGCTCGCGGCCCCGCAAAAGCGCGCGCCAGGGCTGCGGGGATGCAGGAGGAGCTGGCGTGGGAGACCCACGGCTGTGAGTCCGCGGGACCGGGAGGCGGGTGCGGGCAGAGCCACCTACCTGGACGCGCCCCAAGCCTGGGGGCCGAGCGGCGCCGGCAGGGAATCGGGTGGCGGAGGGGACCCTGGTACCGCCGCGGGGGCCGCCAAGGTTGCGGCTGGTGCGGCCTCTGCGTGGCTGCCTCGGGTTTGGACTTGTCGCGAGCGCCGAGCCGAACGCGTTTCGGGCCGAGGGGACGCTCGCTGTGCCTCTGGGGCTCAGGGAAACCACGCGCGCAGCTAGCGGGAGCTGCGGCCGAGATGTCAGCTGGAAATTATAGCGGTCATGGCGATCCCTCATTGGGTCCTTACTTTGTGTGCCAGGCTCTGAGCCAGGACGGGCGCGTCATTTCCTACCTTCACAGCGTTTGGGTAGGACCGATTACAATCCGCATTTGGTAGATGAGGAAGCTGAGGTTGAGCGGTTAATTAAGTTGGTGCTGAAGGCCTCAGCTCCCGGAGAATAGTAGGTTGGGATGGAGAGTGGAGACCGTATCGGATGGGGAAATTGAGACCCAGGGGAGAGTAGCTGGGGGTACCACAGATAGGTCAGAGGGGACCTCGGGGTGAGTTCAGGGCCCTCTTCAAGGAGTATACCCGGTGCCAGGGCCTCTAGGTCAGCAGTAGCATCTGGAGTGGGCATCAGCCGGCTTGTGGGGGGTTGGCTGCGCTGCCCGGGAGAACGGGAGAGAAGGATCATGCCAGTGTCACCATGCAAGTCCTCAGTCCCACAGCCCTGGCAGAGCTCTGACAACTGAACACGGTGGCTCTCCCCCAAATCCCCTTAGCACACCTCACTGGCTACTTTTTTTTTTTTTTAATGCAGTTTGAGATACAATCAAACACCATACAATCCATCCAAAGTGTACAATCAGTGGCTTGCAACTATGTGCATTCACATAGTTGTGCATTCATCACCACAAACAATTTTAGAACAGCTTCATTACTCCAAAGAAAAACAAAAAACAAAAAAGAAACCAAAACATGTCATACCCCATATTACCTCTATTATTGACTCCTGACCATGGTGTGGCACATTTGTTGATGAAAGAATGTTAAAATATTACTGCTAATATGGTCCATATTTTGCGGTAGGTGCATTTTTGCCCCCATATACGACTCTATCATTAACTTTTTGTAATACATTTATTTGTTACATTTGTTCTAGTTCATGGAAGAGTTTTTTAATATTTGTAGTGTTACTCACAATCATTGTCCACAACAGGGTTTACTGTGTTATATATTTCCATATTTAACCTTTAGCTTTCCTGCTAGTGAAATACATGACTCTAAACTTCCCCTTTGAACCACAATCACACATGTAATTCCATGCTATTAATTACAAATCAACATTAAGTGTTACTATCACCTCTATCCATTTCCAAACATTTAAATTTAGCCTAGTTAAAAATTCTGCACATCTTAAGTAATTGCTACTCGTTCTCTAGCTTATTCTGTCACCTGGTAACCTGTAGTCTTGATTATATCTCTATGAGTTTACATATTATAATTAGTTCATATTAGTGAGATCATACAATATTTGTCCTTTTTGTGTCTGACTTGTTTCACTCAACATAATGTCCTCAAGGTTCATCCATGTTGTCACGTGCCTCAGGACTTCATTCCTTCTTACTGCTGAAGAAGGAGAAGGAGATTATTCTGGAGATTGTTTTCACTTCTTATACCTAGAACTTTCTTGCTGGATGACTTTGTTGTCTCTCTGTTCTTTGACATTCAGTTCAGCTTATTCTGGACCACTAGCTTAGGTTTTGTTTAACAGAGGAGAATTTTTCAGTTCTTGTTTCTTGCCCTGCTTGTATGGTGCCTTTCCCCCCCACCCTTAGGAGGGTCTACTTAGGTATTATAGACCCCAACCAGATTTTCCCAGACCAAACGCCTCCTATCAGGAGGAAAGAGTCACCTGCGTCAGTTTTCCCTGAGGGTGAGACCCAGCAGGTTGAAAGACTTTCCTGTGAAACCTCTGGGCTCTCTTTTTCCTATCCTGCATAGTATGTGGCACTTGTCTGCCTGTGGGTCCCACCAGCATAAGGTGATGTGGTATCTTTAACTTCAGTCGACAATCCCTGCTGGGGCCATGGTGGAGACGAGGAAAGGTCCCTGCATGTACTTCTTAACCATTTGTATACCCTCTTTGGAAAAATTGTCTGTTCATGTCATTTGCCCATTTTTAATTTTTTAATTTTTATTTTTTTTTCACATGGGCAGGCACCAGGAATTGAACCCGGGTCCTCTGGCATGGCAGGCAAGCATTCTTGCCTGCTGAGCCACCGTGGCCCACCCTTGCCCATTTTTTAAATTGGGTTGTTTGTTTTTTTATTGTTGAATTGTAGGATTTCTTTATTTAATCTGGATATCAAACCCTTGTCAAATATGTGGTTTCCAAAAAGTTTCTCCCATTGAGTCGCCAGCCTTCTCACGCTTTTGACGAAGTCCTTTGAAGTACAGAAGAATTCAGTTTTTTTTTTTTTTTATTTTTTTATTTTTTTATTTTTTTTTTAAAGAGAGAGGGAGGAAGGGAAGGAAAGAAAGACAGAGAAGGAAGGAAGGATGGAAGAAAGGGAAACATCTTTAAACATTTTCGTATTTTATTATATTTTGTTTGTTTGTTTGTTTTTTTTACATGGGCTGGGGCCGGGAATCGAACCCGGGTCCTCCGGCATGGCAGGCAAGCACTCTTGCCCGCTGAGCCACCGCGGCCCGCCCAGAATTCAGTTTTGAGTAGGTCTCAAATATCTATTTTTTCTTTCATTGCTTGTGCTTTGGGTGTAAGGTTTAAGAAACTACTGCCTAACACTAGGTCTTTAAGATGCATCCCTACATTTTCTTCTAGGAATTTTATAGTACTTGCTTTTACATTTAGGTCTTTGATCCGTTTTGAATTAATTTGTGTATGGAGTGTGAGAAAGGGGTCCTCTTTCATACCTTTGTATGTGGATATCCAGTTCTCCCACACCATTTATTTTAGAAACTGCTCTGACCCAGTTGAGTGGACTTGGCAGCCCTGTCAAAATGGCCGGGGCTGGCGGCTCTTCACGTTTGAGGCTGAGCTCGATGCGCAGCGTCGCGGAGCGAGGCGGTGACCCTCCTCTTCAACTAGAAAAATGACAGTGTTCAGAAACTTAAAACTTCTTCTCTGGAAGAATTTCATCCTAAAGTTCTAGGCAGCCATTCATTGCCTTCATTTAATAGTTACGTAATTAAGGATCCCAAATCTTTCTACGTGTTGGCTGGAATTTTTTTTGATCATAGCTTCAGAGACAGCAAGGAGCCCTTGCCACTTTCGGTTAAGTATCACTTGTGCTTCAGTTACATAAACAGGAATTATTTGTTGTCGAGGTTAATCTTCTTTCGAGATGATGGTGAAGGCTGGAGCACATCCTATCTTTATCCTCCTAACCCAGGACAAGAACCTCGGGAATATTTATTTACCCACGGGGGAAACCCTGGTGAGGAAGCCCCACAGCCTATGTGTGTTATCAGGAGCTCGGCTGCTTTCGTCCAGCGACACATATCTGTGGTGCTATTTTTGTTGTTTTTCTGTGTAAACGCTTGGTAAATGAGCACTTCAAAAGCGGTTGAAGGAATGATAATCAGAAATGTGGCATTCAGTGTAATACTTACATGGCAGCGTCAATTAAAACAGCAGTTATTTATTTGATTGTTTTGTAACCATATTGTATCACTTGAAGGGTTGAAGCATTTTACCTGAACAATGAGTGAGTCCCTATCTTATGTTTCTGTTTAACTTTTCTTTTACAAAAATATATATATTTATTTGCCTTTAACCTTCATGCAGACTCCATTTAAGTGGTCAAATTTTTATATTATTGAAACTCCCATAAAATACTCAACTTTTTCTCTAAAGTGATTTGTCTTGCTATCCTTGCTCTAGAGACTTGCTTGCCATCTTTGCGTGGCTCTCAGCCTCCATGATACAATAGTATAGTATGTATGCTGCATTCTAAAGTGGCATATTTATTTATTTTTGAATTATAACATATATATGTGTTTTATATATATATATATATATATATATATATACACACACACACACAACACATATGACCTCATTTAGTTCCATCTTGTCAGGCAAACCTTCTCTTGGTTGTATAGAAATGTGTCTAAAATTTTCCCTTTAACTACTTTAAATATAAATCTAGCAAATGAAAAAAATAATAATAAATTGACCATAGAGTTAAGGGTCTGTTTCTGAACTCTCAGTTTGATTTAATTGATTGATATTTCTGTCTTTATGCCAGTGCCATGCTGTTTTTACCACTGTAGCTTATAATATGCTTTAAAGTCAGGAAGCATGAGTCCTCCAACTTCATTCTTCTTTTTCAGGATGTTTTTGTTTTTTTGAGGTCCCTTACCCTTCCAAATAAATCTGATAATTGGCTTTTCCATTTCTACAAAGTAGGCTGTTGGGATTTTAATTGGTTGCATTGAATCTGTAGATCAATTTGGGTACAACTGATATCCAGTCCATGAACACAGAATGTCCTTCCATTTATTTAGGTCTTCTTTGATTTCTTTTAGCAATGTTTTGTAGTTTTTTGAATACAGGTCCTTGTGATGGTGTGAAATTGTTATGTACCCCAGAAAAGCCATGTTCTTCTAATCCATTCTTGTGGATGCAGACCTATTGTGGATGGGATCCTTTGATTAAGTTGTTTCCATGGAGATGTGACCCATCCAAATCAAAGTGGGTCTTAATCCTTTACTGGAATCCTTTAAGAAAATTCATGAGGGTGGGCCGCGGTGGCTCAGTGGCAGAGTTCTCACCTGCCATACCAGAGACCCAGGTTCGATTCCTGGTGCCTGCCCATGGGGGAAAAAAAAAGATAGAGCTCATGAGGAGAAAGAGAGCTTAGAAAGAAAATGCCCTGGGAGATACTAAGAGAGAAAGAAATGCCCAGAGATATTTTGGAGGTAGCCACTGAAAATACAACCAGAAGAGAAGGCCAGCAGACATTGCCATGTGCCTTCTCATGTGACAGAGGAACCCTGAATGCCAGCAGCCTTTCCTCCAAGAAGGTATCTTCTTCTTGACACCTTAATTTGGATATTTTCATGGCCTTAGAACTGTTAATTTGCAACCTAATATATCCCTATTGAAAAAGCCAATCCATTTCTGGTATGTTGCATTCTGACAACTGTAGCAAATCGAAACGGTCCTTTATATCCTTGGTTAAATTTATTCCTAGATATTTGATTCTTTTAGTTGCTATTGTAAGTGGGTTTTTTTTCTTGATTTCCTCCTTGGATAGCTCATTACTGGTGTATAGAAACACTGTTGGTTTTTGCGTGTTGATATTTTAACTCGCCACTTTGCTAAACTCATTTATTGGCTCTAGTAGCTTTGTCGTAGGTTTTTTTTTTTTTTTAATTTTTTTATTAATCAAAAAAAAGAAAAGAAATTAACACAACATTTAGAAATCATTCCATTCTACAAATGCACTCAGTAATTCTTAGTATCATCACATAGATGTATGATCATCATTTCTTAGTACATTTGCATCGATTTAGGAAAAGAACTGGCAAAACAGCAGAAAAAGATATAGAATGTTAATATAGAGAAGGGAATTAAAATAATAATACTAATAATATATATATATATATAAAAAGGAAAAAGAAAAAAACAAAAACAAAAGATACAAACACACAAACAAACAAACAAAAAACCATATTTCAGGTGCAGCTTCATTCAGTGTTCCAACCTAGTTACATTACACTTAGGTATTATTGTGCTGTACATTTTTGAGTTTTTGTATCTAGTCCTGTTGCACAGTCTGTATCCCTTCAGCTCCAATTACCCATTATCTTACCCTGTTTCTAGCTCCTGCTGGTCTCTGTTACCAATGATATACTCCAAGCTGATTCTCGAATGTTGGTTCACATCAGTGGGACCTTACAGTATTTGTCCTTTAGTTTTGGGCTAGACTCACTCAGCATAATGTTCTCTAGGTCCATCCATGTTATTACATGCTTCATAAGTTTAGTCTGTCTTAAAGCTGCATAATATTCCATCGTAGGTATACGCCACAGTTTGTTTAGCCACTCGTCTGTTGATGAACATTTTGGCTGTTTCCATCTCTTTGCAATTGTAGATAATGCTGCTATAAACACTGGTGTGCAAATGTCCGTCTGTGTCTTTGCCCTTAAGTCCCTTGAGTAGATACCTAGCAGTGGTATTGCTGGGTCGTAATCCATTCTGCCATTCTATGTCTTTTGATTGGGAAATTCAGTCCATTAACTTTTAGTATTATTACTGTTTGGATAATATTTTCCTCTACCATTTTGGCTTTTGTATTTTATATATCATATCTGATTTTCCTTATTTCTACACTTTACTCCATACCTCTCTCTTCTGTCTTTTCGTATCTGACTCTAGTGCTCCCTTTAGTATTTCTTGCAGAGCTGGTCTCTTGGTCACAAATTCTCTCAGTGACTTTTTGTCTATAAATGTTTTAATTTCTCCTTCATTTTTGAAGGACAATTTTGCTGGATATAGAAGTCTTGGTTGGCAGTTTTTCTCTTTTAGTAATTTAAATATATCATCCCACTGTCTTCTAGCTTCCATGGTTTCTGCTGAGAAATCTACACATAGTCTTATTGGGTTTCCCTTGTATGTGACAGATTGTTTTTCTCTTGCTGCTTTCAAGATCCTCTCTTTCTCTTTGACCTCTGACATTCTAACTAGTAAGTGTCTTGGAGAACGCCTATTTGGGTCTATTCTCTTTGGGGTGCGCTGCACTTCTTGGATCTGCAAATTTAGGTCTTTCATAAGAGTTGGGAAATTTTCAGTGATAATTTCTTCCATTAGTTTTTCTCCTCCTTTTCCCTTCTCTTCTCCTTCTGGGACACCCACAACACGTATATTTGTGCGCTTCATATTGTCATTCAGTTCCCTGATCCCCTGCTCAAGTTTTTCCATTCTTTTCCCTATAGTTTCTGTTTCTTTTTGGAATTCAGATGTTCCATCCTCCAGTTCACTAATTGTAGCTTCTGTCTCTTTAGATCTACCATTGTAGGTATCCATTGTTTTTTCCATTTTTTCTTCTTTGTCCTTCACTCCCATAAGTTCTGTGATTTGTTTTTTCAGATTTCCTATTTCTTCTTTTTGTTCAGCCCATGTCTTCTTCATGTCCTCCCTCAATTTATTGATTTGGTTTTTGAAGAGTTTTTCCATTTCTGTTCGTATATTCAGCATTAGTTGTCTCAGCTCCTGTATCTCATTTGAACTATTGGTTTGTTCCTTTGACTGGGCCATATCTTCAATTTTCCGAGCGTCATCCATTATTTTCTGCTGGTGTCTGGGCATTTGATCAGATTTCCCTGGGTGTGGGACCCGGCTGGTTGAAAGCTTTTTCTGTGAAATCTCTGGGCTCTGTTTTTCTTTTCCTGCCCAGTAGGTGGCGCTCATGGCGCTCGTCTGTCTGCACAGCAGTCGCCCGGGAAACCGCGCGTGGAGGTGGGGGTCGCTGGCCGCCGCGGCTTGGGAGAGTGCCGGTCCTAATTGCCCAGCTGGCCCGAAACGCCAAGCGTGGCGGGAGGGCCCCGCTATCCAACGTTCCCAGTCAGACCGGGGAGCCACGTGCGTGGAGGGGACCCCAGTCGCCAGCCGCCCCGGCCAGGAAAACGCGCGCCCCTAGGGTAGCTCACCGCAGCAGATTCTCCCTGCCCGTTCAGCTGTTCCAGAATGGGGTACGCTGTCTTTTTGGTCTCTGTCGTGACTCCGGGAGCTGTTTCGTATTGTTTCTGTTTCTTTAGTTGCTTTTCTGGAGGAGGAACTAAGACCCGCGCGTCTTACTAAGCCGCCATCTTCTCCGGAAGTTGTCGTAGGTTTTTACAGGACTTATCTGCAAATAGTGAAAGTTTTACTTCTTCCTTTCTGGTTTGGGTGTCTTTTATGTCTTTTTCTTGCCTAATTGCTCCACCTAGAACGTCTGGCACAATACTGAATATCAGTGGTGGCAGTAGACATCCTTGTCTTGTTTCCCATCTTAGAGGGAAAGCTTTCAGTCTCTCATCCTTGAGTAGGACATTAGCTGTAGGTTTTTCTTATATGCCAGTTTTTTTCATGTTGAGGCAGTTTCCCTCAGTTTCTAAGTGTTTTTATCAAGAAGGGATGCTGGATTTTGTCACATCCCTTTTTTCTGCATTAATTGAGATCATCATGTGGTTTTATAGTTTTTCTTAATTATTTATTTTTATTGGTATATATTATATGTTCACATACAATGTAATAATCCAAAGTGTACAATCAATGGTTCACAATATCATCATATAGCTGTGCATTTGTCATCACAATCGACTTTTTTTGTGTGTGAAAAACAACATGTATACAAAAAAGCAATACATTTCAAAGCACATCAGCAACAATTAGCTGTAAAACAGATTTCAGAGTTTGGTATAGGTTACAATTCCACAATTTCAGATTTTTACTTTTAGCTGTTCTAAGATACTGGAGACCAAAAGAAATATCAATATAATGATTCAGCAATCATACTGATTTGTTAAACCCTATGTTTTCTGTATAACTCCACCATTGCCTTTGATCATTCTCTAACTCTTTAGGGGTATTTGGGTTATGCCCATTTTAACTTTTTCATGTTGGAAGGAGCTGTCGATAATATGTGACAGGAGGATGGACATGTTCATATCTTATTTCTAATCCGTATAATATTTCTGCCAGGTAGCTCATATCCCCATTTTGCAGATGTGGGAACTGAGGCACGGTATAATTAAGTCATATAGCCAGAAAGTGTCTCCAGCGTTGAGCCCAGGGCCTTGTGATTGCCCTGGGGCAGCAGCTCTTAGGTCCCCAGGTTGTAGCCACGAGGCCCCGGAAAACCCAAGTGTCTTTCCCAGTCTGGAAATATGGAATTTATTAGGAAAATCGAACTGCATGGCAGGCCTGTCTGTCACTGCAATGCATCCTAGCCTTCCCTGCCCAGATACTGGCTTCCTGTTCTGGATGCACAGAGGGGCTGGGTCCAGTCAGTCCCACTGGACCAAACATGCAGGCTATAGATTTGGAAGCAATAAAACTTCAAGGGTATCTGCCCCGTAATGACTCTGCAAAAGGCCAGCCAATGTTTGTCTTCTGTGCTGATGTGTCAGCCCTTCCAGAGAAGGGGCGGGCATCCCTTAGTGCCAGGGACTGTTAGCGTCACTCATGGGGATGGGGCTTTTTGGATTCTGCCCTGTGCCTGGCTTTGGGCCTGCTGTGAGCTGTGGGTTGGTCAGGAAGGGTCAGGTGCAGCCAGGAGCTTACAGTCTAGCCAAGGAGACCAGACATTCACAAGCCAGGAGCAGACAGGATGACAGCAAGATGAGGGTCCAGTGGGATGGGCTGTAGACCAGGACATCAGGCCTGCGTCATTGTGACTCAGCCACTCACAAGCTCTATGACAGTATTAGTTTCCTAGGGCAGCCATAAAAAAATACCACAAATGCAGTGACGTAAAACAACAGAAATTTATTCTGTGTATTAGGGTTCTCCATGGAAATAGAACCAACAGGGTTCTGTAAATATTAAATATAATGAGATTTATTATAGGGATGGGCTCATGTGACTGTGGGGACTGGCAAGTAGGAACTCCATAGGGCAGGGCACAAGTGGGGACTCCGATGAAGGTTTCAGTGATTTCCTCAGGAGTAGCTGGCTGGCGGAAGTAGAGATGGAAATTCTTTCTGATTGCTGAGATCATTCGTTCTTCCTTTGAGGCCTTCCGTTGATTGGTTGAGACTTCTCTCCTTGCTCAGGGCTGCCTCCTTTGGTGACTGTAGATGTAAACAGCCATAGATGCAACCAGTCAATGTTTTTTTTCTTTTCTTTTAACTTCTTAAAATTGTATAATATAACATATATACAAAGCAAAGAAAGAAAAAGCAATAGTTTTCAAAGTACCCTTCAACAAGTGGCTACAGGACAGATCCCAGAGTTTGTCATGGGCTACCATATGATCCTCTCAGATTTTTCCTTCTAGCTGCTCCAGAATATAGAAGGCTAGAAGGAATAAATATTTTTTTATCATCACAATCGACTTTTTTTCCTTCTTTTCTTTTTGGCGAAAAATAACATGCATACAAAAAAAAACAATAACTTTCAAAGCACAGCACCACAATTAGTTGTAGAACATATTTCAGAGTTTGACATGGGTTTCAATTCCACAATTTTAGGTTTTTCCTTCTAGCTGCTCTAAGATACTGGAGAGTAAAAGAGATATCAATTTAATGATTCAGCATTTATATTCATTTGTTAAATCCTATTTTCACTGCATAACTCCACCATCACCTGTGATCTTTCCATCCTCTTTTGGGATGTTTGGGGTGTTTGGGCTATGGCCATTCCAAAATTTTCATGTTGGAAGGGTCTGTCACTAATATGGGGTAGGGAGATGGAACTATCTGATGTTCTGGAGAGGCTGGCCCCTCTAGGTTTCATGACTTATCTGGTTCAGGGACCCATCTGGAGGTTGTAGGTTTCTGAAAAGTTACACTAGTGCATGGAACCCTTGTGGAATCTTATACATTGCCCTAGGTGTTCTTTAGAACTGGAATAGTCCTGGTTGGGGTTTGGCAGGTTATGACAGGTAGCAAGGTACTAACTGAAGCTTGCATAACAGCGACCTCCAGAGTAGTGTCTTGACTCTATTTGAATTCTCTCTGCCACTGATACCTTATCTGTTATACTTCTTTTCCCTTTTGGTCAGGAAGGCATTGTTTTTTTGTTTTTTTTCATCACATAGTTGTATATTCATCATCATGATCATTTCTTAGAACATTTGCATCAATTCAGAAAAAGAAATAAAAAGAAAACAGAAAAAAATTCATACATACCATTCCCCTTACCCCTTCCTTACATTGATCACTAGCATTTCAATCTACTAAATTTATTTTAACATTTGTTCCCCCTATTATTTATTTTTTTTAATCCATATGTTTTACTCATCTGTCCATAAGGTAGATAAAAGAAGCATCAGACACAAAGTTTTCACAATCACACAGTCACACTGCGAAAGTTGTATCATTATGCAATCATAGGATGGCATTGTTGATCCCTTGGTCCCAGAGTCAGAGTCATCCCTGGGAGTCATCTCCCACGTCACCAGGGAGACTTTCACCCCTGGATGTCATGTCCCACGTAGGAGGGAGGGCAATGATTTCACTTGCCGAGCTGGGCTTAGAGAGAGTGACTGATGGTTTAAATCTACAGAATATCCTCAGAGTAAGAATCAGGCCAGTGTTTGCTTGAGCAAACTGCAGGACACTTAACCTAGCCAAGATGACGCGTGAACTTAACCAGCACACTCTGGAGGCAAGAAGTCCGCAAAGTGTCAGGGCTAGGCTCCCTCCACAGGTCCTAGGGGAGTCCTTTTCCTTGCCTCTTCCAGCTTCTGGTGGCTCCTGGTGCTTCTTGGCTTGTGGCAGCATCATTTCAGTCTCTGCCTCCATCTTCGTGTGGTCTTTTCCCCGTGTGTATCCCTCTTCTTATAAGGACCCCAGTCATTGGTGTACGCTCCACTCTGACCCTGTATGACCTCATCTTAACTAATTCACATCTGCAAATACCTTAATTCCAAATAAGGTCACAGTCTGAGGTTCCAGGTGGACGTGCATTTGTGAGGTACGTCCTCCCTACACTGACCCTGAGCCCACCGCTACTTTCACGGGGTGGCAGGGGGAGCTCCCAGGTTCCCTCTGGTCTGAGAAGCTCTGAGATAAAGGTGCAGCTATGAGGGTGGGAGGAGGGCAGAGAAGAGAGAGGGCACAGAGAAGGCGCGCGTCAGGGTGGGCCTCACAGGGGAAGTGAGATGAGAGAACACGAGGGGAGAAACAGTGTGACTGAAGGCATGGGAATAGGCTGGACAGGCCTCATCTGGTCCTGCCCGGGCTGACACACAACAGGCAGCTCAGCAGATCCCGGCTGCTTCTACATTGGACAGAGCCGTGGAAAATCGCTATGGAGTCCAGTGGGAATGGCTGACACCCCCTACCCAGAGAGCCGTTCCTGAGAAGGGGACATGCAAGCACCTGGTGGTGGGGCCCCTCTGGGGAGGGTGAGGACCCCCATCTGGGCTGCTGTGAAACGTCCGGCTCAGGCTTTCCCATTTTTGGAGTTTTGCTGAGTCCTGGTTGCGTGGATGTGCAATGAGTTAGGGAGCAGCAGCCTGGCTGGGGAGTTTCCTGACCTCCAGCGGGAGGAGAACAACCCCCTCCCTCAATCCCTGGGTGGGGAAACCTCATCCCCTTCTCTCTCTCTCCCCAGTGCTTCCTCTGGAGAGGCAGCTCCACCAGGCCGCCCGCTGCAACGACACCAGAAGGCTGAAGGAGCTAATGGCGAGGAGAGTGAACGTCAGAGCCAGAAACCACGTGCGTACCACGCGCAGCCCCCATCCCGCGCAGGGAGAGCGCCAGGGTGACGGCATACGGGGTGCGGGTGGGGCAGGGGAGGGTCACCGAGCCCGGGGCAGGCGCAGTGACCGGGCCTCGGGAAGGGGGCCCTGCCCTGCTGGGGAAGGGGCGGAGGGCGAAGCAGCTCCTTCCAGTGGGGGTCGCAGGGAAAGGCCTGAGTCCCCGGGGCTTTTGGGTGGCCCCGAGCTTCTTAAAGGAGATTCCAGGCCTGGGTGCGATGTTAGCAGCAGCTGCAGGCGGAAGAGGCAGGATTCCAGACCGCAGCAGGGGCCGCACTGTCTGCGGGGGAGGCACACAGAAGTACAGCCTGTAATGGTAACAGGAATTCTAGAGTGTGTCTGGCGTGCTTTGGTTTTCAGAGCAGTTGTTCATGTTATTCCCTGGTGGGCCTCATTCACCCCTGGCCGGAAGTATTAGTTCTGTTCAAGGCCGGCAGGGTGGGGGGGAGGGGCAATAAGTCACCTTAGGTCACACAGCATGTTATTGGCCATTGGAGACTTGGTGTCAACTCCTAGACAAGCACTTGCAAGGGACATGGGAAATGTTAGAATGCTAAAGCAAGAAGGGCCTTTAGATTTGTCCATTCATTCATTGATTCATTTAGAATTTATTAAGGGCTGCTCTGTGCCTGGCACTGTGCTGGGTGCTGGGGATAGAGCAGAATGCATGACAGACACGGTCTCTGCCCTGAAAGAGTCAGTGGTCTGGTCGGGGAGGTCAGGCGTTAAACAGAGTGTCTCAAACAATTCATGTCCATTGTGCTAAGTTGCGGGGAAAGCATGCCGGGGAAGGCAGGGTCTGCCCAGTCTAAAGGGGCCAGAGAAGGCTTCCTGAGGAAGTGACGTTTTTGCTGGAAGGTGGAGGAATAGCCAGGTGAAGCAGGCAGTGCTCCATGCAGAGGGAATAGCACCACAGAAGCCATGAGGAGGGAAGGAACAGTGGGGGCCCAGAGATGGGATGTGACTTGCCCGAGGCCACACAGCACCTTAATGTTCCCTATCATTGTACCTTCAGAAGGTGAAAACTACAGGAGGAAGTGGGCTCATGGGTTAGAAGCCCAGAGGTTCCAAGGGCCAGAGACTTTGATGAACTGCTAGTTGATGGTCAGGGAGTGAGGTGAGCTGGGAGTCAGGCCTCTGAAGCCCAGTTTGAGGGAAGGAGGGCACAGAACCCCAGCACTCAGGTACCCCAGGGGGACTTTGAAATTCTTTTGAGATCCTAGGATTATAAACCAATCCTAGGTGTTTGGTTTGTTTCCTGGGGATTGGAGAGAGGATGCAGTGGACCAGATATCAGGGAAGAAAAGAGACTGTACGTAAGTGGGCCCAGGACAGGGGAGGGGGCGGGGAGGAAGTATGAAGAGGGGATTCGCAGGTCCTTAAGAAATATACATGGGAGCATTAAGTGTTTAAGGAGCAACCTACTTTCAAATGTTTAGAAGGTGGATAAATAGATTTAACAAATGTGGTAAAAGGTTAAAAGGTTGGTAAATCTAGGTGTCTGGGTAGGGAGTATGTCAGAGTTCTCTTATATTGTATTATTTCTGCAACTATTCTGTAAGTTTGAGATTATTTCAAAATAAAAATAAAAAATGAAAAAGAGGGGATTCTGTTTGCAAGATGTACAGGCATCTCCTCACTGCTGCCCCTGGCCGACCCAGGAAATAGTCACACTTACGTGGAGGGAGGGAGGGAAGGAGAGAGGCAGGCGAGGGGCAGGGTGTCGGAGGGCTGAGTGGGGATGGGGTCTGCGGAACCTGGAGTGAGGGGCAGGCAGGATCCTTGGGGGGCTTTTATTTCTCACTCATTTTCTCACTGTGGGCCCACTGGGCACCTGAGCAAGGGAATGAAACATAGCTGAGCCCAGAGGCAGTCGTGGTGGGGGGGTGGGGTAGGAAGTTCCCACAGCCTAGCGTGATCAGGTTGGGGCAGAGGTATGTGAAAGGTAGAAGGGGCCAGCTCTGGTACAGGGGTGGGGGAGGGAGGGCCTGCAGAGGGCCTCACCAGGGAGCAGATGCTAAGCTGGGCTTGATGACCGCGTGAGACCTTGCTAGGTGAGTGACAGAGGGAAGGGCATTTGGGCATCTGGAACAGCATGTGCGAAACCTCAGAGGTATGAAACCACGTGACTATTTCAGGAAATTCTAGATAGTTCATGGTGATGGTGGCAGAGAGGGAAAATGCAGAATAACTGAACGGGGCTAAATCATTGAGAGGCAAAGAGGCTGTGGGGTTGCTTAGGTCATGGAGTCAGGTCTCAAACTCAGACTTCCTGACGTGCCGTTAATTCATACTTACTGTATACTTATCACATGTCCGGGCCGAGTGAGGTCCAGGGGTGAGCAAGAACAAGCGTTCTCTTCCTCATGGGGCTTCATTCTAGTGGAGCAGACTTGTTTACACAGGTAAGCAAGTCACATCATCTCAGGCCCTGGTATGTGCTATGAAGAAAATAAGCAGAGTATTGGAACAGGGTGGGGCCTACTTTAGGGGGAGCGTCCCTCTGAGAAGGGGGTGTTTGAATCAGGAGCTGGGTGTCAAGAAGGAGTCAGCCATATGGTTGCCCCACAGAACTAACAGCAAGGACAGCAGAAAGCTGACATTTCTGAGAAGCAGGAAACAAAAGGGAATGGCTGGAGTGGAGCGAGTGCCTGGAGGAAGGGAGAGAGAAGAACGTGGGAGGTGGACAGTACCAGGTGTGCCGGGCCTCATGGGCCCCAGGGTTTGTCCTGGGAGCGGTGCGAGGCCACGAAGAGCCTCGGGTGGGGGACCGATGGGTGCAGTTATTGTGCCTTATAACATTCATTGCAGCTGCTGTTGTGTGGAGGAGAAGGAGGGGCCCAGAGTGGGGCTGGGTCCCCAGCCAGTTGGTCGCCAGAGCTAGCAAAGACCTGTCCAGCCTGCAGACCATCTGTCTGTGCAGGGAGGGGGAGGGTAGGGGGGCAGGTGGCCAGGTCCTTGGTGCCTGACAGCTCTCCTCTCCCTCTTGGCAGGTGGGCAGGGTGGCCCTGCACTGGGCCGCGGGCGCGGGACACGAGCAGGCTGTGCGGCTGCTCCTGGAGCATCAGGCTGCTGTGGACGAGGAGGATGCGGTATGGGGGGTGGGGGGTGGGGGGTGGGTGCCCCTCCCCAGGGCGTGTCTATGTGTGCATGCGTCCGTCTGCCTGTCCTGGGTGGGGGAGGGTCACCTGAGATATTTCTTGGCCTGTAAGCCAGCTGTCCTTGCTGAGGCTGCCACAGAGGCACAGGTGCAGAGTGGGCGGGAGTCAGTGTCTTAACCAGGGACACGGTGCTGACCTCACTTACCCCTGCACAGGGGTAAACGTCTCTCCCTTCAAGGGCCTTTCAGTTCTCAAAGCCTTTTCAGTCACTCCTGATACCGTGTGAACAAGAGGGAGCTGGAAGGGATGCAGGGCAGATAATTGGTGGACTGCTAAAGGTCTGGTTAACAAAGTAATCAGGAGGACGGTCTCTAATGATGTGCCACAGGGCTCTGCCCTGGCTTAATACTGTAATCAATGATCTGGATAAAGATTAACATCCTTCAGTGCTGTCTCTCAGCACTGTGCTGCCTGCCAGTGTGTTAAGCAAGACTAAATAAGTCTACAAAATTATCGCCACAGATTGGTTCAAAGGGCTGAATCTGACCATGATACTTGACAGGGATGCGTTTAAGGGCCTAATTTTTAGATTTTAGAAAAATTATAGACTTCACTGTTCAGATGTAGCTGTCCAGGAAGTACTTTTCTTTGTTCCAACTTCTCTCCCAGAAGGGGGACTTGATTACAAGTCCTGGTTGGGGCTGGGACAGGAGCACATACGCCCCCTCCCTCCACATGTGCTCCCTTCAGCTGCTTAGGCCCCATTTCAAGGTGGTTCTAGAAGGAGAAAGTCTAGGATCCTTAGTGAGTTTTCCAGTGAAACACTGGAGTTTCTACAAAGACCCCCATTATCCCCACGTCACTCTGTTATTTCTTTTTTCAGGGGCTGAGTGAGAAAAGTAGACATGAGGGGCAACATTAAGAGGAAGTCTTTTCATCCTCTCTGGTTCTTTTGCGCACAGCAATAAATACATTTTGAAAAATAAAGCTGGTGGGCATGCCTACTACTTTAGAAACAGGAGAGTGGAGGAGACGTGGAGAAGGAAGGTCCTGCTGTTGGGGGAAGGTCTCTAGTGATGTGCCACAGGGCTCTGTCCTAGACAGTTCTTGGGAATGATGCAGCAGGGATGCTGATCCAGGACTGTGAAGTGTCCCTGGGGCTCCCATCAGCAGGAGCCTGCTCAGGCTCCCGTGACTCTTCTCCCCCAGTCTGAGCCTCGACACCTTCCATTCCCAAGCCCCTGTGGGCTTTTCTCTCTGGACTCGGCCTTGTGCTTGCTCATTCTGTCCCTCGTCCAGCCAGCCCAGTTACTGATATTCTACCAGGTTCTGAGCTCTGAGCCATTGCTGGGTCTACTGGTCTCTTCTGCTCTACTTGAGACCAATTCCAGTCCCCATTTGAGGATCTCTGGGAGGTCCAACACCCTTCACACCATCTTAGGAGGGAGGGCTTAGATTCCTGTGGTCACTGCTGGCTCTTACTTCCAGCTTCTGCTCAACTTTTGCCATCTTCTCAGTAGTTTGCAAATAGTCCTTTGTCTCCACCGCGGTGTCACCCCAAACATGGATAGCAGTCTTTCTTCCTGGTTTCCACAGAGACCCATTAACACAAAACCTTTGGTGTGGGATGGGCTTTCCAAATTAAGAGATGGAAGGGCCTTACATCACGGAATCAGTGTAAAAATAATATAATCGTATTTCTGACATTCCTGTTTTTAAAGTTCCATGGCCCTCTCCTTGCCTGGGCCTGGCCTTGCCTAAGGCTGAGCGTTTGAACTCTTTGGGTGGTCAGGTGCCTGCACCAGTCACTTCCTTCTGGCTTTCTCCTTTCACCCCAAGCACTTATCAAGGCTTTTTTTTTTTTTAATTAAAAAAATTTTTTTTCTTAAATTTATTTATTAATTAAAAAAATTAAGAACAAACAAAACATTAACATATAAATCTGTTCTATATATATATTCAGTAATTCTCAATATCATCACATAGTTGCACATTCATCATTTCTTAGAACATTTGCATCAATCCAGAAAAAAGAAACAAAAAGACAACAGAAAAAGAAATAAAACAATAACAGAAAAAAAAAGATTATACATACCATACCCCTTACCCCTCACCCTCACTTATCACCAGCATTTCAAACTAAATTTATTTTAACATTTGTTCTCCCTATTATTTATTTTTATGCCATATGTTCTACTCATTTCTTGACAAGGTAGATAAAAGGAGCATCAGACACAAGGTTTTCACAATCACACAGTCACACTGTGACAGCTATATCATTATTCAATCATCCTCAAGAAACATGGCTACTGGAACACAGCTCTGCATTTTCAGGCAGTTCCCTCCAGCCTCTCCATTACATCTTGAGTAACAAGATGATATCTACTTAATGCATAAGAATAACCTCCAGGACAAGGTCCTGACTCTGTTTGGAATCTCTCAGCCATTGACACTTTGTCTCATTTCACTCTTTCCCCTTTTGGTGAAGAAGGTTTTCTCAATAGCTTGATGCTGAGTCTCAGCTCATTCTAGGGTTTTTCTCAATCCCTTGATGCTGAGTCTCAGCTCATTCTAGGATTTCTGTCCCATGTTGCCAGGAAGGTCCATACCCCTGGGAGTCATGTCCCACATAGACAGGGGGAGAGTGGTGAGATTGCCTGTTGTGTTGGCTTAGAGAGAGAGGCCACATCTGAGCAACAAAAGAGGCTCTCTTGGGGGTGACTCTTGGGCCTAAATTTTAAGTAGACTTGTCAAGGCTTTTGACCAAAGACCATTCCCTCATCAAGAGGAATTTTGTGCCAGCCACTAAGATCCCCCCCTTTTTTCTGGCATTCCTCTCACAGGTTCCTCCCGGAATCAGGAGGGAGACAGCTGTGATCCACCGAACTCCATGCAGAGTGCTGGGTGGGTGCCTTCCCCACAGGGGGCCAGGCTTATGAACACCTGACTTACAAGTGTGAAGTTGGGGCTGATTCAGAAGAAGCACTAGCAGCTGGCTGCCCCTGCTCCCCTGGCGCTGAGCCCCCGGGCAGCCTGGAGTGTGCTGGGGGTGGGGGCAGGTTAGGAGGCCTCTGACCCCTTAGTGCCCCTTGAGATGAGCTCCGCAGTTCTGCTCCAGCTGAACCTTTGGAGGCTGGACATTCAAGGCCTGCTCCTCACACGTGTGGGCAGGTTCTTTGGTCCATCAGAGGGAGGCCATGCTATGGCCTTATTCCTTGCAAGATAGGTCTTTAGCCTCGGCAGGGGCCCTAAAACCACGCATGGCCCCCATTTCTGCAGGAAAATATGTTCTGGCTTATGAACACCTGACTTACAAGTACACCTTGGGGGAGCCTGTCATCAACTGAGGTGGACAGCACAGCCTCTAGGCCAAAGGTGGTCAGACCCCACCAGTTCTGCTCAGACCCTGCCCAATGCACCACACCTAAGGAGAAATGGTGAAAACCATCGCAAGGAGGGGGGCTGAGAAGGGAAGACTCAGGGGAGATGGGGGCAAGGGCAGCCCTCAAATGCAGACATCCCAAGGCTTAGGGTCAGTGGAGGGTCTCTGGTGACCCTGGAGCACTTGGCAGGTGTCAAGGAAGGGCATCCTGCAAACAGGAGCTGGGGTGCTGGCACACGATGCACTAGACATATTTTCGGTTGCTCCAGAGGGCCAGTGGGGTGGAAAGTGCAGGGATGCAGATCTCAGTACAGGAGCAAGGACTCCTAACGGTGAGAGATGTCTGGCAGGGCAGCGGATGTCTTGTGAGGGGAGAGGGGCTGCTGCTGGACACAGGCTGCCTGCCGTGTGGGTGTTCTGGTGGGGGGCGGTTTCAACAGTCAGTTCTCAAGTGCCAGTCCAGGATGAGGTCTTCACCAGTCATGGCAAATCTGGAAATAAAGACAGTGCTGTGTGTTTTTTGTGATGCTGTATTTGGAGAGAATGCATTCTGAGATTGGCTCTTTTCCAAAGTGTTGGTGTTAAAATGGCCTCTGTTTATGAAATGATGGTGCAACTAGATGGCAGCCATTGCATTTTTTTTTTCCTTTTTTTGGCATGGGCAGGCACTGGGAATTGAACCCGGGTCTCCTGCATGGCAGATGAGAACTCTGCCTGCTGAGCCACCATTGCACCTCCCGGCAGCCATTGGATTTTAAGAGTTTTAGTTATCTTGCTAAAAAAAAAAAATTCAATGGTGTACAGCCCCTATTAAAATTTTTTTTCCTGATCCTAAGCTTTTGTAATGCAGACTGCAGGGCCCAGCAGCAAAGCCACACCCCACACCTGCCTCCTCACCTGCCCCCCCCACCCCCCCCATGTCCTCTCCCCCAGTTTGGGATGAACGCGCTTCTCCTGTCTGCCTGGTTCGGCCACTTACGGGTCCTTCAGATCCTAGTCAACTCCGGAGCCAAGACCCACTGTGAGAACAAGGTAAGGTCCCAGCCGGCAGCCCCCTGCCTGCGCCTGCCCTGGGCTTTACCTCTGTTCCGCCTCTGTTTTCGTCTCCCCTGCCTGTCCTTACCTGCCTTCCTCCTGCCCCCACCTCTGCCTGCCCCCCTGCCCCCCTGCCCACCCCCTGCCTGGCAGGGCCTCGTCAGCATGGGGAGCCTTGGCCCTCTTTCTTCTGATTTCTCCCCCCCCCCCACTCTGGGATGTTGGGATAGTATTGACCCCCCGCCTCCTTAATTACAAAAGAGGAATCAAAGTGCCACGGTGAGGGGTGGGCCTGCTTACCGCTGGACCCTGCCTCCCTGGGGAGCATGGGGCGGAAGGGGCCCGTGCACCCCGTCCCAGACTTGGGGCTCTTCAGCAAGTTACTGCGATGCTGAGCCTCGGTTTCCACACTGGGAGATGGGGTGCCCGCGCCCACTTCCAGCCGTGGGGGACGCACGTGCGGTGCTGAATGTAAAGTACCTGGCGCAGCAGGACCCCCACAACTGGTCGTCACCTCGCTGCTGCCTCACCCTTTAGGGTTTAGTGGCCCTTAGGAAAACACAAACGTTTCTGGGCCATAATGGCTTCTCTTAGCGGCTCTCAGCCTGGGCCTTTGGAGAGAATTTAGGAGATCCATGAACTCAGATGGGAAAAAGTTACATTTAAATTTTCACTAACTTCTACTAAAAAATTTAGCATTTCTTACAACAATGAATGCAGTCAGCAAACTATGTTAGCATTAGTATTACTTGTGACTGGCACCAATAGAAGAGACACCTGTTTTCTTATCACATTAGGGTTTTTGCAGTTTTCTTGAAGGACTAATTATGCTCATCACCTGTTTGAAATTATGGCCATTATTAGATTCCCCCACCAATGACATCTAGTTGTTTGATGGATCAGTAAAGAAGCACATATATGAAGATCAAAAACTTTTTTTTTAATACTTTGATAACTCTTTTTATTTATTTATTTTTTTTACATGGGCAGGCACCAGGAATTGAACCCGGCTCCTCGGGCTTGGCAGGCAAGCATTCTTACCTGCTGAGCTACCGTGGCCCGCCCTACTTTGATAACTCTTATTCAATAGAATTGGTTTCCTTCTGTGGTATGTAGAATAATGCTCCCCACCCCCCAAAACTGCCCACCTCCTAATCCCCAGAACCTGTGAGTATATTACTTTATATGGCAAAAGGGATTCTGCAGCTGTGACTAAATTGAGAAGGAGAGACTATCCTGGATTTTCAGGTGGATTCAATGTAATCACAAAGGTCCTTTTAAGGGAGAGTAAGAGGAGGTGATGTGGTGATGGAAGCAGAGCTGGGCTAAGGCGGGGCCTTAAGCCAAGGGAGGTGGGAAGCCTCTAGGAAACAGATCCTTTCCTGGAGCTTCCAGAAGGAACCCAGCCCTGCCAACTCGCTAGACCCCTCGTCTCCAGAACTGTAAGATAATTAATTTGCATTGTTTTAAGCCATTGTTCAAGCCATTGCTTTAAGTTTGTGGTAATCTGTTCTAGCAAACAATAGGAAACTAAAACACTTTTTGAAAGCATAGCTTTTTTTGTTTTTTTAATTTTTATTGATAAACAACATATAACACAAACATTCTTAACATACAAACATTCCATACATGGTGTACAATCAGTGGCTCACAATATCATCACATGGTAGTATGTTCATTCTCATGATAGCATAGGCATTTTATTACATTTTTTCTACGTATTTTATTTGAGGCATTTAAGAACATTATTCTGAGAAGGGCTCTGCAGGCTTCACCAGATGCCAAAGGGGCCGGGACACATCAGGGGCCTGCCATGTGCAGCTGTGAGGGCCTTGGCGCTGAGGGAATGCCTTGCAGCTCCCTGGAAGGGGTGCCCCTTGGGCACTGCATCTGAGCCTGCAGGAGGAGGCCGGCCAAAGACACCCTTGTACAAAAGTGTCCTCCTGTCCAGTCCTGCCTGCCTGGCCTGGCCCTGGAGGGGCTCTGTGGTCCTGGGGAGCCCAATAGCTGTCTCAGTGGTGCCTGCTATAGATACAGAGCTCAGCCTTCTAGAACGAGGGAGGTGAGCTCTGAGTGATGGAATCTTCTGGATAAGCAAATCCCCTCTGCATTAGTGCTTTGTTGCTGGTAACAACCACCCTGAAACCTAGTGGCTTAAGATAACAATTTATTATTTTTCACAATTGTGTGGGTGGCCTGGGCCATCCCTCTGGCCTTGCCTGGGCTCACTAATGAGGCTGCGGGCAGCAGGCAGATGGGCTGGGAGCTGGCTGGTCTCGCTTGCATGTGTGGAGCCCCTGCGGAGGAGCGGGGATGTCTGGGGTGCAGGGACTTTTTCTCCAGGTGGTTGCTGATCATGAGGAAGAGTCACGCGGCCGCCTCTGGGCAGTAAAGGAGCCAGGTGGAAGTTGCGAGGTTTCTTGAGACCAAGGCTAGAAGGTGGCATGATGTCACTTCTGCCCCGTTCAGTCGGTCACAGCTAACCACTGGAGCAGTCTGGATTCAATGGGCGGGGAATATTGGATCCCTCCCTCCTTTTATTTATTTGTTTGTTTATAATTTTTTATTGTGCTAAAATATGCAACATAAACTTTCTCATCCCAGCTACTCGCAATTTTATATTTTCAGAATTATAACGATAGTATATAGAAACTTCCCATCTACCCTTTACCCAGTGTCCCTTAATGTTAGCAGACTTTGTAAACATGGTACATTTTTAAAAACTAAGAAATTAACGTTGGTGCCCCATTGTTGGTTATAGACTGTATTAGAATTCACCACTCTTTATGCTAATATCCTACGATGCATCTAGACATCATGTCTCATTAGTCTTCTCCAGTGCTTGTGAAAGTTGATCTGTTTTTCCGGTTTTTTTTTTTTCATGACCTTGACACTGTTGAATACCGGTCAGATGTTTTGTAGAATGTTCTCCCTTTGGATTTGTCTGATGCTTCCTCATGATTAGTCCGGGGTTGTGGATTTTGGGAAGAAGACCCCAGTGCCCTTGTCATATCATATCAGAGTCATGTGACACTGTCATGCCTTCTTGCCACCGAGGTTATTTTCGCTCGCTTGGTTAAGATGGTGTCTGCCAGGTTTCTCCAGGGTAAAGGTACCACTTCCCTCTTTCCTTACTCTGATGCATTGTTTTAATTTGCACTTTATTAATGACTAACGATGCCAAACAGCTTTTTTTCACGGGCTTATTTACCCATCTGTATATCTTTGGTGCAAATCATTTTTTAATTGGATTGCTTGTTTTCTTATGGATGAGATTTTAGCGTTCTTTATATATTTTTGGATATATTTCAAAATAGACTGTAGGCATCAGTGCACTTTCCTCTAAATACTTCAGCATGCATATCATTAACTAGAGTTCAGTTTGTTTACTTACAATGAAATACATAAATCTTAACGTTTGAATTCACCAAGACATGACAAATGCACACTCCTGTGTAACCCAAACTACTCTCAGGGTATAGAACATTAGTCTATTGATTTTTATGACCCATCGATGGGTTGTAATCTACTATTTGAAAAACAGTGCACCAGACAATCTGAGAGTAGCACAAGGCGAAGGAGGGAGACTCTGGGTTAAAAACATAGGATTTGTAAACCTCCTTCACTTTAATATTTCCTCAGGGACCAAGAGACCGCCTCCCTGCCCACCTCTCCCCACCCATCCCTGTCCCTGGTAAGCATGTCTGCTCTTAGCCTTCCAGCATCGGGGTAGGAGGACCAAGAGGTCACCTCTTAGGGACATACACCAGGCACGTAGTCCCCTACTTTCTCCTTTGTGGCTGTGTCAGGGGAGGCCTCCGTAGCCCTGCTGTGTGGATGCTCTCGCTGCCATTAGTGCTGTATGACCCCACCTTACATCTTTGAACCATCTTTCAGTTCCTTAAGATACTTTGCATGTATTTGTTGCCATTCCAACCTCTCAGCCACCCGCTAAGGTAGTCAGGGATTATTGTCTTAATTTGACTTTGTGAAAATGGAGGCTCAGAGATGTGGAGGTAACTTGCACAAGATTGCACTTGGTGGCAGAGCTGGGCTTTGAACCTGGGTGTCCTGACCCTCACCAGCCCCGTGAGGCTGAGTGGACTCCTGTGGTTATCCCAGTGGCTGGCCCACCCACGTGGATGTATTTCCATTGGGAAACAGCTTTCTGGGTCCCAAATACCCACAGTTTGGGGGGCAGCCAGTTTTTATTTTCCTTATCATTTTAATGTATATGTTTTTGAAAAAATATTTTTATTGATAAATCTTAACATACAAACATTCCATACATGCTGTGCAATCAGTGGCTCACAATATCATCACATACTTGTGTATTCATCACCATGATCATTTTTTGAACATTTGCATCTCTCCAGAAAAAGAAAAAACTCGTACATCCCATACCCCTCACCCCTCACTTTCATTGACCACTAGTATTTTCATCTACCCAATTTATTTTAACTTTTGTCTCTGTTATTTATTTTTTTATCCATATTTTTTCTCATCTGTCCATATCCTAGATAAAAGGAGCACCAGACTCAAGGTTTTCACAATCACAAATCACATTGTAAAAGCTATATCATTATACATTCATCTTCAAGAAATAAGGCTACTGGAACACAGCTCAACAGTTTCACGTACTTCCCTCTAGCCATTCCAAAATACCATAAACTAAAAAGGGATATCTATATAATGCATAAGAATAATTTACAGGATAATCTCTCAACTCTGTTTGAAATCTCTCAGCCACTGAAATTTTATTTTGTCTTGTTTCTCTCTTCCCTCTTTTGGTCAAGAAGACTTTCTCAGTCTCTTGAAGCTGCGTCCCAGCTCATCCCGGGAGTTCTGTCCCACATTTGGTAGGGAGATCTATACCCCTGGGAGTCATGTCCCACGTAGGAGGGAGGGCAGTGAGTCCACTGAAGGCAGCCAGTTTGTGAGAGGGGTCTCCCTTCCCACACAGCAGGGACCACCCTGGGCTTGTTTCCAGGATGGCCTGACCTTACTGCACTGTGCAGCCCAAAAAGGCCACGTACCTGTGCTGGCGTTCACGATGCAGGACCTGGAGGACATGGCCCTGGACCGTGCCGACAAGGTGAGAGCCACCTCTGGGTCTTTGTTCTTCCCTCTGGGCCTGGGGTTCTCGGGGCTACTCCTCTCCAAAGGGCTGACCACATCCTTGAATGCATCCTTTGAGCTATGGGTGATGCAGATTGGACCCTGTCTCCGGGAGCTCCTGGTCTAGAAGTGGTGTTGGGTACAAATGAGCAGAATATAGGGAGAGCATGGTCATTTCCCTCCAAGGGGTCCTGATCAAGAGCTGGACAGCTTCAGAGAAGGGATTACTGCTTTTTGCCTCCCAGAGGAGGTGGCATTTGGTGACTGAACTGGATTTTGTGAGTGAGATTGGAAAGTTGGGGTGGGGAGGATGGTTGGCAATCGAAGCGGAGAGTAGAGCATCGCCAGAGCTTCAGAGGTGGAAAAGGGCCTTTTGTGAGAGTTCAGATTGGGGGGAACTTGGGAGTGAAGGCCAGTGGGGTGGTTGGGGACCCGTCATGAAATCCTTGACCCCCAGCCTCAGGGCATCAGGAATCAGTCTTTTATTCAGTAGGTGGCAAAGAATCATTGAAAGATTTTAGCAGAGAAGGACCACACCAAGGGGCTTGGATGGAAGGGACCCCAGCAAGTGGCTCTTTCAGAGCTTGGGGCTGGGTTTTCCAAGCAGAGTGTGTGGGGGAGGGGAGGGGAGAGTGGCCAGGGCAGGAGAGGCCACTGCAAGCCCATTGGGCACACACACTGACTGTGGAGGTCTCCTTCCCTCTTCTCTCCGGCCAGCTGGGCAGGACGGCATTTCACCGGGCCGCTGAGCATGGGCAGCTGGGTGCCCTGGACTTCCTTGTGGGCTCTGGCTGTGACCATAATGTCAAAGACAAGGTACTGGCTATGGCCGTGGGGCCCAGGAAGGGCCTGTCCCGGGGATCCTGAGTAGGGTGCAGAAGGCCCTGCCACCCTCCAGGCACTAGCATCGTACCCGTGCCTACCCCCGACTCCAGCTGTGCTGGAGGGGACAGGTGGCCCAAAGGCCAGCAAGCCTTTTATGAGTAACCACTATGGGCCTGCCCCGTGCTATGGATTGGGACACAAAGATGCTCAGGACACAGTTCTTTTACTCAGAGATCTTAGGAAAGAGCTGGGATCCGATGTGGGGAGCTGGGATGGCACATGTGATTGGCTGGTGGTGTGGGTTGAGCAGAATTGTGATTCTACTGGGGATTTCTGTTGCTAGGGGGTGGGTTAGGGAGGCGATAGGCACACATCTTTGGAATTTAGTACCTTACTGTGATTAGGGCAAAAACAGAATGGGATACCAAGGAGGGAACAGTTGTTCAGAGTGGAGAGCTTGTGAGCAGGATTTCACTAATCTGAGAAGGGGAGTGGGGCAGGAAGCAGAGAGGACTACCCTGTAAATGAGTCGTTATCAATGGATCATTGCAAATCAGTTGGCAAAATATGTTCCAGAAAATTCTAAATGACCCCTCTGCTAAAGGGATGAACTCTATTATTTATCATCTGATGATGTGCTCAGCTGGGATAGAGGGGGTTCTGCTGACGGGGTAGTGGCAGAGAGCTCACAGACAAAAGTTTTATGTGGAGCACGACCAGGTCTTAGAACCAGACGGCATCTTCGTCAGGAGCCAGTTCAATCTCCTCATTTGACATATGTGGAAACTGAGGTCCAGAGAGGAGGATGCTTTAGCCGAGGTCACACAGCAAGACACAGATAGGACTGGGTTTGGAGCCAGCGTCCTGATGCCTAGTCCTGTGTGGCTGACCCCTCCCCAGGCTGACCCCTCCTTGGGCACTGACCTCTCAGTGTCTGCACTAATCCCTGCACACTCATCTTCTTAGGATGAGGGCCGGGGCAGGGACTGAGAATCAGATCAGGCTGATTTCCTTCATTCTGCAAATCTGGGCTGAGCAGAGTCCTGCTCCATGCCAGCGCTGGGCCAGAACTGGAGGAACAGAGAGGGGTAGAGGATATCCCCTGCCTAAGCAGGTTTATACAGGAGGCAAAAAAGAAAAAAAAATCGTATATAAGGCCCCAGCAGAGCACGAGCAACGAAAACACAGAGAAAACATAGAAAGTCCAGCTTTTAGGAACTTATCCAGAATCTTGCAATCAGAAATTCTAGAAAGAAGCTTTTAAAATTGTACACACGTGCTAATTTTCAGATTAAGAGTGTTGGGGCTTTGCCTGCTGAGGGCCTGAATCCCGCTAAGGCCTTCTAAGGGGGATGGAGCTGTCAGAACAGGACAACACAGGTCATGCCACAGGGGCCCTAATGGTTGGAAGCCTTTGAGAGCCCCGAGGGAGCCATTAATTCTCCTGGGAACAGCAAGATGATACTGACAAGGCGATGGTGGAGATGCTGGGCGCCCCCCAGGTGGAGGGGAGTGGGCAGCAGGCTCAAGGCCAAGGCCACCTTCCTGCCCAGCTATCCAGCCTCTGAGCCCCCTGCCTGCCTTGGGCAGAGCCGAGTACCCCGTGGATGGTCCCTGCCGCCTGCAGCTTCTCTCTGACTCTCCTTCATTCTCCAAAATGTTTCCTCTTTTATAGGACTCCAGAAACTTATCAAGACCCACCCAAATGGGCGGAGACATGTTGTCACCTAATCCAGTTTAACAACCACTCTTGATTAAATCACACCTCCAGGGAGATGATCTGATTACAGATTCAAACATACAGTATTGAATGGGGATTATTCTGCCATTACGAAATGGGATTTAGATTAAAGCATGGCTTTTCTAGCATCCATACATCCTTTCAAACCAGTACAACTCCTTAAAGGGAATTTAAATGTTTCCTCTTTGATCTCATAAGATGGTATAGCTATTTTATCTGTGTGTTGATTTATAATTTGACAGTTTTAAGGTGTTTTGAGTGCTGCTTTGGCTTTGGAATAAATTCAGATCTTCCGCAGACTCTTTGAAGGTCTGTGTCTGAATGTGGATGTCTTCATTCTGTCCTCAGGAAGGTATTGAGCAAGACCAGGGTGGAGGAAAGAGCTTGAGCTAAGAAGTCAGACCAACACGGGTTGAAATCCCAGGTCTGCTACTTTCCAGCTGAGAGACCTTGGATGCGTTACTCTTGTGTGATGTTTTTGTCAGGTTTTTGTATCTGGGTTATGCTGGCCTCATAAAATGAACTGGGAAGTGTTCTCGTTTGTTTTCTGAAGAAAGAAAGTTTATATAATATTGATATTTCTTCCTTAAGTGTGTGATAGAATTAACCAGTGAAACCATTGGATGAGCCTGGACTTCCCTTTGTGAGAAGGTTTTTGATTGCTAATTCATTTTCTTTAACACATACAGAGCTAGTCGGCTTTTCTGTTTCTTCTTGAGTTGGCTTTGGAAGTTGTGTTTTTCAAGAAATCTATCGATTTCAGGAAGTTATTGAATTTACTTGCATAAAGTCTGTAATAGCCCATTATTTTCTTTATAATATCTGTAAGATTTGTAGTGAAGTTCCCCTCGTTCATTCCTGAGATCAGTAATTTGTGTTTTCTCAATTATTCTTGCTGGGGGTTTAAAACATCTTTTTAGTGAACGAACTTTTTTTTTTTTAATATTTTTACTGAGAAATCTTCACACACATACATTCCATACATGGTATACAATCATGTTATACAATCTGTGATCATTATTTCAAATGTTTGCATCACTCCAGGAAAAGAAATAAAAAGAAAAAAGAAAAAACTTATACATCCCATATCCCTTATTCCTCCTTCTCATTGACCACTAGTGTTTCCATCTACCCAAATTATTTTATCCTTTGTCCCCCCTACTACTTATTTATTTATATCTCTATAAATTTTTTTTCTCATCTGAGTGAACCAACATTTGGCTTTGTTAACTTTTGCACAGGCAACTTTAAGCCTTAGAGGCCTGTTATGGAGAATAGTGAGTTTATATGCTTAAGTGACCTGGCAAAGTACATGTTAGACGCTAAACAAATGTTTCCTTTCCATTGACAGTGTCCAATAGCCATATGCAGCCTGCAGACATTTTCTGTATGTGGAACACAAGGAGACAAGAAGAGGGTATTCACAGCAGCACTACTTGTAGTTACAAAAAAATTAAAAAGAATCCCGATGGCCATATAAAGCACAGTAAATGCGTATGCAAAAACATCACTCACTGGTCAACAGAATGGGCTGTTGGACAAGCTGGACTCAGTAGGGTACAAGTAGAAACCCACTTAATTTATTCTCTCAGTGCTCCTTTGGACTTGCTTTCTGGACCCATTATTTCCTGCCCCTTGTGAAATTTTAGGCATCACCAGAGCTTTTCATTTTAGCAATTAAAAGTCCCATAAAATGAACTGGGAAGTGTTCTCCTTTGTGGACACAAGGTGACAGTGGCTCTGTGGTAGGATCCCTTTTAGAACGACCCCAACAGGCTGTCTTCAGCGGAGGCACCTCTGACAGGGAGGCTATCATAACCTTTGCCCCTCCCAGCAGAGCAGCCTCTCCTGGCTCTGTCACTGTCACCTTTAGACTTCCCAGATGGGAGGCAACTTTACCAGACCTCCTGGCCCTTAAATCCCAGGAAATGCATTCCAAGTGTTCCTTGAAGATCCTCTCATATTATTTGCTCATCGAACAAATATTTGAGCTCCTACTATGTGCCCCGGTTCCCATGCTAGGCACCTGGGAGACTTCAGAGAACAAAAATACACAGAAATCCCCAACCTTGTGGTGCTTACGTTCTAACAAAGGGAGTCTGACAATAAATGGTAAGTAATAAGGAATAAACAATAAATAAACTACAGAGTATGTTAGATGGTGATAAAGTGCTCTGGGAAGGAAAGAAAAGTAGAGCAGTGTGCTGGTTTGTAACTGTTGTGTACCCCAGTGAAGCCGTGTTCTTTAATCCTCATTCCGTATTGCTGGGTGGGATCTCTTTTATTGTTTCCATGGAGATGTGACCCACCCATTCAAAGTAGGGTTGCTTACTAGAGTCCTTTAAGAGGGAACCATTTTGGAAAAAGCTTTAGAGCTGACAGAACCCACAGAGCCCGAGACCTCTGGAGATGCAGAAGGAAACTGCCCCTGGGGAAACTTTATGAAATGAGGAGAGAAAGCTAGCAGACATTGCCGTGTGCCTTGCAGCTGGGAGAGAAACCCTGAATGTATCAGCCATTTCTTTGGAATTTAGGTAGCTTTCTCTGGGTGCCCTAGTTTGACATTTCTATGGCCTTAGAACTATAAGCTTGCCAACTCATTAAATTCCCTTTTTAAAGGCTTTTCCATTTCTAACTTATTGCATTCTGGTAGCTTTAGCAAACTAAAACAAGCAGGAGTCCAGGGGGTGGGGAGTTTCAGTTTTAAACATTATAGCCACTGGGGAGGCTGCAGTGAATGTCTTAAGCAAAGGCTTGAAGGAGGAGAGTGACTGAGCCAGCAGCTGCCCGCGGACAGTGAGAGCACAGGCGAGAGGAGCTATGCCCTGGAGCAGTGAGACAGGGTGGATCTGGGGTTCCGTGGACTGATTGGCTTTTGACAGGAGCATGGGAAATAGTTTTTTGTTTAAGTAAAAAAAAAAAAAAATGCTCACAGAAAGAGCGACCAGGGCTTGACTCTTGAAAACTCTCCTGGTGGTAGCTTCTGGGTACCGTTCTCAGGGCAGGGGGGCATTGGCCTGGAGCGCAGGGAGCAGCCGGAAGTGGATTTGCTCTGTGACCCTGGTCCTGTCACTTCCCCTCTCTGGGCCTCACTTCTGAGTCTGTGTAATAAGGGGAGGCTCCAGCGGGTCCTGAGGGCCTGTTAGGGTCTGGGATTCTGGGGCTCTGTGGTCTGGGATCCCCCGGGAGCCCTTCTCCCCGCAGGAGGGGAACACAGCCCTTCACCTGGCTGCCGCCCGGGGCCACGTAGCTGTGCTGCAGCGGCTCGTGGACATCAGGCTGGACCTGGAGGAGCGGAACGCGGTGAGTCGCCCCGCTGCAGCGTGGCCTGCCCTCCCAGGCCTGGGCTCAGCTGGCAGATGCCCAGGGGCGTGGCATGCGCTTGCTTGCTCCCTGCCTTCCAGGAGCCCGCGGATTCCCCCGATGAAGGCCCCTAAGCCGGGAAGCTGACTGTTTCCTCAAACTAACATCCCACAAGAAACATAAGCAGCGGCACAGGACTCTAGGGCTGGTGGGGGCTGTTAGTTGGGATGGATTCCCGAGAAGTGATACACACAATTCACACGGCATTGTTCAGAGGAGGGAGAAGTCCCCGTGGCCAGGATGAGCAGGGATGGCTTCCTGGAGGTGGAGGGAATAGATGAAGAGCGGGCAGGGAGGTGGCTTGAAGGGTGAACAGGAGGGAGTGAATGCACGCACGTGTGTTCCATGAGGAGAGAAGCCAGGTGTGGTGCTCTGGGGGGCTACGCATAGCCACGGTCATTGTCCCCAGTAGCAGGGCAGTGGGGAGCTCAAAGACCCTGGAGTTGGGGTGCAAGGGTGTCCTCCCGTTACGGGGTTCAGCCTCTGCCTCCCCGCCATCCTCATGCCTCTCCCTGTGGGTTTCAGGAGGGTCTGACTGCCCTGCACGCGGCTGCGGAAGGGATCCAGCCCGCCTGCGTGCGGCTTCTCCTTGGGGCTGGGAGCAGCGTGGACGCCCTCACCCAGGTAGCCAGGCCGCCCCCCGACCCCCCACTGCCTGCCCGCGGCTGCAGAGCCATAACCATATCCACAGTAAAGCCATAGTGGTTCCTGAATGCTGCCCGGAGAGAGGTTTTGAGGCGCAGGCCCAGGTTTTAATCCCTGCTACTCCACTCACTGCTGGGCTCTGTGACATTGGGCAAGTGATTTAACCTCTCTGAGCCTTGTTTCCCAAGTTTACAAGGGGGATATACTTACTTTTTTACACTGCTGTGAGGGTTAAATACTCAGCCTGGTACCCTGGACATATTAGGGGCCCAGCCCATGAGTATCTTCTTATTACTGGGCATTTGGTAATTCACAAAGCCCCTTCAGACCTGTATCTCGGGAAAATTCCCCCCATTTTATAGATGAGGAAACTGTAGCTTAGGTCCCAGGTTGACACAGCAGGTAAGAAGCAAAGCGGGGTCTCGAAAGCCTGTTCTCCTGACTCTAGAACTCATGGCCCAGAAAGCTTGCCCTGTCCAGGGGTGAGGGGTCCCCGATACAAAGCTGGGGCTGTGTCCCTGGACAGGCCTCTTCTCTCCTCCACTCTGGGCTCCTTGGATCTGTTGTTAGCGATTCTCCCCTGTGACCTGGAAAGGCAGGTTGTGGCCTTTGTATAAGTAGGGAGTTTTTTTTTTTTTCCCCACTTTGTTTTAGATCAGTGACAAAGAAACTTTCTTGACTGGTTGAATGGTTTCAGGGCTGGAATTCCCTTTTTGTTCTGAATGTCAACACTATAGCAAAAATACTATTACTAATAATTACTTTGATAAAGAAAGTGAAGACCTAGTTAAGAAAACAACAGAAATTAAAATGGCATGTTGAAAATATTTAATACAAAAAAGATAGTCTAAATGTGGGGAGTCAGGAGCAATAAATCAGGCAATAAATCAGGCCCTAGCAAGAAGAAGGAATCCGGAGTCACAAGATCCAGGGCGGGAAGTTCCCAAGAGTTAAAAATTGAACAATAATCATTGTTAAGACACAAAAAGAATGGGATGTATTGTGCAAGAGCAAATGGCATTTCTCTGCTTCTGTAGATAAGATTGCTTGCTTACAGCTGCAAAACAAGATGTGGCTCAAAAAGATAATGTCTTTTTTCCTGCTTCTGTGGATATGCTTGTGGTTTTTACCTTTATAAGCCCCCCTTGAGAACTCCTCTGGGCTGCTCTCTGATTCCTCCTTCTTGAGTTTCTGAGGCAGTCGCCGCCGGCTAATAAAGACTCCTAATTGGCTTGCAAATTGCTTTGACTTGTGTGGTCTCTCTTTTGGTGCGCCCCACAACATAAAGGAAAAAGAAAAAAAAAAAAGGCAGGACACTTACAGAAAATAGGTAACCAAATAACAACTGTGATTTCAGCAATAATATTAACATTAGACGCCTCTAAATATGAATAATGCCTTAGAAGTCACAAAACAATTTGCAAAAATCCTGCCGAGGTTCTAGGAACGCCTTCCCCCAGGAGGGGACACATCGAGGCCAGAGAAGGGACACACACCCGTCCCATCTAGAACCCTCACTCGGCACGGTGTCGCTTTTTGGTCAGCAAGGCCCTTTCTCTGCCCAGTTTGGGGTCAGGCGCTGGGAGGGGGCAAAGGCAGCGAGATGGCCTGGCCGCCCCCCCTACCAGTAACTTTGCTTTGCTCTATGTTCCATAGCCTGTGGGATGAGGGAAAGGAATGGGTGAGATCCTGCTGGGCTCATTTTACTAGCCATGGGCCAGGGCAGGTCACTTTTTTTTTTTTTTTTTTTTACCAACCTCAGGGTTTACAGGGGACAGTTGTCCCAGGGTCGTTGTGAGACAGCAAAGGAAGAATGAATCCCAAAGAGCTCTGCAAACCCTGCTGTGAGGTGCCCTCACGGCACCGCTCTGATACCTGTCTCCCTCTAGAAAAATCTGAGCTGTCTTCACTACGCGGCCCTCGGCGGTTCAGAGGACGTGGCCCGGGCCCTCATCCACGCGGGAGGCTGCACCAACGTGGCGGACAATGTAAGTCTGCGGGCCTGGCTGGAAGGGGGTCCCCAGTGGAGAGCCTGCTAGTGGCCCCCTGATAAAGCGCAGCAGGGAGAGATGGGCCTCGCCAGGCCATTGGGGTGGGGGCTGGGACCGGGGAGCTGGCTGCACACAGACTTGTAATGTTTTAGCTGGAACAGCATCAGAAAGGGAGCTCGCATTTCCTCTCCACTCATTTATCCCTTAGGGCGTATGCATGGTCTTTTATACTACACGTAGTGGTCGCCTCTTAGTTAAATCTCCCCCCCCCCCCCCCCCATAACCTTTGTGCTAAAGCAAGGACTCAACCTGGCTTTGAGCTCTGGCGCTGCCAGGCAGGTAGGTACTCAGTGACCTCAGGCAAGCTGCTTAACCTGCCTGGCCTCTCTTTTCGCACTTGTAGGTGCCATAATTATTCCCATTGTGTAAATGAGGAAACATCTATTATATATGTTAGAAGGGGGTCACTTCTTAAAGCTTTCAATTTAAATATATTTAAATAAAAATATTTTAAAATATTAAAATTATTGTGAAAATAACATAACATGATTCATTGGAAGGTGGAGAAAAGGAGCATTCTGAAATTCCACCGCCCTGGTCATGTAGTGAACTTTCTCTATTCCCCTCCAGTTTTCCCCAGCTGTACAGTGGCCCTACCAGCTAGAAAGAAGGTACTCTAAGGCAGAATTCCAAAAGGAGGATGTTTACCATTTTTTGCCCATTAGAACACCAGAATCTTCATTCTGCCCAGCCCAGGTGCTACATGGTTTTCCTATTGACCATTTTAATTCCAGATAAAAAGTCTGTCCAGTGACCACACCCCACTTAACAGGGCCCTGGTGATTTCAGTTAGTCCTGATATTTTTGTGACTATAAATATTGATTTCATAAACAACTTTATGGCGTCTGACTTTTTGCTTGTTCTGCATTATTTATGGATCCTCCGAACAGGATTTCTGGGTCAAGTGGTATAAACATTTTGCAATTCTTGATGTTTGTTGTCAAATTGCTCTCCAAAAAGGCCAGACCCCACTAATTTATGAGTGATGCATCACCACTGTTAGGTATTAATGTTAATGTTTTTGTAAGTTTTGTAGTTAAATGGTTCTTTACTATTGTTTTTCTTGAAATCTCTTTGATTACTAGTTACCCTGAATATTTCCCGTTAATTAATTTTCTAGTTTTATTTTTTCTGTTGTGAATTATCCCTTCAGACTTTTGTTCCTTGGTAGGTCTTTTTTTTTTTTTAACCGATTTATGAAGTCATTGACATTAGATAATTATATTCCCTGTAAATATATTTGCTGTTATAATTTTTAGAGCAGTTTTATTGAGATAAATTCACATACCATACCGTCCATCTAAAATGTACAGTCACTGCTTCCAGTATATTTACGGGTTGTATATTTACACTGACAATCAATTCTAGAACATTTTCACCCTAAAAGGGACTGTGGTTCCCTTTCAACCTCAATCGCACCCATGGCCGTGCTCCCATCACCTCCATTTACTTCCAAACATTTACAATCAACCTTATTACATATTCTGCATAAATTAAGCATCAGCTCCCCATTCTCTGCCTTCGTTCTATCTCCTGGTGACCTATTTTCTAGATATTAGCACCATGAGTTTGCTACTTATATTAAAATTAGTGAGGTCATACAATATTTGCCCTTTCTGACTTATTTCATTCCAAAGAATTTCTTCAAGGTTGGTTTGTGTAGTCACATCGATCATGACTTCATTTCTTCTTACAGCTGCATAATATTCCATCGTATGTATATACCACATATTATTTATCCATTCGTTGGTTGATGGACACCTAGGCTATTTCTATCTTTTGGCGATTGTGAATAATGCCACTATGAACATCAGTGTGCAAATGTCCATTCATGTCCCTGCTTTCAGTTCTTCTAGCTATATACCTATTAGCAGATTGCTAGATCATATAGCAGTTCTATACTTATACTTCCTGAGGTGCTGCAAAATTGTCTTTTACAGCTGCTGCACCTGTGTACATTCCCACCAACAGTGAGTAAGTGTTCCTGTTTTTCCATATCCTCTCTGACACTTGCAGTTTTCTGTTTGTTTTTTTTTTTAAATAGTGCCCATTCTAGAAGGAGTGAAATGATATTTCATGATAATTTTTTTATTTTAATGCAATTTTATTGATATATATTATATATCCACATACTACATAATCATCCGAAATATACAATCAACGGTTCACAGTATCATCATATGGTTGTACATTCATCATCACAATTGGCTTTTTTTTCTTTTAAGTGAAAAATAACAGATATACAAAAAAGCAATACATTTCAAAGCACACTGCAACAAATTAGTTGTAGAAGAGATTTCAGTTTGATATGGGCTATAATTCCACAAATTTAGGTTTTTACTTCTAGACACAGAAATATCCACATAATGATTCAGCAGTCATACTCCTTTGTTAAACCCTACCTTCTCAATATAACTCCACCATCTTCTTTGATCTTTCTCCCACTCTTTAAAGTTATCTGGGCTATGCCTATTCTGACTTTTTCATGTTGGAAGGGGCTGTGGATAAAATGGGATAGGGCGATGGAACTAGGTGATGTTCTGGAGAGGCTGGCCCTCTGCATTTCAGGACATATCTGGTCCAGGGACCCATCTGGAGGTTGTAGGTGTCTAGAAAATAATCACAGTGCATGGAACCTTTGTAGAGTCTCATATAAAGCCCTAGCTGTTCTTTAGAGTTGGCAAGAATGTTTTTGATTGGGGTTTGGAAACCTATGCTAGGTAGCAATATATAGCTAAAACTTGCATAGAAGTCTCCAGACTTAACTCTATTTGAACTCCCTCAGACACTGACACCTTATTTGTTACACTTATTTTTCCCCCTTTTGGTCAGGAAGGCATTGTCATTCCATGGGGCCAAGGCCAGGCTCATCCCTAGGATTCATCTCCCATGCTACCAGGGAGAATTTCACCCCTGGATGTCATGTCCTATGTTGGGGGGGACAGTAATGTCACATACAGAATTGGGCTTAGAGAGAGAGGCCACATCTGAGCAACAAAAGAGGTCCTCTGGAAGTAACTCTTAGGCATAACTATAGGTAGGTTAAGCTTCTTTGCTACATAAATAAGCTTCATAAGAGCAAGCCTCAAGATCAAGGGCTTGGCTTATTGGCTTGTGAGTCCCTAATATTTGACACAGCATCAGGGTATTCCACAGTGGTAATAGTTCCGTATTTTTTCTCTCGTCCCTCAAGGGACTTTGCCAATACTTTTTTATTTTTTATTTATTTATTTATTTTTTATTTATTTTTTAATTAATTAAAAAAAGAATTAACAAAACAATTAGAAATCATTCCAATCTACATGTACAATCAGTAATTCTTAATAGCATCACATGGTTGCATATTCATCATTTCTTAGTACATTTGCATCGATTTGGAAAAAGAAATAAAAAGACAACAGAATAAGAATTAAAACAATAATAGAAAGAAAAAAAACAAAAAACCTATACCTCACATGCAGCTTCATTCAGTGTTTTAACATAATTGCATTACAATTGGGTAGTATTGTGCTGTCCATTTCTGAGTTTTTATATCCAGTCCCGTTGTACAGTCTGTATCCCTTCAGCTCCAATTATCCCTTCTCTTTTTTTTTTTTTTTAATTAACGGAAAAAAAGAAATTAACCCAACATTTAGAGATCATACCATTCTACATATGCAATCAGTAATTCTTAACATCATCACATAGATGCATGATCATCATTTCTTAGTACATTTGCATTGGTTTAGAAGAACTAGCAACATAACCGAAAAAGATATAGAATGTTAATATAGAGAAAAAAAATAAAAATAATAATAGTAAAATCAAAACAAAACAAAACAAAACAAAAACCTATAGCTCAGATGCAGCTTCATTCAGTGTTTTAACCTGATTACTTTACAATTAGGTATTATTGTGCTGTCCATTTTTGAGTTTTTGTATCTAGTCCTGTTACACCGTCTGTATCCCTTCAACTCCAATTGGCCATTATCTTACCCTGTTTCTACCTCCTGCTGGACTCTGATATCAAGGACATATTCCAAATTTATTCTCGAATGTCTGTTCACATCAGTGGGACCATACAGTATTTGTCCTTTAGTTTTTGGCTAGACTCACTCAGCATAATGTTCTCTAGGTCCATCCAGCCAATACTTTTTAATTATCGCTTAATATACTCTGGGATGCATCTGGGCATTGCATTAAGCTATCCAGGATTATAGGCCCTCATTCCCATTCTGGGCTCCCGGTATTAGGGTTGTTTAAATGATCTATCCAGACAGGTTGAGTCAGATTACATGCTACAGAAAATTTAGATTCTAGACAAAATCATTCCTTTGGCCTGTAAGTATAGGTGATGTTCTAAAATACAGACAATGTCTTCCTTACCCCTGTATTCTGAATTACCTTAATCCCGACCTGATTGTCTTCATTCTTATCTTTAAATGCCAGGTTATAGATATATATAAAACAGCCTCTCAAAATCCAGAAATAGCAATTACTGCTCAGGACGAAATGTGACTGCTATAAGAGCTTATAATCTAGGCCCCAATTTTCTTGTATTTTCTAAATGAGACCATACAGTATTTGCTGTTTTATTTCTGGCTTATTTTGCCTTGCAAAATGTCCTATAGGTTCATTCACAACACTGCATACTTCACAACTTCGTTCCTTTCTGTAGCAGCACAATATTCGATCATATGTTACACCATTGTTTACTGTTCTACTTCTCAGTGTATCCTTCAGCCACCTCCATCCACTGGGCATCATATATAACATCCTAAGTCAACAGTCCATCATCACTCTCGATTTTAGACAATTTCATTGTTCCCAAGAGAAAAATAGCCAATAAATACACTTTACCAAATAGAAAATCCAAACCTCCCCTAAATTCATGGCCCTCTCCCCATTATTTATCCCTGGTATTGCTGTGGTACTGTTGAAGATTTTCTGTTAAACATAGCCCATAATATGCATCAGCGCTTCTCCTCCTATAGCCAGATATTATACACTCGTCGTACAGGATTCATACCTTTGAAATGGTTCATGCAAGAACTTATTTATATTTGTAGTGTTAATTGGTGGCACATATAGGTCTATACAACCCCTTTCAATCATGTTCACCTTCAAAATGGCAATATTACTTACAGACCCACTAGTGAACTGCTTTCACTTCTATGTATTCCCTTACATTTAAGTTCTGCCTCATTAGCTAACTGTTCACCCATCTCTAGCTTCTGTGTATCTCTAGGTCCCCTGTTTTCTGTATCATAAGCCTCTGACTTTACCTTTACCATGGTCATAAAAGCAAAATCATACAGTTTCTATCCTGTTGTGTCTGGCTTATTTCCCTCAGCATTATGTCCTCAAGGCTCATCCATCTTGACATGTGCTTCAGGACGTCATTTCATTTTACTGCTGCATGATATTCCATTGTTTATATATACCACATTTTTTTAAATCCATTCATCTGTTGATGGGCACTTGGATTATTTCCATGTTTTGGCGATCGAGAATAATGCTATTAATGTTGGTGTCCAAATATCTGTGTCACTGCTTTCAGCTATTCTGGGTAAATACCGAGTAGTGGTATAGCCAGGTCACAGGGCAACTTGTTATTTAGTTTTCTGAGGGAACCGTCAGACTGTCTTGTATAGCAGCTGTACCCCAGCAGTGCAAAGGGTCCCAATTTCTCCACATCCTTTCCAACGTTTACAGTTTTCTATTTGTTTAACGGCAGCCATTCTTATAGGTGTGAGGGGGAGTCCCATTGTAGTCTTGATCTGCATTTCCCTTATTGCTAATGAGAATGAGCATCTCTTCAGTGTATTTTAGCCATCTGTATTTGCTTTTCGGAAAATTGTTTCTTCATATCTGTAGCCCATATTAATTGGATAGTTTGCTCTTTTGTTGTTGAGTTGTATGATTTCTTTATATATACAGGATATGAAACCTTTATCCGATATGTGATTTCCAAATATTTTCTCCCTTTTAAGTTGGCTGCCTGTTCACCTTTTTGACAAAGTCTCTTGAGGCACAAAAGCATTTGATTTTGAGGAGTTCCCATTTGTCTATTTTTTCTTTCGTTGCTTGTGCTTTGGCTATAACATTTAGAAGTCGACCTCCTATTACCAGGGCTTGAAGATGTTTCCCTACATTTTCTTCTAGTTTTATAGTATTGGCTTTTATATTTAGGTGTTTGATCCGCTTTGAGTTAACTTTTGTATAGGGTGTAAGGTAAGGGTCCTCTTTCATTCTTTTGGTTATTGATATCCAGTCCTCCCATGCCTGTTTATTGAAAAAGACTGTTTTGTCCCAGTTCAGTGGATTTGGGGACCTTGTCGAGGATCAATTCTCCACAGATCTGGTAATCTATTTCTGTGCTCTTGATTTGATTTCATTGGTTAATACGTCAATCTTTGTGCCAGTACCATGGTGTTTTGATCACTGGTGGCTTTATAATAGGCTTTGAAATCAGGAAGTTAGTCCTCCCACTTTTTTAAGGATATTTTTAGCTATCCAGAGTCTTTTTAACTTCCAAATGAATTTGGTAACTAGCTCTTCCCCATCTTCAAAGTAGGTTGCTGGAATTTTGATCGGTACTGCATTGAATATGTAGATCAATTTGGGTCGAGTTGACATCTTTACTACATTTAACATTCCTGTCCATGAGCAGGGAATGTCTTTCCGCCTATTTAGATCATCTTTGATCTAAATGTTATATGTGGTTGTGTATACATGGGTCGTTTATATCCCTAGTGAAATTCATTCATCATTTGACTTTTTAAGTTATTTTTAGTGGAATTTTTTCCTTAATTGACTCCTCAGTTAGGTCATTGCTTGTGTACAGAAACATTACTGATTTGTGTACATTAATTTTATATCCTGCCACCCTGCTGGATTTGTTTATTAGCTCAAGTAATTTTGTTGTAGATTTCTCAGGATTTTCCAAGTATGGTATCATGTCATCTGCAAATAATGAAAGTTTTACTTCTTCCTTTCCAATTTGGATGCCTTTTATTTCTTTGCCCTGCCTGATTGCTCTAGCTAGAACTTCTGGTACAATATTGAAAAATAGTAGTAAGTGACAGAGGGCATCCTTGTCTGGTTCCTGATCTTAGAGGGAAAGCTTTCAGTCTCTCACCACTGAGTACGATGCTGGCTATTGGTTTGTCATATATACCCTGTATCATATTGAAGAAGTTACCTTCAATTCCTAGCTTTTGAAGTGTTTTTATCAGAAAAGGATTTTGAATTTTGTGGAATGCTTTTTCAGAATCAATCGAGATGATCATGTGACTTTTCCTTTTTGATTTGTTAATGTGCTGTATTACATTAATTCATTTTCTTGTATTGAAGCATGCTTGCATTCCTGGTATAAACCTCACTTGGCTGTGGTGTATAATTCTTTTAAGGTATCTTTGATTTCGATTCTATTATTTTGTTGAGAATTTTTGCATCTGTGTTCATTAGGGAAATTGGGCTGTGGTTTTCCTTTCTTATAGCATCTTCATGTGGTGTTGGTGATAGAGTGATGAACACTTCATAAAATGTAGTGTTACTTTTTCCTCAATTTTGTTTGAAAAGTTTGAGCAAGATTGGTGTTAGTTTTTTTTTGAATATTTGATAAAATACCCCCATGAAATCACTGGTCCTGTGTTTTCTTTTCATTTTTTCCCCTTTTCTTTTTTTTTTTTTAACTTGTTTTTATTGTATAATATAACATATATACAAAGCAAAGAAAGAAAAAAAGCAATAGTTTTCAAAGCACTCTTCAACAAGTAGTTACAGGACAGATCCCAGAGTTTGTCATGGGCTACCATACCATCATCTCAGAAATTTCCTTCTAGCTACTCCAGAATGTAAGAGGTTAGAAGAAATAAATATATATATTTTTTATCACAATCAACTTTTTTCTTTTTTGTGAAAAATAACATATATACAAAAAGTAATAAATTTCAAAGCACAGCACAACAATTAGTTTGTAGAACAGATTTCAGAGTTTGTATGGGCTACAATTCCACAATTTTAGTTTTTTTTCTTCTAGTTGCTCTAAGATAGTGGAGACTAAAAGAAATATCAATTTAACAACTTAGCACTCACATTCATTTGTTAAACCCTACCTTTTCTGTATAACTCGACCAGCACGTTTGATCTTTCTAGCCCATTCTTTAGGTGTATTTGGACTGTGGCTATTCTAACTTTTTCATGTTGGAAGGGTCTGTCACTAATATGGGGTAGGGAGATGGAACTGGCTGATGTTCTGGAGAGGCTGGGCCCTCTAGGTTTTAAGACTTATCTGGTCCAGGGACCCATCTGGAGGTTGTAGGTTTCTGGAAAGTTACTCTAGTGCATGGAAACTTTGTAGAATCTTATATCTTGTCCCAGGTGTTCTTTAGGATTGGCTGGAATGGTTTTGGTTGAAGTTTGGCAAGTTATGATAGGTAGCAATATCTAATTGAAGCTTGCATAAGAGTGACTTCTAGAGTAACCTCTTGACTCTATTTGAACTCTCTCAGCCAGTGATACTTTATTAGTTATACTTCTTTCCCCCCTTTGGTCAGGATGGCATTGTTGACCCCACAGTGCCAGGGCCAGACTCATCCCTGGGAGTCATCTCCCATGCTGCTAGGGAGACTTTCACCCCTGCATGTCACCTCCCATGTAGAGGGAGGGCAATGATTTCACGTGCAGATTTGGGTTTAGAGAGAGCGAGGCCACATCTGAGCAACAAAAGAGGTCCTCCAGAAGTAACTCTTAGGCATACTTATAGGTAGGCTAAGCTTCTCAGCTACCTACATAAGCTTCACAAGAGTAAGCCTCAAGATCAAGGGCTCGGCCTATTGATTGGGTGTCCCTAAAGTCTGACACAGTATAAGGGGGTTCCCTGATGGTAACATTGAACAGTTCCATGTTTTTTCTCCCACCCCTCAAGGGACTTTGCCAGTACTTTTTGATTATCTGCTTAATATACTCTAGGATGTATTCAGGCATTGTATTAAGCTAATCAGGATTAAAGGCCCTCATTCTTATTCTGGGCTCCCTGTGTTTCAGTTGTTCAAATGAGCTATGCAGATAGGTTGAGTTAGATTATGTGCTACAGAAAATTTAGGTTCCAGACCAAATAAACCTTTCTTCCTTTGGTGTCAAAGAGTATGCATGGTTCTAAAATATAAACAATGTCTTCCTTACCCCTGTGATCTGAATTACTTTAGCCCTGACCTGATTGGCTTCGTTCTTATCTCTAAATACCAGGTCCGATGTGTGATTTCCAAATATTTTCTCCCATTGAGTTGGCTGCCTCGTCACCTTTTTGACAGTCTTTTGAGGGGCAGAAGCATTTGATTTTGAGGAGTTCCCATTTATCTACTTTTTTCTTTTGTTCTTTGTGCTTTGGGTGCAAAGTTTAGGAAGCTCCCCCCATTAATAGGTCTTGAAGATGTATCCCTACATTTTTCTAGAAGCTTTCTAGGGTGCTAGTTCTTATATTTAGGTGTTTGACCCACTTTGAATTAATTTTTGTATAGGGTGTATACAAAAATTCATTCTTTTGGCTATTGATTATGTTCTTCCATGCCGATTTTTTGAAAAGACTATTTTGTCCCAGTTGAATGGATTTGGGGGCCTTGTCAAAAATCAGTTGACCAAGGATTTGGTGCTTGATTTGATCTCATTGGTCAATACCTCTATCTTTGTGCCAGTACCATGCTGTTTTGAGCATTGTGCTTTATAATAAATTTTAAAGTCGGAAAGTGTTAATCATCCCACTTGGTTCTTCTTTTTTAGGATGCTTTTAGCTATTTGGGATCTCTTTCCCTCCCAGATGAATTTGTTAATTAGCTTTTCCCAGTCTTCAGAGTAGGTTGTTAGAATTTTGATTGGTACTGCGTTGAATCTGTAGAACAATTTGGGTAGAATTGACATCTTAACTATATTTAACCTTCCTGTCCACTTGCAAGGAATGCCTTTTCACCTATTTATATCTCCTTTGATATCTTTTAGCAATGTTATGTAGTTTTCTGTATACAAGTCCTTTACATCCCTACTTAATTTTCTTCCTAAGTACTTGATTCTTTTAGTTGCTATTTTGAATGGAATTTTTTCCTTAACCGACTCCTCATTAGGTTATTGCTTGTGTATAGAAATGCTACTGATTTTTGCACATTAATTTTATATCCTGTCACCCTGCTGGATTTATTAGCTCAAGTAATTTTGTTGTAGATTTCTCAGGATTTTCCAAGTATGGTATCATGTCATCTGCAAATAATGAAAGTTTTATTTATTCCTTTCCAATTTGGATGCTTTTTATTTCTTTGTCCTGCCTGACTGCTCAAGTTAGAACTTCTAGTACAATGTTGAATACTAGTAGTGACAGTGGGCATCCTTGCCTTGTTCTTGATCTTAGAGGGAAAGCTTTCTGTCTCTCTCCATTGAGTACGACGCTGGCTATCGGTTTTTCATGTATTCCCTTTATCATATTGAGGAAGTTACCTTTGATTCCTAGCTTTTGAAGTGTTTTTATCAGGAAAGGTTTTTGTTGAATGCTTTTTCAGAATCAGTTGAGATGATCATGTGATTTTTTTCCTTCTAATTTGTTAATGTGCTGTATTATATTAATTGATTTTCTTGTGTTGAAGCATCCTTGCATTGCTGGTATAAACCCTGCTTGGTCATGGTATATAATTCTTTCAATGTGTTGTTAGTATTTTTTTATTTTAACATTTGTTCCCCCTATTATTTATTTTTATTCCATATGGTCTACTCGTCTGTTGACATGGTAGATAAAAGGAGCATCAGACACAAGGGTTTCACAATCACACAGTCACATTGTGGAAGCTGTATCATTATACAATCATCTTCAAGAAACATGGCTATTGGAACACAGCTCTACATTTTCAGGCCATTCCCTCCAGCCTCTCCATTACATCTTGAATAACAAGGTGATATCTATTTAATATGTAAGAATAACCTCCAGGATAACCTCTCGACTCTGTTTGCAATCTCTTAGCCATTGACACTTTGTCTCATTTCACTCTTCCCCCTTTTGGTCGAGAAGGTTTTCTCAATCCCTTGATGCTAAGTCTCAGCTCATTCTAGGGTTGATTTGTTAGTATTTTGTTGAGAATTTTTGCATCTATGTTCAATAGGGAGATTGGCCTGCAATTTTCCTTCTTATAGCTTTCTTAAAGATTTCTTAAATCTTTACCTGGGTTTGGTATTAAAATGATATTAGTGTCATAAAATGAGTCAGGTAGTGTTCCTTTTTCTTCAGTTTTCTGAAAAGTTTGAGCAGGATTGGTGTTAGCTCTTTTTGGAATGTTTGATAAAATTGCCCTGTGAAGCCATCTGGCCCTGAGTTTCTCTTTGTAGGGAAGATATTTGATGACTGATTGAATCTCTTTACTTGTGATTGGTTTGTTGAGATCATCTATTTCTTCCTGAGTCAATGTAGCTTGTTTGTGTGTTCCCAGGAATTTGTCCATTTCATCTAAGTTGTCTAGTTTGTTGGTGTATAGTTGTTCATAGTACCCCATATGATTTCTTTTATCTCTTCAGTGTCTCTGTTAACACATCCCTTCTCATTTCTGATTTTATTTGCATCCTCTCTCTTTTTTCTTTGTCGGCTTTGCTAGTCACTCATCAATTTTATTGATTTTTTCAAAGAACCATTTGGTTTTATTGATTCTCCCATTCATTTAACTCTGCTTTAATCTTTGTTATTTCTCTTCTGTTTGCTTTGGGTTAGTTTGCTGTTCTTTCTCAAGTTCCTGCAGGTGAGCACTTAAGTCCTTGATTTTTGCTTTTTTTGTTTTTTAATATAGGCATTTAGGGCAATAAATTTCCCTCTCAGCACAGCCTTTGCCAGGCCGAATCCCAGAAGTTCTGATACATTGTATTCTCATTTTCATTCCTCTCCAGATGGCTACTGATTCCTCTAGCAATTTCTTCTTTGACCCACTGGTTGTTTAAGAGTATATTGTTTAACCGCCAGTTGTCCCCGACTGCTTAGCGGAAAAAAAAAAAAAAAAAAAAAGAGTATATTGTTTAATCTCCATATATTTGTGGAAGTTCTTATTCTTTGGTGGTTATTGAGATCCAGCTTTATCCCATTGTGATCAGAGAAAGTGCTTTGAATAATTTCAGTGTTTTTAAGTTTATAAAGACCTGTTTTGTGCCCCAGCATATGATCTATCCTGGAGAATTTTCCATGAGCACTAGAGAATAATGTATATCCTGGTGTTCTGGGGTATAATGACCTATATATGTCTGTTAGGTCTAATTCATTTATCAAGTTGTTTAACTTCTCTATTTCCTTGTTGCTCATCTATCTGGTTGCTCTATCTGTAGAGGAAAGTGGTGTACCAAAGTCTGAAATCTCCCGTTATTATTGTTGAAACATCTGTTGTTCCCTTCAGTTTTGCCAAAGTCTGTCTCATGTACTTTGGAGTTCCTTGACTGGGAGCATAAACACTTATGATTGTTATTTCTTCTTGGTGAATTGTCCCTTTTTTTTTTAATATATCATGTCCTTCTTTGTCTCTTATATCTTTACATGAAGTCTATTTTGTTTGACATTAGTATAGCTACTCCTGCCTTCTTTTGGTTACAGCTCACACAGAACATCTTTTTCCATCCTTTCACTTTCAATCTATCTGTATCCTTGTGTCTAAAATGAGTATCTTGTAAGCAGCATATAGCTGGATTATATTTCTTAATCGATTCTGCCAATCTGTATCTTTTAACTGGTAAACTTTAGTCCATGAACATTCAAAATTATTACTGAAAAGGTGTTTCTTGAATCCACCATCTTATCTTTTGGATTTTATTTGTCAGATTTATATATTCTTTTCCTTCTTTCTCTTTTTATCCTTTAAATTACCCTTCCTGGTACTCTACAGTTCTGTGCCTTTCTCCAGACCTCCCTTCCCTGTCTTTTTTTTTTCAACTGGCAGAACTCCCTTTAGTATTTCTTGTAGGACCAGTCTCTTGTTGACAAATTTTCTGTTTGTCTGAGAAAATTTTAATCTGTCAGTTTTTAAAAAATTTTTTATTAATTAAAAAAAAATTACAAGAAGCACAAACATTCCCAACACATACACTCAGCAATTCACAATATCATCACATAGTTGCATATTCATCATCATGATCATTTACCACACATTTGCATCAATTCAGAAAAAGACATAAGACAACAGAAAAATAAAACAAAACAGAAAAAAAAATTTTTACATACCATACCCCTTACCCCTTGCTTTCATTGATCACTAGCATTTCAAACTAAATTTATTTTAACATTTGTTCCCCCTATTATTTATTTTTATTCCATATATTCTATTCATCTGTTTACAAGGTAGATAAAAGGAGCATCAGACACAAGGTTTTCACAATCACACAGTCACATCGTGGAAGCTATATCATTATACAATCATCATCAAGAAACATGGCTACTGGAACACAGCTCTACATTTTCAGGCAGTTCCCTCCAGCCTCTCCATTACATCTTGAATAACAAGATGATATCTACTTGATGCATAAGAATAACCTCCAGGATAACCTCTCGACTCTGTTTGGAATCTCTCAGCCATTGACACTTTGTCTCATTTCACTCTTCCCCCTTTTGATCGAGAAGGTTTTCTCAATCCCTTGATGCTGAGTCTCAGCTCATTCCAAGATCTCTGTCCCACGCTGCCAGGAAGGTCCACACCCCTGGGAGTCATGTCCCACATAGAGAGGGGTAGGGTGGTGAGACTGCTCGCTGTGTTGGCTGGAGAGAGGGGCCACATCTGGGCAACAAAAGAGGCTCTCTTGGGGGTGACTCTTAGGCCTAAATTTCAAGTAGACTTGACCTATCCTTTGTGGGGTTAAGTTTCATATGAACAAACCCCAAGACTGGGGGCTCTGCCTATAGCTTTGGATGTCCACACTGTTTGTGAGAATATCAAGAATTCAACTTGGGGAAGTTGAATTTCTCCCCGTTCTTACCACTCCCCGAAGGGGACTTTGCAAATACTTTTCCACTCACTGATCGAATCACTCTGGGATTCATCGGGGCATCACTCTGGACAAACCAACAAAATCTTATGTCCTACTTGAGATTCCAAGTACTTATGGCATTCAATCAAACTATCTACATAAGTTATATTAGGAAATGCACTAGTCAAAATATAAATTTTGTAACAAATAAACATTTTTTGCTTTAGTCTCACACAGAAGGTGACATTTTAAAATATTAATTACCATCTATTTTCAGTACCGTGCAATGACATTCCTTTGTTCTTCCTCCTGCAAAAACATTTTTAAAATTGTACCTTGTACATCTCACTGTCATTATACACTCTAGGCATTCCTAGATTATACCATCTCAATCTTTAGCATCTATCTTTCTGATTTCAATATGTCCCCAGCCATCCTCCCTCTATCATTCACACATGCAGCTTCATTCAGTGTTTTAACATAATTATATTATAGTTAAATAGTATTGTGCTGTCCATTTCTGAGTTTTTGTATCCAGTCCTGTTGCACAGTCTGTATCCCTTCAGCTCCAATTACCCAGTATCTTACCCTATTTCTATCTCCTGATCGTCTCTGTTACGAACAAAATATTCCAAGTTTATTCACTAATGTCAGTTCATATCAATGAGACCATACAGTATTTGTCCTTTAGTTTTTGGCTAGTCTCACTCAGCATAATGTTCTCAAGGTCCATCCATGTTGTTACATACTTCATAAGTTTATTCTGTCTTTAAGCTGTATAATATTCCATCGTATGTATATACCACAGTTTGTTTAGCCACTTGTCTGTTGATGGACATCTTGGCTGTTTCCATCTCCTTGCAATTGTAAATAATGCTGCTATAAACATTGGTGTGCAAATGTCTGTTTGTGTCTTTGCCCTTATGTCCTCAGAGCAGATACCTAGCAATGGTATTGCTGGGTCGTATGGCAATTCTACTTCAGCTTTTTGAGGAACTGCCAAACTGCCTTCCACAGTGGTTGCACCATTTGACATTCCTACCAACAGTGAATAAGTGTGCCTCTTTCTCCACATCCTCTCCAGCACTTGTCATTTTCTCTTTTATTGATAATGGCCATTCTGGTTGGTGTGAGATGATATCTCATTGTGGTTTTGATTTGCATTTCTCTAATGGCCAGGGATGTTGAGCATCTCTTCTTGTGCCTTTTGGCCATTTGTATTTCCTCTTCTGAGAGGTGTCTGTTCAAGTCTTTTTCCCATTTTGTAATTGGATTGGTTGTCTTTTTGTTGTTGAGTTGAACAATCTCTTTATAAATTCTGGATACTAGACCTTTATCTGATATGTCGTTTCCAAATATTGTCTCCCATTGTATAGGCTGTCTTTTTACTTTCTTGATGAAGTTCTTTGATGCACAAAAGTGTTTAATTTTGAGGAGTTCCCATTTCTTTCTTTCTTTTTTCAGTGCTCTTGCTTTAGGTGTAAGGTCTATAAAACCACCTCAAATTATAAGATTTATAAGATATTTCCCTACATTTTCCTCTAACTGTTTTATGGTCTTAGACCTGATGTTTAGATCTTTGATCCATTTTGAGTTAACTTTTGTATAGGGTGTGTGATACGGGTTCTCTTTCATTCTTTTGCATATGGATATCCAGTTCTCTAGGCACCATTTATTGAAGAGACTGTTCTGTCCCAGGTGAGTTGGCTTGACTTCCTTATCAAAGATCAAATGTCCATAGATGATAGGGTCTATATCTGAACACTCTATTCGATTCCATTGGTCAATATATCTATCTTTATGCCAGTACCATGCTGTTTTGACCACTGTGGCTTCATAATATGCCTTAAAGTCAGGCAGCGTGAGACCTCCAGCTTCGTTTTTTTTCCTCAAGATACTTTTAGCAATTCCAGATAAATTTGCTTATTGGTTTTTCTGTTTCTGAAAAGTAAGTTGTTGGGATTTTGATTGGTATTGCGTTGAATCTGTAAATCAATTTAGGTAGAATTGACATCTTAACTATATTTAGTCTTCCAATCCATGAACACGGTATGCCCTTCCATCTATTTAGGTCTTCTGTGATTTCTTTTAACAGTTTCTTGTAGTTTTCTTTGTATAGGTCTTTTGTCTCTTTAGTTAAATTTATTCCTAAGTATTTTATTCTTTTAGTTGCAGTTGTAAATGGAATTTGTTTCTTGATTTCCCCCTCAGATTGTTCATTACTAGTGGATAGAAACACTACAGATTTTTGAATGTTGATCTTTTGAAGGATAATTTTGCTGGATATAGGAGTCTTGGTTGGCAGTTTTTCTCTTTTAGTATTTTAAATATATCATCCCACTGTCTTCTAGCTTCCATGGTTTCTGCTGAGAAATCTACACAAAGTCTTATTGGGTTTCCCTTGTATGTAATGGATTGTTTTTCTCTTGCTGCTTTCAAGATCTTCTCTTTCTCTTTGACCTCTGACATTCTAACTAGTAAGTGTCTTGGAGAACGCCTATTTGGGTCTAATCTCTTTGGGGTGCGCTGCACTTCTTGGATCTGTAATTTTAGGTCTTTCATAAGAGTTGGGAAATTTTCAGTGATAATTTCTTCCATTAGTTTTTCTCCTCCTTTTCCCTTCTCTTCTCCTTCTGGGACACCCACAACACGTATATTTGTGCGGTTCATATTGTCCTTGAGTTCCCTGATACCCTGTTCAAATTTTTCCATTCTTTTCCCTATAGTTTCTGTTTCTTTTTGGAATTCAGATGTTCCATCCTCCAAATCACTAATTCTATCTTCTGTCTCTTTAAATCTATCATTGTAGCTATCCATTATTTTTTCTATGTTTGCTACTTTATCCTTCACTTCCATAAGTTCTGCGATTTGTTTTTTCAGTTTTTCTATTTCTTCTTTATGTTCAGCCATGTCCTCTTCATGTCCTCCCTCAATTTATCGATTTCATTTTTGAAGAGGTTTTCCATTTCTGTTCGTATATTCAGCATTAGTTGTCTCAGCTCTTGTGTCTCATTTGAGCTATTGGTTTGTTCCTTTGACTGAGCCATATTCTCAATCTTTTGAGCGTGGACAGTTATCTTCTGCTGCTGGCGTCTGGGCATTTATTCAGATTTCTCTTGGTGTTGGACCCAGCAAGGTTGTAATATTTTTCTGTGAAATCTCTGGGTTCTGTTTTTCTTATCCTGCCCAGTAGGTGGCGCTCGTGGCACACGTTTGTCTGCGGGTCCCACCAGTAAAAGGTGCTGTGGGACCTTAAACTTTGGAAAACTCTCGCCGTCCTGGGGGTTCGCTAGCCGAAGCGGCTTGAGCCGGCCCGGGGTCCGAACGCAGGGAGGGTTGCTGGTCGCCGCAGCCAGGGAAAGAGCCCGTCCGAATTTCCTAGTCGGCCCTGGGCAACACGCGTGGCGGGAGGGCGCCAGTGGCAGCGGCCCGCCCGAGAGAGTGCACGTTCCCCGGGAGTCACGGGGTCACCGTTCTCCGCGGCCTGGGGGTTTCTGATCCAATTCTCTCAGTTGGTCCGGGGGCTGCGCGTGGTGTGGGCGCCAGTCGCCTTGGTTTCAGGGGACCACCTCTCCAATTCTCCCAGCTGGCCCGGGAAGGGGGAAGGGAGTAACTCCGGCCGCTTGCCACCCCGCCCGGTAAGGCCCGCGCACCTCGGCGATCTCACCCGAGCTGCTTCTCTCAGCCAGCCAGCCGTTCCAGGATGGGGTACGCTGTCTTTTTTTATCTCTGTTGTGGCTTTGGGCGCTTTCTGTATCGTTTCTACTCCCCTAGTAGGTGTCCTGGAGAAGAAACTAAGATCCGCGCGTCTTACTAAGCCGCCATCTTCCAGGAAGTCTGAATGTTGATCTTGTACCCTGCCACTTTGCTGTACTTGTTTATTAGCTCTAGTTTTGCTGTGGATTTTTCAGGGTTTTCGACATATAGTATCATATCATCTGCAAACAGTGATAGTTTTACTTCTTCCTTTCCAATTTTGATGCCTTATATTTCTTTTTCTTGTCTAATTGCTCTGGCTAGAACTTCCAACACAATGTTGAATAACAGTGGTGATAGTGGACATCCTTGTCTTGCTCCTGATCTTAGGGGGAAAGTTTTCAGTTTTTCCCCATTGAGAACGATATTAGCTGTGGGTTTTTCATATATTCCCTTTATCATTTTAAGGAAGTTCCCTTGTATTCCTATCCTTTGAAGTGTTTTCAACAGGAAAGGATGTTGAATTTTGTAAAATGCCTTCTCTGCATCAGTCGAGATGATCATGTGATTTTTCTGCTTTGATTTGTTGATATGGTGTATTACATTAATTGATTTTCTTATGTTGAACCAAATCCTTGCATACCTGGGATGAATCCTACTTGGTCATGATGTATAATTCTTTTAATGTGTTGCTGGATTCGATTTGGTAGAATTTTGTTGAGGATTTTTACATCTATATTCTTTAGAGAGATTGGTCTGTAGTTTTCTTTTTTAGTAATATCTTTGCCTGGTTTTGGTATGAGGGTGATGTTGGCTTCATGGAATGAATTAGGTAGCTTTCCCTCCACTTCAATTTTTTTGAAGAGTTTGAGCAGGATTGGTACTAATTCTTTCTGGAATGTTTGGTAGAATTCACATGTGAAGCCATCTGGTCCTGGACTTTTCTTTCTGGGAAGCTTTTTAATGACTGATTCAATTTCTTTACTTGTGATTGGTTTGTTGAGGTCATCTATTTCTTCTTGAGTCAAAGTTGGTTGTTTATGCCTTTCTAGGAAGTTGTCCTACAACAATCTACATTGTTGTATTTATTAGCGTAAAGTTGTTCATAGTATCCTGTTATTACCTCCTTTATTTCTGTGGGGTCAGTGGTTATGTCTCCTCTTCCATTTCTGATCTTATTTATTTGCATCCTCTCTCTTCTTCTTTTTGCCAATCTTGCTAAGTGCCCATCAATCTTATTGATTTTCTCATAGAACCAACTTCTGATTTTATTGATTTTCTCAATTGCTTTCATGTTCTCAATTTCATTTATTTCTGCTCTAATCTTTGTTATTTCTTTCCTTTTGCTTGCTTTGGGGTTAGTTTGCTGTTCTTTCTCCAGTTCTTCCAAGTGGACAGTTAATTCCTGTATTTTTGCCCTTTCTTCTTTTTTGATATAGGCATTTAGGGCAATAAATTTCCCTCTTAGCATTGCCTTTGCTGCATCCCATAAGTTTTGATATGTTGTGTTTCCATTTTCATTTGCCTCGAGATATTTACTGATTTCTCTTGTAATTTCTTCCTTGACCCACTGGTTGTTTAAGAATATGTTGTTGATCCTCCACATATTTGTGAATTTTCTGGCGCTCTGCCTATTATTGATTTCCAACTTCATTCCCTTATGATCTGAGAAAGTGTTTTGTATGATTTCAATTTTTTAAAATTTGTTGAGACTTGCTTTGTGACCCAGCATATGGTCTATCTTTGAGAATGATCCATGAGCACTTGAGAAAAAGGTGTATCCTGCTATTGTGGGGTGTAATGTCCTGTAAATGACTGTTAAGTCTAGCTCATTTATTGTAATATTTAAATTTTCTGTTTCTTTATTGACCCTCTGTCTAGATGTTCTGTCCATTGATGAGAGTGGGGAATTGAAGTCTCCAACTATTATGGTAGATGTGTCTATCACCCTTTTCAGTGTTTGCAGTGTTTGCCTCATGTATTTTGGGGCATTCTGGTTCAGTGCATAAATATTTATGATTGTTATGTCTTCATGCTGAATTGTTCCTTTTATTAGTACATAGTATCCTTCTTTGTCTCTTTTAACTGTTTTACATTTGAAGTCTAATTTGTTGGATATTAGTATAGCTACTCTTGCTCTTCTCTGGTTGTTATTTGCATGAAATATCTTTTCCCAACCTTTCACTTTCAACCTATGTTTATCTTTGGGTCTAAGATGTGTTTCCTGTAGACAGCATATAGAAGGATCCTGTTTTTTAATTCATTCTGCCAGTCTATGTCTTTTTTTTTTTTCCACATGGGCAGGCACCAGGAATCGAACCCGGGTTCTCTGGCATGGCAGGCAAGCATTCTTGCATTCTTGCCTGCTGAGCCACCATGGCCCGCCCAGTCTATGTCTTTTGATTGGGGAGTTCAATCCATTAACATTTAGTGTTATTAATGTTTGGGTAGTACTTTCCTCTACCATTTTGCCTTTTGTATTTTATATGTCATATCTAATTTTCTTTCTTTCTACACTCTTCTCCACACCTCTCTCTTCTGTCTTTTTGTATCTGTCTCTAGTGCTCCCTTTAGTGTTTCTTGCAGAGCTGGTCTCTTGGTCACAAATTCTCTCAGTGATTTTTTTGTCTGAAAATGTTTTAATTTCTCCCTCATTTTTTTAAACTTTTTTTATTAATTAAAAAAATTAACAAACAAAATATTAAGATATCATTCCATTCTACATATACAATCAGTAATTCTTAATATCATCACATAGTTGCATATTCATCATTTCTTAGAACATTTGCATCGCTTTAGAAAAAGAAATAAAAGACAACAGAAAAAGAAATAAAATGATAACAGAGAAAAAAAAAGATTATACATACCATACCCCTTACCCCTTGCTTTCATTTACCACTAGCATTTCAAACTAAATTTATTTTAACATTTGTTCCACCTATTATTTATTTTTATTCCATATATTCTACTCTTCTGTTGATATAGTAGCTAAAAGGAGCATCAGACACAAGGTTTTCACATTCACAGAGTCTCATTGTGAAAGCTATATCATTGTTCAATCATCATCAAGAAACATGGCTACTGGAACACAACTCTACATTTTCAGGCAGTTCCCTCCAGCCTCTCCACTACATCTTGAACAACAAGGTGATATGTACTTAATGCATAAGAATAACCTCCAGGAAAACCTCTCAACTCTGTTTGGAATCTCTCAGCCATTGACACTTAGTCTCATTTCACTCTTCCCCCTTTGGTCGAGAAGGTTCTCTCAATCCCTTGATGTTAATTCTCAGCTCATTCTAGGGTTTTTCTCAGTCCCTTGATGCTGAGTCTCAGCTCATTCCAGGATCTCTGTCCCACGTTGCCAGGAAGGTCCACACCCCTGGGAGTCGTGTCCCACACAGAGAGGGAGAGGGTGGTGAGACTGCTCGTCATGTTGGCTGGGGGGAGAGGCCACATCTGAGCAACAAAAGAGGCTCTCTTGTTTCCCTCATTTTTGAAGGACAATTTTGCTGGATATAGAATTCTTGGTTGGCAGTTTTTCTCTTTTAGTAATTTAAATATATCATACCACTGTCTTCTCGCCTACATGGTTTCTGCTGAGAAATCTACACATAGTCTTATTGGGTTTCCCTTGTATGTGATGGATTGCTTTTCTCTTGCTGCTTTCAAGATCCTCTCTTTCTCTTTGACCTCTGACATTCTGACTAGTAAGTGTCTTGGAGAATGTCTATTTGGATCTATTCTCTTTGGGGTGCGCTGCACTTCTTGGATCTGTAATTTTAGGTCTTTCATAAGAGTTGGGAAATTTTCAGTGATAATTTCTTCCATTAGTTTTTCTCCTCCTTTTCCCTTCTCTTCTCCTTCTGGGATACCCACAACGTGTATATTCATGCGCTTCATATTGTCTTTCAGTTCCCTGAGTCCCTGCTCATATTTTTCCATTTTTTCCCGTATAGTTTCTGTATCTTGTCGGATTTCAGATGTTCCGTCCTCCAGTTCACTAATCCTAACCTCTGTCTCTTGAAATCTATCATTGTAGGTTTCCATTGTTTTTTTCATCTCTTCTACTGTATCTTTCATCCCCATAAGTTCTGTGATTTGTTTTTTCAGACTTTCCATTTCTTCTTTTTGTTCATTCCTTGCCTTCTTCATATCCTCCCTCAATTCATTGATTTGGTTTTTGATGAGGTTTTCCATGTCTGTTCGTATATTCTGAATTAGTTGTTTCAGCTCTTCTATCTCGTTTGAACTATTGGTTTGTTCCTTTGACTGGGCCATATCTTCAATTTTCCTGGTGTGATTTGTTATTTTTTTGCTGGTGTCTAGACATTTAATTACCTTAATTAGTTTATTCTGGTGATTGCTTTCACTTCTCTTACCTAGGATTTTCTTGCTAGATGAATTTGTTGTCTATCTGTTCTTTGACCTTCAGTTCAGCTTTTTCTGGATCTCTAGCTTAGGTTTTGTTTAACAGAGGAGAATTTTTCAGTTCTTGTTTTCTTGTTTCTTGCCCTGCTTGTATGGTGCCTTTTTCCCCGCACACTTAGGAGGGTCTACGTAGGTATTATAGACTCCAGCCGGGTTTTCCCAGACTAAACTGGCCTCCTATCAGGGGCAAGGAGTCACCTGCATCAGTTTTGCCTGAGGGTGAGACCCAGCAGGTTAAAAGACTTTCCTATGAAGTCTCTGGGCTCTGTTTTTCTTATCCTACCCAGTATGTGGTGCGTCTGCCTGCGGGTCACACCAGCAAAAGATGTTGTGGCACTTTTAACTTTGGAAGACTGTCCCTGCTGGGGGCATGGTGAAGAAAGAGGAGAGGTTGTAGGCTGGTTTTAATGGCTTCAAATTGCCAACCTGGGGTCTGAATTCCTTGAGGGAGGGATTCCACCTGAGTTGGGCTTCACCCCTCTCCTGGGGAAGGCACAGGTGGGAGACAGCCCTGAAAGCAGCCCATTTCTGCCTATGCCTGGGGCAGTTGGCAGCCTGAGAAGTCCCACTGCTGAATCCAGAGGCTGCCAAGTCTCCGTAGAGACACAGCCACTAAAGCCTCCATTTCCTCCCCTTTCCTCTTTTTCCATGAGCCCAATGAGCGACCACTGCCTTGACCAGGTTTAGAGTCTCTTTCCTTTCCCTCTGGGAAGCCGCCTGTGGGGGAGGGGCGCTGGGCGCCACGGCTTGGGGAACTCACAGTTTTGGGGAGACTTGCAGCCGGTCCAGCTGGTCCCGACTGGGGTACGCTGTGTGTCCAGTCACTGATGTGGCTCCGGGAGCTGTTCGGTACTCTTTCTGGTTATTTAGTAGTTGTTCTGGAGGACGAACTAAAACGCGCACATTGCTAAGCCGCCATCTTGGCCTTCATTCTGTGTTTTTTTTTTTAACAGATAATAAATAACAGATAATAAAACAAATATCACTGTTTCCACTATCCAGAATTGTCACATTTACATAAAATCTTTTATAAGTTAGTTACAGAGAAAATCCCCTTTATCTACTATTTTTTTCCCCGTCTTCCTCCTGAAACAATCACTACCATGAGTTTGGTGTATATGGGAAATTGTATTATTTCTTTATAATAATTTATTGTCTCCTCACCTTGTTGTGCTCTCTGGAAGGAGGACATACTTCCCTACTGAATTTGGGATTGGCCATGTGGTTTTCTTTGGCCAAAGGAGTGTGAGCAGATGTGGAGCAATGCAGATTTGACCAGGCTTTAAAAGTAGTCTTATGGGTTAGTGTCACCTTTCTGCTTTCCCTCTGCCATGACTATCGCATGTCTCAGATAGGGGCCACCCCTTCAGCCTGGGTGATGGATGGGAAGACACATCATGCTGTGCCCAGTTGAGTCTGGCTAAACCCATCACAGTCCATTAGAGCCTGCAGACTTGTTCAGAACCATGGCCCACCTCCAGCCCTCATAGAACATGAAAAAAAATGTTTGTTACTAAAACCCAGTAAAACACTGGGGTTATTTGTTACACAGCAAAAGCTAAGTCAAAATATTTATGTATATGAAGGTATACAAAATGAACATAAAAGTATCTATTGTGTTCATTTTACATTCATGTATATATACACAATATATATCCATAGGTTCTTTTTTCACTAGCAACATTGTTCTATTTTTTAGTATTTTTATTGTAAACCTTAACAAACATACAAATATTCTATACATGACAAGTGGCTCACAATATCATTGCATAGTTGTGTATTTATCACCATGATCATTTTTTGATTACTTTCATCTCTTCAGCAAAATAAAAAAGAAAAATCTCATGCATACCATACCCCTTACCCCCTCCTTCTCATTGACCACTAGTATTTCAATCTATTCCATTTATTATAACCTTTGTTCCCTGTTATTTATTTTTTGGCCATATTTTTTACCCATTTTGTATCATATCCTTGATACAAGAAGCATCAGACACAGTTTTCACCATCACAAAGTCACATTGTGAAAGCTATATCATCATACAATCATCTTCAAGAAACATGGCTCCTGGAACACAGCTCTACAGTTTCAGGTACTTCCCTCTAGCCATTCCAATACACCGTAAACTAAAAAGGGATATCTATATAATGAGTAAGAATAACCTCCAGGATAACCTCTTGACTCTGTTTGAAATCTCTCAGCCACTGACACTTTATTTTGTCTCATTTCTCTCTTCCCACTTTTCGTCAAGAAGTTTTTCTCAATCCCTTGATGTCGAGTCACAGCTCATCCCAGGATTTCTGTCCCACATTGCCAGGGAGATTTACACCCCTGGGAGACATGTCCCATGTAGAGAGAGGGAGGGTGGTGAGTTTGCTTGCCCTGTCAGCTTAGAGAGAGAGGGCACATCTAAGCAACAAAAGATGTTCTCTGGGGGTGACTCTTAGGCTTAATTTTAAATAGGCTTAGCCTTTTCCTTTGCAGGAATAAGTTTCATAGGGGCAAACCCCAAGATCAACGGCTCGACCTAATGATTTGGTTGTCCCCACTGCCTGTGAGAATATCAGGAATTCTCCAAATGAGGAAGATGAATTTCCCCCCTTTCTCCCCATTCCTCCAAGGGGACTTTTCAAATACTCCTTTATTCACTGTTCAAATCACTCTGGAATTTAGTGGGGCATTACACTAAGCTCGACAAATGAACAAAATCTCATGCCCTATTCAAATTTCCATGTACTTATGATATTCAGTCAAACTGACCATGTAAGTTAAATTAGGAAATGCACTAGTCAAAATATAAACTTTGCACCAAATAAACATTTCTCCCTTTAGTCTCATATAGAAGTTGAAGTCTTAAAATATCAATGACCATCTATTTTCAACACCCCGCAATACTAACATTCCTTTGTTCCTCCTCATGCAAAAACATTTTTAAATTTGTACATTTAATCTCCATCTCTCTCTCAGTTTTGAAGGACAGTTTGGCTGGGTACAGAATTCTTGGCTGGAAGTCCTTCTCTTTTAGGATCTTAAATATATCATACCATTGCCTTCTCGTCTCCATAGTGCCAGCTGAGTAGACTGAACTCAGTCTTATGTGATTTCCCTTGTATGTAGTAGATTGTTTTTCTCTTGCCACTTGCAGGATTTTCAGCTTTTCTTCAATATTTGACAAGACTGATTAGTATGTGCTTTAGGGAAGGCCTATTTGGATTTATTCTGTTTGGAGTTCTTTGGGCTTCTTTGACTTGTATATTTATGTCCTTTATGAGGGTTGGGAAGTTTTCTCCTATTATATCCTCAACTAATCTTCCTAGCCCTTTTCTCTTCTCCTTCTGGGACACAATGATTCTTATATTTGTCTTGGTTTTGTCCATCATTTCCTTGAGATTCAATTCAAATTTTTCTCATATTCTATGAGGGCTGGTTTACTGTTTTGAGTGTTCAAAATCAGTGTCCTGTCCTCTAGTTCGCTTATTGTTTCTTCTGCCTCTTCAAATCTGCTGTTGTGTGCCTCTAGCATATTTTTTATTTGGTCTACAGCATTTTTAACTCTATGATATCTGCAATTTTTCTGTTTATTCTTTCAAATTCCTCTTGATGCTCTTCTAGTGTTGTCTTGATCTTTATGCCATTAGCCATCCTATTTATTTTATTTAGTAGAGTTATATGAACATCTTTGATTAGTTGTTCCAACATTTGTCTCTCCTTTGGTGTTTTAATTTGCTCGTTAGGCTGGGCTGTATATGTCTGCATCATGATATTCTTAGTGATCTGCCGTCTTCATGGCATGTAAATATCTTGCCTGGTTTACTTTGCAAGTTGATTTCCTTTAGTAGCCTAAGGCTTTGTGTTTGTGGGATGGATGTGGAACAGGCTGCAGGTGGGGCACAAAAGGGCGGTGATGCATTGCAGCACAGGTTGGTGCTGCTACGCTGTTGCCAGCGAGCGCCGGCACCCAGTAGTGGGGAGGATGTGGTTGTGTGGGTGCATGGGTCTGGGGGGTGGTGGCGGTGAAGCCCTGGTGTGCACTGGTCTAGGGTGTGGGGCCCTTTGTGCACATGAGCAGAGCTCAGGGCAGTGGGTTGGTGTTGCACCTAGGTGGGCTGGGGGTGGCTGTGGCCCGGCTGTGCAGATCAGTGCTAGCTCAGAACTGGGAGTGTGACTCTGGGATGTGCACACGTGCACATGTGGGAGGGCTGTAAACTGATGTCCACAGGTGCAGAGCTGGGGAGGGGCAGGTTGGAACAGGGTTGCACGACTGTTTGGGCTGGGGGCTGGTGTAGCCTGGGCATGGAGTTAAGCACCTACAGCATTTATTCAGTGGCACTTCTCTGCGGGGACAGGGACTGGGAGGTAGGGCTCAGGAGGGGTGGGGAGAAACTGCAGTTTGGCTGGACAGGTGGGCTTGGCTGGGGAGGGCATGTGGGTGCTTGAAGTGGGAGTGTGGAGTGGTTCACAGTGGGAGGTTGTCAGGGCGGGGAGGGGAGCCCGGTGACAGCGTTCAGATACATGGAGTATGGGGTGAGTCGCGAGTTTCAGGGCTGCACTGGTGGTAACGCATTCAAGGAACATGGCTTGGCTTTCTTCCTAGTCTCCGTCTCCCCATCTCCCAGTGTCCCCATCTCCCAGTGTCCCCATCTCCCAGTGTCCCCATCTCCCAGTGTCCCCATCTCCCAGTGTCCCCATCTCCACACTCCTGAGGGTTCCAGGCTTCCGTGTTAGGCTGTTTGCACCAGATATCATAGAGTTAAAGATGCTGTAGACCAAATAAAAAATATGCTAGAGGCACACAACAGCAGATTTGAATAGTCTCCCCTGTTTATTTCTCTCTCTTTTTTTTTTCTCATGGGCAGGCACCGGAAATCAAACCAAACCGGGGTCTCTGGCATGGCAGGTGAGAACTCTGCCACTGAGCCACCATGACACTGGCCTTCCCCTGGGTTTTTTTTTTTTTTAATTTTTTATTAATTAAAACAAAATTACAAGAAACACAAACATTCCCAACACATACACTCAGCAATTCACAGTATCATCACATAGTTGCATATTCATCATCATGATCATTTCCCAGAACATTTGCATCAATTCAGAAAAAGAAATAAAAAGACAACAGAAAAATATAACAGAGAAAAAAAAATTTTACATGCCATACCCCTTACTGATCCCTTTCATTGATCACTAGCATTTCAAACTAAATCTATTTTAACATTTGTTCCCCCTATTATTTATTTTTATTCCATATGTTCCTTTCATCTGTTGACAAGGTAGATAAAAGGAGCATCAGACACAAGGTTTTTACAATCACACAGCCACATCGTGGAAGCTATATCATTATACAATCATCATCAAGAAACATGGCTACTGGAACACAGCTCTATATTTTCAGGCAGTTCCCTCCAGCCTCTCCATTACATCTTGGATAACAAGGTGATATCTACTTAATGCATAAGAATCACCTCCAGGATAACCTCTCGACTCTGTTTGGAATCTCTCAGCCATTGACACTTTGTCTCATTTCACTCTTCCCCCTTTTGGTTGAGAAGGTTTTCTCAATCCCTTGATGCTGAATCTCAGCTCATTCTGGGATTTCTGTCCCACGCTGCCAGGAAGATCCACACCCCTGGTAGTCATGTCCCACGTAGACAGGGGGAGGGTGTTGAGTCTGCTTGCTGTGTTGGCTGGAGAGGCCACATCTAAGCAACAAAAGAGGTTCTCTTGGTGGTGACTCTTAGGCTTAATTTTAAGTAGGCTTGACCTATCCCCTGTGGGGTTAAGTTTCATATGAGCAAACCCCAAAACTGGGGGCTTAGCCTGTAGCTTTGGTTGTCCACACTGCTTGTGAGAATATCAAGAATTCAACTTTGGGAAGTTGCGTTTTCCCTCGTTCTCACCATTCCCCAAAGGGGACTTTGCAAATACTTTTCCACTTACTGATCAAATCACTGTGGGATTCATCAGGGCATCACCTGGACAAACCAACAAAATCTCATGTCCTATACAAAGTTCCATGTACTTAAGGTGTTCAAGCAACTATCTGCATAAGTTATATTAGGAGATGCACTAGTCAAAGTATAGATTTGTACCAAATAAACATTTTTTGCTTTAGTCTCACACATAGTTGAAATTTTAAAATATTAAGTACCATCTATTTTCAGCACACTGCAGTAATGACATTCTTTTGTTCTTCCTCATGCAAAAACATTTTAAAAATTTTTACATTTAGTCACTATCATTATACATTCTAGGCATTCCTAGATTACACCATCTCAATCTTTATCGTCTATCTTTCTTTGTGATTTCATTTATGCCCCAGCCCTCCTCCCTCTATCATTCTCACATTCAGCTTCATTCAGTGTTTTAACATAATTGTATTACAGTTAGGCAATATTGTGCTGTCCCTTTCTGAGTTTTTATATTCAGTCCTGTTGCACAATCTGTATCCCTTCAGCTCCAATTACCCAATATCTTACCCTATTTCTATCTCCTGATGGTCTCTGTTACCAAGGAAATATTTCAAGTTTATTCACTAATGTCAGTTCATATCAGTGAGACCATACAGTATTTGTCCTTTTGTTTCTGGCTAATCACACTCAGCATAATGTCTTTAAGGTACATTCATGCTGTTACATACTTCATAACTTTATTCTGTCTTACAGCTGCATAATATTCCATCTTATGTAAATGTTATGATTTGTTTAGCCAACTGTCTGTTGATGGACATTTTGGCTGTCTCCATCTCTTGGTAATTGTTAATAATGCTGCTATAAACATTGGTGTGTGTTCTAGTTTGCTAGCTGCTGGAATGCAACACACCAGAGACGGATTGGCTTTTAATAAAAGGGGGGTTTATTTTGTTGGTTCTTCAGAGGAAAGGCAACTGACTTTCCACTGAGGTTCTTTCTTACATGGAAGGCACAAGATGGTCTCTGCTGGTCTTCTCTCCAGGCCCCTGGGTTCCAACAACTTTCCCCGGGGTGACTTCTTTCTGCATCTCCAAAGGCCTGGGCTGAGCTGCTAGTGCCAAGATGAGGAATGCTGAGCTGCTTAGCTGTGCTACATTGCGTTCTCATTTAAGCACCAGCCAATTAAGTCAAACGTCACTCATTGCAGCAGACACGCCTCCTAGCTGACTGCAGATGTAATTAGCAACAGATGAGGTTCACGTACCATTAGCTTATGTCCGCAGCAGCAAGACTAGGTATGCTCATCTGGCCAAGTTGACAACTGAATCTAACTAACACAGTGTGTAAATGTCCATTTGTGTCCTTGGCCTCGTGTCCTTTGAGTAGAGACAGCATCTAGATGGGTCTTGTTTTTTAATCCATTCTGCCAGACTATGTCTTTTGATTGGAGAGTTTAATCCATTAACAGTCAGTGTTATTAATGCATGGGTAGTACTTTCTTATACTATTTTGCCTTCTGGATTTTATATGTCATATCTAATTTTCCTTCTTTTTACCTTTACTCATAGTCTTCCTTTCTACACTCTTCTCCACACCTCTGTCTTCTGTCTTCGTATCTGTCTCTAGTGTTCCCTTTAGTATTTCTTGCAGAGCTGGTCTCTTGGTCACAAATTCTCTCAGTGATTTTTTTTTTTTTTTTTTTTTTTTTTTTTTTTTTTTTTAGAAAGAGGGAGGAAGGGAAGGAAAGACAGAGAAAGAAGGAAGGATGGAAGGAAGGAAGTGAGGAAGAAAGGGAAACATTTTTAAACATTTTCTTGTTTTATTATATTTTGTTTGTTTGTTTGTTTTTTACATGGGCTGGGGCCGGGAATCGAACCGGGGTCCTCCGGCACGGCAGGCAAGCACTCTTGCCCGCTGAGCCACCGCGGCCCGCCCTCTCTCAGTGATTTTTTGTCTGAAAATGTTTTAATTTCTCCCTCATTTTTGAAGGACAGTTTTGCTGGATATAGAATTCTTGGTTGGCAATTTTTCTCTTTTAATAATTTAAATATATTATCCCACTGTCTTCTCGCCTCCATGGTTTCTGCTGAGAAATCTACACATAGTCTTATTGGGCTTCCCTTGTATGTGATGGATTGCTTTTCTCTTGCTGCTTTCAAGATCCTCTCTTTCTCTTTGACCTCTGACATTCTGACTAGTAAGTGTCTTGGAGAATGTCTATTTGGATCTATTCTCTTTGAGGTACGCTGCACTTCTTGGATCTGTAATTTTAAGTCTTTCATAAGAGTTGGGAAATTTTCAGTGATAATTTCTTCCATTAGTTTTTCTCCTCCTTTTCCCTTCTCTTCTCCTTCTGGGACACCCACAACACGTATATTTGTGCGCTTCATATTGTCTTTCAATTCCCTGAGTCCCTGCTCATATTTTTCCATTTTTTTCCCCTATAGTTTCTGTTTCTTGTCGGATTTCAGATGTTCTGTCCTCCAGTTCAGAAATCCTATGTTCTGGCTCTCGAAATCTACCATTGTAGGTTTCCTTTTTTTTTTTTTTTTATCTCTTCTACTGTGTCTTTCATTCCCATGAGTTCTGTGATTTGTTTTTTCAGACTTTCAGTTTCTTCTTTTTGTTCTTTCCTTGCCTTCTTTATATCCTCCCTCAATTCATTGATTTGGTTTTTGATGAGGTTTTCCATGTCTGTTCATATATTTTGAATTAATTGTTTCAGCTCCTATATGTCATTTGAATTGTTGGTTTGTTCCTTTGACTGGGCCATTCAGTTTTCCTAGTGTGATTCGTTATTTTTTGCTGGTGTCTAGGCATTTAGTTACCTTAATTAGTTTATTTTGGAGATTGCTTTCACTTCTTTTATCTAGGGTTTTCTTGCTGGATGAATTTGTTGTCTATTTGTTCTTTGACATTCCGTTCAGCTTTATCTGGACCTTTAGCTTAAGTTTTGTTTAACAGAGGAGAACTTTTCAGTTCTTGTTTTCTTGTTTCTTGCCCTGCTTGTGTGGTGCCTTTCCCCCACACACACTTAGGAGGGTCTACTTAGATATTATAGACTCCAGCCAGATTTTCCCAGCCCAAACTGGCCTCCTAACAGGAGGAAAGAGTCACCTGTGTCGGTTTTCCCTGAGGGTGAGACCCAGCAGGTTGAAAGACTTTCCTGTGAAGTCTCTGGACTCTGTTTTTCTTATCCTGCCCAGTATGTGGCGCTTGTCTGACTGCAGGTCCCACCAGCATAAGATGATGTGGTACCTTTAACTTTGGCAGACTCTCCCTGCTGGGGGCATGGTGGAGACAGAGGAGAGGTTGTAGGCTGGTTTTAATGGCTTCAAATTACCAAGCCCTGGTGCCTGAATTCCTTGATGGAGGGATTCCACCTGGGTGGGGCTTCACTACTCCCCTGGGGAAGGCACAACCTCCAGATAAGCCCCCAAAAGAGCTCACTTCTGCCTATGCCTAGGGCAGTTGCAGCCTGAAAAGTCCTGCTGCTGTATCCAGAGGCAGTCAAGCCTTTGTAGATACACAGCCACAAAAACCTGTTTCTTTTTTTTTTTCCCCTTTTTCTGTCAGTCCTGCCCCTTTGGTGCTGGGGCAAAAACGAGCAACCTCCACTTTGATCAGGTTCACCTAAGCTGGGGACCTATTTTTAGTAGTCAGAATTTGTTAATTAGTTCCACAATTGGCGTTTGATTGTGCCCACTCCCTGCTGCTGCTGGTAAAGTCCTTTCCTTTCCCCTCTGGGAAGCGGCCTGTGGTGGAGGGGCACTGGCCACCAGCCACAGCAGCTTTGGGAACTCATGGTTTTGGGGGGTGTTCGCAGCCAGTCCAGCTGGTCCAGACTGGAATATGCTGTGTGTCTGGTTACTGACGTGGCCCCAGGAGCTGTTCTGTACTGTTTCTGGTTATTTAGTAGTTGTCCTGGAGGACGAACTAAAATGCGCACGTTGTTAAGCCGCCATCTTGACCCGGAAGCCTCCCCTGGATTTTTTAACAAATGAAAGTTTTATTCACACACAATACAGTCCATCCTAAGTGTACTGTCAGTGGTTCCTGGTGTAATAACAGTTATCCATTCACCACCACAATCTATATGTGAACATTTATATTTTTTCTGCAAAGAAAAAGGAAAAAAGGAGAAACAATAAAAATCCCATAAGTGCCCTTTATTGACATTTTGCTTTGATATATCACCTTTGTTGCACTTAATGAAAAAATATTACAATGTTACTGTTAACTATAGACCCTGGTTTGTATTAATTGTATTTTTTCTATATACTACCCCATTTTAACACCTTACAATGGTGGTATTCATTTGTTCTCCCTCATATAAAAACTTACTTATATTTGTACATTTAATCACCCTCATTGTCCACTCTAGGTTTCTCTAAGTTACCCAGTCCCAGTTTTTATCCTTTATCTTTCCTTCTGGTGTCATATATGCCCCTGGCCTTCCTCTTTCAACCGTACTCACACTTAGCTTTGTTTATTTTACTGACAACATTGTGCTACCATCACACAGTATTGTGCTGTTCCTTTGTGAATCTTTACAGTCAATCTTGTTAAGCATTTATATTCCTTCAGCATCAAATGTCCAATCTCTACCCTCTTTTTATCTCCTGATAGCCTGTGTTCTTGACTTTAACTCTGTTTGTTCATTGTAGTTAGTTCATATTAGTGAGATCATATAGTATTTGTCCTTTTGTTTCTGGCTTATTTCACTCAACATAATATCCTTGTGGTTCATCCATGTCAATGCATCATGACTTTTTTCCATCTTACAGCTGTGTAATAATCCACCATATGCATATACTGCACTTTATCCATTCGTCAGTTGATGGCCATTTGGGCTGTTTCTCTCTACTGGTAACTCTGAATAATGCTGCTGTAAACATTGGTATGCAAATGTCTGTTGGTGTCCCTGCTTTCAGTTCTTCTGAGTATATACCTTATAATGGCATTGCTGAATCATAAGGCAATTCTACACTTAGCTTCCTGAGGAATGCCTTCTAGAGCTTCTGCATCATTCTGCATTTCCAACAACAGTGGATACGTATACCTCTTTCTCCACAACCTCTGCAGCACTTGTAGTTTTCCGTCTTATTTTAAATTTTTTAATTTTCATAATGGCCATTCTAGTAGATATGGTAATGATATCTCATTGTGGTTTTGATTTGCATTTTCCTAACAGCAAGTGAAGTTGAGCTTCTTTTCATATGCTTTTGAGATAAATTTTTTTCCTCTTTGGAAAAGTGTCTGTCCATGTCTTTTGCCCAAGTTTCAGTTGAGTTGTTTGTCTTTTCATTGTTGAGTTATAGGATCTCTTTATATATTCTGGATATTACACTCTTATCTGATATGTGGTTTCTAGATATAGTCCTTCATTGAGTACGCTGTCTTTTTATTAATCTGACAAAGTCCTTTGATGTGTAAAAGTTTCCAATTTTGAGGCGATCCCATTTATCTATTTTTTATTTCATTGCTCCCACTTTGGGTGTAAGGTCTAGGAAACCACCTCCTACCACAAGATCTTTAAGATATTTCCTTATATTTTCTTCTAAAAGTTATGGTCTTAGCTCTAAAGTTTAGGTCTTTGACCCATTCTGAATTAATTTTTAAAAAATTTGTTGTAAAATACATATTCAAAGCAAACAAAGGAAAAGCCAATAATTTCCAAAACACAAGTCAATAAGTAGTTGCAGAACAGATCCCAGAGTTTATCATGGTCTACCATTCCATCACCTCAGATTTTTCATTCTAGCTGCTGGAAAACACTGGAGGCTAGAAGGAATATTCATATTCAGTAACCATACTCATTTTTTTTAAATCCCCTTTTCTCTGTTATACCTCCTTCTTCTCCTTTTATTCTTCTCTAAATCTACAGGGATCTTTGAGCAATGTCCATTCTGACTCCTTCATTTTGAGAAGAGGTACCCACATATAGGAGAGGGGGATGTAATTAATTGATAATCTTGGAGAGGCTGGGCCCTCTGAGTTTCAGGACCTACCTGATCTAGGAACTCTCCAGGAATTATAGGTTTCAGAAAGGCAAACCTAGTGCATGAAACCTTTATAGAGTCTCAGTTCGAGCCCTAGATGTGATTTTTTTGAGTTAGTTTTTATATAAGGTTGAGATAGGGGTCCTCTTTCATTCTTTTGGATATGGATATCCTGTTCTCCAAACACCATTTATTTAAGAGGCTACTCAGTCTCAGTTGAGTGCACTTGGCCACCTTATAAAAAATCAATCGTCCTTAGATGAGAGGGCCTGTTTCTGAACACTCAGTTAGATTCTATTGGTCAGTAGATCTATCTTTATGCCAGTACCATTCTGCTTTTTAAAAAATATTTTTATTGAAAAACTTTCATACAGATAGAGCATACAGGGTGTACAATCAGTGGCTCACAATATTATCACATAGTTGTGTATTTATCACCATGATCTTTCTAGAACATTTGTATCACTCCAGAAAAAGAAAAAAAATTCATGCATCGCATACACTTAACCCTCCCTCTCATTGACCACTAGTATTTCCAACTACCCAATTTGTTTTACCCCTTATCCCCTATTACTTTTTTTATCCAATTTTTTTTACTCATCTGTCCATACCATAGATAAAAGGAGCATCAGACACAAGGTTTTCACAATCACAGTCACATTGTAAAAGCTATATTGTAATACAGTAATCTTCAAGACTCAAGGCTACTGGAACACAGCTCAACAGTTTCAGGTTCTTCCCTCCATCCACTCCAATACACCATAAACTAAAAAGGGATATCTATAGAATGTGTAAGAATAACCTCCAGGATAGCTCTCGACTCTGAAATCTCTCAGCCACTGAATCTTTATTTTGTCCCATTTCTCTCTTCCCCCTTTTGGTCAAGAGGCTTTCTCAATCCCATGATACCAGGTACCGGCTCATCCCGGGACTTCTGTCCCACACTGCCAGGAAGATTTACATTCCTGGGAGTCATGTCCCACGTAGAGGGTGCGAGGGCAGTGAGTTCACCTGCTGAGTTGGCTGAGAGAGAAGCCACATCTGATCAATAAAAGAGGTTCTCTGGGGGTGCCTCTTAGGCCTAATTTTAAGAAGCTTAGCCTGTCTTTTGCAAGAATGTTTCATAGAGGTAAAGCACAAGATCGAGAGCTCAGCTGATTGATTTGGTTGTCCCCACTGCTTGCAAGAATATCAGGAATTCTTCAAATGGGGAAGTTGAATTCTTTCTTCCCAGTGTCTGAAGGGGACTTTGCAAAAACATCTTTATTCACTGCCCAAATTAGTCTGGGATATATTGGGGCATCACACTAACCTGGATAAACCAATAAAATCTCACTCCATATTCAAGATTCCATGCACTTATGGTGTTCAACTAAACTGGCCATACAAGTTAGGTATGTGCTACCCAAAAAATAAAATTTTGCACCAAATAAACATTTTTCCCTTTGGTTTCACACAGAAGTTGAAGTTTTAAAATATGGACGATATGATCCTTTACCCTGTATTCTATTCTACCTTAGTCCTATCCAGATCAGCTTCATTCATATTTCTAGTCAAAGTCTGAGCCCTTTTCAACTTTTTAAACTGTTTCTATATGGGGTAGTGCTGACTTCCATAGCTTCAGAACTGTAACTCTGAGTCTCAGTTGTCAATACCATGTTGTTTTGACCACTGTAGCTTTTTCAGTACCATGTTGTTTTGACCACTGTAACTTTAAAATCAGGTAGTGTGGGACTTCCCATTTCATTTTTCTTTCTCGATAGTTTTAGCTATTTGGGACACTCTGACCTTCCAAATAAATTTGATAATTGGTTTTTCTATTTCTGCAAAATAAGTCGTGTAGATTTTAATTGGTCTTTCATTGACTCTACAAATCAATTTGGGTAGAATTGACATAGTAACTATACTTAATCTTTCAATCCATGAATACAGTATGTCATTCCATTTATTTAGGTCTTCTAGGATTTCTTTTAGCAATGTTTTATCATTTTCTGTCTATAGGTCTTTTATGTCCTTGGTTAAATTTATTCTTAAATATTTGATTCTTTTGCTTGGTATTATGAATGGAATTTTTCTTGATTTCCTTCTCAGATTGTTTGGCACTAGTGCATAAAAACACTACTGATTTTTACTTGTTGATCTTGTATTCTGCCACTGTGCTGTACTCATTTATTAGCTTTAGTAGCTTTGTTGCCAATTTTTAGGGATTTTCTGCATATAGAATCATATCATCTGAAAACAGTGAAAGTTTTACTTTTTCCCTTCCAATTTGGATGCCTTGTATTTCTTATTGCCTAATTGGACTTGCTAGGACTTCCAGCACAGTGCCGAATAGCAGTGGTACCAGTGGGCACACTTGGCTTGTCCCTGATCTTAGAGGGAAAGCTTTCTGTTTTTCCCCATTCAGGATGATGTTAGCTGTGGGTTTTTCATATTTTCCTCTCTCATGTTGAGGACATTTTCTTCTATTCCTCTCCTTTGGATCAGACGAGATCAGATGCTGTTCTAGTTTGCTAGCTGCTGGAATGCAATATACCAGAAACAGAATGGCTTTTAACAAAGGGAATTTAATGAGTTGCTAGTTTACAGTTCTAAGGTCAAGAAAACGTCCCAATTAAAAATGTCCAATCAAAGGCATACAGGGAAAGATACCTTGGTTCAAGAAGGCCGATGAAGTTCAGGGTTTCTCTCTCAAGTGAGATGGCACATGGCTAACACAGTTAGGGCTTCTCTCTTGGCTGGAAGGGCACATGGTGAATACAGCGTCATCTGCTAGCTTTCTCTCCTGGCTTCTGGTTTCATGAAGATCCCCGGGAGGAGTTTTCCTTCTTCATCTCCAAAGGTCACTGGCTGGTGGACTCTCTGTTTCATGGTGCTGCAGCATTCTCTGCTCTCTCTGAATCTCTCATTCTCCAAAATATTTCCTCTTTTATAGGACTCCAGTAAACCAATCATGACCCACTCAAATGGGTAGAGACATGTCATCCCCTAATCCAGTTTAACAACCACTCTTGACTAAAATCACATCATCCAGGGAGATGATCTCATTACAGTTTCAAACATACAGTATTGAATAGAGATTATTCTACCTTTATGAAATGGGATTTATATTAAAACATGGCTTTTCTTAGGGGGCATACTTCCTTTCAAACCAGCACAGATGCTCTAGTCTTTGTTATTTCTTTCCTTCTGTTTGCTTTAGGGTTAATTTGCTGCTCTTTCTCTAGTTCTTCCAGGTCAACAGTTAAGTCCTCGATTTTTGCTCTTTCTTTCTTAATATAGGCATTTAGGACAATAAATTTCCCTTTTAGCACTGCCTTTGCCGAACCCCACAAGTTCTGATATGTTGTGTTTTCATTTTCATTTGCCTTAAGATATCTTCAGAGGTCGCTTATAATCTACCTTGACCCAGTGGTTGTTTAAGAGTGTATTGTTGAGCCTCCATGTATTTATGAATTTTCTAGCACTCTACTTTATTGATATCCAATTTCATCCTGTTATGATGAGAGAAAGTGATTTGTATAATTTCAGTCTTTTGAAATTTATTGAAAACTGCTTTGTGATCCATCATGTGGTCTCTGCTGGAGAATGAGCCATAAGCACTGGAGAAAATTCATATCCTGTTGTTGGGTACCATGTTCTGCAAATGTCCATTAAGTCTAGTTCTTTTATCATATTATTCAAGGTCTGTTTCCTTATTGACCCTCTGTCTTGATGTTCTATCCATTGCTGAGAGTGGTGGATTGAAGTCTCCAACTAGTATTGTAGAAGTGTCTACTTCTCTCTTCGGTGTTTGCCTCATGTATTTTGGGGCACTCTGGCTCAGTGTATTAATATTTATGATAGTTATTTTTCCTTGATGAATTGTCCCTTTTATCAAGGATGAAGGACTTAGTGACCTTCTTTGTCTCTTAATCGTTTTACATTTGAAATCTAACTTGTTTGATATTCATGTAGCTGCCCCTATTTCCTGGTTGTTGTTTGTGTAAAATATCCTTTTCCTACCTTTTACTGTCGACCTATTTTTGTCCTTTGGTGTGAAATGAGTCTCTTGTAGAAAGCAGAGAGATGGAGCCTGATCATTTTTTTTTTCTTTCACCCATCTGTCAGTCTATCTCCTTTGATTGGGGAGTTTAGTCCATTAAAGTTTTTTATCGTGAAAAATAACATGGGGTGGGCCACGGTGGCTCGGCAGGCAAGAATACTTGCCTGCCATGCCAGAGGACCCGGGTTCGATTCCCAGTGCCTGTTCATGTTTTTAAAAAAAAAAGTACAAAAAAGCATTAAATTTCAAAATACACTACAACAATTAGTTATAGAACAGATTTCAGTGTTTGGTATGATTTACAGTTCTACCATTTTAGGTTTTTCATTCTAGCTGCTCTAAGAAACTGGAGACTAAAAGAAATATCCATATAATGATTCAGCACTCATAATCATTTGTTAAATCCTATCATCTCTGTTATAACCCACCTTCTCCTATGATCTTTCTCCCAGTTTTTAAGGGTATTTGGGCTATGCCCATTCTAACTTTTCCTAATTTTTTTTTTTTTTTTTTTTTTTTTTTAAAGGAAAGACAGAGAGAAGGAAGGAAGGATAGAAGGAAGGAAGGAAGGAAGAAAGGGAAACATTTTTAAACATTTTCTTGTTTTATTGTATTCTGTTTCTCCGTTTTTGTTACATGGGCTGGGGCCGGGAATCGAACCGAGGTCCTCCGGCATAGCAGGCAAGCACTTTGCCCGCTGAGCCACCGCGGCCTGCCCTAATTTTTTTTTTTGGGGGGGTACACGGTCTGGGAATCGAACCCAGGTCTCCTGCATGAAAGGCGAGCATTCTACCACTGAACCACCCGTGCACCCGCCCATTCTAACTTCTTCCTGTTGGAAAGGGCTCAATAATATGGGTTGGGGGATGGAACTAACTGATGTTCTGGAGAGGCCGGCCCCTCTGGGTTTCAGGATTTATTTGGTCTAGGAACCCTTCTGGAGGTTGTAGGTTTCTGGAAAGTAATCATAGTACATGGAAACTTAGTAGAATTTCAGATGAAGTCTTAGGTGTTCTTTAGGGTTGGCAGAAATGGTTTGGTTGGGGTTTGGTAAACTATGATAAATAGCAATATCTAACTGAAGCTTGCATAAGAGTAGCCTCCAGAATAGCCTCTTGATTCTATTTGAACTCTCTTAGGCATTGATACCTTATTTGTCATACTTCTTTTCCCCCTTTTGGTCAGGATGGCATTGTTGATCCCATGGTGCCAGGGCCAGGCTCATCCCTTGTAGTCATATCCCATCTATCCAGGGAGACTTTTACCCTTGGATGTCATGTCCCACATAGTGGGGAGGGTAATGACTTTGCCTGCAGAGTTGGGTTTAGAGAGAGAGAGGCCATATATGAGCACAAAAGAGGCCATTTGAAAGTAACTCTTAGGCATAACCATAGGTAGGCTTAGCTAATCCATTAGTATTTCATGTTATTACTGCAAAGGCAATACTTTCTTCCACCATTTTGTCCTTTGGAATTTATATGTCATACTTCCCCCCCCCCCCCTCTTTATCCATGCTTACTGCTTTTTTCCCCCCTTTGGCTTAAAATTTTTTTAATTTAACTTTTTTATTCATATACATTATTCACATACCATGTAATCATCCATCCTTTGGCTTTTTTTTTCCCCCATGGACAGTTTTTTTTTTTTTTGCATGGGCAGGCACAGGAATCAAATCCAGGTCTCTGGCATGGCAGCAAGAATTCTGCCACTGAGCCACCGTTGCATCACTCCATCATTTGACTTTTAACAATGGGGATTTATTTAGTTACAAGTAACAATTTTAAGGCCATGGAAATGTCCAAATTAAAGCATCAAATGAGGATACCTTCACTGAAGAAAGGCTGATGGCAACTGGGATTCTTTTGTCACATGGGAAGATATCGGGTGGTCTTTTGTTCCTGGGTTCTGTTGCTTTTAGGTTCCATGTGTCCTTGCTTGCTTCTCCAGGAGTACCTTGTTGAGCTCTCTAGGTCCTGTGGGTCTTCTCTTAGTGTCTCTGGGATGTTTCTCTCTTGTTCTGCCTCCTTCACTTGATTTCATCTCTCTGTTCTCTGTATATCTCTGTGATTTTTGTCTTCTCTTTATATAGGGCTCTAGTAAAAGGATTAACACCCATCTTGAATTGGGTGGGTCACATCTCCATGGAAACAACCTAATAAAAAAGTCACACCCATAACAGGTCTGCACCCACAAGAATGGATTAAAAGAAGATAGTCTTTTCTGGGGTACATAACAGATTCAAACCAGCACCCTTCCTCATGTATAACTTTGATTACTTATTTTCTTGCTTTTTTTTTTTTTTTTTTTTAAATCATGGGAAAATTTAATTTACATCGCAGCTACTCAGGGCCTAGCCAGAGCTGGAACAGTAGGGGCATCTGTAACCTCAGAGGGCCCCCCAACCCCATCACCCTGGGAGACCAGTTCTCACAGATTCTTGGATGGGAATTCCTGGCTTGTGCACAGGATGTTCCCATCAAAAGAAGAGAGATTTGGGAATAGGACTGTCCCCATTTGGGAGAAGGTGTGGCCTGGAGTTAGTTGCCTACACAGTGGCCCAGAGCTGTGAGTCCAATTCATGTCCTGGGTACTGTCCTCAGCTTGGTGTTCCTAGAGGAAGACCTCCCCGTGGAACTGTTCCTGGAGGAGGGCATGGTACTGGTCAAAGCCCCCTTGCCTCGGGTGACGTTGCCTCCCTCACACACCCACAGGTCCTGACACACCAGCTGGATGAAGCGCTTATCATGGGAGATGAGAATCACACCTCCTCTGAAACTGTTGAGTGTGCGGCCCAGAGCCTCAGTGGTTTCCATGTCTAGGTGGTTTGTCAATTCATCCAGAATGTAGAGGTTGGACCGGGGCACAGTCATCTGAGCAAAGGCTGCCTGGCTTTTCTGGTCCCCAGGCAGTTTTCCAGAGCTGCCACAGCAGCCCAGCTGGTGACGATGCTCCTCCTCAGGCCACCCTGGAAACTTCTGTGCCAGCAATTCCACAGCACCGACATCCAGGTCCAGATGTTCCACATGGTGCTGGCTGAAATAGCCAGTCTTCAAATTCCTGTGAGGATGCCTGGTGCCCTGAACAGGTGTTAGGTCCCCCATGTAGACTTCCCCACCCCATTTTCCCCAACCACACAGGCAGGACTTGAGATCAGCAGAAATGGAGAGACGACTGAAGATGACATGTTTAGGATCATAGTAGAAATCCAGCTCATGTAGTTGCAGAGTTGGTGGTGAGAACTTCTCAAATCCATCTGGGAACTTCATTACTACCTCCACCTCCTTGTCCGTGGGTTTCAGCTCTGGCAGCTTCTCTGGCATTTTGAATTTGCTCTGCACTTGAGAAGGCCTGTTGGCATTGTAGTGAAGTTGGCCAATGAAAGCCTGGATGTGCTGCTGCACCTCATAGTCACGGAGCTGATTAAGCAGCTGCTCATGCTTGCTCTTGATGAAGGTCTCAAAGTTAACCCATCACCATCTGGTTGCTGGCTGTGCAGGTGGATGATGTCTGTGGCAATAGCATTTCAGGAAGTTGCAATTATGGGTAAAAACTAGGGTTGTGTCTGCAGGTAATTCTCCAGCCACAGGATGGCCCTTACATCTAGCATGTTTGTGGGTTCATCTAACAACAGAAGATCTGGCCTAGCAATAGGGCCAGTGTCACTGCCAGTCTCATCCTCCAGCCACCTGAAAACTCCTTGGTGGGCGGCTGCTGCATTTTAGGGGTAAAGCCAAACTCAGCAAGAATGGCTGATGCCCTGGAGTTGCCTTATCAGCCATAGTCTCCTCCAGTTTTGTACAGATTTCTGCCAGCTGTGCAGCATCTGAGCCCTCCATCCTTCCAGAGGCGACGTGGGCACTGAGCTCATGCTCCCTGACGTAGGAGATCCTCTCACACAGTGTTACGTTCCAGAACACTCTGGAAGGCAGGGGTGTCATCTCCAGCAACTTCCTGTTCTACGTGCAGCAGGGAAATGTTGGCTGGAAGCTGCAGGCTAGCATCTTCAGCAGTGTGGTTTTCTATTCCACCCCACCAGCCTACAACAGCAGCCCTAGGCCAGGTTCACATCTGCTCCAGTTAGCTGTACTCTATCTCCAAAAGACACATCAAAGTTCTCAGTTCATACATTGTAGGATTCGTTCTTGCCAGATCATTCTAACGCCTCTCTTTTCTGCTGCCTCCTCAATTGGCTGATGCCCCTTCCAAGACTAGATAGAGGATTGCTGGTCTTGAGTGTGTCCTTTTCTGAGCATTTCTCCTGCTTTGCCTTCAGTCAAGCCTCAGCCTTCTCTAGCTTCTTTGCATTCACTGTCGAGGACTGTTCCATCTTTAGCAGTCCTGAAAGTTTAGTGCCACAGTCATAGTTCTGTTGTCTGTGACAACTGAAGGGGGACATCCAATAACACCTGGTTGTTTTCCTGGCTCTATCGCTCAGCTGAGTGCAGCATGTTGCACGTGCGCTAGCACAAGTCCCTGATACACTGTCATCCTTGCTTGCTGCCTCCTGCCACTTTCACCCATCCACAGACTTGAAGTCTGAGCTGCTCCTGTGCAAGATGTCCATCACATAGTCAAGGACCTGTCCATCAATTTCGGGGAACTTGCTCTGCAGGATTTCGGTGCAAGTCACCATGTTCTAGTTGGGCTCCCCCTTGCTGTGTTTTTAACTCTTAAAAGAACATTGTTCCTAAATGCATTTTCAATAATCATATCCTGATCATTATTTTTTGTGTATAATTTATATCCATCTTTCAAATGAAAAAATTAGAGATATTTTAATTCTGTTCAACATTTTTAGTTCTCATGACCATCTATTTTTTGTTTAATAAAGCAACTTAGTCACATCTCTTATGCCTTAACATTATCAGTTAAGTGGAAGAATTTGTGGGCAGTGGGAAATAGGAGGATCTTGCACAGCTCCGTGTCATCCTGGATCCTTCTTTATGGGTAATGCCTCCACTTGAAGGCCCTCAAAGACATGGGGGAAAGTTATTTCCACACCATTTAAAAAAATGTTTTATTTGGGAAAAGTGCTTCTTACAAAAGGGCAGCTGCAAAATACAGAGGCCTCTGCAACAATTACTTATCTTTTCTTAAAGTGAAAGAATGGGTGGGAGCCAAGGAATCAAAGCAGTTGATGGAGAAATCAAGAACCATCTCTAAGCTATTTTCAGGAAACAGAGCAACAAAATGCAAAGCTAAGATTTCTGATTAAAGACTTACGTTTAGCTTGTCTCGTGGATGACTACTCCCTTGCCTTTTAGTGGAAAACTGTGACTGATTAGTGCTAACCAATGAGCCCACTACAATAAACACCTTAGAAACAATTCTGAATCACAGCTGTCTGCCATCAAAGCTCAGGGGTGGAAAGGGGAAAATATCCACTAAAACAAATACAAAAACCCAACAGAACCCCTCAAATGAGGACAGGTTTTTTAAAAAAATGCCTGGATGGGAAAGCCTAAAATTATAAAACATTAAATACAGCTGTGTGCCCAAGACCGCATCTGTGTTAAAACCCAGAAAGTTTTAACCTCTATGGCTAACCCCATTTCTACATTAATATAGACAGAACAAGCTAGCACTGCTGTGTTAACAGCTAGCAATATCGGTATATTGCTTTGCGCTTTAAGATCTGCCACACGAAGCTGAAACCACTAAACCAAGTTTCCCACTAAAGGCTAAGAATCCTGCATCTGTGCAGGGATGAAAAGTTTATCACATGCTTTTGCTCCCACATGCCAAGTCTATCAGCCCTTGGGAGTCAACTTTCAACTTTGCATTTCTTTTATGCCCTAAATCTTTTAATCTATTCTTTCATCATTTTCCTATCATGCTTAACACAAGTAAAAAATCTCAACACAGTCATGTCTAGTTCTGGTTATCCAATAATATTACTCATGTGCAATTAAACAAGAGACAAAAACCACAGAACAAGTGCACGTGGTGGGGATTGCAGGGTAGGGAGCAGATTTCACCGGGAACCTTCGTATCTACCTCTGAAGTCTGTAGCCGAGGTCTGCTTGACAGTTCAGATCCCTTCACTCATCACCCCTATTCTCAGACCCCAAAGCATGGCCAGTGCTTTCATTTTTTGAACCTCAAGTGCTCAAAATGAGTGTAGGAAGTTCATTCGTACTACCCTAGAACTGTGTGAATTGGTTGAAAACAATGACACAACAAATTACACTGACGGTTAAATTCACATTTACAAAAAAACTAACTTTAAGATTTATTTATTGTAGCATTTTAATTGTATAATGTAACATCTATACAAAGCTAAGAAAGAAAAAAAGCAATAATTTTCAAAGCACTCTTCAATAAGTGGTGTCAGAACAGATCCCAGAGTTTGTCATGGGCTACCATACCATCATCTCAGAAATTTCCTTCTGGCTACCTCAGAATATAAGAAGCTAGAAGGAACAAATATTTTTTTTATCATCACAATTGACTTTAAAATCTTACTGCCTCTTTTTTAATTTTCCAGGGGTCGGGGGTGGGGCATGGGTGGGCATGGTCTGGGACTTGAACCCAGGTTTCCCACATGGGAGGTGAGCATTCTACCACTGAACCACCCGTGTATCCCTTATTTTTTGTAACTTTTTAAAACAGAGAAAACAACGCACTTCTTAAGGAAAGGTGAGGGATTGAGAAGTCAGACCCTGGGTAAAAATAATGACAACAGCATCTGGGAGTGATAGACCTGCCTAGAGAGAAACACGGCACTGGTAAGAGCTCTTGTCTGAGGCTCAGCAGACCAGTTCACACTCTACTGAAAAGTTTCTGTAGCTCCAAGTCATGAAAATGTTCCATCTCATCCTCAAACAAATTCCAGTCATCTTCAGAGTCTGTCAGGTCATTGTCCCCTGCTGCAGCCAAAAGCGTGAGCAACATCTCAGCTGGAAGGTGACAACCTCTTCACCGTTGTTAAAGGGATTGCTGGTCTTTCCTCCATGATCTCCCAAAGGTAGCTCCTTCGTCGAGCCTGGTACCTGCTTCATGTCCCCACTTTTTGTCTTTTTCTGTTTCTGTCTCTGTGGCTCCTCTACAGACACCAGGGCACGCATGCTTGTAAAAATAGTTCCCTCCAAAGGGGCACCTCCTATGTCCTTCATCAAAATACCTGCATGCCTTGTGGCTCATTGCCTCCTTGTATTTCTGAATGAGTTTCTACTTCTCTTCTCTCTCCTCCACCCAGTACTCACTTGGAATGACAACATTAGATGTGACCTGGCATTCCGGGCAGGAATTTTATGATCTTGCTCTCAAATTGTTTAGCACTTCTCCACTTGTGAATACACTTGAGACAATAGGTGTGGTTGTAGTTGGAGAATTCCAAAGCGGTGCTTACCAGGGTTGGCTTTCTCATAGACAGCCTCCATGCAGATCCTACAAACCACGTCCTTACTGTACTGGACTACAAATGAGAAGGACTCCATGTCCTTCTCAGGAACCTCAATGCAAGATTTTATATGTTTTGATCTCTGGGCAGCATCCATTGGATGTAGGACCTGCAGCCCACATGTATCACATGAATCTCCATGGAAATACACACAGTTGTCCCCACGTCAGCACTCTCCCACTGCAGCATAGGGGCAAAGCTGCTTCTTTGTTTCCACAGCAGTTTGCTTTGTTATTCTTTCTTGGTCACTGAGGCCAGCAGGGGTGCTTCAGTGCAGGAAGGGGCAGTACAGCCACATAGGGTTGTCCAGAAAAACACTCAGTGGCATTCACCCAGTCTTCTGTGCCTCCTCCTATAGTTGCAAAGTTTGAATTTCTTGACTCAGCTTCACCCGCACTCATTTCAACAGATGAGACTTGAGAAGCAGCAAGGACGATTTTGCATTTAGATCTGCAGTAGTTGTGTCCTGTTTCAGTGGCTTGCCATGTTCATTTTTGCAGTGGTCTCTGCAAATACAGTGCCTTCACTGGAAATACTTGCACACTACACCATATAGACTGCCAGAGAGGTCACGTGAGCAATGACAGTTATCTCCTTTCTTACAAACCTTGTGTATAAATACTTGCAGGTGATGTGTTTACTCCAGCTGCTGCTACTGCCATCACTGACAACTCTACCTTCTCCCATGATGTGGCTGTTGCTCTGGAAGCTGCAGCCTCTGCCAATACTGTTTATCCTACATAGCAATGGCACTGGAACTTCCAGGATCACATACTTCCAGTCCAGCTTCGGGGAGAGGGCGGTCAGGGGAGTGGGGAACTGAGGCGTCTGCTTACTCTCCATTCTGCTCTGCACTGCAGGGTGGATAGTGTTCTATCCTTACTGTTAATCTTCATTTCTACATTTTCCTCCAAGCCTCTCTCTGCTGTCTTTTCCTATCTGCCTGTAGCACTCCCTTTAGTATTTCTTGTAGGAAAAGTTTCTTGTTCATGAATTGTCTCAGTGTCAGTTTGTCTGAAAATGTTTTAAACTCTCCCTCATTTTTTTTTTTTTTAACATGGGCAGGCATGGGGAATCGAACCTGGGTCCTCTGGCATGGCAGGCAAGCATTCTTGCCTGCTGAGCCACCATGGCCCTCTCCCTCATTTTTGAAGGACAGTTCTGTCAGGTAAAGGATTCTTGTTTGGCAGATTTTCTCTTCCAGTATCTTAAATATATAATATTGCTAGCCTTTTTGCCTCTATGGTTTTGCTGAGAAATCTGCACACAGTTTTATTGAGCTTCCCTTATATGTGATTTGTTTCTTTTCTCTTGCTGCTTTCAGAATTCTTTTTTTGTCTTTGGGTTTGACAACTGATCAGTAAGTGTCTTGGAGTATGTCTATTTGGATCTGTTTTGTTTGGGGTATGCTGTACTCCTTGGACCTGTAATTTTATGTCTTTCATAAGAATTGAGAAATTTTCAGTGATTATTTCCTCAATTATTCTGTTTGCTCCCTTTCCCTTCTCTTCTCCTTCTGCGACACACATAGCATATATATTCATGCACTTAATGTTGTCTTTAAGTTCCCGAGACCCTTCTCAGATTTTTCCATTCTTTTCCCTATCTGTTCTTTTGTGTGTAGGATTTCAGATATCCTGTCCTCTAGTTCACTAATCCTTTCTTCTGCCGCTTCAAGTCTGCTGTTGTATGTCTCCATTTTGTTTTTCATCTCTTCTGTTGTGCCTTTCATTCCCATAAGTGCTGCCATTTGTTTTTCAAGCTTTCAAGTTCTTCTTTATGGTTACCCAGGGTCTTATTTATATCCTTCACCTCTTTTGCCATATTTTCTTTCAACTTGTTGAATTGATTTAGAAGATTTGTTTCAACCTTTTCAATTAGTTATTTCAATTCCTGTATTTCATTTCGAGTGTTCATTTGTTCCTTTGACTGGGCCATATCTTCTATTTCCTAGTATGACTTGTGATTTTTTGCTGGTGTCTAGACATTTGACTTCTTGATTAGTTTATTCTGGAGGTTGCTTTGCCTCTTTTACCGGGGTTTTCTTGTTGGTCGGCTTTGTTCTCTATCTGTTCTTTGACATTTGGTTCAACTTACTTTAGACATCTAGCATAGCCTCTGTTTAACTGAACTGAAATTTTCCGTTCTTATTTTCTGATTCTCACCCTGCTTATATGGAAGTTTTTGTGTAAGCAGTTGTTTCACCCCCAGGAAAAAAGCTCTCTCTTCTCCCTTAGGGAATGTTGAACCACTGTTTTTTTTTTTTTTTTTTTTTGCCTCTATATGTTTTTAATGCTCCTTTTGTTACCTCTAGCAACTTTTACCTGCAGGTCTGGCTCTGGGAGGAGGGTTTCCCCAGATAGCTTCTACCCCAGTCAGATTTTCTCAGATAAGACAGGCCTAGGACTCATGAAGAGGTTGTAATCAGTATCTAGGCTCCCTTAGGATGAGACCCAGCAGGCTGCCAGTCTTTCCCGTCATGCATCTTAATTCTGGGATTTTCCTGTGCTGCCCAGCAGATGGCGCTTGTCAGCTGCTGTTCCCCACGGGCATAAAGTGGTGCTGTGCCTTTAATTATCAGCAGACCCTGTCCCTGCCGGGGGTGTGGCTGAGACAGAGGCTGAGGCTGAAGAGAGCTTAAACTGTTTCTGATTTCCAGCTCCTGGGGTCTGGATTCTCTAAATAATAGTCACCACATGTGCTGGGCCTTGACCTCTTCTCTTTTTCATTTATTTATTTATTTATTTTTCTGGGGGGGGGTGTTGTGTGTGGGGAGGAGCCACTCTTTAGCCCCCTGTTTGCTGCAGGTTGGAAATGTTGCAGCCCTCTCCCCACCCCCCCATCAGTAACTTGAGATGCTGGGCTCAGCTTTTTTTTTTTTTTATTAATTAAAAAAAAATTAACTAACACAACATTTAGAAATCATTCCATTCTACATATGCAATCAGTAATTCTTCATATCATCACATAGATGTATGATCATCATTTCTTAGTACATTTGCATCGATTTAGAAAAAGAAATAGCAAGACAACAGAAAAAGAAATAAAATGATAATATAGAGAAAAAAATAAAAAATACAAAAAATATATATAACAAACAAACAAAAACTATAGCTCAGATGCAGCTTCATTCAGTGTTTTAACGTAATTACATTACAATTAGGTAGTATTGTGCTGTCCATTTTTGAGTTTTTGTATGTAGTCCTGTTGCACATTCTATATCCCTTCAGCTCCAATTACCCATTTTCTTACCCTGTTTCTAACTCCTGATGGTCTCTGTTACCAATGACATATTCCAAGTTTATTCTCTAATGTCAGTTCACATCAGTGGGACCATACAGTATTTGTCCTTTAGTTTTTGGCTAGTATCACTCAGCATAATGTTCTCTAGGTCCATCCATGTTATTACATGCTTCATAAGTTTATTCTGTCTTAAAGCTGCATAATATTCCATCATGTATATACCACAGTTTGTTTAGCCACTCGTCTGTTGATGGACATTTTGGCTATTTCCATCTCCTTGCAATTGTAAATAATGCTGCTATAAACATTGGTGTGCAAATGTCCGTTTGTGTCTTTGCCCTTAAGTCCTCTGAGTAGATACCTAGCAATGGTATTGCTGGGTCATATGGCAATTCTATATTCATCTTTTTGAGGAACTGCCAAACTGCCTTCCATAGTGGTTACACCATTTGACATTCCCACCAACAGTAAATAAGTGTGCCTCTTTCTCTGCATCCTCTCCAGCACTTGTCATTTTCTGTTTTGTTGATAATGGCCATTCTGGTGGGTGTGAGATGAAATCTCATTGTGGTTTTGATTTGCATTTCCCTGATAGCCAGGGACATTGAGCATCTTTTCATGTGCCTTTTAGACATTTGTATTTCCTCTTCTGGTAGGTGTCTGTTCAAGTCTTTTTCCCATTTTGTAATTGGGTTGGCTGTTTTTTTGTTGTTGAGTTGAACAATCTCTTTATAAATTCTGGATACTAGACCTTTATCTGATATGTCGTTTCCAAATATTGTCTCCCATTGTGTAGGCTGTCTTTCTACTTTCTTGATGAAGTTCTTTGATGCACAAAAGTGTGGGCTCAGCTTTTATAGGTTGAAACTGTTGCATGTTTTAGACAGACACTTGGCTTCACTTTTTACAGGTTGAAACTTCTGATGATATCCCAGTTCCTGGGGTCTAAATTCTCTAAATTCTTTCAATGAGAGCCTCCACTTGCACTAGGCCCTGCCCCCCACTTTTCTTGGGGGAAGATAAAGCCCTTTAGGAACTATCTTCTCTACTGAGTAGTCTTTTTTTTTTTTTTTTAACGTGATTACTTGTGTCTCAGTCATTCCTTAATTCCACCCTTGTCTGGGGAAGAGCTGATAACTGAGAATGTCTGCTCCTTTCTTTAATGGGCTGCTAAACAAAAAAAGGGTATGAGAGAGAAAGAAAGGAACAAAAAAAAAGTCTTCCAGAGCCAGTCCCCAATCCCCCAGGTTTGCCAATCAAGAGCTAGAGTTGGTACCTGTACCAGTTTGAATCTGTTGTGGACCCCAGAAAAGCCACGTCTTTTAATCCTCATTCAATATTGGTGGCTGGGAGCTTTTTGATTGTTCTCATGGATATGCGACTCATCCGATTGTGGGTATTAACTTTGATTAGAGGGCGATGTGACTCCACCCATTCCAGGTGGGACTTGATTAGTTTGCTGGAATCTTTTAAAAGAGGAAACATTCTGGAGAGAGTCCCTTATTTAGAGCCGCAAGAAACTACAACAGGGCTGTGCAGAGCCACAAGGTTGAGGCTGAGGCCAAGAGCTGACTCCCCAGCTGCTTTAGGAGATGAAGAAGAAAAATGCCCCTGGGGGAGCTTCATGAAACAAGAAGCATGAAGAGGAAGCTAGCCGAAGTCACCACATTCACCATGTACCTTTCCAGTTGAGAGAGAAACTCTGAATGTCATCGGCCTCCTTGAACCAAGGTATCTTTCCCTGGATGCCTAGATTGGACATTTCTATAGACTTACTCTAATTGGGATATTTTCATGGCCTTAGAACTATAAACTTGTAACTTATTAAATTCCTCTTGTTAAAAGCTGTTCTGTTTCTGGTATATTGCATTCCAGCAGCTAGCAAACTAGAACAGTACCCATCTCTGTGTGCCCCTTATCTTGGTGCACAGCCCTTTTCCAGTATTCTGAGCTTAGCCAACTCCGGAATCCTCTGTGTTTTCTCTTTTCACACCAGTCCTGCCTTTTCCTTATTGAGTGTGGGACTAACATAGCTATCTAGGTTTCTTTTGGGTTTATGTGGTATATTTATCTGTGCTTGAAATATGTCTTCAGAAGTCTGAATTTGTTAGTCAAATCCACAATTGGAACTTGATTTGAGCTCTCCTTCCTTTGTTCCTATTAAGAGGACTTCTGTTTCCCAGAAGGGGGGAGACCCGAGTCAGTCTGCTGTGCCAGTGGGGGAGGGCCATCAGCCTCCACAATAGGGAAGATTTTACTTATGGTTATATACTGTAACTTGGTAATTTTGGCCCTTTTACTTGTTCCAGGCTGGTGTATCATGTCTGTTTGGTCACAGAAGTCCCCAAACAGTTGTTCCAGACAGTTCCTGGCTATTTACTAGCTGCCCTAGAGGATAAACTAAATCCCACACCTTCCTAGGCCACACCATCTTGTCCTGCCTCTCAGCTGACTTTTGACAAGGCTCCCAGGTCCACTCACCTGGAACAGAACAGTCTTTTCAATAAACGATGTTGGGACAACTGTACATCCATATTAAAAAGAATGATTGGGGACCCCTATCTCACTCCCTATAAAAATCTAACTCAAAATGGATCAAAAACCTAAATATAAGACATACTACCGCAAAACTCCTAGAAGAAAATATAGGGAAACATCTTCAAGAACCAGTGATAGGTGGTAGTTTCTCAGACCTTACAACTAAATCCTAAGCAACAAAAGAAGAAAATAGATAACTGGGACCAACACAAAACTGAATATTTCTGTGATTCAAAGAACTCTGTTAAGATGGGGAAATTGCAGCTGACTCAGTGGGAGAAAATATTTGGAAACCATATATCTGATAAGCATTTATATCCAGAAAATATAAAGAAATTGTACATCTCAACAGTAAAAACACAAACAACCCAATTAAAAAATGGACAAATGACATGAATAGATATTTTTCCAAAGAGGATATACAAATGGCTAATGAAAAGATGCTTAACATCACTAGCTATTAGGGAAATGCAAATCAAAATCACAAGATATCATGACTGGCCACTATTAAAAAAAAAACAGGAAACTACAAATGTTGGAGAATATGTAGGAAAATAGGAACACTTATTCACTGCTGGTGGAAGTCTAAAATGGTGCAGCCTCTGTGGACGACAGTTTGGCTGTTCCTCAAAAAGCTAAATATAGAGTTGCCTTACCATCCGGCAACCCTACTACTAGGTATATATCCAGAAGGACTGAAAACAGTGACTTGAATGGACATTTTCACACCAATGATCATAGTGGCATTGTTCTCAATTGCCAAAAGATGGAAACAATCAAATATCCACCAACCTATTGATGGGTATACAAAATGTGGTATTTGTATACGATATATTATTATGCAGTTGTAAGGGAAAAAAATGAAGTCATGATGCATGTGACTTCATGGACCAAACTTGAGAACATTATGTTGAATGAAATAAGTCAGACACAAAAGGAAAAAATTGTATGATTTCACTACTATGAACTAAATATAACTAGCAAACTCATAGGTTACCGGAATAGAACAAGGGTAGAGAATGAGGAGCTGATGCATAATTTGAGCAGAATATGTAATAAGGTTGATTGTAAATTTTTGGAAAAGGATGGAGGCAATGGGAGCACATTATAGTGAGTGTAACTAACAGCGATGATATGTTTCAGCCTGCAGAACTCCTTTTGGTATTTCTTGTAGGGCAGGTTTCTTGTTAATGAACTCGCTCAGCTTCTGTGTATCAGTGAATATTTTAAACTCTCCCTTGGTTTTTTGGTTTGTTTTTTTGTTTTGGTGGAACTAGGGATTCCACCTAGGAACAAGGCCAAGACAGACATTTTCAGGCGCCATCAGGCTACGTCTGTTCCCCACCCCGAGTTCTGTGTGTGTCTGGGGACCAGCAGCACTCTGACAAGGCCAAGACTGTGGATATCCCCCAAATGGACACTGAAGCTCTGAAGAATCACGACACAAATAAGAAGCTGGTGAAGAAAGTGGCCAAGAGGTTTGATGCCTTTTTGGCCTCTGAGTCCCTGATCGAGCATAGTCCATGGATCATGGGACCAGGCCTGCATAAAGCTGGCATGTTCTCTTCCCTGCTTATCACAGTGAGAACATGGAGGCTAGAGTTGATGAGTCCACAACTCCCCCCCAGATGAAGTGTTGTGTTCAGCTGTGGTTGTGGGTCACATGAAGATGAAAGACGATGAACTTGAGTACAACATCCACCTGGCATCCTGGGTGGCACTGCTCAAGAAGAATTGGCAGAATGTCCAGGTTTTACAGGTAAGAGCACTATGGGCAAGCCCCAGTGGCCCACTGAAGAACCATTCAACAAACCCTAGTTCCACCAAAACAAAAAAACAAAACAACCAAGGGATGGTTTAAAATATTCACTGATAAGCAGAAGCTGAGAGTTCATTAACAAGAAACCTGCCCTACAAGAAATACCAAAGGGAGTTCTGCAGGCTGAAGAGAAAAGACAGGAGTGAGAGGCTTGGAGGAGAGTATAAAAATAAAGATTATCAGCAAGGGCAACCACTAGGGTAAGAAGAGATAAAAACAAGGTATGACATATAAAAGCCAAAGGCTAAAGTGGTTGAAGTAAGTACTACCTTTACAGTAATAACATTGAATCTTAATGAATTAAACTTCCCAATCAACAGATGCAGATTGGCAGGATGGATTAAAAAAAAAGACCCACTGTTCTAGTTTGCTAGCTGCCGGAATGCAATATACCCGAAACAGAATGGCTTTTAAAAGGGGGAATTTAATAAGTTGCTAGTTTACAGTTCTAAGGCCGAGAAAATGTCCCAATTAAAACAAGTCTATAGAAATGTCCAATCAAAGGCATCCAGGGAAAGATACCTTGGTTCAAGAAGGCCAATGAAGTTCAGGGTCTCTCTCTCAAGTGAGACGGCACATGGCTAACACAGTCAGGGCTTCTCTCTCTGCTGGAAGTGTACATGGCGAATACAGCGTCATCTGCTAGCTTTCACTCCTGGCTTCTGGTTTCATGAAGCTCCCCGGGAGGCGTTTTCCTTCATCTCCAAAGGTCACTGGCTGGTGGACTCTCTGCTTCGTGGTGCTGCAGCATTCTCTGCTCTCTCTGAATCTCTCATTCTCCAAAATATTTCCTCTTTTATAGGACTCCAATAAACCAATCAAGACCCACCCAAGTGGGTGGAGACATGTTGTCCCCTAATCCAGTTTAACAACCATTCTTGACTAAATCACATCATCCACGGAGATGATCTCATTATAGTTTCAAACATACAGTATTGAATAGAGACTATTCTACCTTTATGAAATGGGATTTATATTAAAACATGGCTTTTCTTAGGAGGCATGCTTCCTTTCAAACCAGCTCACCCATCTATATGTTGTCTACAAGACTCAGGTTAGATGCAACAATACAAATACAAATAGGTTTAAAGTGAAAGGATGGAAAAAGATAATCCACACAAACAGTAACCAAAAAAGAGCACCCCAGCTCTTTTATAGTTACACCAAACTATACTAATATCAAACAAAATAGACTTTAAATGTAAAAATGTAATGGGACAAAGAAGGATATTATATATTGAGGAAAATCATAAATATTTATACATCTAACCAGGATGCCCCAAAATGCATGAGGTGAACACTGGCAAAACTGAAAGGAGTAATAGACGTCTCTACAAAAATAGTTGGAGACTTCAATACATCACTGACATCAATAGATAGAACATCTAGTTAGAGGATCAATAAGGAAACAGAAAACTAAATAATATGATAAATGAACTAGACCTAACAGCAGGATATGCATTCTTCTCAAGTGATCGTGGATCATTTTTCAGCATAGATGACATACTGGGTCATGAAACAGGTCGTAATAAATTTAAAAATATCAGAATTATACAAATCACTTTCTCTGGTCATAATGGAATGAAGCTGGAAGTCAACAACAGGTTGAGGACTGGAAAATGCACAAATTTATGGAGTTTAAACACTCTTACACAAACAGTGGGTCAAAGAAGAAATTGCCAAAAAAATCAGTATCTTGAGATGAATGAAAACGAAAATTCACAACATATCAAAACTTATGGTACGCAGCGAAGGCAGGGCTGAGAGGGAAGCTTATAGCCCTGAACGCTTTCATTAAGAAGGAAGAAAGAACTGAAATCAAAGACCTAACTACACACTTGGAAGAACTAGAAAAAGAACAGCAAAGTAATCCTAGAGCAAACAGAAGGAAAGAAATAGCAAAGATTAGAGCAGAAATAAATGAAATGGAGAAGAATTTAAAAAAAAACAACAGAGAGAATCAACAAAAGCAAAAGTTATTTCTTTGAAAACATCAATAAAATTGACAAACCCTTAGCTAGACTGAAAAAAAAATAGAAAAGATGCAAGTAAGTAAAGTCTGGAAATGAGAGGGGAGACATTATTACTGACTCCACAGAAATAAAAAAAGATCATAAGAGGATACTATGAACAACTATATGACAACAAATTAGATGAAATGAACAATTTTCTAGAAACACAAGAACACCTGCATTGATTCTAGAAGAAATAGAAAACCTCAACAAATCAATCACAAGTAAAGAGATTGAAACAGTCATTAAAACCTCCAAACAAAGAAAACCCCAGAACAAGATGTTTCACAGGTGAATTCTACCAGTTATTTTAGGAAGAATTAATACCAATCTTGCTCAAACTCTTCCAAGAAATTAAAGAGGAAGGAACACTACCTAACTCATTCTATGAAGCCAACATCACCCTAATACCAAAGCCAGTCAAAGATACTACCAGAAAGGAAAATTGCAGACCAATTTCTCTAATGAATATAGATGCAAAAATCCTCAACAAAATTCCTATGAATTGAATCCATTGACATATTTGTAGAATTATACACCATAATCAATGGGTTTTTTTTTTCCAGGAATGCAAGGGTAGTTCAATAAAAAAAAATCAATTAATATAATATACCACATTAACAAATCAAAGGGGAAAACTACATGATCATGTTGATTGATGCAGAAAAGGTATATGACAAAGTGCAGTGAACTTTCTTGATTAAAACATTAAAAAAAAAGTAATTGAAGGAAACTTCCTCTATATGATAAAAGGCATATACAAAAAACCCCAGCTAACACCATACTTAATGGTGAAAGACTGAAAAATTTCCTGTTGAGATTGGGAAAAAGATAAGGAAGCCCTTTCTCTCCACTAATATTCAACATTATGCTAGAAATTCTAGCTAGAGAAATTAGACAAGAAAAAGAAAAGGCCCAAATTGGAAAGGAAGAAGTAAAACTTTCCTTGTTTGCAGCTGACATGATCCTCTATTTAGAAAGTTCAAAAAAATCTATAACAAAGCTGCTAGAACTAATAAACAAGTTTACTAAAATGGTAGGATATGATATCAATATGCAAAAATCATAAATATTTCTATATTTTGGTAATGCAAAATCTGAGGAGGAAATCCAGAAAAGAAATCCCTTTTACAATAGCAACTAAAAGAATCAAATATCTAGGAATAAACTTAACCAAGGCTATAAAGGACTAATTTTCAGAGATGTCAAGACATTTCTAAAAGAAATCAAAGAAGACCTAAATAAATAGAAGGATGTTCCTTGTTTATGGGTTAGAAGACTAAATACTTTTAAGATGTGAGTTCTACCCAAATTGATTTATAGATTCAATGCAATCCCAATCAAAATTCCACAGCCTATTTTGCAGAAATGGAAAAGTCAATTATCAAATTTATTTGGAAGGGAGACTTCCAGAAAGATGGCGGGATAGGATAGGTCAAGTTCACCCCTGCCCCAAAGAAGAGTTAGAGAGGGACAGAAAAAAGACCAGGAGAGCAATTCCAGGGTGTAGGTGATCTGGGAGGGTCTTCTACACCACACAGGGAGGCCCTGTTTGAAAAAGCAGAAGAATTGAGATGCAGAGAATGGGAGACTGGCCAGCTAGTGCACATAGCCTAGTGCATCCACTTCCAGACAGAGGCCCGGAGCCATAAGGACTGAATGGACAGGGAGACAGGGACAATGAAGCACCAGCAAAGAGTCCCCAACTCGTGCAGACACCTGCCCAGCAACCCGTCACTGCACTGTTGTGCCCCTCACCACGCCCCACATCCTGCTCCATACCTGTCCCGCAGATACAAAGCTTTAGACTACTGAAGGAAATCAACATCCAAAGTACCCTATCAAGATATACACATGCTGCGAAGACAACAGAAGATCTCTAACCCTGTGAAGATGCAGACAGATACACTCTAGTCCAGTAACCAAATTAAAACACTGGAGGGGAGACAGACTTTGGAACAACTAATCAAAGATGTTAACATAACTTTACTAAATAAAATCAGTGAGATGGCTAATGACATAAAGGAGATCAAGAAGACACTAGAAAAGCATAATGAGGAGTTTGAAAGAATAAATAGAAAAATAGCAGATATCACAGAGATTAAAGATGCTGTAGACAAAATAAAAAATATATAAGAGGGGGTGCAAGGGTAGTTCAGTGGTAGAATTCTCACCTTCCTTGTAGGAGACCTGGGTTTGATTCCCGGCCCATGCACGTCCCAAACAAACAAACAAGCAAACAAACAAATGAAAAACCAAAACAAGCAAAGATTCAACAAATGGTGCTGCAATAAGGGGATACTCACATGGAAAAAGAATGAAATGTGATCCCCACCATACAGCACACACACACACACACACACACACACACACACAAATACATATATATAAAAGAGATACACAATGGCAGATTTGAGGAGGCAGAAGAAACAAACATACTAAAGGACAGGACAACTGGTCTTGTACATACAAAAGAGCAAATGACAAAAAAGATGGACTAAATTTCAAATTGGATCTCAGGGAAATGATGGACAAAACAAAGTGCAAAAATATAAGAATCATAGTATCCCAGAAGGAGAAGAGAATAGTAAAGGGCTAGGAAGATTAGTGGAGGATATAATGGGGGAAAATGTCCCAAACTTTTTAAAAGATATAAATATGCAAATCAAAGAAGCCCAGCCTACTCCAAATAGGATGAATCCAAATAGGCCTCCCCCAAGATAGATACTAACCAGTCTATCAAATGTTGAAGAGAAGCAGGAAATCCTGAAAGCAGCAAGAGGAAAACAATCTATTACACACTAGGGAACGCAAATAAGACTGAGTTCAGACTACTCAACTGGCACTATGTATGTGAAACGCAGTGGTATGACATATTTAAGATCCAGAAAGAGAAAGACTTCCAGCCAAGAATTCTGTACCCAGCCAAATCGTCCTTCAAAACTGAGGGAGTGATTAAAATTTTCACAGACAAACAAAAGCTGAGAGAATATGTCAACAAGAGGCCAGCTCTACAAGAAATACTAAAGGGAGTTCTGCCAGCTGGGGAAAAGAAAAAAGAAAAAAAGGAGAGGGAGGTCTGGAGGAATGAAGAGGAGCAGTAAGGGTAACCTAAAGGATAAAAAGAGAAAGAAGGAAAAGAACATTTAGACCTGACAAACAAAATCCAAAGGATAACACGGTGAATTCAAAGAAATGCCTTTACAGTAATAACTTTGAATGTTAATGGACTAAACCTAGCAATTAAATGATACAGATTGGCAGAATGGATTAAGAAATATAATCCAGCTACATGCTGCTTACAAGCGACTCATCTTAGACACAAGGACACAAATAGATTGAAAGTAAATGGATGGAAAAAGATGTTTCATGCAAGCTGTAACCAAAAGAAAGCAGGAGTAGCTATACTAGTATCAGACAAAATAGACTTTAATGTAAAGATGTTATAAGAGACAAGGTCACAATGTGTTAATAAAAGGGACAACTGACCAAGAAGAAACAACAATCATTAATATCTAGACTTCCAATCAAGGCGCTCCAGAGTACATGAGACAGACATTGGCAAAACTGAAGGGAGTGATAGACATTTCAACAATAATAGTAGGAGACTTCAATACACCATTTTCCTCTATAAATAGAAAAACTAAACAGAGGATCAAGAGGAAAATAGAGAACTTAAACAATTTGATACATGAATTAGACCAAACAGACATGTATAGGTCTTTACACCCCCAAACACCAGGATATACAGTCTTCTCTAGTGCTCAAGGAATATTCTCCAGGACAGATCACAGGCTGGGGCACACAACAGGTCTTCATAAATTTAAAAAATCATTGAAACTATTCAAAGCACTTTCTCTGACCACAATGGAGTGAAGCTGGAAATCAATAACCAGCAAAGAACAAGACCTTTCACAAATATATGGTGATTAAATAACATACTTTTAGATAGCCAGTGGGTCAAAGAAGAAATTGCTAGAGAAATCAGTAGCTATCTGGAGACAAATGAAAATGAGAATATAACATATCAGAAGTTCTGGGATGCAGCAAAGGCTGTGCTGGGAGGGAAATTTATTACCCTAAATGCCTATATTTAAAAAGAAGAAAGAGCAAAAATTGAGAACTTAACGGCTCACCTGGAGGAACTTGAGAAAGAACAGCAAACTAACCCCAAAGCAAACAGAAGACGAGAGATAAAGATGAAAGCAGAGACAAATGAGTGGGAGAACAAAAGGACAGTAGAAGGAATCAATAAAACCAAAAGTTGGTTCTTTGAGCAAATCAATAAAATTGATGGGCAACTAGGAAGGCTGACAAAGAAAAAAGAGGGAGGATGCAAATAAAATCAGAAATGAGAGAAGGACATTACCATAGACCCTGAAGAAAAAAAAATATCATAATAAGATACTATGAACAATTATATGCCAACAAACTAGACAACTTAGATGAAATAGACAAATTCCTGGAAACACAAACAAGGGACACTGATTCGAGAAGAAACAGAAGATCTTAACAAACCAATCACATGCCAAGATTCAAACAGTCATCAAAAATCTTCCTACAAAGAAAAGCCCAGGGCCAGATGGCTTCACAGGGGAATTTTATCAAACATTCCAAAAAGAACTAACACCAATCCTGCTCAAACTTTTCCAAAAAACTGAGGAAAAATGAATACTACCTGACTCATTTTTTGAAGCTAACATCACTTTAATACCAAAACAGGTTAAAGATGCTATAAGAAAGGAAAACTGCAGGCCAATCTCCCTAATCAACATAGATACAAAAATTCTCAACAAAATATTAGCAAATCAAATCCAACAGCATATTAAAAGAATTACATGCCGTGACCAAGTGGGGTTTATACCAGGAATGCAAGGGCAATTCAATACAAGAAAATCATTTACTGTAATACCACACATTAACAAATCAAGAGGGAAAAATCATATGATCATCTTGATTGAAGCTGAAAATCATTCGACAAAATTCAACATCCTTTTCTGATAAAAGCACTTCAAAAGGAATTAAAGATAACTTCCTCAACATGATAAAAGGCATATATGAAAAACTTACAGCCAATATCATACTCACTGCCGAGAGGCTGAAAACTTCCCCCCTAAGATTAGGAACAAGACAAGGATGCCCTCTGTCACCACTTTTATTTAACATTGCACTATAAGTCCTAGTGAGAGCAATCAGATGGGAAATAGAAATAAAAGGTATCCAAATTGTCATTATTTGCAGATGACATGATATTATACTTGGAAAATCTTGAGAAATCTACAACAAAATTACTTGGGCTAATAAAGAAATCCAGCAAGGTGGCAGTTATGCAATTAATGTGCAAAAATCAACAATGTTTCCATATACAAGCAGTGACCTAACCGAGGAGTTAAATAAGGAAAAAATTCTATCCAAAATAGCAACTAAAAATTAAGCAGATAATCAAAAAGTATTGCAAAGTCCCTTGAAGGATGGGAGAAAATTATGGAACTATCAAACTTTACCAGTGGGGAAACCCTGATACTGTACCAAATAGTAGAGACACCCAAATCAATAGGGCAAGCCCTTGATCTTGAGGCTTGCTCTTGTGAAGCTTATGTATGTAGCAGAGAAGCTTAGCCTACCCTAGGTATACCTAAGAGTCTTCTCTTAGTCTTCTGGAGGACCTCTTTTGTTGCTCTGGTGTGGCCCTTCTCTCTCTCTATGCCCAACTCTGCAATTGAAACCATTGCCCTCTCCCCTACATGAGATATGACATCCAGGGATGAAAGTCTCCCTGGCAGTGTGGGAGATGACCCCCAGGGATGAGCCTGGCCCCAGCACTGTAGGATCAACAATGCCATCCTGACCAAAAAGGGGAAAAGAAGTGTAACAGATAAGGTATCAGTGAGTGAGAAAGTTCAAATAGAGTCAAGAGACTACACTGGAGGCCACTATTATGCAAGCTTTAGTTAGACATTGCTACTTATCATAACCTGCCAAATCCTAATGAAAACCATTCTTTCCAATCCTATAGAATACCTAGGGTGTTATTTAAGATTCTACAAAGTTTCAGTGCACTAGGGTAACTTTCCAGAAACCTACAACCTCCAGATAAGTCCTGAAATGAAGAGGGGCCAGCCTCTCCAGAACATCAACTAATTCCACCTCCTATACCATATTATCGACAGCCCTTCCAACATCAAAATGTTAGAATGGGCAGAGCCCAAACACATTTAAAGAGTGGGGGAAGATCAAAGCTGATAGTGGAGTTATACAGAGAAGGTAGGGTTTAAGAAATGAGTATGAGTGCTGAGTTATTGATATTTCTTTTAGTCCCCAGTATCTTAGAGCAGCTAGAAATAAAACCTTAAAATTATGGAATCATAACCCATACCAAACTCTGAAATCTGTTCTACAACTAACTGTTGTAATGTGCTTTGAAATATATTACTTTTTTAAATTAATTTTTTAAAAAATAAAACTACATAGAGAAAAAAAAAAAGAAATATATCTGGACAGCAAGTGACAGAGAGACATGAAAAAAAATAAAACCACAAACGCAAACATTCTTAACTTATGATCATTCTGTTCTACATATATAATCAGCAATTTACAATATCATCACATTGTTGCATATTCATCATCATGATCATTTCTTGGAACATATGGATCAATTCAGAAAAAGAAATAAAAAGACAACAGAAAAAAATTCATACATACCATACCCCTTACCCCTCCCTTTCATTAATCACTAGCATTTCAATCTAAATTTAACGTTTGTTCCCTCTATTATTTTTATTCCATATGTTTTACTCTTCTGTTGATAAGGTAGATAAAAAGCATCAGACACAAGGTTTTCACAATCACACAGTCACATTGTGAAAGCTGTATCATTATACAGTTATCTTCAAGAAACATGGCTACTGGAACACAGCTCTACATTTTCAGTCAGTTCCCTCCAGCCTCTCCATTACATCTTGACTAACAAGGTGATATCTATTTAATGCATAAGAATAACCTCCAGGATAACCTCTCAACTCTGTTTGGAATCTTTCAGCCATTGACACTTTATTTTGTCTCATTTCGCTCTTCCCCCTTTTGGTTGAGAAGGTTTTCTCAATCCCTTGATGCTGAGTCTCAGCTCATTCCAGGATTTCTGTCCCACGTTGCCAGGAAGGTCCATACCCCTGGGAGTCATGTCCCACGTAGACACGGGGAGGGTGGTGAGTGTGCTTGTTGTGTTGGCTGGAGATAGAGGCCACATCTGAACAACAAAAGAGGTTCTCTTGGGGATGACTCTTAGGCCTCATTTTAAGTAGGCTTGACCTATCCTGTGTTTTAAGTTTCATATGAATAAACCCCAAGACTGGGGGTTCAGCCTATAGCTTTGATTGTCCACACTGCTTGTGAGAATATCAAGAATTCAACTTGGGGAAGTTGAATTTTCCTCCGTTCTCACCTTCCCCAAAGGGGACTTTGCAAATACTTTTCCACTCACTGATCAAATCACTCAGGGATTTATCGGGGCATCACTCTGGACAAACCAACAAATCTCATGCCCTACTCAATGTACTTATGGTGTTCAATGTCTACATAAGTTATATTAGGAAATATACTAGTCAAAATATAAATTTTGTACCAAATAAACATTCTTTGCAAAATGTATTACTTTTTTTATATATGTATTTTTTTTACAAAAAAGAAAAAAGAGAAGGAGGAGTATAACAGAGGAGATAGGATTTAACAAATGAGTATGGCTGCTGAATCATTATATTGATATTTGTTTTGGTCTCCAGTGTCTTGGAGCTAGAAGGAAAAATGAAAAAGCATGGAACTATAACCCATATCAAACTTTAAAATCTGTTGTATAGGAGTGCATGGGTGGTTCAGTGGTAGAATGCTTGCCTTCCATGTGGGAGACCCAGGTTTAATTCCTGGACCATGCCCCCCTCAAAAAAAATTTTTGTTTTATAAATTTTTAAATAAATTTTTGATATAATTTATATACTTCTATAAGTACTTCCAAATGTACTTGGACATGTATTACTTTTTTGTATGTATGTTATATTTCAGATTGAAAAATTAAAAAAAAATTTTTTTAAAGACATAGATTGGCAGAATGGATTAAAAACCAGGGCCTAACTATATGCTGTCTGTAGGGAGTCATTTTAGATGCAAGGACAAAAATAAGTTGAATGTGAAAGGTTGGGAAAAGACATTTCATGCAAACAACGATCATGCAAACAATCAGAAAAGAGCAGGAGTAGCTATACAAATATCTGACAAATTAGACATGAATTGTAAAACAATTAAAAGAGACAAGGACACTACCTATTAATAAAAGGAACACTTCAACAAGAAGACATAGCAATCATAAATATTTATGCACCAAGCCAGAGTGCTCCAAAATACATGAGGCAAAGACTGGTAACACTGAAGAAAGAAATAGACAACTTTACCATAATAGTTAGAGACTTCAAATCCCCATTCTCATCAATGAATAGAATCTCTTGATAGAGTATCAATGAAGAAATAGAATTTGATTAATACAACAAATGAACTAGACTTAATAGACATTTATAGAATTTTATACCCCACAACAGCAGGATACATATTTTTCTCAAGTGCTAATGGATCATTCTTAAGGAGAGACCATACACTGGGTCACAAAGCAAGTATCAATAAATTTTAAAAGATTGAACTCACACAAAATACTTTCTCAGATCATAAATAGAATGAAGTTGGAAATCAATAACAGCCAGAGGGCCAGAAAATTCACAAATATATGGAGGCTAAACAATACACTCTTAAACAACCAGTGGGTGAAGGAAGAAATTACAAAAGAAATCAGTAAATATGTCAAGGCAAATAAAAATGAAAACACAACATATCAAAATTTACAGGATACAGCAAAAGCAGTGCTAAAAGAGGGAAATTCATTGCCTTAAATTGCTATATTAAAAAGAAGAAAGAAGGTGCATAGGTGGTTCAGTGGTAGAATGCTCGTCTTCCATGCAGAAAGCCAAAATTCGATTCCTGGGCCATGCACCCTCCCCCTCCCCCCCAAAAAAAGAAGAAGAAGAAAGAGCAGAAGTTGAGGAATTAACTGTTCATTTGGAAGAACTAGAGAAAAAGCAGCAAAGTAACCCTAAAGCAAACAAAAGGAAAGAAATACAAAGATTAGAGCAGAAATAAGTGAAATTGAGAACATGAAAACAATTGAGAAAATCAACAATACCAGAAGTTGGCTCTTTGAGAAAATCATTAAAATCAATAGACCCTTAGCTCAGTCAACAAAAAACAAAAAACAAATGAACAAACAAAAAAACACACAGAGAGAATGCAAATAAATAAAATCAGAAATGGAAGAGGAGGCGTAACCACTAACCCTGCAGAAATAAAGGAGGTAATGAGAAGATATTATGAACAACTGTATGCTAATAAATTGAACAATACAGATGAAATGGACAACTTCCTACAAAGGCATTGTTCTAGTTTGAAGCTGCTGGAATTGATATACCAGAAATGGAATGACTTTTAAAAGCAGAGATTTATTTAGTTGCTAGTTTACAGTTCTAAGGCCAAAAACACCCAAATTAAGGCAAGGCTATGGAATGTCCAATCTAAGACATCCAGGGAAAAATAAGCCAATGACGTTTGAGGTTTTTCTCTCAGCTGGAAAGGCACATGACAAACATGGTGATGTCTGCTAGCTTTCTCTCCAGGCTTCTTGTTTCATGAAGCTCCCCTAGGGGCGTTTTCCTTCTTCATCTCCAAAGGTCTCTGGCTGTGTGGGCTCTTGTAGCTCTAAAACTTTTTCCAAAATGTTTCCTCTTTCTAAGGATTCCAGTAAACTAATCAAGACCCCCTGGAATGGGTGAAATCACATTTGCCTCCAACCAAAGATTAATACCCACAATTGGGTACGTTACATATCCGTGGAGATAACCTAATCAAGTATCCAAGCTCCAGTGCTGAATAGGGATTAAAAGAAATGGCTGCCTCCATAAAATGGATCAGGATTAAAACATGGCTTTTCTAGGATATATAATCTTTTCAAACTGGTACAGGCATGAAAAATGAACATTGACTTGAGAAGAAATAGATGACCTCAACAAACCAATCACAAGTGAATTGATTTAATCAGTCATCAAGAAGCTTCCCAAAAAGGAAAATCCTGGACAAGATGGCTTCACATGTGAATTCTACCAGGTATTCAAGAATTAGTACTAATCCTACTCAAACTCTTCAAAACAATTGAAGAGGAGGGAAAGCTTCCTAAGTTATACTATGAAGCCAACATCACCCTAATACCAAAACCAGACAATGATAATATGAGAAGAGAAAATTATAGACCAATATCTTTAATGAATATAGATGTAAAACCCTCAACAAAATACTTGCAAATTGAATCCAGCAGCATATTAAAACAATTATACACCATTACCAAGTAGGATTTATTTCAGGTATGCAAGGATGGCTCAACTTAAAAAAAATTGATTAATGTAGTATCAACAAATCAAGGCAGAAAAATCACATGATCATCTTGATTGATGCAGAAAAGGCATTTGACAAAATTCAGTATCCTTTCTTCATGTAAACACTTCAAAGAATAAGAATAGATGGGAACTTCCCAACATGATAAAAGGAATGTATGAAAAACCCACAACTAAAATCATCCTCAATGGAGAAAGACTGAAAGCTTTCCCTCTAAGATCAGGAGCAAGATAAGGATGCCAGCTGTCACCATTGTTATTCAACATTGTGCTGGAAGTACTAGCCAGAGGAAGTAGACAAGAAAAAAAAAATCCAAATTGGAAAGGAAGAAGCAAACCTCTCTCTGTTTGCAGATGATATGAAACTATATGTTGAAAATCCGTAAAAATCCACAGCAAAGTTACTAGAGCTAATAAATGAGAACAGTAAAGTAGCAAGGTACAGGATCAACATCCAGAAATCAATAGTGTTTCTGTACACTAGAGATGAGCAATCTGAATAGAAAATCCAGAAAAAAATCCATTTACATTAGCAACCAAAAGAATCATATTTAGGAATGAATTTAACTAAGGTTACAAAAGACTTAAACACAGAAAATGATGAGAAATTGCTAAAGGAAATCACAGAAGGCCTAAATAAATGGAAGGGCATACTGTGTTCATGGATTGGAAGACTAAATATAGTTAAGATGTCAATTCTACCCAAATTGATTTATAGATTCAATGCAATACCAATTAAAACCCCCAAAACTTACTTTGCAGAAATAGAAAAACCAATAACCAAATTTACTTGGAAGGGAAGCATGCCCCAAATAGCTAAAAATGTCTCAAGAAAGAAAGTAAGAGGTCTTGCATTACCTGACTTTAAGGCATATTATGAAGCTACAGTGGTCAAAATAGCATGGTACTGGAATAAAGATAGATATACTGACAAATGGAATTAAATTGAGTGTTCAGAAATAGACCTTTTCATTTATGGACAATTGATCTTTGATGAGAAAGCCAACCAAACCTACCCAGGAAAGAGCAGCCTCTTCAATAAATGGTGCTTGGAGAACTGAATATCCAAATGCAAAAGAATGAAAGAGCATCCATATCTCACACCCTACACAAAAATTAACTCAAAATGTATCAAAGACCTAAACTTTAGAGCTAAGACTGTTTGAGAAGAAAATGTAGGAAAAAATCTTATAAATTTTGTAATAGGAGGCAGTTTCTTAGAACTTACACTCAAAGCACAAGCTTTGAAAAAAGAAATAGATAAATGGGATCTCCTCAAAACTAAACACTTTTGTGCATCAAAGAACTTTGTCTGGAAAGTATAAAAAGTCAGCCTACACAATAGGAGGCAATATTTGGAAACCACATATCAGATAAGGATTTAGTATCCAGAATATATAAAAAGATTCTTCAACTCAACAACCAAAAGACAAACAACCCAATTAAAATATGGGCAAAAGACATGAACAGATACTCCTCAGAAGAGGAAATACAAATGGCTAAAAGGCACATGAAAACCTTCTCAACTTCACTGGCAAATGAAAACCTCAATGAAATATCATCTGACAACCACTAGAATGACCATTAAAAAATAGAAAATGACAAAAGTGCTGGAGAGGATGTGGAGAAAGAGGCACACTTATCCACTGTTGGTGGGAATGTAAAATGGTACAACTTCTCTGGAAGATAGTTTGGTGGTTCCTCGGGAAGCTAAGTATAGAATTGTTATATGATTCAGCAATCTCATTACTAGGTATATATTCAGAGGGACTGAAGGCAAGGACACAAACGGAAATTTGTATGCCAATGTTCATAGCAGCATTATTTATGATTTCCAAGAGATGGAAACAGCCCAAATGTCCATTAATGAATGAATGATTAAATAAGATATGGTAGATACATACAATGGAATATCATGCAGCTGTAAGACAGAATAAAGTCATGAAGCATGTAACAATGTGGATGAATCTTGAAGACATTATGCTGAGTGAAATTAGCCAGAAACAAAAGGATAAATACTGTATGGTCTCACTAATATGAACTAACAATAGTGACTGAAATTTGAGAGTAGAAGTTAAGAACATAGGTTATCAGGAGATAGAAATATGGTAGAGATTGGGATTTGGTGCTGAAGGAATACAAATTGTGAAACAGGACTGACTGTAACAATTCAGAAATGGATAGTGCAATACTACCTGATTATAACACAATAATATGAGTATACTGAGTGAAGCTGAATGTGAGTATGATTGAGGGAGAAGAGCTCAGAGCACATATGACACGAGAAGGAAAGATAGAGAATGAAGACTGAGATGATATGCCTCAGGAACATCCTTATTTAATGATGATGAGTAAATGTACCAATAAAAAACGTTTTTGCATAAGGGAGAACAAATAACTGTGAACATTGCAAGGTGGGAGGGAGGGAGGGAGGGAGGGAGAGAGGGAGAGAGGGAGAGAGAGAGAGAGACTGACTCAGCCCTTTTCCAGTATTTTGTGCTGTTCAACCCAAAAAGCCACTGTTGTTTTATTTTGTTTTCCCATCAGCTCTGCCCCCTCACTGCTTGGGGCAAAAGTTCCAAGGTTCCTTTAGTTCTTACTCCACATTTATCTGTGCTTTGGGCCTGTTTTCAGCAATCCAAATTTGTTAATTAATTTCAGAATTGGAGCTTGGTTGAGCTACTTCTTTGCTTCTGGTGGGGACTGTTTATTTTCCTCTCTGGGACCAGCCTGCTGTGTCTATGGGGGAGGGGCACTGGCCTCCATGGCTTGGGAAACTTATGGTTCTGTGTGGGCTCTCAGTGGTTCCACCCATTCCAGACTGGTGTGCAATGTGTGTGCCCCAGTATACTGATGTCCCCCTCACAGTTGTTCCATTCAGTTCCTTGTTCTTTACTAGTTGCCTTGAAGGACAAATGAGGCATCCATTCCTTAAGCTTGTATCTACCTAGTGATATCACAGAGCTTTCTTTGAATGTCAGGAAACAAGGAAAAAAATAAAACCCCTTTCCCAGACCTTGCAGACTGACCCATGGGAGGGATCCCCTTCGGAGCTTATTCATGTAGTGATTTTCAAAAATAATTCCCAGACAAAACTTAGGGCCCTTCCTGATGCTTTCTGTCCATGCATCTTTTCTGGGGCACGCACATGTGGTCTTAGGAATTCCTCCATTTACATGGTTGCGAATGCCCACTCTTCCTTAGGAAACAGTTTCCTCGTGATCCTGTGTGCTATATATTTATACAGACAGCAATACCTTGCTCCAGGCAGCATGACTTAACTGCTCTCCCATGACATTCTGTGGGAGCACTCTGTGAGCCACTTTCTACACACAGGGCGAGTCCCTCGGGCAACCAGACAGACTGGGCCAGACATGCGTTCTTCCAGCATTTGTATGCAGGTTACTCGGCCTCCTCTGGAACCAAGACCAGGGACACACACTGCCAGCATTGTTGGCTCCAAGGCAAGCCAGTGAGGGCTGGGGGAGGAGCCAACAAGGATGCCACAAGATCCTACCACTTTTTTTTTATCCTACTGCTTTTAAGTAGCCTTTTATTTTATTTTATTTTTAATTCAGTGCTGGCCCTTTACTGTAGTCTTGTTTTCTGGAGTTTTGTGAAAGATGTTTCTGCTTGTTCTTGCTCGTTGTTCAAAGTTTCCATGAGGCGCTGCAGATATCTTTTTCTCTGACCTAAGCTGTTGGTGACAATAGAGGGTATTCTTGGTATATGTGTGTGTAATTATAATAGCTTTTTTGTAAACATTTTTACAATCAATTTGTGAAGGTGTTTTTTCCATAATAAATACAGCTCTATGCCACTGATTTTATTGGCTATGTACCTGGCACAGCATGTGTGCCACCATATTGCCTAGAGAGGGGGGAGGCTGTGGCACTATCTCTACATTGTCATGTACAGTCAGGGACCCACAGGGGACCATTAGTATGCCAGTCTACAGCTTTGAGAGGAGGCATGGAAGAGATTTAGACTTAGTGTGAGATCTCTGGTCCTGGTTGCTTTCTCATTCTCTCACTTCACACACCAATGGTTATTAGGCACCGACTTAGGTACTAGGGTAGAAAGTCTAATAAGACACAGTCCAAGGAGCCGTGTGTCCTTGGCCAAGTCACTTCAGTCTTTTTTATCCCCAACATTTCCATTTATAAGGTGGGGATATTAATAAGAATACCATCCCTATATGCTCCCTAGGTTGATATGTGGATTAATTGAGGTATTGGAGAAACATAAGATGCCATTGCTAGAAGGAACCATATCAACATCACTTGCCAGATGAAGAGAATCAGAGAAGAGAAAAGACTTGTCTAAGGTCACACAGCAAGTCCCTGGTGTTGGGTCTTTAGACTCCTGCCCGCCTGGAGGGTTAGCTTTGGGTTCCAGGGATTCAGGCTTTGGGGCTGTAAATTCCTCAGGCCTCCAATGTTGACTGATAAGAGAGAAGGACAAACACAGATGCACCATATGCTCCCCCTCCCACCACCGAGTACTGACCTACAGCTTAGCCATCCTGGAGGAGACCCATTGGCTGATCTCTCTGCTTCTCTTCCCAGCAGGGTGCTTTTCCCATACACCTCGCCGTGAAGCTCAACTTCCCCATCCTGGTCCAGCTTCTCATTGATGCCCACAGCGACCTGGATGCCACCGACAATGTAAGTGGTCACAGAGAACCATCCTAAGGCCCCGGGAAGCCTCTGAGCACCCTCCAGTCGGCAGGGCTTGACTGCTGCCTCCAAGCATGACACAGACTCAGGGAATTGATTTGTTTAGATTTTTAAAAAGTTGTCTGAATATTTGTTGAAGGTAGCATCACTTAATTAATCATGCCCTTATTTTGAAGCTTTTGGTTGTTTCCAAGCTTTCGCCATTTTATATACATAAAAACGTTGCAGTAAATATCTTCCTACACCCAACCTTTTCATTTTGTTAATTTTGTTTTCCTTGGGGAAAATTCCCAGGGCAGGGGTAACTGGGGCCATCCTATCTAACAAGTGACCTCTGAGTCCTGACATGCTGGTCATTCAGGAGCCCTGTGAAATCCTTGTCCCCACAACCACGCTTGACCAATCATACAATACTCAGGGCTGGCAAGGCCAAGAGACACACAACAGCTGGGAGTGGAAAACAGTTTGGCAGGATATATCACATACTTTTAAAATGGTCAGGAAAAAAAAAAAGGTCCATATTTGCATTTCTGGGAATTGAGCCTCAAGTAATATGTCAAATATATTAAAGGCTTCAAACACTTGCAGTATTGTTTATCTAAGCTCAATCTGAAATTGACCCAACTAGTTAATGGTAGAGAAGTGGTTAGGTAAGTTACACAGGCACAGATAGGCTATCATGGAGATATTAAAAATGGGGTTCAGAGTGATGTCATCAATGTAGCAACATAAGATGTCCCCTGAAAAAAATCTCCCTAGAGATTCAGCAAATAAAAGGACATATCTCACATGCTTAGAACTCTGGAGGAAGGTAGAGACTGGAGAAGGACTGCTGAGTCAAAGAACAAAAAGATCAGGAATCTTCGATCCCGGGTTTCGGCACCAAAAAAAAAACCAAAACCAAAACAACAACAACAACAAAAAGATCAGGAATCCAGAGACCAGGCAAGGTCAGTGCAATACCCAGGGAAGTGTGGGAGGAAGACTGAGCAGCCATAGTCAGACACTGTGAGTCATTTTGTCCATGGTTCCTGGTGCCCATTTCCCACCCTGAAGTGGTGGGCAGGGGCCTGGGGGACAGCTGTAGACTGGGGCAGCTGTGAGAGTCCTCCACCCCAAGTACAGAAGGGACCACAGCCCAACACCAAGCCAGATATTGGCTGGTGAAGCAAGAATAAGGAATCCCTGAAGTTTCAGCCCCTCCTATGCCACTGTTTCGACCAAATCAGAAGGGGAATCTGGCAAAAAGCCACACCAGCCTGCTTTCCCTGAGGGGAGGAGGTAGCTGACGAGTGCCATCTGCTGGGCAGAATGGAAAGTGAAGGGGAGGAGGACTTTTTGGAATCTTTCCAGACCTCTCCCAGGGCCCTTTTGACGGGGTCCACGCCCCCTGCACAGAAACCTGGCCCTGTTTTGGCTGGGAAATACTGCTAATCCAACAGTCAAAGAAGAGCCTTAATACAAACCCAATGGACAACAAAATCCTAGACAAGAGAGAAACCAACTTTCAGAATAAACCCATCAAGATTATCAGATGACCAGATATCAGGAAAAAATCCTAAGGCATACTCAAACGCAGGCAGATATGACCCAGTTGATGGAAGAAATTAAAAAGTCAGAGGAGACACAGAATTTGGAACTAATCAAAGATGTTCAAACAAATCTCCTTAATCAATTCAAAGAAACACCTAAAGAGACCAAAGATATTAAGAAGATACTGGGTGGATATAAAGAAGAATTTGAAAGCATACAAAGAAAAATAACAGATCTTATGGAAATGAAAGGCATTATAGAAGAAATTAAAATACACTAGAAGTTCTGGGAAGACGGTGGCTTAGGATAAATCAAGTTCAGCCCTGCTCCAAGGAACAGTTAGAGAAGGGACGGGAGGGTGACTGAGAAGGCGACTCCAGAGTGTAAGTGACCTGGGAGGGCCTTCTGCATCACAAAGGGCAGCCCTGGCTGCAAAAGCTGAGGAAGTGAGAAGCAGAGAACTGGAGTGGGTCCAGCTAGTGCAAACAACCTAATGCACAGAAGCCTGGAGCCCTCAGGAGTGTACAGATGGGGAGGCAGGGACTAGGAAGTAAGCCAAGCTGCATTCCTTGAATGCACTATCCTCATCAGTGCAGCCTCGTGACCTGCAACCCACCCCACGGACCTGAACCCCTCATCTGCCCCGACTCCCTGCACTTCAAGTGACCCCCCTGCCCTGCCAACACCTCACACATGTACCTGCCCCACACCCCCACCTCGAGTGCAGCCCAACCCACCTCTCCTGTACCCCTACCGAGCACTAACCTCCCACTCCCTGCTCCCTAAAGTCTGTCACCAGCACATAAAGGCTGCAGGCACTTACCTCCATACCCAGGCTACACCCGCCCACAACCCATACAGTCACATAGCGCCCCCCCCACCCCCGAGCTCTGTACATGGGTATATCAGTTTATGGCACTCCTAGACCCACGTATGAACATGGCCCATGGTCATGCCCCCCAGCTCTGGGAAAGTGCAGACCTGCATAGCCAGGTCACACCCACCCCCAACCCATGCATGCCTAATGCCAATCCACTGCCATAGCTCTGCACACGCGCACAAAGGGCCTCGCACCGTAGACCAGTACACAACAGGGGCCTGCCCCCCAGACCAGTGCACCCACACAGCCACATCCTTCCCTGCTGCTGGGCACCCACATTCACAGGCAGCAGCACAGCATCCCTAACCAGTGCCTATACTTGTTGCAATGCATCACCACACAATTGTGCCCCACCCCGCGCCCTGCATCCTGCTACACATTCATCCTGCAAACACAAGGCTTTAGATTACTGAAGGAAATCAACTTCCTAAGTAAACCAATCAAGAGATTTACATGCAGCAAAAACAACAGAAGATCACTAAGCATATTACAAAGCAAACAGATAAAGCCCAGCCTAATGACCAAATTAAAGCACCAGAGGAGACACAGATGTTGGAACAACTAATCAAAGATGTTCATACAACTCTACTTAATAAAATAAGTGGGATAGCAAATGACATAAAGGAGATCAAGAAGACACTAGAAGACCATAAAGAGGAATTTGAAAAAATAGAAAAACAGCAGATATCACAGAGACTAAAGATTCTGTAGACAAATAAATAACATACTAGAGACACATAACAGCAGATTTGAAGAGGCAGAGGAAAAAATTAGCAAACTAGAGAACAGAACAACTGATTTCAAACACTCAAAACAGCAAATGGCAAAAATGGTGGAAAAGTTTGAATTGGATCCCAGGTAAATGATGGACAAAACAAAGCGCACAAATAGAAGAATCATTGGTGTCCCAGAAGGAGAAGAGAAGAATAAAGGGCTAGGAAGATTCGCTGAGGATATAATGGGGGGAAACTTCCCAACCCTTATCAAGGACATAAATATACCAGTCAAAGAAGCTCAAAGAACTTCAAATAAAATAAAACCAAATAGGCCTTCCCAAAGACACATACTAATCAGTCTATCAAATGTTGAAGAAACAGAAAATTCTGAAAGCAGCAAGAGAAAAACAATCTATTACAGACAAGGGTAACCACATAAGACTGAGTTCAGACTACCCAGTTAGCACCCTAGAGATGAGAAGGCAGTGTTATGACATATTTAAGATCCTGAAAAAGAAAGACTTCCAGCCAAGAATTCTGTACCCAGCCAAATTGTCCTTCAAAACTGAGGGTGAGATTAAAATTTTCACAGACAGACAAATCCTGAAAGAATGTGTCACAGGATACTGGTCCTACAAGAAATACTAAAGGGAGTTCTGCCAGTTGAAGAAAAGAAAGGATAGGAGAGGGAGGTCTGGAGGAGGGCACAGAATTGAAGAGTACCAGTAAGGGTAACTTAAAGGATAAAAAGAGAAAGAGGGAAAAAAAAATACAGATCTGACAAATAAAATCCAAAAGATAAGATGGTGGATTCAAGAAACACCTTTTCAGTAACAATTTTGAATGTTAATGGACTAAACTTACCAATTAAAAGATACAGATTGGCAGAATGGATTAAGAAATGTAATCCAGGTATGTGTTGCTTACAAGAGATTCATCTTAGACACAAAGATACAAGTAGATTGAAAGTGAAAGAATGGAAAAAGATTTTCCACTCAAGTTGCAACCAAAAGAAAGCAGGAGTAGTTATACTATTATCTAACAAATAGACTTTAAATGTAAAGACATCATAAGAGACAGAGAAGGACACTATATATTAATCAAAGGGACTGTCATGGTCAGGTTCATGTGTCAACTTGGCCAGGTGGTGGTACCTGTTTGTCTGGTTGGGCAAGTGCTGGCCTGTGTCTTTTGCTATGAGGACATTTCATAGAATTAAGTCATGATCACGTCGGCTACATCCACAGCTGAATCCATTTGCAATCAGCCAGTGTCTTCTTTAATGAGTGATGCTTAATCTAATCACTGGAAGCCTTTTAAGGGGTATTCAGAAGAGACAGGTTCTCTTTCCTGCTTCGGCAGGAGAGCCTCTCCTGTGGAATTCATACAGACTGTCCATTGGAATCTTCAGCTTCACAGCCTGCCCTACAGATTTTGGACTCTACGTTCCCACCATTACATGAGACACTTTTATAAATTTTATATTTATGAATATTTTCTGTTGATTTTGTTTCTCTAGAGAACCCTAACTAATACAGGGACAATTTCTTCTCCAAGAAGAAATAACAATCATAAATGTTTATTCTCCCAATCAAGGAACCCCAAAGTACAGGAATCAGACATTGGCAAAACTGAAAGGAGTGATAGATGTTTCAACAATAATAGTAAGAGACTTCAATATATCACTCTCTTCTTTAGATAGAACAACCAGACAGAATAGCAACAAGGAAACAGAGAAGTTAAACAACTTGATAAATGAATTAGGCCTAACTGACATATATAGGTCATTGCACTCCAAATAACCAGTAGATCTAAGAAGAAATTGCTAGAGAAATCAGTACCAAAATTTGGTCTTTTGAAAAAAAAAATCAATAAAATTGATGGGCCACTAGCAAGACTTACAAAGGAAAAAAGAGAGAGGATGCAAATAAAATCAGAAACGAGAAGGGGTGCATTACCACAGACCCTGAAGAAATAAAAGAATCATAAGGGGGATACTATGAACAATTATATGCCACCAAACTAGACAACTAAGATGAAATGGACATATTTCTGGAAACACACAAATAAGCTACACTGACTTAGGAAGATATAGAAGATCTCAACAAACCAATCACAAGTAAAGAGATTCAATCAGTCATCAAAAATCATCCTACAAAGAAAGGCCCAGGGCCAGATAGCTTCACAGGGGAATTTTATCAAACATTCCAAAAAGAACTAACACCAATCCTGCTCAAACTTTTCCAAAAAATTGAGGAAAAAGGAACACTGCCTAACTCATTTTATGATGCTAATATCATTTTAATACCAAACCAGGTAAAGATGTTATAAGAAAGGAAAACTACTGAACAATTTCCCTAATGAATATAGATGCAAAAAATTCTCAACAAAATATTAGCAAATCGAATCCAATAACACATTAAAAGAATTATACACCATGACCAAGTGGGGTTTATACCAGGAATGCAAGGATGGTTCAACACAAGAAAATCAATTAATGTAATATAGCACATTAACAAATCGAAATGGGAAAATCACATGATCATCTCGATTGATGCTGAACAAGTATTTGACAAAATTCAATATACTTTTCTGATAAAAACACTTCAAAAGCTAGGAATCAGAGGTAACTTCCTCAGTATAAAAGGCATATATGAAAAACCATTAGCCAGCATCATACTCAATGGAGAGAGACTGAAAGCCTTCCCACAAAGGTCAGGAACCAGACAAGAATGCCCACTGTCATCACTATTATTCAACATTGTGCTAGAAGTTCTAGCTAGAGCAATGAGGCAGAACAAAGAAAGAAAAGGTATCCAAATTGGAAAGTTAGAAGTAAAACTTTCATTATTTGCAGACCACATAATACTATACTTGGAAAATCCTGAGAAATCTACAGTAAAGTTACTTGAGCTAATAAACAAATTCAACAAAGTGGCAGGATATAAAATTAATGTTCAAAAATCAGTAACGTTTCTATACACAAGCAGTGACCTAACTGAGAAGTCAGTTAAGGAATAAATTCCATTCAAAATAGCAACTAAGGTTCCATTCCTTCGACCTCTGCCACTGAAGCTGCCACCCAGGAAGAGAGAAAGTGGAAGAAGAGCTCGTGATGCCTGTAACCCCAGTCCTCCAGCCATGCTGTCCTAAACAGTGTAAGATGTTTGCCTGCGCCAAGCTCCCCTGCTCTGATTCAATCTGGATCCAGAGCTGCATACAGACCAATTTCTACATCATTGTTAACTCGACCAGAAAATAGGAGTGGAGAAAGCTCTATACTACTTAATTGGGCCCAGAATGGTGTATCTCAGTAAATCCAAAGGGAGTTTCAGACCAGAAACCAGTGTAATCAGCAGAGGCTTTGATACTGCTGCCAAAGTTATTGGTACAGGTGCTACAACAGTGGAGTGGCTGGCTCTGGTGCTGGTTTTGGAACAGTTTGTGGTAGCCTCATCATTGGTTATGCCAGAAACCCTTCACTGAAGCAGCAGCTGTTCTCATATGTTATCCTGAGATTTGCCTTGTCTGAAGCTATGGGTCTCTTTTGTTTGATGGTTGCTTTCTTGATTTTCTTTTCTTTTTGCCTTGTAACAAAAATCACAGCTTGAAAGGTTGGCATTCATATTAATAATGGATGTAATTCTGTGTATCTTACTGTAACTCCAAAAACTAGTGTTGGTGTCATAGAAATGTACATTATTTCCAAAGTCATTGCAAAAAAGATGAAAACTTAAAAAAAATAGCAATAAAAGAATCAAGTACTTAGAAATGAACTTAATTAGGGATGTAAAGGACTTGAACACAGAAAACTATGTAACACTGCTAAAAGAAATAAAAGAAGATCTAAATAGGTGGACAGAATTCCCTGCTCATGGATAGGAAGGTGAAATATGGTAAAGATGTCAATTCTACCCAAACTGATCTGCAGATTCAGTGCAGTACCAATCAAAATTCCAACAACCTACTTTGAAGACACGGAAAAGCTAGTTACCAAATTCATCTCGAAGGGAAAGAGACCCCCCCAAATAGCTAAAACACCCTAAAAAAGAAGAATGAAGTGGGAGGATTAACACTTCCTGACTTTAAAACTTATCAACACTCCCTGACTTTAAAACTTATTATAAAACCACAGTGGTCAAAACAACATGGTACTGGCACAAAGGTAGAAGTGTTGACCAATGGAATCAAATCAAGAGTACAGAAATAGATCACCAAATCTATGGTCAATTGATTTTTGACAAGGCTCCCAAATCCACTGAGCTGGGACAAAACAGTCTTTTCAATACATAGGCATGGGAGAACTGGATATCAATATCCAAAAGAAAGAAAGAGGACCCCTGCCTTACACCCTATAAAAAATCAACTCAAAGTGGATCAAACACCTAAATATAAGAACTAGCACCATAAATCTTCTAGAAGAAAATGTAGGGAAACATCTTCAAAACCTAGTAATAGGAGGGAGCTTCCTAAACTTTACACCCAAAGCACAGGCAACAAAAGAAAAAAATAGATAAATAGGATCTCCTCAAAATCAAATGCTGCTGCACCTCAAAAGACTTTGTCAAAAAGGTGAAAAGGCAGCCAACTCAATGGAAGAAAATATTTGGAAATCATATATCAGATAAAGGTTTGATATCCTGTATACATAAAGAAATTATACAACTCAACAAAAGAACAAACAACCCAATATAAAATGGGCTAAAGATATGACTAGGCATTTTTCTGAAGAGCAAATACAGATGGCTCAAAAGCACATGAAGAGATGTTCATTTTCATTGGCTATAAGGGAAATGCAGATCAAGACTACAATGAGATACTACTTCACACCTATAAGAATCCTGCTATTAAACAAAAAGGACACTATGAATGTTGGAGAGGATATGGAGAAATTGGGACACTTATGCACTGCTGGTGGGAATGTATGATGGTGCAGCCACTATGGAAGACTGTTTTGCGGTACCTTAAGAAACTAAATACTGTGTTGTCTTATGACCCAGCAATAGCACTACTTGGCATATACCTAGAAGAGCTGAAAGCAATGACACAGACATTTGTACACCATTGTTCATAGCTGCATTATTCACAATCACCAAAAGATGGAAACTAAATGCCCAGCAACAGATGAGTGGATTAACAAAATGCAGTATATACATATGATGGAATATTATGCAGCAGTAATTCGAACTGACGTCCTGAAGCACATGACAAGATGGATGAGGCTTGAGGACATAATGCTGAGTGAAATAAGCCAGACACAAAGGATAGATACTTTATGATTCCACTTTTATGACCATGTTAAAGGTAAAATCAGAGGTTTATAATACAGATTATAGGGGAACTAGAGATACCTAGGAGCTAGAGATGGGTAGACGGTTAGCTAATGAGGTTGAACTTCAATATAAGGGAATAGATAGAAGTGAAGGTGGTTCTCTAGTGGGTCTATAAGTAATATTACCATATTGAAGATTGAAAGGGGTTGTATAGACCTATGTGTCCCACTGAGTAACACTAGAAATATAAATTAGTCCTTGAAGAACTACTTCAAAGGTATGATTTATGTACAAAGAGTGTTTAAGTTCAGGGCACAGGGGGAAAACTGCAATTGCATGCTGTGGGCTGTGTTTAACAGGAAACCATCAGCACTACCACAGCAACAGCACAGGTAAATAATGGGGGTAGGGACAACAGTTAAGAGGAGGTCTAGATTTTCTATGTGGTGAGGGTGTGTTTATTGGTTATCTTTCTCTTTGGAAACAGGAAATTATCTAAAATTGAGAGTGTTGATGGACTGTGGATTTGGGCATTATACATGATGCCTAATGAATGCAGGTGGCTAAAGGATGCACTGACTGAGAAGTAGATTGGCAAACAGTGGTGCATACATATGATCAAATATTGTGCTGCTACAAAAAGGAGTGAAGTTGTGAGGCATGAAATGATGTGAATGAACCGGTGGGACATTTGGTGAGACAAAATAAGCCAGAAATGAAAGAACAATTATTGTAGGGCCTTCTTTAGAAAACGCTTCTAAGAAAACAGGGACCTAGACTGTTAGCTCTTATAGCAGACACATTTAGTCTAGAGTGGAAATTATTATTTCTGGATTTTGAGAGCCAACTTTATATATCTACATAAGCTGAAGCCAATCAGGTCAGGGTTAAAGTAATTCAGAACACAGGGGTAAGGAAGACATTCTGTATATTTTAGAGCTACACATACCCTTTGAGAACAAAGGAAGAAAGATTTATTTGGTCTGGAATAAATTTTCTGTAGCACATAACCTAACTCAACCTATCTGGATAGCTCATTTGAACAACTGAAACCCAAGGAACCAGAATAAGAAGAGGGCCTTTAATCCTGTATAGCTTAATATATTGCCTGGATACATCCTGGAATATATTAAGCAGATAATAAAAAAGTATTGGCAAAGTCCTTTGAGGGATGGGAGAAAAAATAGGGAACTATGAAACTTACCATCAGGGAACCCCCTGATACTGTGTCAAACTTTAAGGACACCCAAATCAACAGGCCATACCCTTGATCTTGAGGCTTACTCTTGTGAAGCTTATGTAGTAGTGGAAAAGCTTAGCCTACCTATATGCATGCCTAAGAGTTACTTCTGGAGGACCTCTTTTGTTGCTTAGATGTGGCCTCATTCTCTCTAAGCCCAACTCTGCAAGTGAAAACATTGCCCTCCCCGCTACGTGGGACATGACAGCCAGGGGTGAAATTCTCCCTGGCAATGTGGGAGATGACTCCCAGGGATGAATCTGGCCCAGGCACCATGGAATCAACAATTAATTCCTGACCAAAAGGGGGAAAAGAAGTGTAACTAATAAAGTATCAGTGGCAGAGAGAGTTCAAATAGAGTTGAGAAGCTACTCTGGAGGTCACTCTTTTTTTTTTTTAAGATTATACCATCTCAGTCTTTATTGTCTATCTTTCCTTCTGATTTCATTTGTGCCCCCTCTGGAAGTCACTCTAATGTAAGCTTTAGCTAGACACTGCTACCTATCATAACTCGCCAACCACCAACCAAAACCATTCCAGCCAATCCTAAAGAACACCTAGGCTGACATATAAGAGTCTACAAAGATTCCAGCCACTAGGGTAACTTTCCAGAAACCTATAATTTCCAGATGGGTCCCTGGACCAGATAAGTCCTGAAACCTAGAGGGCCCAGCCTCTCCAGAACGTCAGCTAGTTCCATCTCTGTATCCCGTATTATTGACAGCACCTTCCAACATGAAAAAGATAGACTGGTCATAGCTCAAATACCCCTAAAAAGAGTGGAATAAAGAGATCAAAGGTTATGGTGGGGCTATATAGAGAAGATAGGATTTAACAAATGAATATGACTGAATTATTAAATTGATTTCTCTTTTAATCTCAAGTATCTAATAGCAGCTAGAAGTAAAAACCTAAAGTTGTGGAGTTGTAGCCCATGCCAAACCCTGAAATCTGTTCTACAACTAATTGTTGTGCTATGCTTTGAAATTTATTGCTTTTTTGTATATATGTTATTTTTCACAAAAAAGAAAAAATGTCTATTGTGATGATAAAAAATATTTATTCCTTCTAGCCTCCTATATTCTGGAGCAGCTAGAAAGAAAAACCTGAGAGGATCGTATGGTAGCCCGTGACAAACTCTGGGATCCGTCCTATAAGTACTTGTTGTAGAGTGCTTTGAAAACTATTGCTTTTTTTCTTTATTTGCTTTGTAGATATGTTATATTATACAATAAAAACATGTTTTTTTAAAAAAAGGAGCATGGAAAGTGTCTGGAATAAAAGAAGAAATGACTCCCCCCGTCCCCCAATACACTAGCAATACACAACAGCAGATTTGAAGAAGCAGAAGAAAGGATCAGCAAACTAGAAGGCAGAGTATCTGATTTCAAACAGACAAATTCATAGATGAAGAAAAGGATGGAAAAATTTGAGTAATGAAATTACTATCAGGGAAATGATTGACAACACAAACATATGTATCACAGGCATCCTAAAAGGAGAAGAGAAGGGAAAAGGGCCAGGAGGGATATCTGAGGAAATAATGGCTGAAAATTTCCCAAATTGTATAAAAGATGTAAATATCCCATCCCAAGAAGCCTAGTGTACTTGGAACACAATAAATCGATCCACTCTAAGTCCATACTAATCATATTGTTGAATGCCAAAGAGAAAAGAGAATTCTGAAAGCAGCAAGAGAAAAGCAATTCACCACATACAAGGGAAGCCAAGGAAGACTAAGTGCTGTTTTCTAATCAGAAACCACAGAGGTGAAAAGGCAATGGTATAATATGTTTAAGATACTGAAAGAGGAAACTTGCCAGCCAAGAATTCTTTATCCAGAAAAACTACAAAATGAGGGAGAGTGGAATGCTCCCCTTCCATGCGGGAGACCTGGGTTCAATTCCTGGATCATGCATCCCCCCACTCCACCACCCCCCAAAAAAAGTGAAAAATAAGGGAGAGTTAAAAATATTCACAGAATAAACAGAAGCTGATAAGAGTTTATTATCAAGAGACCTGCTCTACAAGAAATACTAAAGGGAGTTCTGCTGGCTGAAAAGAAAAGACAGGAGGAAGAGTTTAGAGCAAAGTATAGAAAAGAAGATTATCAGTAAGGGTAACTAAACAATAAAAAGAGAGAGAAAATAGATCTGATAAATAAAAGCCAAAGAATAAAATGTTGAAGTTAGTACTGCCTTCACAGTAATAACACTGAATGTTAATGGGTTAAATTCCACAATCAAAAGACAAAGGCTGACAGAATGGATAAAAAAAAAATATGATCCATTTATTTGCTTTTTTATAAGAGACTCATGTTAAACCACAGGATATAAACAGTTTAAAAGTGAAAGCTGGAGGGCGGTGCAATGGTGGCTCAGTGGCAGAATTCTCACCTGCCATACCAGTGACCTGGGTTTGATTCCTGGTGCCTGCCTATGCAAAAAAAAAAGTGCAAGGATGGAAAAAGATATTCCACATAAGCAGTACAAAAAAAAGCTGGGGTAGCTGCACTAATATCAGGCAAAATAGACTTTAAATGCAAAGCTGTTATAAAAGACAAGGGACATTATACATTAATAAAAATGGCAACTCATGGAGAAGAAATAACAATAGTAAATATTTGTGTGCCTAATCAAGATGCCCCAAAGTACATGAGGCAAACATTGGCAACACTGAAGGGAGTAATAGACGATTTTAACAATAATAGTGGGAGATTTTAACACACCCTTCTTTTCAATGGATAGACCATCTAAACAGAGGGTCAATAAAGAAATGGAGAATTAAATAACATGATAAATGAACCAGACCTAACAGACATGTATAGAACATTGCACACCCAAACAATAGCATATACATTCTTCTCAAGTGATCATGGATCATTCTCCAGGATAGACCACATACTGGGGCAAAAACAAACAAAAAAAACAGGTTTTAATAAATTTTAAAAGCTTGAAATTATACAAAGCACAGTGACCATAATGGAATGAAGTTGGAAATCAATACCATCCAGAGAACTGGATAATTCACAGATATATGGAGGTTAAACAACACACTCTTAAATAAACAGAGGTCAAAGAAGAAATTACAAGAGCAATCAGTAAATATTTCAAGATGAATGAAAATGAGAACACAACATATCAAAACTTTTGGTATGCAATGAAGGCATGCTGAGAAATGTATAGCCCTAATGCCTAAGTTAAAAAGGAAGAAAGAGCTAAAATCAAAGACCTAACTGCACACCTGCAGAAACAAGAGAAAGAACAACAAATTATTCCCAAAGCAAGCAGAAGGAAAGAAATAAAGATTAGACCAGAAATTAATGAGATGGAGAAGAAAAAGCAAGGGAGAGAATCAATAAAACCAAAAGTTGGTTCTTCAAGAAATCAATAACATTGACAAATCTGATTGGTAAAGAAACAAAGAAGATGCAAATAAAGGAAATCAGAAATGAAAGAGGAGTCATTACTAAACCATTCAATAGAAATAAAGATCATCATAAGAGGATACTATGAACAACTGCATGCCAACAAAGACAACTTAGATGAAATGGGGAATTTCCTAAATACAGGACAACTTAACAATAACTCAAGAAGAAATAGAAGAGCTCAACACACCAATCACAAGTAGAGAGTGTGAATCAAGACCCTACCGACAACAACAAAAAAATAAAACAAAACAAAACAAAACAAAAAAAAGACCCTACCAACAAAGAAAAGCCCAGGACCAGATGACTTCTCAGGTGAATTTTACCAATCATTCCAAGTAGAATTCATACAAATACTGCTCAAATTCTTCCAAAAAATTGAAGAGGGGACACTACCTAACTCATTCTATGAGGCCAATATCACCCTAATAATAAAGCCTGAAAAAGATACTATAAGAAAACAAAATTAAAGACCAGTCTCTCTAATGAATACAGATGCAGAAATCCTCAACAACATACTTACAAATCAAATCCAACAGCACATTAAAAGAATTATTCACCATGATCAAGGGTGTTTTATTTCAAGTAGACAAGGGTGGTTCAACACAAGAAAATAAATTGATGTAGTACACAACAATAAATCAAAAGGGAAAAAACCACATGATCATCTCCATTGACATATAAAGGATATTGGACAAAATTCAGCATCCTTTCTTAATATAAACATTTCAAGGAGGTGCAAGAATAGTTCAGTGGTAGAATTCTTACCTGCTATGTGGGAGACCTGGGTTCGAGTCCCCCCCAAAAAAACAAACAAGCAAAACAAACAAACAAAAATTCAACAAATGATGCTGCAGTAACAGGATATTCACATGGAAAAAGAATGAAATGTGACCCTGCATACAGCATACAAAACAAAACGGAACATTTAGAAAGACAGGAATCAAAGGAAACTTCTTCAACATGATTGTGCTGGTTTGAAAGGAAGTATGCCCCCTAGAAAAGCCATGTTTTGATCAAAATCCCATTTCATAAAGGTGGAATAGTCCCTATTCAATACTGTATGTTTGAAACTGTAATCAGATCATCTCCCTAGATGATGTGATTTAGTCAAGAGTGGCTGTTAAACTGGATTAGGTGACGACATGTCTCCACCCATTTGGGTGGGTCTTGATTGGTTTATTGGAGTCCTGTAAAAGAGGAAACATTTTGGAGAATGAGAGATTCGGAGAGAGCAGAGAATGCTGCAACACCACGAAGCAGAGAGTCCATGAGCCAGTGACCTTTGGAGATGAAGAAGGAAAACACCTCCCAGGGAGCTCATTGAAAGCTGGGTTCAGGAAGCCAGGAGAAGAAGCTAGCAGATGATGCCATGTTTGCCATGTGCCTTTCCAGATGAGAGAGAAACCCTGACTGTGTTCACCACGTGCCCTTCCACTTGAGAGAGAAACTCTGAACTTCATTGGCCTTCTTGAACCAGGGTATTTTTCCCTGGATGCCTTTGATTGGACATTTCTATAGACTTGTTTTAATTGGGACATTTTCTTGGCCTTAGAACTGTGAACTAGCAACTCATTAAATTCCCCTTTTTAAAAGCCATTCTGATTCTGGTGTATTGCATTCCGGCAGCTAGCAAACTAGAACAATGATAAAGGGCAAACAGGAAAACCTCAGTTAACATCCCACTCAATGGCAACAGAATGCAAGCTTTCCCTTGAAGATTGGGAACAAGGCAAGAATGCACAATGTCACCTCTGATATTCAACACTGTGCTAGAAAGTCTAGCTAGAGCAATTAGGCAAAAAACAAAAAAAGGACATCAAAATCGAAAAAGAGAAAGTAAAATGTACCCTGTTAGCAGATGGCATGCTCTTATATTTGGGAAGTTCCGGAATAAAGCAGGGAATGCAAGAGTAGTTCAGTGAAGAATTCTCGCCTACCATGTGGGAGACTCAGGTTCAATTCCTGGTCCATGCACTTCCCCCAACAAACAAACAAAAAGCAAACAAACAGGGCTTCGGGGAAGATGGCAGACCAGAGCGGAGTGATTTCACTCCTGCTCCATGAAACAAGATAGAAGACGGGGAGAAAATGCGCAGGACTACAGACAGGTCCCAGAGTGTGAGTAGTCTAGGAGGTCTTTAGGCAGTTTTGGCAGGGAGAAGTATCGGGGGAGAGAGAGTGGGTCTGGCGAGGGGGATCCTGACCAGGTGGGCCGCAGTGCACCTGGGAGGTGCGATAGGAGGGAACTGACCTTCATCAGGGCTGGGGAAACCTCCCCACGTGGTTGCGGTGGTCAGCGCCTGCCGGGAGCCCAGAGGTAGACCATCGTCCACCATGGGTGAGGCTCAGGATGGGGGGAGGGCTCACCCTAACGGAAAAGCTAGCCAGCAGTCACGGTGTCTGGCAGGCCTGCCAGCGACGTAGATCAGCTGATCCCCAAGTGCTGTCAGCTCCCTGGTACTCCAGCTGGTCAGCTGCCCTGGCTGAGCAGCACCCCCAGCGGACCAGCCCCCCGGTTCAGCAGCACTCTCCCCCCACACACACACAGTGGAGCAGCCCACTTGCTGAGCACGTGGACCTCCAGTCCCTCTAGCCAGGAGGTGTGGGGCTGAGGGAGGAGACTCTGGCAGGCCATCTTCTGGCCAGATGCGGTAAGTGCAGGTCAGCTGCATCAGACAGGGAGGGGAGAGCTTGAGGGAGGAGGGGCCTCACGGTCGCCACCTGCTGGGAAAAAGGGGTAAGTGCAGGCAAGCTAACTCCCTATCTGCCTAAGTCTTTATTTTTATTTTTACTTCATTAAAAAAATTTTTCTTCTCAATATTCCTTTTTTATTTTCCCCCTTTTAAAACATATTCTTTCTATACATTTTTATTAGTAATATAATTGTCTTTTTCATTATTTAAAAATTTTTATAGATATTTAATATTTTACTCATTTTCTATAGTTTATTTCACATATTTTTTTCATTCATTTTTATTATTACTATCATTATTTTTCTCATAAATTTTCTCTCCTTCTGGTGGGCACCAGCCTGACTTCACTCCCAGTATGTCCTGGGGTGAATCCTTTTGATTTTGGTGCATACTGCCGTCAAGATATATTTTGTGGTGGTTCTTGTTTTTGCATTTCATATTTTTATTATATTATTATTTTTATCTCTTTTTTCCTTTATTTTCTCTTCTCATTCTTTTGTGTGTGTGTGTGTGTGCATAGGCTAAGAGTCCACCTTGGGTCTCCAGCATGGTAGTCAGCCATTCTGCTCCTGGAATACCTGTGCATTATCCCCTACATGAGATCTGGACCTCGGTTTGGCAGAGAATAACCGACAAAGTACACAAAGAAACATTCAGCAAAAACTAAGTAAATACAAAACTTTAGAAAAGTGAAGGAAACCAACTTGCATAACAACCATATCAAGATAAGCAGATGCCCAGAACACAACAGAAAATCATAAAACACACGAAGATCCAAGCAGAAATGGGCCAGCCAAATGACAAAATCAAAATTCCAGAGGGGACACAGAATACAGAACAACTGCTCAAGGATAGTTATGAAGAAATAAAGGATATCAGGAAGGCACTTGAAAAGCATAAAGAAGAATTCAAGAGGTTAAATAGAAAAATGGCAGATTTCACAGAAATGAAAGATAGAGTAGACCAAATAAAAAATATTCGGGAGACACATGACAGAAGATTTGAAGAAGCAGAAGGAAGAATAAGTGAGCTAGAAGACAGAACAATAGAACTAGAGTGCACAAAACAACAAATGGCAAGGAAGATGGAAAAAATACAACTAGATTTTAGGGAAATAATTGGGAAAGTTAGTTGAAGATATAATCAGAGAAAACTTCCCAACCCTTATAAAAGACAGGAATATGTACATCAAAGAGGCCCAGCAAATTCCAAATAGAATAAATCCAAACAAGCCCGCTCCAAGACACATACTAACCAGACTGTGAGGTGTTGAAAAGAAAAGAAAGTCCTGAAAGCAGTACAAGAAAAGCAATCTACTACATAGAAGGGAAAACACACAAGACTGACTTCAGACTACTAAAGAGGCACCATGGAAGCAAGAAGGCAGTGGTATGATATTTTTAAGATCCTGAATGAGAAAGGCTTTCAACCAAGAATTTTTTATCCAGCTGAATTATCCTTGAAAATTGAGGGAAAAATTAAAATCTTCAAAGAGAAAGAAAGATTGAGAGAACTAGTCAACAAGAGACCAGCCTTACAAGAAATACTGAAGGGAGCCCCGTCAGCTGATAGAAAGAGGAGAGGAAGGTCTGGAGGAGGGCACAGAATTGAAGAATATGAGTAAAGGTAACTTAAAGGAAAAGAGAGAAAGAAGGAAAATAATATACAGATCTGACAAAAACTTAAGGACAGGGCCACAGTGGCTCAGCAGGCAAAGTTCTTGCCTGCCATGCTGGAGACCTGGGTTCATTTCCTGGTGCCTGCCCATGCAAAAAAAACTAAATTAAACTAAACTAAAGGACAAGATGGTAGAATTAAGAATTGCTTTTACAGTAATTACTTTAAATGTTAAATGTTTATGGACTAAACTCACCAATTAAGACACAGACTGACAGAGTGGATCAAAAAACATAATCCATCTATATGCTGTTTACAAGAGATGCATCTTAGACTCAAGGACACAGTTAGATTGAAAGTGAAAGGATGGAAAAGGATCTTCTATGCAAGCAATAACCAAAAGAAGGCAGAAGTAACTATACTAGGGATGCACGGGTAGTTTAGTGGTTAGAATGCCCGCCTTCCATTCAGGAGATCCGGGTTTGATTCCTGGACCATGCACCGCCCCCCCCCCCCAAAAGAAGTAACTATACTAATATCTGACAAAATAGACTTTAAATGTAAAGACATCATAAGAGAAAAAGAAAGACAGTACATATTAATAAAAGTGGCAATTCACCAGGAAGAAGTAACAATCATAGATGTGTACACTCCCAATCAAGAAGTTTCAAAGTACATGAGACACATATTGGAAGAACTGAAGGGAGCTACAGATATATCAGCAAAAATAGTGGGAGACTTCAATACACCATTTTCTGCTATAGATAGAACAACCACACAGAGAATCAACAAGGAAATAGAGAACCTAAACAATAAGATAAATGAATTAGATCTAATAGGCATATATAGATCATTACATCCCCAAACACTAGGATACACATTCTTCTCTAGTGCACATGGAATGTTCTCCAGAATAGAGCATCTACTGGTACATAAACTGAGTCTTTATAAATTTAACAAGATTGAAATTATTCAAAGCACTTTCTCTAATCACAATGGAATAAAGTTGGAAATTAAAAATCACCAAAGAACCAGAGCTTTCCCAAATATATGGAGATTAAACAGCACTCTTTTTAAAAATTTTTTAATTTTTAAAAATTTTATCAATAGAACCAATAACACACAATATGAACATTCTTTTTTTATCACATGGTTGTATAGTCATTATCATGATCATTTCTTAGAACATTTGCATCAATTCAGAAAAAACATAAAAAGAAAACAGAAAAAAATTCATATATACCATACCCCTTACCCCTCCCTTTCATTGATCACTAGCATTTCAATCTACTACATTTATTTTAACATTTTAAACAACATACTTTTAATCAGTGGGTCAAGGTAGAAATTTCTAGAGAAATCAGTAAATATCTGGAGATGAATGATAATGAGAATATAACATATCAAAACATATGGGGTGAGGCAAAGGCAGTGCTGAGAGGGAAATTTAATACCCTCAATGCCTATATCAAAAAACAAGAGGGAGTGTGAAGGTAGTTCAGTAGTAGAATTCTTCCTGCCATGTGGGAGACCCGTGTTGGATTCCTGGCCCATGCACTTTCCAAAAACAAATCAAACAAAAGAAACCAACAAAAGCAAACAAGCAAACAAACAAATCAACAAATGGTGCTGCAATAATGGGATGCTCGCATGGAAAAATAATGAACTGTGACCCTGCCATACAACATACAAAAAATATATAAGAAAATAAAAAACAATAACAAGCAAAACTTGAGGATTTAACTGCTTACCTGGAGAATTTAGAGAAAAAACAGCAAACTAACTCCGAAGCAAATAAGAGAAGAGAAATAATAAAAACTAAAACAGAAATAAACAAACTGGAGAACAATAAAACAAAAGAAAGAATCAACAAAACTAAAAGTTGTTTCTTTGAGAAAATTAATAAAATTGATGGTTCCCTAGCTAGACTAACAAAGAAGAAAAGAGAGGACGCAAATAAAATAAAATCAGAAATGAAAGGAGTTGTTACTACAGATCATGAAGAAATTTTAAAAAATCATAAGAGAATATTATGAAAACTGTATGCCAACAAACTAGACAACTTAGTTGAAATGGGCAAATTCCTAGAAACACATGAATTACCTACACTGAGTCAAGAAGAGATAGAAGAACTCAACAAACCAGTTACAAGTAAAGAGATACAATTAGTCATCAAAAATCTTCTCAAAAAACAAACAAAAACCCCAGGACCTGATGGCTTCACAGGAGAATTTTATCAAACTTTTCAAGGACCGACCCCAATCCTACTCAAACGCTTAAAAAAAATTTAAGAAAAAAGAATGCTACCGTACTCATTTTATGAGGCTAACATTACTCTAATATCAAAATTGGACAAAGATGATATAAGAAAAGAAAACTACAGAGCAATCTCCCTAATTAACATAGATGTGAAAATTCTTGGCAAGATACTAGCAAATCATATCCAATGCCACATTAAAAGAATTATACATCATGATCAAGTGGGGTGCATACCAGGAATGCATGGGTGGTTCAACATAAGAAAATAAAACAATGTAATACAGCACATTAACAAATCGAAAGGGAAAAAATCACATGATCATATTGATTGATGTTGAAAAAGCATTTGACAAATTCCAGCATCATTTCCTGATAAAAACACTTCAAAAGTTAGGAATTTAAGGAAACTTTCTCAATATCATAAAGGGCATATATGAAAAACACACAGCCAGCATCATACTTAATGGTGAGAAATTGAGATCAGGGATGAGACAAAGATGCCCATTGTCACCACTATAGTCACCACTGTATTAGAAGTACTAGCTGGAGCAATTAGACAGGAGAAAGAAATAAAAGGCATTCAGATAGGAAGGGAAGAAGTAAGACTTTCATTATTTGCAGATGACATGATCCTATACTTAGAAAATCCTGAGAAATCTACAGTTAAACTACTTGAGCCAATAAACAAATTCAGCAAAGTGGCAGGATACAAGATTAATGTACAAAAATCAGTCATGTTTCTATACACAAGCAATGATCTATATGAAGGGATAACTAAGGGAAAAATTCCATTCAGAATAGCGATCAGAAGAAGTAGATATCTAGGAATAAGCCTAACCAGGGATGTCAAGGACTTATACCCAGAAAATCACAAAAAATTGCTAAAAGAAATTTTAAAATGACTTAAATAGATGGAAAGATATTCTATTCTCATGGACAGGAAGGTTGAATATCGTCAAGATGTCAATCCCACCCAAACTGATCTACAGATTTAATGTAATACCAATAAAAATCCCAACAACCTACTTTGAAGACTTGGAAAAACTGGTTACCAAATTTCTATGGAAGGGAAAGAGACCTCGAATAGCTAAAGATAACCTAAAAAAGAAGAGCAAACTGGGAGATCTGTCATTTCCTGACTTTAAAGCTTACTATAAAGCCATGGTGGTCAAAACAACTTGGTACCGGCACAAAGAAAGAAGGACTGACCAGTGGAATAGAATTGAAAGTGTAGAGACTGACCACCAAATTTATGAACATTTGTTCTTGATAATACCCCCAAATACACTGAATTGGGACAGGATAGTCTTTTCAATAATGGGCACGGAAAAACTGGATTTCAATAGCCAAAAGAATGAAAGAGGACCCCTACCTTACACTCTACACAAAAATTCAAAATGGATCAAAGACCTAAATGTAAGAGCCAGTACCATAAAACTTCTTGAACCAAATGTAGGGAAACATCTTCAAGATCTAGTAATAGGAGGTAGCTTCTTAAACTTTACACCTAAAGCACAAGCTGTGAAAGAAAAAATAGACACATGGGAATTCCTTAAGATCAAGAGCTTCTGTGCCTCAAAGGACTTTGTTAAAAAGATGAAGAGGCAGCCAGCTCAATGGGAGAACATTTGGAAACCACATATCGCATAAAGCCTTGATATTCTGTGTACAAAAAGAAATTATACAGCTCACCAACAAAAGAACAAAAAACCCAATTATAAAATAGGCAGAGGAAATGAATAGGCACTTTTCCGAAGAGCAAATACAGGTGGCTAAAAAGCACATGAAGAACTGCTCATCTTTATTGGCTATAAGGGAAATGCTAATTAAGATGACAATGAGTATACCATGCCTATAAGAATGGCTGCTATTAAACAAACAGGAAACTATAAATGTTGGAGAGGATGTGGAGAAATTGGAACATTTATTCACTGTTAGTGGGAATGTAAAATGGTTCAGCCACTGTGGAAATCAGTTTGGCAATTCCTCAGAAAACTAAATATTGAGTTGCCTTATGACCAGGCAATACCAATACTTGGTATATACCCAGAAGAGTTGAGGGCAGTGACACAAAGACATTTGCACACTGATGTTCATAGTGGCACTATTCACAATTGTCAAGGGATGGAAATAATCCAGGTGCCATCAACAGGCAAGTAGATAAACAAAATGTGGTATATATATTTCTAAATATTACATAATATTATGTAGCATTTAGATAAAATGATGTCTCAAAACATATGACAACATGGATGAATCTTGAGGACATAATGCTGAGTGAAATAAGTCAGACACAAAAGGACAGATACTGTATGATTCCATTATTATAACTCTGGTAAAGCTGCCAGTGTTTTGGAGCAGCTAGAAGGAAAAAGCTGAGTTGAGGGCATGGTAGCCCATGACACACTCTGGGAACTGTTCTGTAGCTGCTTGTTGAAGTGTGCTTTGAAAATTACTGCTTTTATTCTTTCTTTCCTTTGTATATGTATTTTATATTTTACAACTAAAAAATGGTTTAAAAAAACTATAGGCAGTTATAGTAATATTAGATAAAATTAATTCCTGAAATCTAAAATTTGAAAATATTTAGTAACATAGTTCATTACTATAGCAAAGTTGATATCTGTAATAACCTTTTTTTTTTTTTTTGCATGGGCAGGCACTGGGAATTGAACCCGGGTCTCCAGCATGGCAAGCAAAAAAACTGCCTGCTGACTCACTGTGGCCCACCCTGTAATAACTTTTTATTTGATATTTTGAGAACGTACCCAGTTTTGAGTTAATCAAATGGTATTTAAGATACAGTTTAATATTTAGAATTCAAGTAACTCTGATATCTGTATTTATAGATTTGTTTCCTTCCTTGCTTTAATTTTAAATTGGTTTATGAAACATATTGTTCAAACAGGCTTTATAATGATCATTTAGATATTTTTTAAATATGCCTATGGATAAGCTAACTTAGATATCCATTTTAGGTGGTTAAGATTTCTATATATTAATTGTAAAAATATTTGCATCTTCATATTTTCTTTACTTCAGGAAAATAAAAATATTTAGTAACATAGGCCAATACTATAATAATGCAGATATTTGTAAGACCTTTCTACTTGATATTTTGAGAACATTCCCAGTTTAGACAGCTGATCTGATGGTATCTAAGTTAGTGTTTAATGCTTAGAATTTAAGAAGTTTGCTATCTGAATATGTAGGTTTTTTTCCTTTTTGCCTTAATTTTAAATTGATTTATGAAACTATGTAAACAGGATTTAAAATGAATATATGGATACTTTATTTAAATATGCCTTATGGTTAAGCTAACAAGATATCCATTGTTGGTGATTCTAAGGTGTATTGTTTGTTTTCTTAAATTAAAAAAAATTAACAACAAAAAAGCAAACAAACAAAAATTCAACAAATAATGCTGCAATACTGGATACTGGAATGGATACTGACATGGAAAAGTAATGAAACAGGATGCTGGCATGGAAAGTAATTTTGTTTATCTGCTTGCCTGTTGATAGCACCTGGATTGTTTCCATCTCTTGGCAATTGTGAATAGTGCTGCTATGAACAAATATACGCCATATACTGTATGGCGTATATTTGTATACGCCATTCAGTATACAAAAAATAAATAAATAATTGCACAAAGTTACTAGACCTACTAAATGAGTTCAGCAAAGTGGCAAGATACAAGATCAACATGCAAAAATTAATATTTTTATACACCAGTAATAAGCAATCTGAGGAGGATGTCTAGGGGGAAAAATAGCAGATACAATCGAAACTAAAATAATCAAATATCTAGGAATAAAAATAAGCAAGGATGTTGTGCTGGTTTGAAAGAAGTATGCCCCCTAGAAAAGCCATGTTTTAATCAAAATCCCATTTCATAAAAGTAGAATAATCCCTGTTCAATACTGTATGTTTCAAACTGTGATTGGATCATCTCCCTGGATGATGTGATTTAGTCAAGAGTGATTATTAAACTGGATTAGGTGATGACATGTCTCCACCCATCTGGGTGGGTCTTGATTGGTTTACTGGAGTCCTATAAAAGAGGAAACATTTTGGAGAAAGAGATTCAGAGAGAGCAGAGAAGAATGTCATATTAATGAGAAGCAGAGAGCCCACAAGCCAGCGACCTTTGGAGATGAAGAAGGAAAATGCCTCCCAGGGAGCTTCATGGAACAGGAAGCCAGGAGAGAAAGTAGCAGATGACGCCTTGCTTGCCATGTGCCCTTCTAACCAAGAGAGAAACTCTGACTGTGTTCGCCATGTGCCTTTCCAGATGAGAGAGAAACCTTGAATATCATTGGCTTCTTGAACCAAGGTATCTCTCCCTGGATGCCTTTGACTGGACATTTCTATAGACTTGTTTTAATTGGACATTTTCTTGGCCTTCGAACTATAAACTAGCAACTTATTAAATTCCCCTTTTTAAAAGCCATTGTGTTTCCGGTATAATGCATCCGGCAGCTAGCAAACTAAAACCGATGTAAAGGATCTATATTCATAGAACTACAAAATATTGCTAAAAGAAATCAAAGAAGACCTAAATAAATGGAGGGACATTCCGTGTTCAAGGATTAGAAGGCTAAATGCTGTTAAGATGCCAGTCCCACCCAAACTGATTCAAAGCAATATCAGTCAAAATAAAAAATGGTGTTTATCAGTTTATAACACGTGGAAAGTATACAGGTGGAAAATAGGATACCAAATATATATACAGGATATCTCAGATACAAACAAACAATAGACTAAAAACATTCAGTATTAGAGAAGAGACTAGAGGAAATTCACTAGGATAATTACAGGGGGTGACAGGGTGGTGGGTTAGTAATTTTTCTTCTTTTCCTCTCCCCCATTTTCTCAGGTGAGAAATATTACCGATTAATTCCTCCTTGTCTACCCCCACTTCTCACAGAAACCTTAAGGCTCTGTTGAGAGTATCCCCGCTTTGGTCCCGGCCTGGCTTTGACTTGTGGGCCCGCCTACCTTGACACATACCTGCCGACTTACCTGTCCCCTCCGCTTCCTCTGCAGAGGCAGCAGACGCCCCTCCACCTTGCTGCCGAGCATGCGCGGCAGGACATAGCAGAGATGCTTCTCGTTGCTGGGGTTAACTTAAACCTGAGAGATAAGGTACCTGTGTTCACTCCCTATCCCCCTTTTAAGCTTCCATGTCGGCTTCTTTGCCAAAGACTAGTATAAATGCCTGCTTCGGTCTCATCCTTTACAGACCAGTTCAAAGCCCGCCTCCTCCAGGAAGCCTTCCTGCCCTTCCACCACCTCTGCCTTCTCTGAACCCTCGGCACTTGGCTCACCCATCTTCTGCCTGCTTGGTTGTTTTCTGTTTCATTACCACCACTGCTGCCCCCATCAGATTGTGAGCTCTTAAGTCATGTGGTTTAGGGGGTCAGTAGAAGAGCAGCATACCAGCACCCCCAGCCCCCTATGTTTGGGACAGAGTGGGGGGAAGTTTCCTGGTAGCCAAGTGGCTACCTCCTCAGGTGAGCAGAGGTGCGAGAGCAGGTGGACACTTGGTGTGAGGCTGGAAGGTCCCAGGCTGGTGAGGGGAAGGGCACTTGCACACTCAGCCCAGCCAGGCCAGCTCTGGGACAGTGTGCGGCAGAGCTGGGAGCAAGGGTCAGTCCCTGAGGCTGGACCTGGGAAGGGCTCCTAGCTCCAAAGCTTCCTAAATTCTAAAGGAACATAAAGGATGGTTGCTGGAATCATCGGTACCTTTTTTCACCTGTGACTTTCCTGCCTCCCTTGTCACACCTAGAAAACCTTTCTGCTCTCCAGCACAACTCCTGGAAACCACTTCCTTAAGGCACGAAGGTCCGAAGTCAGAGCTAGAGGCCACCCCACTTCCTATAGAATTGCCTCCTGACCTGCCTTCTCTGTTTTTTTTTTTTTTTTTTTGCTTATGTGCAGCAAGGAAAAACCGCCCTGGCAGTGGCTGCCCGCAGCAACCACGTCAGCCTGGTGGACATGATCATAAAAGCCGAGCGGTTCTACAGGTGGGAGAAGGTACGGAGAGACGCACCTGGTCTCTCCAGGGTGCCGGGCAGGGGGCTGAAAAAACAGCAGCCCCGGCTCCAGACGGAGCTGGCTGAGACCCAAGCCTTGACCTCTCCCGGGGCCCCTCAGTTGCATGGGTGATAATCCCTGCCATGTTCACCACCACAGCTGTTTGTGAAAAATCAGAAGATGGGCGAGTGTCTAAACCACTCTGAAACAAGGCTGCCTGAGGTTCTGGCCAGAGTGGAGGTGCTACAGGCCGCAGCGCAGCTCCTCGTTGAATGAATGACTGGATGAGTGAATACATGCGTGGGTGAAACAAGGGATGGTGCTGTCTCACTTCCTCCTCCAGGTGATCGGAACTGGTGCTTTGGGTGTTCAGACAACTCTCAGAGCCCAGGAGGAAGGTGTGCTGGTAGTGATTAGCAGTGTCTGCCATAGGACTGGGAAAGAAGAGTGCCTGTGGGATAATAGCCCGTGTTTGCTGCTCCAGTTGTCAGCAGATGGGCGTGGGATGGCAAGGTTTTTTTTTTGGTGTCCTTGAGGGTTGTTTCTATACACAGAAAATAATTTTTGCATTTTCCTTGGTTGGCAAAATAAATATTAAAGTTATGAAGGTTAAAACCTAGTTTTCCTTAAACTTTTAAATTACTTTTATAAATCTTATTTATAGAGCTGGCAAATTTTAACAGTCCCTTTCAAGGGAGCCTCTTATTAACATTTGGTCCCATGCTTAGACGTAGGTCATTGAACCACCTTAAACATTTTAAACCGAATGGATCAAGTTAATATAACAGCTTTTATTTTTAAGCACTTCAAGTGCTTCCTAAATTCTTAAATTATTCTATCAAATCCAAAACATCAAACTCTAAATAAAGTGAGTCTCAAATATCTTTTAACATTCCTGTTGTTTACAAATTTAGTAAACTTCATTTATACCTTTCAAATGAAACTTAGAGTTATCAGTTGCTTGATAACAAATTTCAGTAAAAATCATTAACTATTCTCTTTCTCTCATATGCTAGATTCTGTTCAACATCACAACTCCTTTAATGACAGATAACTCCTAAATGTCATCTCAAAATATTAATATCAAGCATTTGATCAAATAACTCACCTCTGTGCTCAGTTCTAAGCAAACCCAGAGTTCAGTCTCTCCACGCTAAGGCAGTGGCTGCACATTAGAATCACAAATCCCCCACCCCTTTTCCCCAACCTAATTCAATCAGAATCTCAGGGTGGGGCCCAGGTATCAGCAGTTCTTAAGGCTTCCCAGATGATTCCAATGCACCGAAGCAGCTGAGAGCACTGCTCCAAGGAACAGCTCTTACTTCTTGAGGCAATAGCCAAGCTTGCCAGGCCAGCCCAAGACTGCTGACCAGGATGCAAAATTGGAGGTACAGACACCTGGGTGATTTTTCTCACCCTTAGCCTTTTAACAACCAGAAGCCCCCATTCATTTCCTTTTAAGGGATTTAGTCCTTCCTGGGTTTAGGTTGTGCCATCACATAATGCCTTAGTTACCTCCTTGAGGTAGAATTCTGTCACCCCACCCAGATGTCCTCCCTACTTTTTTGGGATTCAACAAATCTAGTGCCCGGCTCTTGGCCTGCCTTGCTTTGAGGTCATTCTGCTGACGTCAGAGAGCACACAGAAAAGAGAGGCCTACCGCCAGAGGAGCTGGAAGGCGTCCCGGAAAAGGGGCACGGGGCTGAGGGGCAAGAAGGGGAGAAAAGCGATTCTGAGGGGAGAAACTGTGGGTGTGCAGCCCTTGCTGGCTCTGGTTCCAGGCTCCGCAGTGGAGGTGGAAGTGGGATACGAGGGGCCTCGCCCTACACAGCCCTGGCCCAGGATCACGAGAGAGCTGGGTAGGGAGGGGATGTTCCCCACACAGCTTCTGCACTTTTGGCCTCTGCCCCCAGGAGCACCTCTCGTGCAGGGACCGCTCTGGGAAGAGCCTGACCTTTAAGCAGGACCATCGGCAGGAAACGCAGCAGCTCCGCTCCATGCTGTGGCGACTGGCCTCCAGGGACCTGCGGCCCCACGAGTGGAAGAAGCTCGCGTATTCCTGGGAGTTCACCGAGGCGCACGTACAGGCCATTGAACAACAGTGGACAGGTACCACCTTGCCTCTTCTCCCTCGAGCTGGGTGCTCAGTTTTCAGTGCGTCTGGGGGAAGAGACTGTGCAGCCCACACCCGGGCGTACAAGGCCAGGAGCCCTCGCCAGCACCCCACCTTCCCCTCCGCCAGACTCCGCCCAGGCCGCGCCTTCCGCCCCACCCTCCCTACCGACCTGCGAAATTCTGCACAAACCAGCCAGAACCGACACCCATCCTGCACTCGCTGAACTGAAGGCATAATGCATACAAATAAAGAGGGCCTGCTGTTGTCACTAATATTGAACATTTATTTGAAAACTTTGGCCCTGGTTCTAAGGCATGACACAGAAATAGAAAAGGGAGCTGTAACTAATACAAAGGAAGAGAAAGAATTCATTCATTTCAGATGCGGTGATAGCTGACATAGGAGAAAGGCAATGGTAAATCTCTTCGCCTTCCCCAACTCTGGGCTGAGCTCAGCTGGCGCAAGGAGAAGGGTCTTGGTACCCCCCCCCCCCCGCCCCGCCCGGCACATTCAGGAGGCTACGGGGAGCATGGGGGCACGGACACGGGCTCAGACCTGGCCGTGGCGACCTGGGGGATTTGCTCCTTCTCCCTCTCTTTCTCCCCACGTCGTCCCCAGGCTCCAAGAGCCACCGGGAGCACGGCCACCGGCTGCTGCTCATCTGGCTGCACGGTGTGGGCGCGGCAGGCGAGAACCCCAGCAAGGTGCTGTTCGAGGGCCTCGTGGCCATCGACAGGAAGGACCTGGCTGGTAAGTGTGTCCCCTGCTCGGCTCCCGCTCTGGGAGTCGCCTGGCCCCCTGGAATGCAGCAGGACCCCTGTGGGCTTCTCGGACCAGGGAGCAGTAAGGCTGGCTCTTGACTTGCTAGATTCCTGGTCCCGGTCCTGCCTTCTCCTGTAGCACGTGGCAGAGCCGTGGCAGGTCACAGTGCCTGCTGGCCTCAGCAGCTGTGTGATGAGGGAGTTGGCCCCAGCTGATGCCCGTGACCTTCACCGCCCCAAAAGCCAGTGATGTCATAACCTCTTCCTCCTTGGCCCTCTATACTTTTTTTTTTTAATCCTTGCCAGTTTGGAGTAAGGGTGAAACTGCCTCTAGGCTTCCTTTTCATAAACATTCAGACATACCGGCCAGAACTGGTTTAATATGACCTGAACCAGGCAGAACTGGTCAAATAAAATTCTCAAGGTCATTTGAGACCCATTTGAGTCTGTTAATCAGAAAATCCTGATTTGTGACTTGGGGCGTCCCGTGGAGTCATCAGAAAAACGGGGTGAAAGCTTCCAGACCTAAGTCCTCATTAGAATCCTCACCCCAATGCTGCTGGCTGGGAGCCCTACGGGGCAGGCTGGGGTACCAGGTCGTCGCCGGTAGCTGTAAAGGCCACTTGAGTTATGAGGCAACAAGGAAAAACATTTAGACCATGTTATTGAGAAGAAAAAGGGAAGTCCCCAGTATGGTGGCTACTCCTCCAGTGCCACAGGCCTGAAGCTCACAGGCAGGTGTGTGGGAAACAGACATTTCAGGGTGGAGGAATGAGGGATGATTCTTTTTCTTTCTCTGAAGTTTTCTTTAAAATTGTTGCATCTTTTTAACACAAACCCTGGCAGAGAATTAAAATATAAAACCAACTCGAGTGAGGCGGAGATTCCGCTGCATGAGGCTATAGGATTCTTCTCTTTTGCAGAAAGCATCAGGAAGAGAGCAAATGCAGACCCGAGTGTCCCCAGGAGGTGCACGGCCATGTAAGTGGAAGGGCCAGGACCACCTGAGTCAGAGGTGACCACCATTTAAGGTCTTTTGACAAAATCACGAGCAGACCTCCGGCTACTTCTACTGAAACACAGCCACGCAGCGGCTGGTGGGCGATCGTTTGTGATCTTTTCCACAAGCTTCGGTGCAGGGACTGCTTCAGGTTTTCTGGGTAATCCCTTCTCACAGGTAAGGTCCTTTGCAACTGGAAGCTCATTTGCACCTCCATCACCTTCACAGGCCTGAGATGCAAGGGGCATTTTTACAGAGAGGACACAGAGGCTCGGAGGGGACACGCAGCTTGCCCGTGTCATGCCACTAATCAGGTGATGGACAGGCTCCAAGCCCTGCGCCCCCCCCAGCCCTGCCCTGGTGGAAGAACCGCCCTCAACTGTTCTCTGGCGTTTATGAAAGCCATGCTCCCCGCACAGCTGTTTCTATCACAAACTTTTTTGTATTCTTGGACAGTTCCAGGAGGCATGCCCTCTCCTTTTTTCTCTCTTGTCTTACGATTTAAAAAAAAATTTTTAACTTTCCATTTTGAAGTAATTTCATACTTAAGAAAAATTACAGAAACAGCCCAAAGAATTTCCAAGTACCCTTTACTCAAGCTTCCCCAAATGCTTCCTCAATCACAGTATGATTGTCAAAACCAGGAAATCAACACTGATAAATTCTTAAAAAAAAAGCAAACTATGGACTATGCAAAAAGACTGGTGGCTGCCTGTGTTTGGGGCTGGGGAGGGAGGGAATAGGTGCAGCAGAGGGGAATTTTAGGGCAGTGCAACTATTCTATATGACACTGTAATGGCAGATATATAACATTATGCATTTGTCAAAACCCACAGGACTGTACAACACAAAGAGTGAACCCTAATGTAAACTATACACTTTAGTTAATGGTCTATCAACGTACCACATGAAAGCAAGGTGTCAATAATAGGGGAAATGGGCTGGAGGAGGGGTGTTTCAGGGGGGTATACAGGAACTCTGTACCATCTGTTCACTTTTTCTGTAAACCCAAACTGTTCTAAATACTAATTCTCTAAGTTGAACAGCAACTAAAAGCAAGCTTACGAAAAACCAAAGACCAAAACTGAAGCTTTGAAATCAACTCATTGTCCAGGCAGTAACCTAATAATCCGAGAGGTTGTGTATTTCACCAGAGGCCTCACGGTTCCCAATGGGATTCTGATCCCCTGCACAGCCCATAGCCTGGGTGCCTGAAGCCCTGCAGGTGAAATGGTAAACACCCCTGCTCTTCCATCCATTTTATCTGGGAAGGGTATTTTGTATCTTCTAATGCTTAGATCATTTACCTGAATGACCTTTGCAAAAATAAATTTTTTTTTTTTTAGACAAAAAAGCAAATTCTTAAATAAAACAGATGTTGAACTCTCTCAAATTCAACACTGGATCCTCTTGTTTGGGGAATTTATGTCAAAACTTTGGCAGATAAGCCGTTAGGAATTGGCTCTGTGTGAGCATAATGTATTTACCACCGCCACTAAGTATTTATTGAGGGTACCTTCTGCCCGGCGGTCTGCTGGGAGTTGGGGTTCAGAGATGAGTAGCCCCACAGTTCCTGCCCCCTAGAAGCTTAGGTTTAGTGGGGGAGAGGGACTTGGGCACCAGCAACTGTAATACGGTGTGGCTAGTGCTATAACCCGGGTGTGTGCAAAGAGCTACGGGACTTATTCTTCCCCAGAGGAGGGTCCGAGCAGCTGAAAGAGGAGGCAGAAGGGGGCAGGGGACACACAAGCAGAGGGCACAGTGGAAGGCACGGAGGTGTGGCCGAAGCCCAGGACGGGTGGAAGGAGGCAGAGAATGACGCAGGAGGGTGCGAGGGTCCTGGCATGCAGCCCCGTGGAAAGGTACTAGAAATCAGTCCCCCAGCCCACAATGAAAAATTTCCTGCCTCACTGTGAGTAAAACCTCTGAACAGGAAGAGCAGACACGCTGTCTTTGGTAATGCACAGCTGCTTTTCCTTTCAGAGTTAGTAGTTTGCCTTTCTCATTGTTTCTCTCCTGGTTTTGAAAATGTATATTCGAACCTCTTTTTCCAATGTATATACTTTGTTCACTGTTAATCCCTCCTCTTTTCAAAAAAAATGCTTGAAATATATTTAAATAGATAATATAAGTTTGCTTATTTCTAGGGCTCTTTCTCTCTCTCTCTCCCCCTGTGGATCCCAAAATGATTTCTGGAAGGGGAGGCAGATTGTATCATATTTCAAAACCATCCCAGAAAAATCTATGTGCTAAGAGCTGAGGTCACCCTCCCACCCCCATTCCTTCCTGTGTGCTGATCTTCAGTAACTGGAAAAGCCCTATTTCAAAATTTCTGAAACTATAGTCTATCTAATTTCAAAACAGAGATCTTCAAAGGTCGATGCAGACCAGAGCTGGTGTGGGCTCCCCAGAGGCTGGATGGCGGTGGGCAGGGGGCGGCTGGCAGAAGTACGATGTGTCACCCGCCCAGTCTGGGAAGGAGGTGCCAAGACAGGGCCGACAGCGAAGGAAGGATCATAGCTTGGAAGAGAGTTGCCAGATCGCTTAAGAGTCGATCGACATGGAAATGTACTGCCCACATGCCCCTTCAAGGGAGAGCCCAGCTGCAGAAGTGATCAGCAGGCGGCCTCCAGCCCCTTTAGGGTCTGCCTCGGCTACAGAGCTGCCTCATCCCAGGTCATGCCCTCCTTGGGGCAGCTAGTGTCTGGGGAACAGGCAGGGCGGGGCATGAGGGCAAGCCATTGAAGCCCCCCACGACTATTCTATTATTGGTCTTTTTTTTTCCTCTTTCCTTTTTTAGCATGGGCAGGCACCGGGAATTGAACCCGGGTCTCCGGCACAGCAGGCAAGAATTCTGCCACTGAGCCACCATCGTACTGCCCTCCACAACTATTCTAATGGACAGTATCAGCTCAGAGCTCCCTGCTGAGGGCCGTTTCGTAATCAGTCTGCATTGCAGTTCAGTGCCTTTCTCTGCCCAATCCGTCTTCATTTCATAGATGCTGATCTTTAATAAACCTCTTGCACTCAAAGCTTCACCTCAGCATCTTCCTCCATTCTGAGACAAGGAGGTTGAAAGAGGAGTTGGTGGTCCAAGATGGCTGTTTCTGGCTGGGGCTCTGAGTGATGCCAGGAACCCAGATAAGGCCAAGAACCAAGATGATGGGGCACAGAGAGGGGCAGGTTAGGGCCGTGGAGGCATGGGTGTGGTCTCGGCTGCAGAAAGCTGGCCACACAGGTGGTGGGCCGTTCAGAGCTGCCTGGCTGCAGCAGTCAGGACGGGAAAGGACAGCCTGCAGTCATCGGGGTGTGGAGCCAAGGAGAGGTTAACGCTGTTACAGGGGTGGGCTTAGGCGGGGAGAATTTGGAAGGACGTGAAGGCAATGTCTATGGTTCATTTCTGCGCCGGTGAGGCAGGGGCTACTGCAATGGGTGTGGTGGCCCTGCCCCCAGGGGCTGCCAGCAACTGAATCCAGACTACAGGGAATTCTACAGGGCAAATGAGCCTGCTTCTTCAACATGCAAGTGGAAAGAAAAAAATAAAGAAGGAAGAGGAACTTATAGTTTAAAAGAGACTTAAGAGACATTTCAACTAAATACAAAGTGGAGGCTTTGTCTGGAACCTGATTAGAATGAGTCAACTATAAAAAGACATTAATGAGGGTGCAAGGGTAGTTCAGTGGTAGAATTCTCACCTGCCATGCGGGAGACCCGGGTTCAATTCCTGGTCTATGTACTTCCCAAAAAACAAACAAACAAGCAAAACAAAAAAAAACAAAAATTCAACAATAACGGGATATTCACATGGAAAAATAATGAAATGTGACCCCACCATACACCATACAAGAAAAAAAAAAGACATTTATGGGACAATTGGCAGATGGGAATACTGACAGAATTACTGGTAAACTTCCAAGTGTAATAATGGTATTATAATTATTTCATCTACTAAAAGTGCTTTTAGGTATATATGTACATATGAAATAATATTGGAAATTCCCTTAAGTAATCCAGTGATGGGGATATGTGGAAGAACTGAGAGTGCAATAATGAGTGGCCAAATAATGAATGGTTATGAGCTGATAATATTTGAAGGTGGGTGATGAGGATAGAGTTTGTATACTATTTTCTCTACTTTATATGTGTTTAGAATATTTCACTGAGGGGAAAAAATGGTATGAACAGTACCTGGCACATAATAGCAGCTCAATAAATGATAGCTACTGTTATTTGACAATGAGCAAACTGAGATTTGAAGAGATTAAGTAACTTACCTAAAATCAGAGACACGGGCAAAAACTACCATCTGCTTCTCAGAAAGCCCTATGCCCGTGCACCCCTGTTGGGCACCTACAGTAATCACAAAGCCATTCACTGAAAATGAATTTTTATTCCAAATGATTGTAATGACGAGAAAGATGACGGCTAAAACCCAACACAATCTGCTTAATTAGAAATTAATACAGTTGATTTATAGGAGGGCAGTGAGGAGAGAGCCTTGGCACTCTGATACTGGTTATAACCGAGGAAGCATAAAAATAACCAATGCCCTCCTAATATACAATCAGATCTGCAGCATTTACAGCAAACAACACAAAAAGAAAGACACACAGAAAAAGCGAACAAAAAATAAAGAGAAAAGAAAGGAGGGGAAAAAACCCATGAGATTCCAAACCTAAGAAATTAACATCCACGTAAGAACACAGTGGTGAAGACTTCTGGTAGCAAAATTGTCACAATTTTGAAAATGGGAGTCTTCAAAAGCTTAAAAAAAAAAACACAAAAAAAAAACCTGAAGCGGGAACAGTTGTGCTGGCTCAGGAGAACTGCCACCCGTCGCGAAAGATGACAGTTGTCCTACTCCTGAACGCGAGCTGACCGGGGCCCGAGTGGCGGCACCACAGCCCTGGCTGGAGGGACCGCGTGGTCCCAGCTCCTCCCCAGCGGGGCCCGGCTACTGCTCTTCCTGCGCCACGCCCAGGGCGCCCTTCTGCACCTCCAGCTCCTCCGCACTGACCATCGATGGGACAATGGCCGCGTATTTGGTTCCGTGGAATTGCAGCAAATGTATCTGTAGAAATGTACAGTGATCACTTTAAAGGGCTGCGTTACAGAGCATGATATGTATTTTGCCTTATGTGAAAAGTTCGGTGAGAAAAAGTCACCATAGTATTCAGATGGTTTAGACGTCTCAAACTGCAGAGTAATACATGCTAATTAGAGAAAAATTGGAAAACACAGGAAAGACAAAGGAAAATTTCTGAAAACCACCTATATTTCTATCATCTAAAGAAACCACTATAGCCATAGTCACTGTTGTGTTTGTGTGTATGTGTCTTTTTTTAAAGCACAGCTCTGCCCAAACTACACATGCAATTTGGGATCTTTTTTTTTTTTTTCTCACTTAACATGTAACCAGTCTCTCCAGGCTCCTACAATTTTTTCAAAACATCTTGAATGGCTGCACACTGTCCCACTGAGTAACAATGTACCATTTTCCTCTGCCGCAAGTTAGGATCTTCCAACCTTCAGCTGTTATGTTTAACACCTCGATAAATATCTTTGGCATCAAGGCTTTGTATATTTAGAAGCCTTTCTTTAGGATACATTTCCACATGTGGGTGGCTGGTTTGTTTTTTTTACGGCTCTTGATACTTCCTTGCCAAACTGCCATGACAGTCACTTCTCTGTGCTACTTCTAATATCCATTCAGGTAAGGGAATGACGAGGAATTGCCTTATTATAGCTTTGTTGTTTCTGTTGTTATTTAATCCATTAAAAATAGATCAAAAAGGGAGTGCAAGGGACTCATATGTCCCATTCCAGGTCCGGCGTTCTGTTAGGACTGAGTTCATTGTGTCTGGGAGGCCACATCTCCCATGCCAGCTACCCCAAAGGGCAGAGGTGGGCTTCTGACAGTGGGCAGACTGTCACATGGGTATCTCTCACACCCATTTGAATCCCCCTATGTGCCGGCTTGAAATGATTATGCACCCCAGAAAAGCCATATCTTAATCCTGACCCAATCTTATGGGGCCAGACCAATTCTTTAGGGTGGCAAGTTTGATTGGAGGGTTTTCATGGAGATATGACACACCCAGTTGTGCGTGTGACTTTTTGATTAGATGGAGATGAGACTCTGCCCATTCGAGGGGGTCTTGATTAGTTTAATGGAGTCCCTTACAAGGGGTGACATTTTGGGGGAAGCTTAGATGTTTGGAGATCAGTTGGCTTGAGAGCCCACATAAGACCCAGACATTTGGAGATGTAGAAAGAAAGCACAACCAGGGAAACTCTTCAAAAGCGGAAGCAAAGACCCCAGCAGATGCCAGCCATGTGCCTTCCCAGCTGACAGAGGTGTTTTGGACCCATCGGCCTTTCTTGAGTCAAGGTATCTTTCTCTGGATGCTTTAGTGTGGGCATTTTTACTGCCTTAGAACTGTAAACTTGCAACTTAATAAATTCCCTTTATAAGAGCCAACCCATTTCTGGTACATTGCATTCCAGCAGCATTAACAAACCAATACAACCTATAAATGATAAAAGTAAAACCTCAGTGGTAAGAAGGACATTGTCTGTATTTTAGAACTTCACTTACTCTGTGAGACCAAAGGGAGAGGGGTTTATTTGTCCAAAACCTAAATTTTATGTAGCACGTCATCTAACTCAACCTGTTTGGAGAGATCATTTAAACAATCCAAACGCTGGGAATGAGGACTTGTATTTCTGTATACCTTAATGTTGTGCCTGGATATATCAAGAGTATGTTGAATGAATAATTAAAAAGTATTGGCAGAGTCCCTTGAGGGACGGGAGAAAAAATTTGGAACTATTAAACTTTACCACCAGGGAAATCCCTGATACTCTGTCAAACATTAGGGACTCCCCAGTCAATAGGCCAAGCCCTTGATAAATAAGCTTGTGGAGCTTATTTATGTAGCGGAGAAGCCAAGCCTACCTATAGCTATGCCTAAGAGTTATTTCCAGAGGACCTCTTTTGTTGTTCAGATGTGGACTCTCTCTAAGGCCAACTTTGCAAGTAAAATCATTACCCTCCCCCTACATGGGACATGACATCCAGGGGTGAAAGTCTATCTGGCAATGTTGGTTATGACACCCAGGAATGAGCCTGGCCCTGGCACCATGGGATCAACAATGCCTCTCTGACCAAAAGGGGGAAAAGAATTGTAAAAAAATAAGGTATCAGTGGCTGAGAGAGTTCAAATAGAGTTGAGAGGCTATTCTGAAGGCTACTCTGATGCAAGCTGCAGCTAGGTATTGCTATGTATCATGGTTTGCCAAACCCCAACCAAAATCATTCCTGCCAACCCTAAAGAACACCTACAGCTTTATCTGAGATTCCACAAAGGTTCCATGCAATATAACTACTTCTCAGAAACCTACAGCCTCCAGATGGGTTCCTAGGCCTGTTGAGTCCTGAAGCCTTAACATCATCTAATTCTATCTCTCTATTCCATATTATCAATAGCCTCTTCCAACATGAAAAAGTTAGAATGGGCATACCCAAATACCCCTAAAGATTGGAAGAAAAATAAAAGGAGAAGGTGGAGTTATAACAGACAAGACCGGATTTAACATATGATTATGACTGCTGATTCATTATATTGATATGTTTTTTAGTCTCCAGTGTCTTGGAGAAGTCAGAGGAAAAAACCTAAAATTGTGGAACTGTAATCCATACCAAACTCTGAAATCTGTTCTATAACTAATTGTTGTGGTGTGCTTTGAAATTTATTGCTTTTTTGTATATATGTTACTTTTCACAATGAAAAGAAAAAAAAGAAGCTAAAATAAAAAGAATCTATGAAATAAAGCCAAAAGGGAAATATTTCCAAACTCTATATTGTACAATTTAAAGTTTGTATTCAGCTTTGTAATTTAACATGTATTTTTTTCCTACCATGTCTCATAAAGTTGTATGAATTAGAAGCTATGCGGGTGTTTAACATTTTGCAATGGCTGAATAAATGCTGGTGTTCCTTTCTCTGATCAGTCCCTCCTCAAACCATCTCCACTAATTTTATGAAACTCCCACTTTACAGTAAACAAACCTGAGGCACAGAGAAGCAATGCCCACAAGAGCTAGAAACTTCAGTCCACTCCATGAAGCCCAAAGCCGAGGCTCCGAGCAGTCAAACCCAACACTCTTTCTAGAAAATGACCCTTACCTAGAACCTGGCCCTGGAATGTTTAGCCCCATGCCAGCTTTATAACTATGATAGTTTTTTTTTTTTTTTATTACAGCCTATGCTTCTGATGTTTGCAAAATAAAATGTTCTTAATCTCACACATACAAAAAAGGTAAACCACCTCCATCCAATCAGTATCTCACTTCTACAAAGAATGGAACTCCTGATTCCACCATCCAAAAAAAAAAAGCTTTATATTTCAAACCATACATTTTGGGTTCAAGCTGGGACCTACCTGTACATAAAGATTCACCTCTGCACTTCGGCACAGGTATGGGAAATTGCCCCCTGTTTTAAGGTGAGCTCTCCGGGCATTAGGGTATAGTTTGTACATTTCTTCTTTAGCTTCAGTTGAAAGTGCACTCTGGTCAAACACCTTAAGAAAAACAAAACAAAACATGAGGCTGAGACCTTCTGGCATTTTAATGTGTTTTATTCACGTCTGGAAAGTTTTATCCCAAGTATTCCTTTCTCATGAAGAGAGAATGCTGAATCCCCATGAGGGCAGAGCTACCTCCTGGCACAATCCCTTGTCGCTTCTAACTCCAACATGAGACATGAGCTACAGATTTTGCTGCCAAATGTCTCTTGCCTGCTTTGGGGAAAAAGTTTCTGTTGTGAATTTCTCATTTCCTCAAATGTAGCTGACTAAATTAACAGAATATTAATACTAAACAATCATGATTGAAAATATCAATTAATTTCAAAGAGATCACAAAACCCCAAAAGAACTTGTTTTATTATTAGTTAACAACAATTACATAAGTAGTATATGCTCAATGAATAACATTCAGAAACATTTAAAGAGTCAAAGATAAAAAAAGTTCAAGTCCTTTCCTGGAAGAGCCAATTATGAGCAACTTAGAGCACACAATTCTAGACATTTTTCAATGCCCATGCAAATTACGTCTATGCACAGAGGAAAAAAGTTTTTCAAAAAGTAATTTAAAAGTAAGGAGCAAGTTTTTGTGCGACTTAGTAGACCTTGTGGAATTCTCAATTCTCCATCTGCATGAGGTGTGTGGTAGTTAGATTCAGTTGTCAGCTTGGCCAGGTGAAGGCACCTAGTTCTATGGCTGTGGACATGAGCCAATGGTATGTGAACCTCATCTGTTGCTGATTACATCTGCAGTCGGCTAGGAGGCATGCCTGCTGCAATGAATGACTTTTGATTTAATTGGCTGGTGCTTAAATGAGAGAGCTCAAGGTAGCACAGCCCAAGCAGCTCAGCATACCTCATCTCAGCACTCGCAGCTCAGCCCAGGCCTTAGGAGATGCAGAAAGGAATCATCCTGGAGAAAGTTGTTGGAACCCAGAGGCCTGGAGAGAAGGCCAGCAGAGATCATCCTGTGCCTTCCCATGTAAGAAAGAACCTCAGTGGAAAGTTGGCCGCCTTTCCTCTGAAGAACTAACAAAATAAATCCCAGTTTACTAAAAGCCAATCCATCTCTGATGTGTTGCATTTCGACAGCTAGCAAACTAGAACAAGGTGACTTCTGCTTGTTTCCCAGATGTGTAATAACTAAAGTACAATATCTATTGATGAAAATAGCAAAAATACCCCAAAAAGGGTAAGGAATGCCACTTTTGTTAAAATTTGTATTTTAATGGTGTTATTCCTGCCAGAAAAAAAAATCCAGGATATGCCATAAAGAGATTATTTTCTGAGAAAACTTGGGGGAAAGGGAGGGGAGGGAAGCAAAGGCAGCATTTGAAGAGACACATTGAAAAGTTAAAAGTAATTATAAGGAGAGTCTTGACAAATACATTTTAACAGGTAAAGCATCTATTTTAATTAAAAAGGGAGCTTACATCCATAATGGTAACAGGGATGTCCCGAATTTTATGAGGCTCCACGTAAGAATTCTGACAATTCAGGGTAAGTCTTGAGGCCAGTTCGCTCTGACCCAAACTTTCCAGCTGCAGGAAGAAACACAGGCAAAGTTTTTAAATTAATTTTGTTTTTCACATTTATATTAAGTCCACCGACATTATCTGTGCTTGCAGAGGTGGCAGCATGTGGGATGGGGCCACACAGGTCACCAAGGAGGAAACGGAGCTTTTGAGAAGCATGAATGGGGCCTCTCAGGTGGGGGCATTTCTCCATTCCGGGAACCCAGGTAAGGCCCCACAGATGGAACCCCGCCTGCCACAGCCCTCAGCCGGAAACCCGCCTTAACCTGCCGCCTGGGGGCAGCAAGCAAGCCAATTCTTTTTTTTAAATATTTTTATTGAGAAATATCCATACACATAGTCTAACCATATTATACAATCAGTGCTCACAACATCATCACATAGTTGTATATTCTTCACCATGAACGTTTTTAGAGCATTGGCATCACTCTAGAAAAAGAAATAAAAAGAAAAAAGCTCATACATCCCATACCCTTTACTCCTCCCTCTCATTGACCACAAGTATTTCAATCTACCCAATTTATTTTACCCTGTATACCCATATTTATTTATTTATACTTATTTTTAATTTTTTTATTCATTTGGATAAAAGGAGCATCAGACACAAGGTTTTCACAATCACACAGTCTCATTGTAAAAGCTCTGTCATTATACAATCATCTTCAAAAATCAAGGCTACTGGAATAAAGTTCAACAGCTTCAGGCACTTCCCTCTAGCCTCTCTAATACAGTTTAAATATAAAAAGGGGATACGTATTTAATGCATAAGAACCACCTCCAAGATAACTTCTCGACTCTGTTTGAAATTTCTCAGCCACTGAGGCTTTATTTCGTCTCATTTCTCTCTTCGCCCTTTTGGTCAAGAAGGCTTTCTCAATCCCATGATGCTAAGTCCCAGCAAATCCTGGGAGTTCTGTCTTATGTTGCCAGGGAGAATTACACCCCTGGGAGTCATGTCCAACGTAGCAGGGAGTGCAGTGAGTTCACCTGCTAAGTTGGCTGACAGAGGCCACATCTGAGCAACAAAAGAGGCTCTCAGGGAGTGACTCTTAGCCATAATTAAAAATAAACCTATAAATAGGTTTGGCCTGTCATTTGCAGGAATAAGCTTCATAGAGGTGAACCTAAGATTGAGAGCTCAGCCTATTGAATTGGTTGTCCCCACTGAGTGGGCCAATTCTTGAAGCTCAAAGGTGACTGATAAACATTTAAGAGTTCTTAGGGCTGGAGGAGACCTCAGAAATCACCTACCTCAGTGGTTCCTAAATGCAGACCTGGTACATGAGAACCTGAGGGCAAAGGGTGGGGGAAGAGGTAAGAGTCCCCATGCCCAAGTCCAGGGATTCCAGTTCAGATGGTCTTGTGTGGACCCTTGGAATTTGTATTATTAAAAGCTTCCCCAAGTGATTCTGATGAACAGCTGGTATGGGAGGCACTGATTTAGCCCAGCCCTAATCAGCAGCAATATCTGTTCTGTGTATTAAAGTTAACTTGGAAGACTGCTTAACAAACACCCCTAATGTACACTGAGTGAAACAGATCTGTCCTCAGGAACCAAGCCCACGTGAATATTTCCAATACACATTTCTCTGCCCCAGTGCCATTCGCCTTACCCTGTCTACCATGAAGTCGATGGCATCAGCCATTATAGGGTCCACTGGCCCAGATGAAAAATTTCCAAGGACTATTTTTTTGAGCATAAATGCTGGCATCAGCCAAAAGCTGTAAAACAAAGGCAAAGATCTAATGATTTAAACGTCCCAGATTATATATAAATGGCAAAAGTACATTGACGCCTTATGTTAGCCAGGTACTCGGGATCCAAAGTTAAAAAGACCCAGTCACTTCCTTCAAAAAGCTCAGCATTTAGCTTTCATACACTTTCCCAAGCTCCCGGAGAATTATGGTTTCATATGATCAAACTTCCAACTGAGGCTATGGAATTACTTTAAGTGAAATTTCAAAATACCCTTCAGAAATAGACATACTGATTATTCCAGTGGTTAAAGTATTTCCTTTGGAAAACCAAACACCTAGAAATTCAGGCTATCACCTTTCGATTGATATTTCAAAATATTTCAAAATAGTAAAATGAGGGGTTACCACACCTCCTAAAATTTGCTACTATTAGATTCAACCAGGCTAACAGAAGGCAATTCAATCTTTATGGATTTTTATACATGATCTTTAGTTGATATTTATTCCTTTAACTTCAAATGTTGTGGGCCATAATGTAGGTTAAGCACAAATTTCTCTAAACTTATGCTGAAAATTACCTCCAAAAGGTATAGAAAACTTTCTGTTGTATATCCTCAAAAGAACAGCTTTGGTAGAAGTTGAGCTATCCTTGCAAGCCCCAATGGGTTATCTTCCAATTAACTTTCTAGGTTCTCTCACACCTCCCACTGCCTTATCCTCTAAAGGCGATGGCGCCTGCATGCTCTGCGAGGGGAGGCTCATGTTGACCTTTCTCGCCACTGCACCCTCAATCTGGGATCCAAGGTGGGTTCTCAGATGTTTAATAAACAGGAGCTGATATGCAAACGTACAAACAAGGTGGGTCACCCTTGGCTTCTGACAGTTCAAAATACAAATCTCATCAAAATAATCAATAAGCTTAGTGCACCATCTGTGGCAAACTACCTGTAGCTAATATGTATGAGAAATTGTCACTGAGTGAATAAACTACTGTGACAACATCAGGAAAAGGCCTAAAAATATCAGAGTTCAATCTTAAGTAGATTGTGAAAAACACGGAAACAATGCTTATCTATAACGCTATTTGAAAACCAAGTCAGTCACAAAGATATGCTTGTTATTGGACCTGTTTTGGGAGTCGAGTCTAGGCTTACAGGATTTAAAGAAATGCATGTTAAACCAGCTTTAAGGCACGATTAGAGCCTTATCAACCTAAACTGGTAAAATCAATGAGTGGATGGTTCTGAGGAAACAGGCACCCCACTGGTTGCACCAAAAAGCACTTTTCCCCTTTCCATCTCCCTGAAAAGCAACCAATATAACTGTCCTGGAATAGAGAATGGCTCCTGCTGGCCTGAATGCTCTGGTTTTTCCATTTGGGGGAAGAAATCTCAAAAAATTTACAACAAAACATGTGTAGAACATGGGAAAAGTTAATGGCCTAATGAATTCGCATCAGCCAATACACAGACGAGTTGATACAAAACAATAAGTGGAAGAAATAGAGTACAATATTAGTCATATATGCACCAAAGAGAAACCATAAAAGCATAAGCATGTATATTAAACAAGATAAAAAAATTAAAATTTAGAGTAATGAAAATAACTTAATTTGAAATTCATTCAGTTCTTTTTTTTCTCCAAAGGTGGACTGTTCCTAGAAAAAGATATAATCTTCCCTCTCTAACAGCACCAAAAAATCCCCAAAACCAACATTTTCAAATTTCCAGTGAACAAAAATAATTAACACTTGGCCTATTGATTACGTTCTTACCTGTTTGCAGTCCAGGTTTGGTTAAAGATAGAGGTGTCACTGAAGGAATTACAGAGAATGAGGGAATGAACTCTGGGAGACTTGTGAGTGTATTCAGCAAATTTCTGGGCCAAAAAGCCTCCCAGGGAAGCCCCAAAAAGATGAACCTAATTATAAACAAACACAAGGAAAGTCCTAAAACACTGATCAATCCTAAACACAGGTAACAAAAAAATTTTTTTTTAGTTATCACCAAGCATAGAATATGTCATCACTAGCTAACAGACTGAAATATCTACAGCAGTTAAGAATTTAGAATATGTTATACACCCTGTTAGGAAAACAATACAACTGTGCATCAAAATTATATGTTATAAAAATATTCACAGATTGTATTATAGAAAATGAAACCACTAAGTATGTTTAAGAAAGTTATGACCCAATAATTCCACTCCTGGGCATACATCCAAGAGAAATGAAAACATACATCCTCAGAAAAACTTGCACACCAACATTCAGAGCAGCGTTATTCATAACAGCCGCAAAGTGGAAACAACTCTGATGTTCATCAACTGAGAAGTGGATGAAAAAAATGTGTGTGATGATTAAGTTCATGTGTCAACTTGGCTAAATTATAGTGTCTCGTTTGTTTGGTCAAGGAAGCACTGGTCTGGTCATTACTCTGAGGATATGTTGTAGATTTAAATCATCATTCAGTTAATTGCATCTACGGCTCATTACGTCTATAACCAACAAAGGAGATGGCCCTCAGCAAGGAGAGAAGTCTCATCTAATCAGTGGAAGGCCTTAAAGGAAGAACTGGTGATTTCAGCAGTCAGAAAGAAGATTTTCTATCTTACTTCAGCCAGCCAGCTTTTTCTGAAGAAATCACTGAAACCTTCCTTGGAGTTCCCACTGGTGGCCTGCCCTATGGAATTAGTACCTGCTGGTCCCCACAGTCACATGACTGTAATAAATCTGTAATAAATCTCATAATACAGACACACACACATCCTGTCGGTTCTGTTTCCCTGGAAAACCTTGACTGATACAATATGGTATATTCATGCAATGGGATATTATTCAGCCATACTGATATATGCTACAACATGGATTAATCTTGCAAGCATTATGCTAAGTAAAATAAGCCAATCACAGAAAACCAAATGTTGCATGATCCCATTTAATATGAAGTGTTCAGAATAGGCACATCTATGTGAGAGGAAGTAGATTACTATTTGCTTAGGGCTGGGAGGGGGTTGGAGAGAAATGAGGTGTGACTGCTACATGAGTACAGGGTTTCTTCTGGGATGATGAAAATGTTCTAAAACTGGTTGTGGTGACAGTTTTAAAATTCTGTGAAAATATGAGAAATCTTTGAATTGTACACTGTGGTAATTTGAAGTTGTTTGTGCCCCCAGAAAACATGTTCTTAAATTTAATCCATTCCTGTGGGCGTGAAACCCATGGCAAGTAGGACCTTATGATGAGGTTACTTCAGTTCAGGTGTGTGCCATCACAATCAGGCTGGGTCTTAATCCTATCGCTGGATCCTTTATAGGAGAATCAAATTCAAACAGAGATAGAGAGAAAGCCACAGGAAGCAAGAAGCTGAAATCAATGAAACCCAGAAGAGAAGGGAGAGACCATGAGATACCGCCATGTGCCTTGCCATTGTGACATGGAAACCAAGGACTGCTGGCAGCGATCTTCAGAAAGAAAGCATCGCTTTGATGATGCCTTGATTGGGACATTTTCCCAGCCTCAAAATCCTGAGTGAATAAATTCCCATTGTTTATTGTGCTGGTTTGAAAGGAAGTATGCCCCCTAGAAAAGCCATGTTTTAATCAAAATCCCATTTCATAAAGGTAGAACAATCCCTATTCAATACTGTATGTTTGAAACTGCAATCAGATCATCTCCCTGGATGATGTGATTTAGTCAAGAGTGGTTGTTAAACTGGATTAGGTGACAACATGTCTCTACCCATATGAGTGGGTCTTGATTGGTTTATTGGAGTCCTATAAAAGAGGAAACATTTTGGAGAATGAAAGAGATTCAGAGAGCAGCACCACAAAGAAGAGAGTCCACGAGCCTGCAACACTTGGAGATGAAGAAGGAAAATGCCTCCCGGGGAGCTTCATGAGACCAGAAGCCAGGAGAGAAAGCTAGCAGATGACGCTGTGTTCGCCATGTGCCCTTCCAGCTGAGAGAGAAACTCTGACTGTATTCACCATGTGCCCTTCCACTTGAGAAAGAAACCGTGAACTTCATTGGCCTTCTTGAACCAAGGTATCTTTCCCTGGATGCCTTAGATTGGACATTTCTATAGACTTGCTTTAACTGGGACATTTTCTCGGCCTTAGAACTGTAAACCAGCAACTCATTAAATTCCTCTTTTTAAAAGCCATTCTGTTTCGGGTATATTGCATTCCAGCAGCTAGCAAACTAGAACATTTATGCCAAAGCATTTCATGATATTTGCTTACACAGTCTGGAAAACTAAAGCATACATATTCAAAGGGTAAAATGAATGGCATATGAATTATATTGCAATAAAGCTGTTACGAAAAGAAAACACCAGGCTTTGCAATATAAATATTATATTAAAATTACATGTAAGTAGTAAGTTTCAGGGTACTTACTTTATCTAATTGTAGATGATCTAAAAGTTTTCTGAATCCATCACAGAATTCAAGATGGTCCCAATAAACTGGATACTGCAACTGAAATAAAAACAATATTTTTAATCTATTTTTAAAACTGTAAAAGTAAGATAAAATGCAACTCTTATAAAGCTGAAAAATTTAGGACTCACACAGTAGCATTTCTCATTTGTTCAAGCTCTGCTCCCTATTCAAAATACATGAAAATAAACTCTCACTTGCTCCTAAACTTCATAGTTCACATTTTACCTAACAGATCATTTAAGAAAGAATAAATAGCTAAGTAAGCACTCTCCAGTGACATCACATGATTAACAATTTGAATTCACGTCAACTTCTTTTCCATACACCTGAGAAATCCTGAGATTCAAGGGTGTAGAGCAGAACCACCCAAATAAAAAAATACTGCTATCCCTTAAATCCAATTTCGTTTTAAGTTATGGCTTAGAAGAACTGGAAATAAAATCTGTTTGAAGGAGAGCGTGCTTTCCTTTTGAGAGTATTCCTTTAAGGGAAAGTTCAATAAAGCTGTTTCTTTTTTTTTTTTTGTCCCTCTTCTTTTAACTGACTTAATCTGTGACAAAAAAAGGGGGGCGCTTGATCTTAAGTGGCTGGTTTAGTTATACTAGAGATGAGGAGGAAAAAGAAGTAACAAGTCACTAACTCATTTCTAGGGGACTTGGCTTGTCACTTAAAAATTCCCATCTCTTTATATATATAAAACCCATCTGAATGGCTTGTTGTTTTAAGCACTTAAATCCACTGTGTCTTTGACAAATCACTGGAATAAGTACTGCCATATAAATTTTGCCAAGGGATAATTGTACATTTTGATGTAATATGTTACTTTTATTAATCAAATTTCCATTTGCGGATAAGACTTGCAATGGACAACAGACTCTTTCTAGCAGAAAACTTCAGAATTTAAGACATGTAATACCCTAAAACAAAGGGGATGATATTTCTATGAAGCCTTTAATTTAAAAATATGCATGTCTTACATAGGGTGATAAAACTGTACGGACACACACACATCAGTAGAAGTAAAACTGGGGAAATCGGCACAAGATTGGGTTTGTATAGATGTCAGTATCCTGGCTGAGATATTAGACTATAGTTTTGCAAAATGTTACCATTGGGATCAATTGAGCAAAGTGTAGAAGGGATCTCTCTGTATTATTTCTTACAACTGCACAGGAATGTACAATTATCTCAATCAAAATTTAGATAAATTAAAAAAAAAAAAGACCCCTGCCTTTTAACTGCTAGATACTAATAAATATCTAATAAGAGTTTCTTTATGGGGTTGAGCATTCTGATCTAATCTTGATGACAAAGTAATTTCAAAGACACTGTAGGCCTTTTCTTGAATCACCATCCAGCTGATAGACTAGGGAAAGCCTCCGGCAAGAAGCCCAATGGCAAAGAAGAAATCCGTGCCAGGAGGCAAGGCTCTGGTGACCGGCAGTTTAGAGAAATAAACGAGCTGTTAGCTTCATCTATCACTGTAGCATTCTCAAGTGGGACAGTCACCTGGGGGAGTGGGAAGGGGGCTACAAAGTCCCCCCTCCCTGGCTGATCAACAGCAGCCACTGAAAATGTACTGTTGTGGGTCTTAGGCTGCTAGAATGTGGGCAGCTACCACCTTGCTCTCCCGGAGTTCCCTTACTTGAAGAGGAATTATGGGCAGCCTAGAACAAGGGAGGATCACGCTGCAGAGACGTGAACATGCCACATGGGGAATGATGGCTAAAAAAACTAGCTAGAGAATAGACCTGGGGAGAAGGCAGCTGATGATAACTATTTCGTGTGCTCCCCCACCCCCACCCCACCGCTGGTGGTAACTCCTGCAGGATTTTCAGTTATCTTCCAAGAGCATAGAGAGCTGACCCACATTCTCTCTCCTTTAGGCAGTAAATAAGATGTATGACAACAGCAATATTCCTACCAGGGAGGGCCACTGACATTTTACTATTTCAGGTCCCAGAAATGACAGCAAGCTCCAAAGCACTAAAGAAGAATCTCTTTCCTTCCTTGGCAGTTAGGAGATGAGCCTCGATTGTTGTTACACAGTCAAGTTGTGCAAAAAAATCAATCACAAGCAACAGTGTCTTCTCTACCCACACTTTTCTCCCAGAGAAAGGGAGTCAAGAATGACCAGTGACCAGAAACCTACAACCTCCAGATGGGTCCCTGGTCCAGATAAGTCCTGACACCTAGCCCAGCCTCTCCAGAACATCAGATAGTTCCATCTCCCTACCCCATATTAGTGACAGACCCTCCAATATAAAAAATTTAGAATGGCCATAGCCCAAACACCCTAAAGAGAGGGATGGAAAGATCAAAGGTGATGGTGGAGTTATGAAGAGAAGATAGGATTTAACAAATGAACATGAATGCTGAATCATTAAATTGATATCTCTTTTAGTCTCCTGTATTTTAGAGCAGCTAGAAGTAAAAACCTAAAATTGTGAAATTGTAACCCATGTCAAAGTCCGAAATATGTTCTACAACTAATTGTGGTGCTGTGCTTTGAAATTTATAGCTTTTTTGCATATATGCTATTGTTCACAAAAAAAGAAGGAAAAAAAGTCAATTGTGATGATAATAAAATATTTAAGCCCTCTAGCCTCCTATACTCTGGAGCAGCTAGAAGGAAAAATCTGAGAGGATCGTATGGTAGCCCGTGACAAACTCTAGGATCTGTCCTGTCACCACTTGTTGAAGAGTGCTTTGAAAACTATTGCTTTTTTCTTTGCTTTGTATTTGTTATATTATACAATAAAGTTAAAAAAAAAAAAATAACCAGAGAGAATCTAGATTTAGACCAAACTCAGCTATAAAATAAAAATTAGAAACAAAAAAATTCTTAACCAAATGCTAAGGATCTGAGCTAATTAATGAATTTTACCATAAATGTCAAAGATTTGAGCAAGCTTTGGGTCACCTGAATGTTACAAGATCCATTTGTTGTTTCATGCTCTACATCCGGCTCCTCAGGAAGCTGTGATGTAATAAAACAAGGAGAGGAAACGAGCCAGAAGGCCAAGCTGGACCCCTCTCTCCACTGCTTGCCGGCTGTGTGACCCGTGGAGGTCGCAAAAATTACCAGGACCTCAGTTTCCTCTTCTGTAAACGAGGACAATGCTTCCTACCATTCAGAGTTCCAGAAGGTGGAAAATGCATGGAAAAGCTGGGTGTGGAGAAGGCTTCCGACAAAGGTGTGTTCTCTCTGACTCTCAGTACATCTGCGCACTGCCTTCTCTTGAAGCGCTTCATTTCATACTTCAAAATAGGACAACAGCCTCCTACCTCACTAACAAGTGAGGTTACCCGGTGACTGTGGTCAATCAGAAACAAGCACACACACAAAAAAACACAAAATGCGGACCTGAAGTTTAATACACGATACTTACAGCTATAACCCGGTAACCCCATCCAGTTAGAGCCAAAATCTGCCGGAAAAATACATCTGCAGTTCCGCTCACAGGGGGTAGGAATATTAGGGGACATCTGATAGTTCTGGGCCCTGCATCATACAGTGACCAAATCTTACTGTCATCATCATCTACGATAATCTAGGCGGAAAGTGACAGGAAAAAAAAAATGAAACGCCTCTAAGAATTTCGTTTGTAAAGCATTTACACCATAATTGTGCCAATAATTTATGCCCACTGCCTTGTCCGCTATAAAGTAACCTGGGGCTGAAGCCCAAGGACCCTAGGTTAGGGGCATCTAGAATAATCTGCTCTGGTCTCTTTTTTCCCTTCAGTTCTAACACATTCCACAGAACTGCTTTAGAAACTTCCAAAGAGCAGCGTTTTCTACCAGCTTCTATTGTTCCTTTCCATCCATAATAGGCAGATGTCTATTCCGTTTACCATTTAAAGAGTCACCTCTTCACACAGCTCCTGCCTCCTACGTGCGCCGGCGGGGGAGGGCAGTTTGCAGAGTCACTCTCCAGTGCCCGCCCAGGGCACAGGCCGGGGTCAGTGGGTCACAGTGAGAACACGGGGTCAGGGGCCCGCAAGGCTCCAGCCCACCGGGAAAAACCAGGGACAGACGGTCCCAGCTCAGAAGATGCTTCAGGAACCTGATCTAGACCAAGCCTCTGAGCGGGCAGCTTCTGTGACCGAGGAGGGATGGAGCAGGAGGTGTCCATGTGCCTGTCCCAGGAGAATCTTTGAACCATTCCATTGGAGGGTGAGGAGTGGGTGCAGGGAGAAGCTGGCTTTGCGGGGGAAAGGAGCGGGGAGGCAGGGAAGTCCATCAGCAATTTTCCTGATTTGGTGGTTCTTGATGCAGGAGGGGATAAAGATGAGCATTAACTGAGCTGAGGCAAGGCAAGTGCTCACCAGAGCCTGGCAGATATTAAGGGTCCAATAAGTGTCTGCTATTATTACTATTATTCACTGTGTGATAGTTTAATTGTTTTCTTTGGCTGCCTTTTGCGGGTATTCGGAAAAGTGAAATAACTACTTGAACATTTGCCAATGCAAATCAGTGTTTATCCTCCTTGTATACTGAGAAACTCACGGTCTCCAGTTCTCTTTTAGGAGAGCCCCTGGCTGGCAGCCCTGCAGTTAAACGGGCCCGTGGAAAGTCCAGACAGCCCTAACGATTCCCCTTGGGATTTCCCCAGGTCACAACAGTGACAACAGTATCTCACACTCATATTTTTGCCCTTTGTATTTTGCCACTCACATTTTGCTTTCCATGTTCCTTTTCTCTATGGGTTGGGATAAAAATCTCTTAATGTCTTCAACGTAGTAAGCGGTAAATCCCAATCTCGTAGTAATAAAACACATATGAGCTAAGATGTTCAGATCTTTACAATTTTCACAAAATTATTTAAATCATCCAGTTTGGAAGGAAAGTAACAAAAACAGTATGTTAATGAACATAAGCCATAATTACACAAACGCTGCTTTTCACTTCAACTTTCTCAGAGTTCCCTGAATGGCAACTTTGTCAGAACTCCTTTAGAAGCTGTCAATCACTGGCAATCTCTGTGATTTTGATATGTTTGTGTTTAATATGTTTGATATTTTGAAATCTAGCACCATAAATTTTCAAATTAACTTATAACTTGTGGACCACACTAGTATGACAACTGGAGAAAATTAGACCAGTGAAACTACTATGGAAAGCTGCTTCTAAGAATACTTAGGTACATTTGGGTTGTTTTGGGTCACAAGTTACTTGCGGGGATGGGACAGGGTAGAGGGGTCCCAGTGGCAGTTCTCCATTTAGCCAGGTAAGTAATCTCTGGAGCAGCAGGCAGGGACTCCCTTTGGTAAACAGCCCAAGTGCTCTGCCATTGAAACCAGATTAATCTGACTTCAAATCCAGACTCCACTAGGTTGTGTGACCTCTAACACATTAATTAGCCTCTATGAACCTTGGTTTTCTTATCTGTGAAATGGGCACACCACTACACACCTTGTTAAACCACTGCAAGAATTAAATGAGTTATCTGGGGAGTTCCTATGACAGTGCCAGGCACCTGATAGGTATTCTCTCTGTGCTTGGAGAACTGTATCAGATTTCTGTAGGAGAGTAATTTTTTTATTAATGCAGACTTGGATGTGACTTTCACAGCTGTCTACCCTGACAACTGTTCATGACAGAGACACTGAGGATCTTAAGATCGTAGTATTCGAATACTTCTGGGAGGGAATCAGCCAGAATTTTAATCTGTGGCTTGAACAGCCTTTGTCTGATGTGATCCTAAAATATTTGGGATTAATTTAGGACTCCCAGTCAATAGTCAGATTTCAATACAAATATTTAGGGTTTCTGACTACGGCAGAGTGAGTGAGCATATTGTTGCAAACAGAGTCTATAATGTGACCCACTGTGGAGCTGAAATCTGATGAACAGAAAAATGCTTTATAACATCATCTGATGACATTTCTACATAGCTGCTGTAAGCTTTCCAATAAATAGAGCAGTATACATATTCTTGCTTGCTTGGATATGCAAAAGCAATTATAAAACAATGAGTATGGTTATACCTGCTTTTAATTTTTTTAAGCTTATTTTATTTATTAAATGTACTAACATACAAACAGTATGTTCTAACATACAAACACAAACATTCTTACCATATGATCATTCCATTCTACATATATAATGAGTAATTCACAATATCATCACATAGTTGTATATTCATCATCATGATCATTTCTTAGAACATTTGCATCAATTCAGAAAAAGAAATAAAAAGAAAACAGAAAAAAATTCATACACACCACACCCCTTACCCCTCCCTTTCATTGATCACCAGCATTTCATCTGCTTTTAACCTTGAATGTCAGGTTGATTGCACCTGATAGGGAACAGGTGAACTATAACCTGTGCAACCCACAGCATGATACATGGCGACAACCTTCACTCTCAACCATGAGGCATAACATCTACATCACACACAAAAACAATACAAAGTTTTGCAAAGAAGAGGTGTAATAAAACCACACAAACCTTTTTAAGGGGAACTGTACTCCGAAACCAGTTGTAATCAGGAGAGATTTTAATCTCTCCCATGATTAGATGAAATAGAAATTAACCCTGAAATAAAAGCGCACAATGTTTCAGGTCAGAAATTCACATTTATATCAGAACTAAATGTAGAGTCGGGTCTAGCATTACCAACCATACTTTTAAATAAAAACAGAGGAAATGGGAAATTTTACCAGGTTTTATACACTTTACAGAAAACGATTTGGTGAAACCCTAGAATCTTGCAGCCAGAAGGGCCCTTAGAGATAAGTATTTCAACTCCCCAAATCTTCCAGAAGACAAAGCTGGTCTAGAAGACATAAAAGACTTACCTGAGATCACACAGCTATGTGTGACCAGACCAGATGCAGGACAGTCTTTCCTTGCCACCACACTGCCTGTCCTAGGTAAATGATCCCGAACTGTAATACCATCACCTATCTTTTGACAATAGTTTAAAAATTCATTTTCAGTAAAGAGACGTTCCTTTACTAAAGGACAGCATTATACAAACAGTCCATTCTAAAGACAGGAGTTAAGGTAAGCCACTGCCGGATAAATTCACAAAATGCCATAAATCTAACTGTAGTGGGACATAACGTCAGAACCTCATATGTTTTTCCTAATTCAAAAGAAAGGAAACTTGTTCATATTTATGTGATCAAAAGTTATATAATGTCTTCTGAAAGATCTCTGATAAGAAAGACTTGAAGACACTAAAACTAGGAACAAAGCAAAACATTTGCCTTCAGAAAAATGTGTGCTCTTTTGTAGCAAGATTAATTTCTGGCTGTTATAGCTCTATGACCTTGGATAAGTCACTGGCCCTGTTGGGGCTTGTTTTCTCATCTATGACTTGTTCATCACTGAAGGCCCAAAGCCTAGAACAGTACTTGGCACACAGCAGCATTACGTATTGACTAAATGAATGATTATGTCCTAAGGAGACTAAACTAGGCAATTCTAGAGTCCCTTCTAACCCTGGCTTTGGACTGGCTAAGCAACTTTAGCTTAAAGGATGCCCTTCTTTGGTCAGGCATCTGCGTTAGATCATAACAGGAACCTGAAATCATAGTTCCCTGTTGCAGATTCTTCCTGCCAAATGAGGAACCTCCACCCTAGGCATCAACTGGAAGGACTGGAAGCAATCACTACTGGCTTTGCACGCTGCCCCCTGCCCCTGGGGCAAGCCTGGCTTCCCCTGCAGGGCTAAGAGGAATTCCAGACTCTAGAACTTAACTCATGGGCTGACCCAGAACTGTCATTTTAGAGGGTGTTCTCAGGACTGGCAAGGAGCACAGGACTCTAAACTCAATGGAACGCATCTTTCTTGGCCTTCCAGATCTATACTCTAAAGAACACAGGGCCCTTGGGGTCTCTACTGTTACCTCTAACCTTGGAGGATTACTAAACAACCCCCTGGAAGATGGTGAATCTAGACATTCCTAAACTACACTTGACCTACAACCTATACACTGTAATAATAATGCTCTTGTCTCTAAAGGCTAACAGGGTACTTTCAGAAAAACTCATTAAAATTGTAAGTTGCTCTGAAGTACTTTGCTAAAAATCAGGGAGCAAATTCGATTCCCGGTGCCTGCCCATACCAAGAAATAAAAAAATAAAAAAATAAGGGAGCATAAATGCAGTTATTAGTCATAATGAAATAAAATCCCTCTTTGCATAGCCATTTAAAAATCTTGCTCAATATTATTAACATGTTAAAACATTTAAACCATCTGAACAAACTCTAGCCTCTCTCTAAGCTGGCTATTGTTTTTTAATTGAAAAGAACTAACACATAAATAGATAGTCCTGGAATATTTTTAACCCTGACACAGATGTGAAATGCTCCCATATCACACAAATACTTTATAATGAAGACATTTCCTAGTACAGCATTACTAGAAACAATTACTCTATTCTACAGGAGGGAACATAAAAAACATGCTTAGCCAATAAGATTTACTAAACAGTTAAAAAAGCAAATCTTAGCTAATTAAAGGCAGAAAGTTTGCTTCTAAATCCTCCAAACTGAGATAAAATAAGTTAATCATAGTTTGGGACTCATTTGCTATGTACAATCAAACTACAATACAAAGACACACACACACGATGCACAGTCTCACGAACTCAGACACGCGCTTCTTCCCCACAGCAAAAGTAGGAAGATGCTCCTTACCAATAGTCCTCAGGGTTATTCCCAGCCAAGTCAATGTTCTAATATTTTATAACTAATCTTGCAGGATGGAGAGATTCCACCCAACTGTGACTGAATTTTTGTAGAGACAAGTGATTCTAGCACTTGTCCTAGTCTGGCAGTACATGAAAGGTTAAACAGATACCAAATGTTGCAGCTGACCAACTGATGTCTAAAGGCGAAAAAAGCTCACTGCTGCAAAGAAAAGCAGCTGGGAGCAGTATGAAAAGGAAAGTTGTTCTCCCAGATCTCTTTCATCCACTCCAAAGGCGTATACTTTTCCAAGTCACAAGAGGAACATTCTGTAGATGGCAAAGAAGGTTAAGTGAGATTGTCATTGAACTGGTCAGTATTAACCAAGAAAGAATGAGGATCGCTGGGTTCAACTCTGAGTTGACCTCTCAAGATTCAACTCTTCAGAAAAACAAAAGCACCTGTTCGTGCTGGTGGGGAAAAGGCCACCTAGATTAGCCTCAATTTTGTGATAGGAAACCCCTTCTCCGGTTGTGCAATGGAAATGCACTCCTCTCCAGTCCTTGGGCTGTTCCACAACAAAACTGCCAGGTTGTGACTGTGCGCCAGACAGTACACGCACCTATCCCTCAGAATCTCAACAGAACCTTCCAGTTTGCAGGCAATCAAATTGCCCTCACAAGTGTTTAAGAAGTCTCAGAACCAGCTTATCTAGTGAGAGGCTTCCAACCTTTATTGCACTCTTTAGTTGATTTACATATGGATAATCTGTATTATTAACACCAGCAATAACAAAATAATAGAACCCAAGAGTTTCTAGGCAATGCATTAGCTTTTTAGTGTAAGCCTCCATGCTTAGCCACATCAGTACACCGCTATCCTTGTTTTAAGATCTCTTCCAGTAAGATTAGTCTCTCTTTTCTTCAGGAACCTATTTCATTATCTTCTATACCTCGTGGGGGGGAAAGCTACCTACTTGGCATCTCCTCTGTGACACCTCATCTTGTGCTCTATCTTGGTGTAAAAGCTTTGAGAATTTAGACACAGCTATTAAGTTACTCCTAAGTCTCTTGAATTTTTGTACCAATAAGAGCTGGACCATTGTAGGTGGAGACAAAGCAGCAGCATAAATACAGAACTTGTGAAAACAACTCCCCAGAAAAACAAAAAGAAGAAAAGTGACATTTTAGCCCTGCTATTCTTCTCATCCCCCATTCATAAGCGTCACACCTGGGTGGTACTCAGCAATGACAAAGACATTTGTACTTTCAGGCTGAGATAGAATCTCCAAAATAACTGGCGTCTGCTCAGAGTTCTTAAAAGTTTACTAAAAAAAAAAAAAAAAACTGTTCCTGGGCTGCAGATGTGTAGCTCCAGGATGGGTTTGCAGGAAGATGCCCTGTGCAAACCCCTCCAGGCGACCCATAACACCAGCCAACCTCACCCGGTTCCACCGGTGACAGCCACACAAAGGCAGGGTCACAGGCCCACCTACGACCCTTCTGAGCCCTGGCTTGGCCTCAGAGAAAGGCAGACACACACACATATACACATACACACATACATACACACCCACACAAACACACACACGGAAGTGCTATCACGTGCACGATCACATGGACCGGCCCACTCGGGGCTACATTCACAATCATACCGACCAAGGCAAGCGCGCACACTTACATACACCCACAATCTCACACTCAATAGAGACCCATACCACCACCTCCCAGGGCCTTGCCCACCCCTCACCTGCCGTGTCCGCCCCCACGACCCTTTTCCTCCCCAAAGCGGCTCTTCGCTACAATACCCGAGTGAGCTGGAGGAGCGGCTGGCCCGGAGTCCGGGCCCGCAGCCGGGACACCCAGGACTAGAAGCGGCGGCGGGCGGCGGGGGCGTGCAGGAGGGCAGGCCTCCGAGGGGCGGGGCGCGCAGCCCTCCCGACTGTCCCCGTAGCGGGCGCGCGCCTGGCGCTTCCGGGTTCAGCGGCGGGGGAGGGATACGTCACGGGGAAGGGGCGGGGGCTCGGGGGTCTCCATGGCGACGGGGCCCCCGATAGGCGGGGCTTGAGCTCAGTCTGAACTCCCGGAGTTCTCGGTTCCGCGGGTGCGTGCGGGAACCTGCCGTAGGATTAGCGGTGGTGGTCGGCGCGGAGAGGAAATCTGATTGCCTTTGAGTCTAGCTTTTGAGACGTGAGCACCAAGGAGGAAGTTGTGAGAGAGGGAGAAGGGGGTGTCCGGCCTCCTGGAACCTGCTTCTGCATTTCGTTCGCGCACACCTGGAGGAAGAAGATGCCTACTGTTCCCTCTCCTCTGTGTGAAGATTTGAGGGGATCCCCGGGGCTCCAGGTTTTGGTGACCAGGGCTTTGTATACTCTCTTCTTGCCTAGTTCTTTTTTTTTTTTTTTCTTTCCTTGTTACAATCACAGACACCCTCCATAACCTTCTACTGTAACGCTCCCTTCCCTTCCAGCCCTAATCTGGCAGCCCGGGGAATTTCCGGGAATTTAGTTCCACAGAGCCTCCCTCACCTTCTTCACTGCGGTTTTAAGAGCAGAGAATATGAATTCATTTATGATCACTTTTTAAACAAGAGGTTGCAGAGGCCGAAACAGCCCTTTTCAGTAAAATATTTGCAGATTTGCACTGAAATAATATGAAGATTAAGTAGCATGTAAATCTACCCGTTTGAAGTTATTTAGAGATAGTGCAACAAGATCCTGTTAAAAGTGCTTCTCCCTAATCTGTTTTAGGGAGAGCGTGTCTCCTATTTAAATGGACCTTCGAACTTTGACCTGATCCAGACAAGTGTTCATGGGATTTAGGTCAGGGGAGAGTCCTAAATTCCATGCTGAGTCATGATCTCTGCCCTCCCGCTCAGGAAGCTTTAGTTCCAGTCTAGAACTTGGACAAACCCCAGGAATTTCCCAAGAGCAGGATAATCTCTCCTGGTTTTCTACAAATCATCTCTTTCGGAATTGCAAGCCAGTCACAGGAAGTAATCCTTTATTATAAACACCATATAGGTGTATGGGGCATGTTTCCAAGAAGGATTTTTAACCTTGGAGGTTTTTTCTCAAAATGTGGGAGTATTTTAGTGAATGGAAAAACTGGCAAGTCACTGGATATATGGAAAACCCATTGCAGGCACTCATTACATTAGTTATTGGTGTATCTCCCCAGCTGGGCTGGGAGCTTAACACATGGTCTGGCCCATAAAAGTTACTAAATGTATACTGAATGAATGAATGAGTGAAAAAATAAATCTATCCACATGTAGTCCTAAAACTGTATTCCTTAGATCCCCCATCCCCAGACCTTACTTTAATAATTGCCCTAATGAGAACTCAGCTATGAATATGCCCATACATATGCCTCTGTCTCTTTATATAATATACAAACACATCCTTATTCTGTTAGGTGGGTAATAACTAACAAATAATGGGGTTTTTTTTAATGTTTCCTATAGAAAATGACCCTATGCTCATGTTTGGGTCCTCAGTTGTTCTAGAACACATGGCAAGCAGATTGTCCATTTGCTAATATGAACAAGGAACATTTAATATCTGTGAATTCCAGCTGTCCTATTAACGCACAACTGCGGACAGCAAACTTTTGACCCACGGCACACAGTGAAGCAGACCTTGTGGACCAGGCTGTGAGGGTTTGCAGCTGTTGTGTTTGGGGTCTGCCAGATGGTTCCCTCAGCACCAATCCCTGTGCTAGACTCACACTGAACAACTGGAATGTTCATGAAATATGCTGTGAACACCAGGCAAAATAAATAGATGGCCAGCTGGCTCAGAACTGCCCAAGCCTCTTAACTGATCCCTTGAAAACAGTTTTAAATCTCACCTACAAAACAATACTAGATATACTCTGTGCACACATACACATAAGTAAATGCATTTTTTAAAAGGTTGGGAAGAATACACATTTAATAGAATAGTGGTTACCTCTGAGGAGGATTTTGGTATGGAAGGAGTGGTAAAGGAGCACTTTGGCTTTATATTTAGTATTTGAATCTATGTAAGAATGATTCATATATTGTGTGATTAAAAAAATTAAAAGTACCTATATTTTTGTGTGACTCCCCTGCTTTCAATCCTTCAATTGCTCCCCACTGCCTTCAGCTAAACTTCAAGCTCCACTGGGCTATCGATGGGATCATGTGATCTCATCACAACAACTCTTTGAACATCCCCAAACACTTCATTTGGTCTCAAACCTCTATAGACTTTTGTGTGTATATTCTTCCCCCTCTAAGAATGCCTCCCTTTACTCAACCCAATAGAATGAATAATCCTATTTTACCTCCAGGAACTACAGATGCGTGAAAAAGTGAAAGAGAAACAAAACACTGATTTTTCAGACTAACCCAGTTCTTAAAATATCTTGTAAAATCTTCTCAGGGTACAATTAACTATATGTTATATACCAGTTATGCCGGGACCCATGAAATGAAATACTGCTTCTTCATGGCCAGACCAAGTCTGGGTCAAATGCATATCGCACCGTATTATAGGGATCATACACAGATATATCTGGAACCACCCAAGAAAGATGCTGACATGGTTATTCTATAGCTTGCTAACTGAAGAGCCTATCAAACAGAAGTTATATATAGTTATCATAATTACTGATTTAGTTCTGATGCAAGAGTTAACAAACCTGAGTTCTCTTCTTTCCTCTTTCTACATCTGGTTTCCTTATCTGTAAAATGAGGCCAAGGTTGACCCATATGATTTCCAAGTTCTTTCTAATTATAAAATTTTAGAGTCTATAAATCTAGGAGACTTATTGAATATTTACAATGGCTGGCCCTCAAAGCTTCCCTTCTCTGATAATCTCCCCTCTCCTGCTTCCAATAAAACTTTAAAGAATTAACCTGCACACAAAAATGACTATTTAATGGAAACAGTATTTGAACTTCTTGGCGATGTTAATGTTTGTTCATTATCGACCTTTCTCTCTTTTTTTTTTTTTTAAAGCTTTATGGATTACTTTTTCCCAAGAATTGGTCAAAGACACTATCCTTTGTAACAACTTTTTTTTTTCATGGGCAGGTACTGGGAATTGAACCCGGGTCTCTGGCATGGCAAGGGAGAACTCTGCCACTGAGCCACCACTGCCCGCCCCATTATTAACCTTTTAAAATGAAATTTCCTAAGCAACTTCTAAAAATAAAAAGTTCCTAAGCAAAGGTACAGCTTTTGTAGCATCTGCCAACTCAGTATCTCATTAAGGATCCTTTCCTAAATGCTAATGCTTTAGTTTGCCTTTTGGAGGAAGCACAGCAAAAAAGAATCCTGGAAAACAAGAGTGCACTGTTTTACCACAAAAAGCAGCAGTCTTTCGGCAGGTTTCTACAACGTATTATTAATTCTTCAGGTAAAAAAAGACAGTGATTAAATAGTGACTAAAATAAGAAAAATCTCTTTGAAACCACCTAGCACAGAACCTGTATAATGGGTACTCAATTAACTAACGTGTTCTCATTTCTCAGTTTCTGAATATCAAACCCTAAGACATTAAACTCCCTGATCAAGGATGAAAATATTTCCAAATACAGATAGGGGAGTAGAATGGTCAGACTACCAGGGGGTCAGTTCTAGCTCCATCACTTACTAGGTATTTATTTAACCTTTTTTGTACCTAAGTTATCTCATCTGAAAAAATGAGGAAATTCTACTATCGCAGGGTAACTGTAAAAATAAAATAACGACTGTTCATGTCATGTCTTAGACATGTGGCCAGTACTCAATAAAAGTATTAGCTAATAGTATTATTAAGAATCTGCTGTGTTCCAGGCACTGTGCTAGACACATTACATATATTATTTCTGTTCCTCATGACAATCCTTGCATAATAGGTATGACTTTCATTTTGTGGATAAGGAAGCAGACTCAAAAGAAGTTAAGTAAACAGCTTAGGCTTATGATCAGAGGGGAGAATCATGGTTCACATTAGATCTGTCTGACTCAAAGACTCTGCCTCTAAAGATAGTATAAAGAGAAATAGTTTTGAACTGCCTTCAATACAAAGTATAAAAGCAATAAACATCCTTTCAAGAGCCATTCTTGAAAACTAAATTTTACACTCAGAAACATCTTTTATCCCCCAAACCAAACCAAAAGTAAAATCTTTTTAAAAAATAGAACGGGGGGGGGGGGGCAAGGGTAGTTCAGTGGAAGAATTCTCACCTGCCATGAAGGAGACCCAGGTTCAATTCCCAGTCCATGTACTTCCCAAAAAACAAACAATAATTCAACAAATGGGGCTGCAATAATGGGATACTCATTTGGCAAAATAATGAAATGTGAACATGCCATACAGCATACAAAACAAACAAACAAACAAAAAAAACCCAGAACAAAAAAACCAACAATCTACTGTAGTTTCTGGGTTCTTAGACTGGTGTTACTAGCTAACTGTTCCCAGACCCCATTTTATCATTGCTATAATGAAATTTTGGGCTACTAAATAATAGATCCTTTACTGTTCTAAAATCATTTTTCCTTCTGTTAGACCAAGGCTCTTGCTGCCATCCAGAGGAGAAAATATTGTTGCAGGTCCAAAGCAGAGACTACAGCAGTATCAGACTGTTGACAATTTATTGAGTGTTTATGTGCAGGCATTGCCTTGTGCATTTTCCATGTCTATTTCTCTCCCATAAGGCATATTTTTAAACTAAGAAATCAGAATTTTAAAAGTTTAAGTAATCTGCCCTATGTGACAAGCAGCAATTAGTTACATAATTGGGTTTTGAGTTGGATACAAAGCATATGTTTTTTTCAGCACTGTCAACGATCAAAACAGAAACATCTTGTATAAGGAGGCAATGTGTTTGCAAATCCATCCTTTCAGCCAGAGCATAGAACAGATTGTCCTCTGTGTTTCACCTTCCTGGGGAGGACTCTGAATCCAGAGGCCCACATGTGGCTCAGAGCCATGTACATCTCTCTTAGGCTAGTTAAACCTGTTACTCTCTAGCATAAAAACTATCTGATGAGTTTGGTAATAATGCCGAGTCCCATATTCAGATATTCTGATTCTAGGTCTAGCGTGGGGCCCAGGAATCTACAATTTAAACAACTACTCTAGGTGATTCTGGTTCAGATGAGACACTCTGCTCACTCACACTGGATGGTGGTTTTTATAGGGGCCTGAATGAAGAGTGGGTCATGTGCTCCTCTGAAGCCTATATGGGATGAGAACGATTAAATTTCTCAAAGAATGGGCCGCCAACTAGGAGATGGTTTTTCTATATCTTGTGTTTATCCAGGATGGGTTTGAGGCTCCCTGGAAGGGAAACTGTCCTCTATGGGACGGGCCTTGTACTCTTGCCTCAAGACTCCATATGTATGTGTGTGTGTAGGTATGTATGTATAAACTAGCTCAAACACACAAGAGAATATAACAAATTTATGGTTTAAATGATGATAAAAGAGCAATCATGCTCCTACCACCCAGTGTTAAGAAACACATCACCAAAACTCTCTGTAAGATAGTGTTATCTTTCATGACTCTGTGCCTCTGAACATGCTGGAATGCCTGCCACGCCTCTGCATAATGAGCTCTTCATTTGGAACCTAAGATTAGGTTTTCCCTCTCCTGGAAAGCCTTCAATGACTGAGAAAGATTTGATGCTACCATTATACCTTTATTATGGCATTTATACCTGTTATCATATTTGTTTATATGTCTATTTCCTCACTAGATTGAAATGCCAAATATTATCTAATCTCTAACTCTCCAGCAACCAGCATAAAGTGCTTAATGAACAGGATGACCAGAAAACCTGGTGTGCTGAAAAGAGTCCCAGCTTATGGCTGTTGTTCTGGAGTTCTTTTTTTTTTTTTGGCATGGGCAGGCTCCAGAAATCAAACCCGGGTCTCTGGCATGGCAGGCAAGAATTCTGCCACTGAGCCACCATTGCACCACCTGTACTAGAGTATTATAAGTGCCTCCTTTCACTCTTGAAAGTGTTCTAGTTTACATGACCAATTATATAATCACTATCACGAAATTCAGCTGTTGAATAAATAGGTAAGTTAACACATGGAGAAAGATTTTAACTGATAGAATCTGGACAAGAAAAGCTGACATAAAGATTCTCAAAAAATAAAATAAAATCAAACAGCTGGTCATTACACTTGCTTCTTCTTCCAAAAGTGTTTGTTCTGGAGAAAGAGATGGTCTGCACAGATCAGATGGTTAATAGACTTGATTGCATAATTAAGTTTAAAAATGTTAGTATATTCCTACCTCAGGAAAACCTGGACATAAAATGTAAATTTATAACAGAGCAATATAGCAGAGATTATTAAATATTATAGATGTTTACTACTTGATGAGAACTAGATGGTAGAGAAATTTAAAGAGCTGATTTTACTACATGTTGAAAATCAGAAATGCAGATTAAATATTCTTAAACAGTAAATAGAGAAATATGATTTTTAAAATTCTACATATTGTTTTTAAAAGAAATTTCTTTAGTATACATAAACATTCTAGTTAGTTGCTATTGCTCTTAAGGAAAGATACAACCTCCTTGAGTTTGACATTATAAATAAAAATTTTATTTAAAGCTTTTTTTATTACTCAAGTAGAAAAAGTTATTTTTACCTATCTTTAAGCAAAAAGTGGAAAGTGAGGTAATCCATCTTTTTGACAATAATCTCCTCTTCTTCCAACAGTGTCATCTTCATGGTAATTCCTTGTAAATAAGACTTTTTAATAAATTACAAATACATAAAAAGTTTTTGTCCATCTCTTTCTAACTACTTAATGACTGTTGCACAGCAACAATTTTTTTTCCCTGCTGCTTCTTTGTTGGAAGTCTGAGAGTCTGAAACCTGCACTGGCTTGGTTGAGCTTGGGAATTTTTTTGGTACCAACTGTGCAAATATCCATTGTAGAAATCAGTAGCTGTTAGTATTTTCTTAAGCATCACTGATCGAACACCAATCCAGCCATTCTAAAGTGCAAAAGACAAACAGTGAATTAACAGTGATAATAAAACTAAAGAACAAAGTAAATTTTAATTTATAAAATTTATATCATGAAAACAAATGAACAAACCAACAAATCTTTACTAAATGCCTACCTGCAAAGAGCATGTACTAAGTAACAACATATACGATTTCTTAACTCTAAAAGTTTATTACCAAGAACAGATAAATGTACAGAAATGTATAAACCTGTTTAAACATTAAGACAGCACATATGACATTATATTTGCATGGTGTTTTACAGTATATCTATCTATCTTATTGTAGCTGGACATCAAAACATAACTCTAAAAGGCAGACAGATCCAATATCACTCCCATTTTAGAAAATAAATCTTATGCTCAGAGAGGTGAGTGATTTTTATGAGGTGACACCCTGCTGGAAATCAAACTCACATGCATGGCCATCCAACTTCTATTAGAAACTGCCAGACATGCAAGACATATACATAGACCCAGTCAAGGATAGCAATACACATGCCCTTAGCACTGTTCTAGAAGATGAGGAGAGATGAAGAGGGGCTAATGTAGAAGTTCTGTATCTCCAGTCTTTTTAGGTCATATCAATTCCTCACACATTCCAAATACTTCTTTTTAAACATGAAATATCTCACATCAACATCACATAAAGGAAAATATGCAAGAAATGGAAGGAATGTCGAACAAAAATGGTCCCAAAGTTATTTTAATTAGTTAAGAATTCTATCTAACCACAACTGAACAATAAAACAAGTAGGATACATGCAGCTAGATGCTTCAATATTACTGACTTTTGTGTTACAAGCGTAAGAGCTTGTTAATTAAATTGGATTTCTGAGAATATGAAAGTTTTCTTTCCAAAATGAAAGAAAGTTATTGAATCTTCTTTCATTGTTTCAATGAGTAATAATAATGCCTTAGCAAAACCTAACTACTTTCAAAAAGTTATGCTAGAGTCTAGTATCCAGAATTTATAAAGAGATTGTCCAACTCAACAACAAAAAGACAGCCAACCCAATTACAAAATGGGAAAAAGACTTGAACAGACACTTCTCAGAAGAGGAAATGCAAATGGCCAAAAGGCACATGAAGAGATGCTCAATGTCCCTGGCCATTAGAGAAATGCAAATCAAAACCACAATGAGATATCATCTCACACCCACCAGAATGGCCATTATCAACAAAACAGAAAATGACAAGTGCTGGAGAGGATGCGGAGAAAGAGGCACACTTATCCACTGTTGGTGGGAATGTCAAATGGTGCAACCACTGTGGAAGGCAGTTTGGCGGTTCCTCAAAAAGCTGAATATAGAATTGCCATACGACCCAGCAATACCATTGCTAGGTATCTACTCAAAGGACTTAAGGGCAAAGACACAAACGGACATTTGCACACCAATGTTTACAGCAGCGTTATTTACAATTGCAAAGAGATGGAAACAGCCAAAATGTCCATCAACAGACGAGTGGCTAAACAAACTGTGGTATATACATACGATGGAATATTATGCAGCTTTAAAATAGAATAAACTTATGAAGCATGTAATAACATGCATGGACCTAGAGAACATTATGCTGAGTGAGTCTAGCCAAAAACTAAAGGACAAATACTGTATGGTCCCACTGATGTGAACCAACATTCGAGAATAAACTTGAAATATGTTATTGGTAACAGAGTTCAGCAGGAGTTAGAAACAGGGTAAGATAATGGGGTAATTGGAGCTGAAGGGATACAGACTGTGCAACATGACTAGATACAAAAACTCAAAAATGGACAGCACAATAATACCTAATTGTAAAGTAATCATGTTAAAACACTGAATGAAGCTGCATCTGAGCTATAGGTTTTTTTTTGTCTGTCTGTTTGTTTGTTTGTCTTTTTTTTTCTTTTCCCTTTTCTTTTTTTTTTTTACTATTATTATTTTTTCTCTATATTAACATTCTATATCTTTTTCTGTTGTTTTGCTAGTTCTTTTCCTAAATCGATGCAAATGTACTAAATGATGATCATGCATCTATGTGATGATGTTAAGAATTACTGATTGCATGTGTAGAATGGAATGATTTCTAAATGTTGTGTTAATTTCTTTTTTTTCTTTAATTAATAAAAAAAAAGTTATGCTAGAAATTCCACTATTTCTTGAGAAAATTAAACTGTCCACTGGCCCAATCTGAAAGACAGGCAGTTGATTGAAGTCCGAACAAAAAATGATAAAAATACAAATTACAAACTCAATAACATAAGTACGATAATTAGAAACTAAAGGAAAATGTACCTTGCAATAAACCAGCAGCATCTGTGATTGTTTGTGGTATATTACTGATCCTGGAATAACAGTCTGTCCTGTTAATTTTAGGTCTAAAAAATGGAAGAATAAAAATGAAAGAAAAAACTATGCAACTCCATGATGTTGCTTAAAAAAACAAAAAAGCATTTTGAGAGACAGTACTGATACTGAACACATCTGTTGAGTTTGACTTTGTAATCAGAAACTTACATTTGAGTCATGGTGCTCTACATACATCATGAACCCAAAGCTTTCCATTACACATAAGAAGCTCTTACCCAGTGTCCCAGTGATCAATCTGAAATGCTCAATCTAGAAGTCTTGACTATTTGGGGGAAATAAATACCCATTATTGGAGAGATATATGGGAAGGTTAGGCTCTGAGCTGGCTCTTCAATCTCTAACAAACAACTCCAAATTCCTAGATTCCTGGGCTCACACCCTTCTGACTACACTAGCTGGGGGTGGGGTGGAGGAGTGGGGGTGGAGTGCTCTGATGCACCTTAGAACAAGTCTGTGATGGGCCCAGTCTGAGATGCTCCAAGTAGGCCTAAGATTCTCATTGAGCTCATCAGAGAACTTTATTATGTTATTCACCAGAATGAAATTAACCAAGTCATTCTGTACTCCCTGAAACCCTTAATGCAGGAAATCACAGACCTTGAAATGGAATGGTGTGATGGTTAGGTTCTGGTGTCAACTTGGCCAAATGATTATGCCCACCTGTCTGGTCAGGCAAGCACTGGCCTGACCATTGCTGTAGGGATATTTCCTGGCTGGCTGATTAAATCATCAGTCACTCGACTGTATCTGTAGCTGATTATATCTGCAATCAACTAAGGCATGTCTCCCACAATGAAATAATCCAATCAGTTCCCCCTCCCCCCCCCCTTTTTTTAACATGGGCAGGCACCGGGAATCGAACCCAGGTCCTCTGGCATGGCAGGCAAGCGTTTTTGCCGCTGAGCCACCGTGGCCCGCCCCAGTTCCTTTTAAGGAAGAAGAAAGACTCTTTAACTGCTTCTTCAGCCAGTAAGTCTCTCCTGTGGAGTTCAGCCACACTTCACTGGAGCTGCCACTTTACAGCCTGCCCAACAGATTTTAGACTCTTCCATTCCCATGGTTGCCTGAGACAGTTTTATAAATCTCATATTCACAAATCTCTCCTGTTGGTTCTGTTTCTCTAGAGTACCCTGACTAACACAGATGGTAATGCTGCTCTGCCTATTTCCCAGGTTCTTGTGATGATTAAGTGAGAAAATAAGGGGTACACAGTAGTTCAGTGGTAGAACTCTTGGCTGCCAGGCAGGAGACCCTGTTAGACTCCCGGCCCATGCACTTCAAAAAAAAATCAACAAATGGTGCTGTGATAACAGGATATTCACACAGAAAAAAATGAAATGTGACCCCACCACATAGTATACAAAAAAAGAGAAAATACATGTGCATGGACTCTGTAAATACAGAGTAAGACCATAAATGTGTATAAGCTTTTATCATTATGGAACTGAAACAAAATAAAACAATTCTCCTTTTTTAGTGAATATGACCTTTAGTAAAACATAGACATTTTCAAATAGACGAGTGTAAACATTTTCCATGTCAGGTATTCAAAAGACAGTACCGGCAAGGATGGAACAGCTGACTTCTATCAAATCCAGAAGTTTAACAGTATAACCCATCCAAAGCGTCTGCAATGGAATCTGCAAATACAATTCAAAAGGTATGAGAAAACCCTTTCAATTGCTATTCTGAATCCATCCTATCTTCTCTCCCAATTACAGAGGAATTGAAAACTCAGTCTATAAATCTTATGGAATGAGATATAAACATAACCCTCTGCATCAGTCTCTAAGATGTAGAAGATCTCAAACGTTAATTTAAAATCAATGCTTATATCCTTGCTTGTTAATAGTTCTAATTAAAAATTTATGCTCATTATAAAAAACACAACCATTACAACACATTAAAAAAAAAATCTAAGAAGTTAAAACATAACCGTATTCCCATCTCCAAAGGTAACCACTGCTAAGTTTGATATGTATATTTCCTGTACATTTTTTCTACAAATATTATCACAAGATCAAAACACACTGTTTTACAAGGAGATTTTTTTTTTACAACCCTTTTTATTGTAAGCTTTGGTACAGCAATCAATCATGGTGACATCTGTAGGTATCAGAGCCAAGATAACAAGCCTCTTTTATGAAGAACCTTAATAACTTCTGCATATTCTCAGCTTCACTGATATTTTTTTACACCTTGGTGATGAACAAGCTATACCATTTCCTTTGTCTCATATTAGAAATAAATAGGCTGGAAGGACATAAAATTGCCTATCATCTTTAGGTTCTTCATAAATTTAACAAAAATTTATTGAGTATAGATTATGTCTCAGGCCTTGCGTACGGCATAAAACACAATCTGATGTTTTTGTCTGGCTAGTGCCTGGGGACAAGCAGTGTATAATGACACATTTTCACTTGACCATAAACCACGGACAACTTTTCTTATCACTACATTAATTGCTTCACTCTTTCTTGCTATTAAAAACAATGTGGTAATAAACAGCCTTGTAGAGATATCTTTGAGTATTTTTATATTTCTGTAGACCTTTTTGAAATAGAACGCCCAGGTTAAAGTTCATCAACATTTTGTTGTCCAACTGCCCTGGTAAGTGAAAAAAAGATAATCGATTGCTGTTTATTATTAGTGAGGCTGAAGAGCCTTCCATATATTTACTAACAATTTTTATTTATTTCTTAGTAAACTGCTTATTTATGCCCTTTGCCCTTAAAAAAAAAGTTTCTTCATTTCTTTCTTATTAATTTGCAAAAAGACATATATATTATATATATTTAGGAAATTAGTCCTTCAACCTCATATATGTTATGAATATTTTTCCCATTTGTTGATTTTTAAACTTGGATAGTCTTTTTTTTTTCCATGTATAAGATTTTCATTTTTATGGAGTTATATTTATCAGTTTCTCTCATGACTTCAGTGATTCATGTCATGCTTAAAAAGCCCTCTCCCACAGTTTAAGATTATTAAATAATATAAAATTACTCAGCTGTGTTTTTTCCCAGTCCTTTATGGTTTCATTTTTTACTTTTAAATTCTGGATTCATCTATATTTTATTTTGACTTTAAAAGGTAGGATTTGAGTACTCCCCGCCCTCTCCCCGCCCCCCCACAACAATGGCAGGCCAGTTGTCTCAATGCTATTTACTGGATAATCCATCTTATTCTCCACCCTAATGTGAAATGCCACGTTTATCACACAACAGATTTCCAAAATACCTGAGGATCCTAGATCTTGATTTAAACATACACACACCAGGAAATAAGTTCTCTCAAATTTGTGAATTAAATCAATTTATTTTCAGACTACAGTTCAATCCTCTATTTCATAGAGAAGGAAAGGAAGGCCTTTTCCCAAGGTTAGACACAGCTAGTCAGCAGGGCCAAGATCAGAATCTTTTTTCTGATTCCCACCTCAGTATTCTTTTTACAAAGAGGGCATTTAACTTTCAGAAGAGTTATGTTTTTGCAAAAATTGGGACATTGAATCAAAGAACTAAATGCATTTGAATAAACAGTTCATAAGTATTCACAACTTTATATATGTAATATTTTTGTACAATATCCTCTCTTTTATAACTTGCTAACTCAGTTTTCTTTCACCTGTTCTCACTAAAAGTTATGAAATGATGTTCATTTCACATTTTCTTATGTGTAACTTTTTTCTTTCACAGAACTCAAAACGTTTTTGAAATATGCTTACTGACTAAAAAAGATTTATATTTACTGGATATATATCAATACACTAGGTACATAATTAGAATATATAGTCCTTGCTCTTGAGGAAGTAAAGCTTCTCTTCATCCTATCATCAGAAACTGCAATTACAGAAGGAAGGAAAGGGACAGTAGGAATATAATCATTTCAATGTCTACCATTGCTGTCAAAATCATGTTTGCATGGATTTAAATCTAAATAATTTAATCTTCTCTGATCCTAACAATTGTGGACATGGTCATTAACCCCATTTTAGAGGTGAAAAGGCAGAATCTCAAATAAGATACAGTTCTTGCTCATGGTTAATAAATGGCAGCTTCAGGAATCAAACCTCAGTTCTGGCTCCAAAATGAAAGTTCATTCAAAAACTTTCTCCAGTGGAGGGGGAAAGGTGAATTGCAAAAGATAAGGTCATTACGTTATAAGTTAGAGATGCTAACATAATTCAAGATATTGGCCTAAACTGCATCTCAGGAAGCTGTCTATTTGATAGCTCCATTTGGATGTCTCAAAGTTAACATAGCCAAAACAGAACTACTGATTTCTCTCCCCAAACGTGCTCTTCCCTAGACAACCTCATCTCAATTAAATGGTATTACCATTCACCCCAAAACCTCTAAGTAATCTTTAATTTCTCTTTCCTTAATTTCCCCTATTCTAGCAGTGAATCCAATCAACTCCACCTCCAAAGCACAGTCTGAATTTGTCCATTTGTTTCTATCTACTATCCTCACTATTCCAAATTGCCATCATCTCTCACTTACCTCTGACCTCATTTACACCACTCTTCAACTTGCCTGTGATTCTCTACCCACACCAGCCTTCATTCCTTCCCTCAGACTTGCCCAGCTCATTTCCACTTTGGATTTTGTACTAGCTGTTCCCTCTGCCTGGAATGCCCTTTCCCTGATTTTAGAATGGCTAGCTCTCACTGTCTTTCAGATCTCAGCTTAAATGTAAGCTCAGAGAGGCCACTGTAAAATAATCTCTGGTTTCTCTATTACATTATTCTATTTTAATTCTCATCAAGAAACTTACAACACTATCTAATGTTTTCCTTATTTGCTTATTTTTTTGTCTGTTTTCCCCCACCACCTATACCTCTAGCACCTACAGTAGTGCCTGACATGTAATAAATAGGCTTTCAATAACTATTTTGTGAATGAATGAATAATTGTAGCTCTCATTTAATGAGGACCTACTCTGTGCCAGAGAATGCACTAGATGCTTTATATACATTATCTCACCTCTAATTTACTGATAAACAAACGAAAACTCAGAAGTTAGATAACTTTCCCAAGGTAAGAAGTATCAGAGACAAGATGGAACTCAGCTCTGTCTAGCTCAAAAGTCAATGTTCCTTCCTCCATGTCACTCTGCTGCTGCAGGGAAATTATAGGGTTTGAAGACTGAAAGAGCTCATTCAAAACCTGACTCTCACTAACTAGTTATGTGGCATTGAGCAACACTTGTTAACTATTCACTGTATATGTACTTTAAGCTTGATTACTTCAACTTTAAAATGGGACAATAATGTGACCCTCACTAAAGAGCTTTGATGTTTCTCAGTAGTTTCAGAGTTCAGACAACACAAGAAACTATCAAAATGAAAAAGCAAAATGTATGTTTGAAAGTGATTTGTAAATTCTAAGACCTATATAAAATTTAAAGGAAATTTTAAAAAGGGTTTCCTAGGTTTAGTTTATGAGAATCAATCCTAAACAAAAATAATCAGAAAATAAATTATATACACACAATTAGGTAAAACTGCAATCTGACTTTCAACTTACTGTATTTCCAATGGCACGATAAAGTCTGAGTATTTGCTCTGAAGTTTGTTCCTCCCATTTTATACAACTGGTACCAGAAGAAATCTTAGGAGCTACGAGATAGATAAAGCCAACAGCAATAATGAATATCAAGTTCAAGTTCAAGGTCCATTAATTGATAACTGTTGAGGCAAATATAGTAGGTACAAGATAATTCATTATTATTCTCTCCATTTTTGTATATGGTTGGAATTTTCTATATATAAAGTAAAAATAAATAACAAACCATACAAGTAACTAAAAGAAAACACAGGTTAATTTCTTTATAACCAGAGAGCAGAAAAAGCCCTTCTAATAAAGACAAAATCAAAGAAAAGACTCAAATTATAACCATATAAAAATTAACTTTTTCTGGGCAAAAAGAATGACATAAACCAAGCTGAAAGACAAATGATAAACTGAAACAAAATATTTGCAGTTTATATCATGCAGGATTACTTTCCCTATCACATAAAAAGCTCCTAAAAAATGAAAACCTGAAAGAAAACTGGGCAAAAAGACACTTAGCAGAAAAAGAAATGTAAACGGTTCTTAAACATATGAAAAGATCTTCAACTTTTACTCACAGGAGTAATGTCAATTAAAAGTGCTCCAAGGGCGGTGCAAGGGTAGTTCTGTGGTAGAATTCTTACCTGCCACGCGGGAGGCCTGGCAGACCACGCACCGCCCCCCCTCAAAAAAGTGTCCCAAGATGCAGTTTCATACATATTAGATTAGGAAGTAATATATAAATTTAAGATTTCTCATTGTAGCAAAGCCATAAACAGGGGTGAAATAAACCATGATCTATCCACACAACAGAGATCTGCACCATCATAAAAAAGAATGAGGAAAATCTCTTCTTACTAATAGGATGTGATCTCCGGAATATACTGAAAGTAAAAAGAGAAAGGTGCAGAAGGGTGTGTATTTTATGCTAGCTTTTGTGTAGGAAAAATAAAAATAAATACTTTTTTTTGCTTATTTTTAATGGCAAAAAGAAACACTTGGAAGGCTAAATTAGATATGAATAAAAATAACTACTTTACGAGGGAAGGAACCAGGATTGGAGAAAGTAAGGATGGAACTGACGCTAACCTGAGTATACCTTTTAAAAGTTTTAACTTGTGAACCACGCAAATATTTAACATATTCTAAAAGTAAAATTCAATCATAAAAAAAAGAGCAATCCCTAGAATTGAAAACAAACTGAAACAAATAAACCTAACTATGTATCAAATTGAGTTAACAAAGCCCCACAGAAAAAGTAATTATCACTAGCAAGTTTGTACACAGTACCCTGACCGTACACCCTTAGGAAAATATTAGAACAAAAACAAAAAAAAATAACAACTGCAGAGAAATCTTAAATCTGACTCAATAATTTTGCTTTCCAGGAATAATACTGGTATTGTAGCTTTAAAACTATTTTATGCATAGCAACTCAATAAATAAATAGATAGGCTAACAAACTTAACAAAAAGATGGTATAAGAAGGAAAAAACTAACCTTAAATTTGAATTAGAAACGATTTGAGTGTGTGGCTTCTAAAAATATAATTCCTAAGCACTGCCCATGACTCCCCATCTTGGAATACACTGTTGTACCAGATGTTCTCTAAATATCACCCTCCAGGATACAGGGATAAGGAAGACATTGCCCATATTTTAGAACTTCACCTATTCTTTGAGACCAAAGGAAGAAAGGTTTATTTTGTCCAGAACCAAAATTTTCTGTAGCACATACTCTAACTCAACTTGTCTGGATAGATCATTTAAACAATCCAAACATAGGGAGCCCAGAATAAGAATGAGGGCCTTTAATTCTGCATACCTTGATGTAACACTTGGATACATCTCAGAATATATTAAGCAGATAATTAAAAAGTACTGGCAAAGTCCCTTGAGGAATGGGAGAAAGAATATGAAACTATTAAACTTTACCACCAGGGAAACCCGACACTGTATCAAACATTAGGGATACCCAAATCAATAGGCCAAGCCCTTGATCTTGAGGCTTACCTTATGTATGTAGTGGAGAAGCTTAGCCTACCTATAGATATGCCTAAGAGTTACTTCTGGGGTACCTCTTTTGTTGTTCAGATGTGGCTTCCCTCTAAGACCAACTCTGTAAGTGAAACCATTGCCCTTCCCACTACATGGGACATGAGACCCAGGCGTGAAAGTCTCCCTGGTGGCATGGGAGATAACTCCCAGGGATGAGCCGCACTCTGGTACCGTGGGATCAATAATGTCATTCTGACCAAAAAGGGGAAAAGAAGTGTAACAAATAAGGTGTCAGTGGCAGAGAGAATTCAAATACAGTTGAGAGGTTACTCTGGAGGTCACTCTTCTGCAAGCTTCAGTTAGACATTGCTACCTATTGTAGCTTGCTAACCCCTAACCAAAACCATTCCTGCTAGTACTAAAAGAACACTTAGGGCATTATATAAGATTCTACAAAGGTTCAATGCACTAGAGTAACTTTCCAGAAATCTACAACCTCCAGATGTGTCCCTAGACCAGGGAGTCCTGAAATGCAGAGGGGCCAGCCTCCAGAACATCAACTAGTTCCACCCCCTATCCCATATTATTGACAGTCCCTTCTAACATGAAAAAGGTAGAATGAACATAGCCCAAATACCCCTAAAGAGTGGAAGAAAGATCAACAGCGATGGTAGAGTTATACAGAGAAGGCAGAATTTAACAAATGAGTATGACTGCTGAATCACTATATGGATATTTCCTTTAATCCCCAGTGTCTTGGAGCAGCTAGTAGTAAAAACCTAAAATTGTGGAACTGTGAGCCATACCATATCTGAAGTCTGTTCTACAACTAATTATTGGATTGTGGTTTGAAATTTATTGCTTTTTTATATTGTGCTGGCTTGAATCTGTAATGGACCCCAGAAAAGCCACACCCTTTAACGCTCATTCAATATTGCTGGCTGGGAGCTTTTTGATTGTTCCCATGGATATGTGACCCACCCAACTGTGGATAGTAACTTTTGATTAGATGGCTTCCATGGAGTTGTGATTCCACTCATTCAGGGTGGGTCTTGATAAGTTTATTGGAATCCTTTAAAAGAGGAAGCATTTTGGAGAGATTCCCTTTTTAGAGCCACGAGAACCACGAAGGCCCACACAGCCAGAGACCTTTGGAGATGAAGAACAAAAATGCCCCTAAGGGAGCTTCATGAAACAAAAAGCCTGGAGAGAAGGCTAACAGATGTTGCCATGTTAGTCACGTGCCCTGAACGTCATCAGCCTTCTTGAACCAAGGTATCTTTCCCTGGATGCCTTAGATTGGACATTTCTATAATCTTGTTTTAATTTGGACATTTTCACAGCTTTACAACTGTAAACTAGCAACTTATTATAAATACCCCTTTTTAAAAAGCCATTCCATGTCTGGTATATTGCATTTCCACAGCTAGCAAACTAATACAGGTATATATATTATTTTTCACAAAAAAGGGGAAAAAGTCTATTGTGATGATAAATGCACAGCTATATGATGCTACTGTGAATCACTGATGGTACACTTTGGATGATTATATGGTATATGAATATATAAATATATCAATAATAAATAAATAGAAATCACACTACAAACAAACAAAAAAATAGTGCATGTTCAGCCATGTACACTGTAAACAGCCTTTACCAAACATGGTTTGATAGTAATTGATTGTCAGATACAAAGCTAAAGAAACAAAATAGTATTACTTTTGCTGAAAACTGGCCTTATAAAATGAACAGCTTTCCTAATAAGCATTTAACTTTTATACAGGTGTTAACATCCGTTTCAGTAACATGGCAGTATGTTTACATGTCAGAAGTTTTGTTTAATTCAATGGTATTTCTTAGTTGATTTGTTTCATTAAATTCAGCAACTGGAAAAAAATAGAGAGATTAAAATCTTCAGAGACAAAATCTGAGAGAACTAGTCAACTACAGACTTGCTCTACAAGAAATACTAAAGGAAGTCCTGTCACTGAAGAAAAAAAAAAAAAGACAGGAGAGGGACATCTGGAGGAGGGCACAGAATTGAAAAATACCAGTAATGGTAATTTAAGGGATAAAAAGATAGAGAAGGAAAAGAATGTATAGTTCTGACAAACAAAAACCAAAGGATAAGATGGTGTATTCAAGGTCTGCTTTTACAATAATAAGCTTGAACATTAACAGACTAAACTTATCAATTAAAAGATACAGAATGGTTTTTTAATATATTTTTTGTATTTTTTATTTTTATTTTTTTCTCTATATTATCATTTTATTTCTTTTTCTGTTGTCTTGCTATTTCTTTTTCTAAATCGATGCAAATGTACTAAGAAATGATGATCATACATCTATGTGATGCTATTAAGAATTACTGATTGCATATGTAGAATGGAATGATTTCTAAATGTTGTGTTAATTTTTTTTTAATTAATAAAAACAAAGTAGAACACCCAATATCCATCAATCCACATAAAAATAAAAAAAAAAGTAATGGTCTTATTTTATATGACAATTAAAGTTAGAGGCCATCTCAGGCACAGAGGTAGAGATGTACATCATGTCAATGAAGGAGAGCTGACTGAGAAGAAAGTTCATTGGTACATGGAGTCCAGTGCCCATTTGGATCAGATAAATTAGTATCAGTGCCATCAGTGCCAATGAAAATAGGATGGCTATATTGTAAGAAAGAGGAAAGTGGTTGTTCATCCACATTGGTAAAGACCAAGAAGTGTAAGATCTATTCCAAAACTTCAGTATTTTACATTAAATCAAAATGTCAAAGCAAATAATATGTTAAATTTCCATGTAATAACGTTGTTCTTTAAGAGAAAAAGGAAAGATTACTTCTTGCAATGGAGTTTTCTTGAATTACCTTACGTGAGTATGCCCCACCATTTAAACATACCAACTCAGTATATAATGGGCATAAAGCCATTTTTTGACCAATGTTAAAAATATATAAATACTTTATTGCCCATAGAGTTAAAACACCATATGAAAAAAAGGAAATAAAGCATTCAGATTATTAAAAAAAAAAAAAGATACAGAATGGCTGAAAGGATAAAGAAATATGATCCAGCTATTTGTTGCTTACAAGAGACTCATCTTAGACCCAAGGACATAGATTGAAAGAGAAAATATGGAAAAAGATGTTCTATGCAAGCTGTATCCAAAAGTAAGCAGAAGTAGCTCTAGTAATATCAGATAAAATAGACTTTAAATGTAAAGATGTCATAAGATACACTATATATTAATAAAGTGGACAATTCATCAAAAGAAATAACAATCATAATATTTACACTACCAATCAAGGAGTGCCAAAGTACATGAAGTAAACACTGGCAAAATTGAAGGGAGCTGAGATGTTTCAACAAAATAGTGGGAGACTTCAATATACCATTCTCCACTACAGACAGAATAACCAGATAGAGATCAACAAAAAAACAGAGAATCTAAACAATGGAATAAACAAATTAGACCTAACAGACATATATAGATCATTACATCTCCTAAAACCAGACATACATTCTTCTCTAGTGCACATGGAACATTCTCCAAGATAGATCATATGCTGGGACACAAGCTGAGTCTTTATAAATTTAATAAGATTGAAATTATCCAAAGCACTTTTTCTGACCACAATGGAATGAAGTTGAAATTAATAACCACCAAAGAACCAGATTTTCACAAATATATGGAGATTAAATAACACACACTTAAATAATCAGTAGGTCAATGAAGAAATTGGTAGAGAAATCTGTAAATATCTGGAGTCAAAAGATAATGAGAATAGGGCGGGCCGCGGTGGCTCAGCGGGCAAGAGTGCTTGCCTGCCATGCCGGAGGACCCCGGTTCGATTCCCGGCCCCAGCCCATGTAAAAAAACAAACAAACAAACAAAATATAATAAAACAAGAAAATGTTTAAAGATGTTTCCCTTTCTTCCTCCCATCCTTCCTTCCTTCTCTCTGTCTTTCCTTCCCTTTCTCCCTCTCTCTTTAAAAAAAAAAAAAAAAAAAAAAAAGATAATGAGAATACAATATATCAGAACATCTGGGATGTGGCAAAGGTAGTGCTGAGAGGGAAATTTATTGCCCTAAATGCCTATATTAAAAAACAAGAATGAGCAAAAATTGAGGATTTAACTGCTCTGAGAGAAAGAACAGCAAATTAATCCCAAAGCAAATAAGAGAAATAAAGATTAAAGCAGAAATAAACAGATTGGAGAACAATAAAACAATAGAAAGAATCAACTAAACCAAAAGCTGGTTCTTTGAGAAAATCAATAAAATTGATGGACCCCCAGCTAGACTGATAAATAAAAAAAAAGAGAGAGAGAACACAATCAAACAAAATCAGAAATGAGAGAGGGTCATTACCAGGGATCCTGAAGAAATTAAAAAAACTGTAAGAGAATACTATGAACAACTATATGCCAACAAACAAGGCAATTTAGATAAAGTGGACAAATTCCTAGAAATACTTATATTCTAGGTGAACTCCCAATACTAACTCAAGAAGAAATAGAAGATCTCAACAAATCAATTACAAGTAAAGAGTGGAATTCATCATCAAAAATGTTCCCACAAGAGGGGAGGAGCCAAGATGGTGGCTTAGTGAGGAATGGGATTTAGTTGGTCCTCCAGAGCAGCTAGTAAATAGCCCGGAACAGTACACAGAACAACTGCTGGGGCCACGTCAGTGACTGGACACTCAGCATACCCCAGTCTAGACCAGCTGGACTGGCTACGAGCCCACACAGAATCATGAGTTCCCCAAGCCATGGCCAGCACCCCTCCTCCACAAGCTGCTTCCCAGGGGGAAAGGACAGTGACTTCACTAGCAGCAGGGGCTGAACACCACCAAGCTCCAATTGTGGAATTAATTAACAAATTCTGATAACTAAAAATAGGCCCACAACTCAGCTGAACCTTGAGTAAAAGCTGAAGTTGCTGGGGTTTGCGCTGGGTGCAGAGGGGGCAGGGCTGATGGAAAAAGAAAAAAAAAAACAAAACCCAGAGGTTTTTTGGATCCAACAGCACAAAATACATGAAAGGGTCTGGGCCCTGAAGGAAAGGAGGGGGCACATAGAATCTGTAGATACACAGAGCAACGTATCAACTTAAGCTCTTGATTGGCAAACCCAAGGAATGGGGGTCCTGCTCTGAAAAGGCCTTTTTTTTTTTCTTTTCTTTTTTGTGGCTGTGTTTCTATGGCTTGACTGCTCTTTGCATACAGCTGCAGGGCTTCTCAGGCTCCAACTACCCCAGGCCTGGGCGAAACTAAGCTTGTTTGAGTGTTTGTCTGGAGCCTGTGCCTTTCCCAGAAGACAGGTGGGGCCCAACTCAGGTGCACTCCCTCCCTCAAGGAACTGAGACCCCTGGATCTGGAAAAATGAAGGATTAAAGCCAGCCTACAACCTCTTCTTTGTTTCAACCATGCCCCCAGCAGGGAGAGTCTGCTGAAGTTAAAGGTACCAGATCACCCTATACTGGTGGGACCCACAGGCAGACAAGTGCCACATACTGGACAGGATAGGAAAAACAAAGAGTCCAGAGGTTTCACTAGAAAAGTCTTTCAATCTGCTGGGTTGCACTCTCAGGGAAAACTGATACAGGTGACTCTTTCCTCCTATGAGGAGGACAATTTGGTCTGGGAAAATCTAACTGGGGTCTATAATACCTAAGCAGACCCTCCAAAGGGGGAAAAAGGGCACCATACAGACAGGGCAAGAAACAAGAAAACAAGAACTGAAAAACTCTGATCTGTTAAACAAAACCTAAGCTAGAGGTCTAGAATAAGCTGAACTGAATGTCAAAGATAGGCAACAAAGTCATCCAGCAAGAAAATTCTAGGTAAAAAAAGTGAAAACAATCTCCAGAAAAGCTAATTAAGGAAATTAAATGCCTAGATGCCAGCGAAAAATAACAAAATCATATTAGGAAAACTGAAGATATGGCCCAGTCAAAGAAATAAACCAACAATTCCAATGAGATACAGGAGCTGAAACAATGAATTCAGAATGTTCAAACAGACATGGAAAACCTCATCAAAAATCAAATCAATGAATAGAAGGAGGATATAAAGAAGGCAAGGAATGAACAAAAAGAAGAAATCAAAAGTCTGAAAAAACAAATCACAGAACTTATGGAAATGAAAGGCACAGTAGAAAGGATGAAAAAAGTAGAAGAGATGAAAAAAACAATGGAAACCTACATTAGATTTCAAGAGGCAGAAGACAGGATTAGTGAACGGGAGGGACAGGACATTTGAAATCTGATAAGCAAAAGAAAATAAAGGGAAAAGAATGGAAAAATAGGAGCAGGGACTCAGGGAACTGAATGAACATGAAGTCCACAAATGTATGTGTTGTGGGTGTCCCAGAAGGAGAAGAGAAGGGAAAAGGAGCAGAAAAACTAATGGAGGAAATCATCACTGAAAATGTCCCAACTGTTATGAAAGACTTAAAATTACAGATCCAAGAAGTACAGAATACCCCAAACAGAATAGATCCAAATAGATGTACTCACATACAAGGGAAGCCCAATAAGACTCGGCATAGATTTCTCAGCAGAAACTATGGAGACGAGAAGACAGTGGCATGATATATTTAAGATACTAAAATTGAAAAACTGCAAACCAAGAATTCTATATCCAGTAAATTTGTCCTTCAAAAATGAGGGGGAAATTAAAACATTTTCAGACAAAAAATCACTGAGAGAATTAGTGACAAAGAGACCAGCTCTGCAAGAAATATCAAAGGGAGCACTAGAGACAGGTAGAAAAACACAAGAGAGAGAGGTGTGGAGAAGAGTGTAGAAATGAAGAAATAAAGGTAAAAAGAAGAAAAATTAGATATGACATATAAAATTGAAAAGGCAAAATGGTAGAAGAAAGTACTGCCCTTACAGTAATAATACTAAATGTCAATGGATTAAACTCCCCAATCAAATGACATAGACTGGTAGAATGGATGAAAAACAGGACCCATATATATGCTGTCTACAGGAAACACATCTTAGACCCAGGGATAAACACAGATTGAAAGTGAAAGGTTAGGAAAAGATAATTCATGCAAACAACAATCAGAAAAGAGGAGGAGTAGTTATATTCAACAAATTAGACTTCAAATGTAAAACAAGTTAAAAAGAGATAAAGAAGGACACTATTTATTAATAAAAGGAACAATTCAACAAGAAGAGATAACAATCATAAACATTTATGCACCAAGCCAGAGTGCTCCAAAATACATGAGGCAAACACCGAAAAGAGAAATAGACACATCTACTATAACAGTTGGAGACTTCAATTCCCCACTCCCAGCACTGGACAGAACATCTAGACAGAGGATCAATAAAGAAACAGAGAATTAGAATAATACAATAAATGAGCTAGACTTAACAGACATTTATAGAACATTACACCCTACAACAGCAGGATACACCTTTTTCTCAAGTGCTCATGGATCATTCTCAAAGATAGACCATATGCTAAGTCACAAAGCAAGTTTCAACAAATTTAAAAAGACTGAAATCATACAAAACACTTTCTCAGATCATAAAGGAATGGAGTTGGAAATCAATAATAGGCAGAGTGCCAGAAAATTCACAATTATGTGGCGGCTCAACAACACACTCCTAAACAACCTATGGGTCAAGGAAAAAATTATAAGAGAAATTAGTAAATATCTCAAGGCAAATGAAAATGAAAATACATCAAAATTTATGGGATGCAGCAGAGGCAGTGCTGAGAGGGAAATTTATTGCCCTAAATGCCTATATCAAAAAAGAAGAAGGAGCAAAAATTGAGGAATTAAGTGTTCACTTAGAAAACCTAGAGAAAGAACAGCAAACTAACCCCAAAACAAGCAAAAGGAAAGAAATAATGAAGATTAGAGCAGAAATAAATGTAATTAAGACATGAAAACAATTGAGAAAATCTACAAAACCAGAAATTGATTCTATGAGAAAATCAGTAAGATTGATGGACCCATAGCAAAGTTGACAAAAAGAAGAAGGGAGAGGATGCAAATAAATAAAATCAGAAATGGAAGAGGAGACATAACCACTGACCCCACAGAAATAAAGGAGGTAATGAGACGATACTATGAACAACTTTATGCTAATAAACTAGACAACACAGATGAAATGGACAACTTCCTAGAAAGGCATGAACAACGAACACTGACTTGAGAAGAAGAAACAGACGACATCAACAAACCAGTCACAAGTAAAGAAACTGAATTAGTCATTAAGAAGCTCCTCAAAAAGAAAAGTCCAGGACCAGATGGCTTCACATGTAAACTCTACCAGACATTCAGGAAAGAATTAGTACCAATCCTGCTTACTCTTCAAAAAAACAGAAGAGTAGGAAAGGCTACCTAATTCACTCTATGAAGCCAACATCACCCTTATACCAAAGCCAGACAAAGATATCACAAGAAAAGAAAACTACAGACCAATCTCTCTAATGAATATAGATGCAAAAATCCTCATCAAAATTCTTACAAATCAAATCTGGTAGCACATTAAAAGAATTATACACATGACCAAGTAGGATTCATCCCAGGTATGTGAGGATGGTTTAACATAAGAAAATCAATTATTGTGATACACCATATCAACAAATCAAAGCAGAAAAACCACATGATCATTTCGATTGATGCAAAAATGGCATTTGACAAAATTCTACATCTTCTCTTATTGAAAACACTTCAAAGGATAGGAATAGAAGGGAACTTCCTCAACCTGATAAAGGAAATACATGAAAACTCCACAGCTAACATAATCCTCAATGGGGAAAAATGGAAAATTTCCCCCTAAGATCAGGAACAAGACAAGGATGCCCACTATCACCACTGGTATTCAACACTGTATTGGAAGTTCTTGCCAGAGTAATCAGACAAGAAAAAGAAATACAAGGCATCAAAATTGGAAAGGAAGAAGTAAAACTCTTCTGTTTGCAGATGTTTGCAGACATACTATATGTTGAAAACCCCCAAAAATCCACAGCAAAACTATTAAGAGCTAATAAACAACTACAGCAAAGTGCAGGTTACAAGATCAACACTCAAAAATCTGTCGTGTTTCTATACACTAGTAATAAACAATCTGAGGGGGAAAGCAAGAAAAAAATTTCATTTACAATTGCAACCAAAAGAGTAAAATATTTAGGAATAAATTTAACTAAGGATATAAAAGACCTATACAAAGAAAACTACAAGAAATTCCTGAAAGAAATCACAGAAGACCTAAATAAATGCAAGGGCATACCATGTCCATGAATTGGAAGACTAAACATAGTTAAGATGTCAATTCTACTTACAGATTCAATGCAATACCAATTAAAATCACAAAACCTTACTTTTCAGAAATAGAAAACCCAATAACCAAATTTATCTGGAAGGGCAGGGTGCCCTGAATAGCTAAATGTATCCTGAGAAAGAAAAATGAAGTCGGAGGTCTCACATTACCTGATTTTAAGGTGTATTATGAAGCTACAGTGGTCAAAACAGCATGGTACTGGCATAAAGATAGATATACTGACCAATGGAATAGAATAGATTGCTTAGATGTAGACCCTCTCATCTATGGACAACAGACCTTTGATAAGGTAGTCAAGCCAACTCACCTGGGACAGAACAGTCTCTTCAATAAATGGTGCCTAGAGAACTGGATATTCACAAGCAAAAGAATGAAAGAGGATTCATAGCTCACACCCTATACAAAAATTAACTCAAACTGGATCAAAGACCTAAACATTAGATCTAAGACCATAAAAGTTTCAGAGGAAAATGTAGGGAAATATCTTATAAATCTTATAATAGCAGGCAGTTTCCTAGATCTTACACCCAAAGCACGAGCACTGAAGAAAGAAAGAAAGAAACGGGTACTCTTCAAAATTAAAAACTTTTGTGCATCAAAGAACTTCATCAAGAAAGCAAAAAAACAGCCTACACAATGGGAGACAATATTTGGAAATCATATATCAGATAAAGGTCTAGTATTCAGAATATATAAAGAGATTGTTCAACTCAACAACAAAAAGACAAACAACCCAATTACAAAATGGGCAAAAGACTTAGATACTTCTCAGAAGAGGAAATACAAATGGCCAAAAGGCACATGAAAAGATGCTCAATTTCCGTGGCTATTAGGGAAATGCAAATCAAAACCACAATGAGATATCATCTTACACCCATCAGAATGGCCATCATCAATAAAACAGAAAATCACAAGTGCTGGAGAGGATGTGGGAAAGAGGTACACTTATCCACTGTTGGTGGGAATGTCAAATAGTACAACCACTGTGGAAGGCAGTTTGGCAGTTCCTCAGGAAGCTAAGTACAGAACTGCCATACGACCTGTAGGTACACTGCTAGGTATCTACTCAGAGGACATGAGGGCAAGGACACAAACAGACATTTGCACACCATGTTTACAGCAGCATTATTTACAACTGCCAAGAAATGGAAACAGCCCAAATGTCCATCAACAGACGAGTGGCTAAACAAGCTGTGGTATATACATTCAATGGAATATTATTGAACTGTAAGACAGAATACAGTTATGAAGTATGTAACAACATGGATGGACCTTGAGGACATTATGCTGACTGAAATTAGCCAGAAACAAAAGGACAAATACTGCATGGTCTCACTAATATGAAATAACATTAGTGAACGAACTCAGAGAATTTCACCTAAGAACAGAAAATCAATCAACATAATATAGCACATTAACAAATTAAAAGGGAAAAATCATGAGTCCAGATCAATTGACACTGAAAAAGCATTTAACAAAATTCAGCATCCTTTCCTGATAAAACACTTCAAAAGGCAGGAATCAAGGAAAACTTCCTCAACATCATAAAGGGCATTTATGAAAAACCTGTAGTCAGCATCATACTTAGTGGTGGGAGATCAAAAGCATTTCCCCTAAGACTGGGAAGAAGACAAGGATGCCCATTGTCACCAGGAGTACTAAGAATGTCTTCCAGCTGGAGTTACTAGATGGAAGAAAGAAATAAAAGTCATCCAAATAGGACAGAAAGAAGTAAAACTTTCATTATTTGCAGCTGACATGATCCTATACTTAAAAACCATGAGAAATCTATGACAAAGCTACTTGAGCTAAAAACAAATTCAGCAAAGTGGTGGGATATAAGGTTAATGTACAAAAATCAGTAATATTTCTATTATAAGTAATCACCTGAGGAGACAATTGAGGAAAAAAATTCCATTCAAAATAATAACCAAAAGAATCATGTATCTAGGAATAAGCCTAACCAGGGATGTCAAGGACTTTTACACAGAAAACTACAACACATTGATAAAAGAAATAAAAAATGACTGAATAGATGAAAAGATATCCCATGTTCATGGATAGGAAGGTTGAATGTCATTAAGATGTTTGCTTTGTTTGCAAGCTGCTGGAATGCAATATGCCAGAAATGGAATGGCTTTAAAAGGGGAACTCACTAAGTTGCAAGTTTATACTTCTAAGACCATGGAAACATCCAAATTAAAGTAAGGCTATAGAATATCCAATCTAAGGTACCTAGGGAGAGATTGAACCTTGGTTCAAGAAGGCTCATGACATTCTAGAGTTTGTCTCTCAGCTCGAAAGGCACATAGCAAGATTTGCTAGCTTTCCCTTCAACAGCTTCCCTGGGCTCTGTCCATTCTGTTGGCTCTGTTGGTTCTGGTGGCTCTTTCCAAAATGGTTCCCTCTAAAAGGACCCCAGGAAGTAACCCCACCTAGAGCGGGTAGAAACACATCTCCATGGAAACCATCTAATCAAAAGTTATGACCCACAATTGGGTGGGTCACATATCCATGGAAACAACCAAAAAGCTCCCACTCAGTAATACTGAATGAGGATGAAAGAACTTAGCTTTCCTGGGGTTCACAACAGAGACATTCTACCCTCTGGACCCCCAAAAGATACATTCTTTCCAAATGCAAAATACATTCATTTCGTAACAATATCAAAAAGCCTTAAACCATTTCAGTAACAATACAAATACAATAAAAAGTCAGAAACAGTACAAAATCTCATCAAAGTCAGCCACAGGCATGGTCTGTCCTAAGACAAAATTCTCTTCTGGTTCTAGATCGGTAAAACTCAGAATAAGTTATTTGCTGCCAACATACAAAAAAGGGACAGTCATAGGACACATATTCCCATTTCTACAAGGAGAAATTGGAAGGAACACAGGGGTCACAGGACCCCAACAGTTCCAAAAACTTTCAGGGTAAAGACCATTAGATTTCAAAGTCTGAGAGTCATTCATCTTTAGAAAGCAGCAGCCCCACCCTTTCCAAGGGTTTATGCAGCAGCCCGCCTCTCTGCAAATTTAACCTTGGGGGACATTGGGAACACCACCTTTTTCTCGGCTCCACTCTCTCCAAGCATCTGGGCTGCACCCAGGCTTTCTGCCATCTCCAGGGCACATTCTCAACCCCTCCAATCAATGAGGTGGCATCCAGGCTCTCCCCAAGCCCCAAGGAATGTGTTCCACCCTCTCCAAGGTCTGAGGTGGCACAAGTCTTCCACTGCAACAAGGTGGAAGGCCCACCCTCTGCCTTCAGGGCAAACTCGCTCTCTCCAAAGAGTGGGTCCACTCTCCTGGCCCGAGGTTTCTTGACTTCAGACTTTAGCCAACATGGTTCTGCCTCTGAGGACATTTTACCTTCACTTTGTCCTTTTTCTGAGCCTTTTAGTACAGACTGGCAGTGGTTCCATTTATACAGATCCCACAACACTCTTGTTAGCTTTCTATATAGTAGGCAAGGATCATGCCCATCAGACAAAAGGAGTTTCCATAAATCCTTCCTCGATAACTCCATCTCCAATACTGGCTTTTTCAGAAATGGCTGACTGGTTCCAAGTTTCGTTAAATACTTACGTGGGGCACTATTCTCTGGGGTCTCCCTTTCAGGAAGCCCATATTTTTCAGACTATCAATTTCTGGTTTCTTCATACATAGGAGTTCAGTTCTCAACTTATCTCTTTCCTATCATATTTCACTATAAGATGCAAGGAGAAACCAGGCTACAATTTCCACATTTAAATTGGAAATCCCTTCTGCTAAATATCGAAGTTCATGGCTTTTAAAATCTGCCTTCTAGCCAAAACCACTAAGTCAATTTCGCCAGATCATATGCCTTTTAAAACAAGGATCACCTTCCTTCTGTTTGCATGCCACATTTCTGTCTAGAAACTGATCAGCGGTATCTTTAGAGTCCACATTTCTACCCAAAGTTTCTTCAAAGCATTCTAGGCCTTCTCTATCAAGCTTCTCACAACTCCTCCAGAATCTTCCCCTTAGCCATTCAAAAAGCTGGCTCAACATGTTAGATATTTGCAAACCACAGCTGTACCCTATTTCTGGTACCAAAATCTGTTTTCGTTTGCAAGCTGCCGGAATGCAATATACCAGAAATGGAATAGCTTTTAAAAAGAGGCATTTACTAATTTGCAAGCTTACAGTTCTAAGGCCGTGGAAATGTCCAAATTAAAGCAAGTCTATAAAAATGTCCAATCTAAGGCATCCAGGGAAAGAATCGCGACTTAAGAAGGCTGATGACCTTCAGGGTTTCTCTCTCAGTTGGAAAGGCACATGGCGAGATCTGCAAGCTTTCTCTTTAATAACTTCCCTGAGGCTCTGTCTGTTTTGTTGGCTCTGTCAGTTCTGGTGGCTCTCCTGGCTCTTCCCAAAATGGTTCCCTCTTAAAGGCTCCAGCAAGCAACTCCATCTTGAATGGGTAGAGACACATCTCCATGGAAACCATTAATCAAAAGTTACCACCCACAAATAGGTGGGTCACATATTCATGGAAACAACCAAAAAGTTCCCACCCACCAATACTGAATAGGGATGAAAGAACTTGGCTTTTTTGGGGTACACAACAGATTCAAATTGGCACAATGTCAATTCTACCCAATGTGGTTTACACATTCAATGCAATATCAACCAAAATCCCAACAACCTACTTCAAAGACTTGGAAAAGCTAGTTACCAAATTCATTTGGGATGGAAAGAGACTTGAATAGCTAAAGGTACCCTAAAAAAGAAGAGCGAAGCAGGAGGACTAACACTTCCTGACTTTAAAGCTTACTATAAAACCACATGGTCAAAACAGCATAGTACTGGCACAAAGGTAGAAGTATCAACCAATGTAATCAAACTGAGAATGCAGAGATATGAACACCAAATTTATAGACAACTGAACTTTGATAAGACTCCCAAATCCACTAAATGGGACAGAATAGTCTTTTCGATAAATGGGCATGGGAAAATTGGATATCAATAGCTAGAAGAATGAAAGAGAACTGCTATCTTACACCCCATACAAAAATTAATTCAAAATTGATTAAAGACCTAAATGTAAGAGCCAGTATCATAAAACTTCTAGAAGAAAATGCAAGGAAACAACTTCAAGATCTAGTAATAGGAGGTAGTTTCTTAAACTTTAGACCTAAAGTACAAGCAGCGAAAGAAAAAACAGATAAATGGAAACTCCTTCAGATCAAGAGCTTCTGTGCCTCAAAAGATTTTGCCCAAATGGTGAACAGGCAGCCAACTAAATGGGACAAAATATTTGGAAACCACGTATCAGATAAAGGCTTGATATCCTGTGTACATAAAGAAACTGCACAGCTCTTATAATGATAAATGCACAGCTATATGATGATACTGTGAATCACTGATTGTAAACTTTGGAACATTACATGGTATGTGAATATATATCAATAAAATCAAATAATTTAAAAAAATAAATAGATCCAAATTACAAAATGAGCAGAGGACATGAATAGACGCTTTTCTGAAGAGCAAATACAGATGGCTAAAAAGCACATGAAGAGATACCTATCTTTGTTAGCTATAAGGGAAATGCAAATCCAATGAGTTATCACCTCACACCTATAAGAATGGCTGCTATTAAATAAACAGAAAACTACAAATGTTGGAGAGGATGTGGGGAAACTGGAATATTTATCCAATGATGGTAGGAATGTATAATGGTGCATCCACTGGGGAAAACAGCTCAGTGATTCCTCAGAAAACTAAATATTGAATTACCCCATGGCCTGGCAATATCAATAGTTGATATATACCCAGAAGAGCTGAAAGCAGTGACATGAACAGACATTTGTACCCTGATGTTCAAAGCCATACTATTCACCACTGCCGAAAGATGGAAAGAATTCAAGTGCCCATCAAGAGACGAGTGGGTGAACAATGTGGTATATACACACGATGGAATATTATGCAGCAGCAAGATGAAATGAGGTCCCAAAGCATATAAAAATATAGATGAACCTTGAGGACATAATGCTGAGTGAAATAAGTCAGACACAAAAGGACAAAGATACTGTATCATTTCAATATTACGACTCTGGAAAAGGCATAATACAGTGTAATCTCAGTGGTTACATTGTTGAAGACAGCAGATCTAGAGGTACACAAAAACTAGAGAAGGAGGAAAGGTTATCCAAAGAGGCTAAACCTAAATGCAAGGGAACAAGTAAAAGTGATGGTAACTAATTAGCGGGGTTATAAGTAACATTGCCATATTGAAAGTGAATATGATTTAAAGGGGACGTATACTGCCATATATTCCACGGATTAAACCTACAATTATAAATAAGTTCTTGTTTTAAAAAATATTTTTATTGATGAATCTTAACACATAAACATTCCATACATGGTATACAATCAATGACTCACAATATCATCACATAGTTGTGTATTCATCACCATGATCATTTATTTGAACATTTGCATCACTCCAGAAAAAGAAATAAAAAGGAAAAAGAAAAAACTCATACATACCATACACCTTACCCCTCCCTCTCATTGACCACCAGTATTTCCATTAGTGCAATTTATTTTAACCTTTGTCTCTCCTATTATTTATTTATATTTTCTACTCATCTGTCCATACCTTAGATAAAAGGAGCATCAAACACAAGGTTTTCACAATCACACAGTCACACTATAAAAGCTGTATCATTATAAAGCTGCCTTCAAGAATCAAGGCTACTGGACCACAGCTCAACAGTTTTCAGGTACTTCCCTCTATCTACTCCAATACACCATAAACTAAAAAGGAATAGTTATAATATAATGCCTAAGAATGACCTCCAGGATAAGGTCCAATATCTCAACTCTGTTTGAAAGCTCTCAGCCACTGAAACTTAATTTTATCTCATTTTTCTCTTCCCCCTTTGGTCAAGGAGGCTTTCTCAATCTCTTGATGCCAGGTCCCAGCTCATCCCTGGATTTCTGTCCCACATTGCCAGGGAGATTTACACCCCTGGGATCATGTCCCACATAGAAGGGGAGGGCAGTGAGTTCACTTTCTGCACTGGCTTAGAGAGAGAGGTCATATCTGAAGAACAAAAGAGGTTCTCTGGGGGGTGACTCTTAGGCCTAATTTTAAGCAGGCTTAGCCTATTCTTTGCGGGAAAAAGTTTCATAGGGGCAAACCCCAAGATCAAGGGCTCAGCCTATTGATTTGGCAGTCTCTACTGCTTGCGAGAATATCAGAAATCCTCCAAGTGGAAAAGTTGAATATTTCCTCCTTTCTCCCCAGTGCCCCAAAGGGACTTTGCAAATACTTCTTTATTCACTTCCCAAATTGCTCTGGGATATATCAGGGCATCATACTAACTTGGACAAACCAACAAAGTCTCATGCCCCATTCAAGGTTCTATGTACTTCCGGTGTTCAACTAAATTGACTATACAAGTGAAATTAAGAAATGCACTACCCAAAATACAAATTTTGTACCAAATAAACATCTCTCCCTTTGGTCTCACACAGAAATCTTTAAAGAAAAGAAAAGAAAGCTTTAAAATATGGACAATATCATCCTTTACCCTGTGTTCTAGTTTGCTAGCTGCCGGAATGCAATATACCAGAAACGGAATGGCTTTTAACAAAGGTAATTTAATGAGTTACTAGTTTACAGTTCTAAGGTCGAGAAAATGTCCCAATTAAAACAAGTCTATAGAAATGTCCAATTTAAGGCATCCGGGGAAAGATACCTTGGTTCAAGAAGGCCAATGACGTTCAGCATTTCTCTCTCAGTTGGAAGGGCACATAGCGAACATGGTGGCGTCTGCTGGCTTTCATATGGCTCTACCAAAAAGGGACTCTCTCCAAAATGTTTCCTCTTTCAAAGGATTCCAGTAAGCAACTTCACTTTCAGTGGGTGGAGATATACCTCCATGGAAATCATCTAATCAAAAGTTACCACCCACAACTGGGTGGATCACATCTTCATGGAAACAATCAAAATACTCCCACCCAGCAATACTGAATGAGGAACAAAGGGCGTGACTTTTCTGGGGTCCACCACAGATTCAGACCAGCACATCCTATATTCTGATTTACCTTAGTCCTATCCAAATCAGTTTCATTCATATCTCCACTCGAAGTCAGATCCTTTTTCAACAGTTACTGTATGGGGTACTGCTGACTTTCATAGCTTCAGAGCTCTAATTCTGGGTCTCAGGTGTCACATAAATACCCAAAATTTCTGGGAACAACTAGGTTATAAACAAACAGCTAAGTATCTCAGAATTTAGAAATAACAGTTACAACCCCTGAATAAATGTGACTACTATAAGAGCTTACAATCTAGGAACTTTTACAATAGGCCCCAACCTGATAACCCATGCCCTCAACTTCAGTTCACTGGATTTTTATATTATAGTTAGTCCATATGATTGAGGTATGATAATATTTGTCTTTTTGTTTATGACATTTCAGTCAACATACAGTCCTTAAGTTTCATTCACCTAGTTGCATGCCTCACAACTTCAAGGCCGCTCAGTAGTCCATTGTATATATACACGATAGTTCCCCCTTTCATTCCTCAGTCGTTGTACCCTGAGGCCGCCTCCATCCATTGTGGATTGTGAACACTGCTGCTATAGACACCAGTGTGCAAATGTCCATTCATGTCCCCACACTCAGCTCTTCCAGGTATATTCTGAGCAAGAGGGTTTCAGAATCATATGGCAATCCCACCCACAGCCTCCTGTGGAACCACCATACTGCCCTCCAAGGGGCTGTACCTCTCTACCGAGAGTGAATAGGTACATCTCTTTCTCCACATTTTCTCTAGCACTTATTTCTCTCTGTTCATTTTTAAACAGTTTTATTCATATATCATACAATCCAACATAAGTATAGTCATGCCTTTGCTACCATAACCTAGCTGAAGACATTTTCTTAATTTCATTGTGTTCAGCTGGATGCCCGTTCTTGCAAGATCTTGAATAAATTCTTTTCTTCTTCCCAATCGGGTGAACATTTATTCACTCTCAAGTATTGGCGTTTTTTCTAACAATCTGAATCCATATTCCTTCCCCATGCCCCCACCCCACCTGGCCGTCTGTTGACATTTAGTTCTGGCATAACACCTTTGTTACATTCAGTGGAAGCATATTACAATGTTACTGTTAACTATAAATCCTAGCTCTCATTGATTGTACTTTCTCCCATATACCATCTATTTTCAACATCCTGCAATACTGATATTCATTATAAATAAGTTCTTGCACGAACTATTTCAAAGGTTCAATAGTGGATAAAGAGTCAATAGTAGAGGAGTATGGGAGGAAACTAAAAATGCATGCTATGGCCAATAGTTGACAGGAAGACATCAACAGGACCACAGCACTACCAGGGATAAGTGATAAGGGGTAGTTTTGATTTGATAGTTGGGATTCCTGTGTTTGTCAGCTCTTTGTTGTTATGGACCAATAAAAACTGTCTAAAATTAAGAGTGCTGCTGATTGTACAATCAAGTGAGGATACTGTAAAACATGGTTTGTTTATTTTGGACATTATCCAAGATGCTCCACAGATGGAGGGAGTCGAAGGGTACAATGACTAAGAAACAGAATGGTGAACTCTGATACATTTATATGATGCAATATGGTGCAGCTACAAAAAGGAAGAACACTGAAAGGCATACAATTAACTAAATAAACCTTGGGGACAATGTGTTATGCAAAATAAGCCAGAAATAAAAGAACAAATATGCTAGGATCTCTTTCAGGAAATAATTTTAAGAAAACTGGAGCCTAGACTGTAAGCTCTTACAGCAGCCACACTTAGTCTGAAGCTGTAAATGTATTTCTGGATACCGAACCACTGAATCAGTTGGTATTTCCCTGAGACTCTGAATAACTCTGTGACATCTGCAGCTCTGAAGGTTAGCATTGATACACAGAATAACAGTTAGAGTAACCGAAGGGGAGATCAGGCCTCAATTTGAGTTAAAAACAAAGCCAGAGACTTCCGGAGAAGATGGCGGCTTAGTAAGACGCGCGGGTCTTAGTTCCTCCTCCAGAAAAGCAACTAAAGAAATAGAAACAATACGAAACAGCTCCCGGAGTCACGACAGAGACCAAAAAGACAGCGTACCCCATTCTGGAACAGCTGAACGGGCAGGGAGAATCTGCTGCGGTGAGATACCCGAGGGGCGCGCGTTTTCCCGGCTGGGGCGGCTGGCGACTGGGGTCCCCTCCACGCACGTGGCTCCCCCGTCTGACTAGGAACGTTGGATAGCGGGGCCCTCCCGTCACGCTTGGCGTTTCGGGCCAGCTGGGCAATTAGGACCGGCACTCTCCCAAGCCGCAGCAGCCAGCGACCCCCCCTCCACGCGCGGTTTCCCGGCCGACTGCCGTGCAGACAGACGAGCGCCACGAGCGCCACCTACTGGGCAGGAAAAGAAAAACAGAGCCCAGAGATTTCACAGAAAAACCTTTCAACCAGCTGGGTCCCACACCCAGGGATATCTGATCAAATGCCCAGGCACCAGCAGAAAATAATGGATGACGCTCGGAAAATTGAAGATATGGCCCAGTCAAAGGAACAAACCAATAGTTCAAATGAGATACAGGAGCTGAGACAACTAATGCTGAATATACAAACAGAAATGGAAAAACTCTTCAAAAACCAAATCAATAAATTGAGGGAGGACATGAAGAAGACATGGGCTGAACAAAAAGAAGAAATAGAAAATCTGAAAAAACAAATCACAGAACTTATGGGAGTGAAGGACAAAGAAGAAAAAATGGAAAAAACAATGGATACCTACAATGGTAGATCTAAAGAGACAGAAGCTACAATTAGTGAACTGGAGGATGGAACATCTGAATTCCAAAAAGAAACAGAAACTATAGGGAAAAGAATGGAAAAACTTGAGCAGGGGATCAGGGAACTGAATGACAATATGAAGCGCACAAATATACGTGTTGTGGGTGTCCCAGAAGGAGAAGAGAAGGGAAAAGGAGGAGAAAAACTAATGGAAGAAATTATCACTGAAAATTTCCCAACTCTTATGAAAGACCTAAATTTGCAGATCCAAGAAGTGCAGCGCACCCCAAAGAGAATAGACCCAAATAGGCGTTCTCCAAGACACTTACTAGTTAGAATGTCAGAGGTCAAAGAGAAAGAGAGGATCTTGAAAGCAGCAAGAGAAAAACAATCTGTCACATACAAGGGAAACCCAATAAGACTATGTGTAGATTTCTCAGCAGAAACCATGGAAGCTAGAAGACAGTGGGATGATATATTTAAAATACTAAAAGAGAAAAACTGCCAACCAAGACTCCTATATCCAGCAAAATTGTCCTTCAAAAATGAAGGAGAAATTAAAACATTTATAGACAAAAAGTCACTGAGAGAATTTGTGACCAAGAGACCAGCTCTGCAAGAAATACTAAAGGGAGCACTAGAGTCAGATATGAAAAGACAGAAGAGAGAGGTATGGAGTAAAGTGTAGAAAGAAGGAAAATCAGATATGATATATATAATACAAAAGCCAAAATGGTAGAGGAAAATATTATCCAAACAGTAATAATACTAAAAGTTAATGGACTGAATTTCCCAATCAAAAGACATAGAATGGCAGAATGGATTACGACCCAGCAATACCACTGCTAGGTATCTACTCAAAGGACTTAAGGGCAAAGACACAGACGGACATTTGCATACCAGTGTTTATAGCAGCATTATCTACAATTGCAAAGAGATGGAAATAGCCAAAATGTTCATCAACAGACGAGTGGCTAAACAAACTGTGGCGTATACCTACGATGGAATATTATGCAGCTTTAAGACAGACTAAACTTATGAAGCATGTAATAACATGGATGGACCTAGAGAACATTATGCTGAGTGAGTCTAGCCCAAAACTAAAGGACAAATACTGTAAGGTCCCACTGATGTGAACCAACATTCGAGAATCAGCTTGGAATATATCATTGGTAACAGAGACCAGCAGGAGTTAGAAACAGGGTAAGATAATGGGTAATTGGAGCTGAAGGGATACAGACTGTGCAACAGGACTAGATACAAAAACTCAAAAATGGACAGCACAATAATACCTAAATGTAATGTAACTAGGTTGGAACACTGAATGAAGCGGCACCTGAAATATGGTTTTTTGTTTGTTTGTGTGTTTGTATCTTTTGTTTTTGTTTTTTTTCTTTTTCCTTTTTATATATATATATATATATTATTAGTATTATTATTTTAATTCTCTTCTCTATATTGGCATTCTATATCTTTTTCTGCTGTTTTGCTGGTACTTTTCTTAAATCGATGCAAATGTACTGGGAAATGATGATCATGCAACTATGTGATGAAACTAAGAATTACTGAGTGCATTTGTAGAGTGGAATGATTTCTAAATGTTGTGTTAATTTCTTTTCTTTTTTTTGATTAATAAAAAAAATTAAAAAAAAAAAAAAAAGCCAATCTGGCTGGATTTAAGGTAAATCAGAATATAGGATAAAAAATGATATTGTATGCACTCTAGAGTTTCACCTACTATATGAGACCAAAGGCAAAGAGATTTTTTTTATATCTAGAACCTAAATTTCCTATAACACATAATCTAAATCAACCTGTCTGGATAGCTCATTTAAACAACCCAAATTCCTAGAATGCAGAACTGGAACGAGGCCTTGTAATTCTGTATAGCTTAAAGTAATATCAGGATGTATCTCAGACTATCATGGGCCGATAATAAAAAATTATTGGTGGAGTCCCTTGAGGGTCTGAAGGAAAAAAAAAATGGAGCTATTAAACTTCCCCATCTGGAAAACCTGGTTACCCTCCCAACTACTGGGGACTCCCAAGAAAAATAGGTCAAACCCTTGATTTTGAGGTTTGTCCTTATGAAACTTATTTCTGTAGTGGAGAAGCTAAGACTACAAATAATGAGGCCTAAGAGTTGCTTCCAGAAAGCCTCTTTGTTGCTCAGATGTGGCCTTTCTCTCCCTAAACCTAACTTTGCAAGGAGAATCACTGTCCTCCCCCTTACACAGGACATGATATTCAGGGGTAAAAGTCTCCCTGGCAGCGTGGAGTGTGGCTTCCAGGGGTGGTATCTGGCCCTGGCACCATGGGATCAACAATGTCTTCCTGACCAAAAAGGGGAAAGGAAGTATAATTAAAAAAGGCATCAGTGGCCAAGAGAGATCAAATGGAGTCAAGAGGCTATTCTGGAGGCTACACTTGTGTAAGCTTCAGTTAGATAGGGCTCATTGCCATGGTTTCTTAAACCCCAACCAACATCACTCCAGCTGACTCTTAAGAACACCTAGGACTCACACTGAGACTCTATAAAAGTTTCATGCACTAAGTTTGCTTTACTGGAACCTATAATTCCCAGAGGAATTCCCTAGGAATTACCCTAGGTCAGATAAATCCTAAAACCGAGAGGAAGCAGCCTCTCTAAGATTATCAATTAATTACATCCCCTTATTCTTTAGTGTAGACACCCCTGCTCAACATGAAAAAGTCAGAGTGGGCATTGCCCAAATATCTTTACAGACTGGGAGAAAGATCAGATAGAATTTAACAAACGAATATGGTTGTTGAATCACTATAGTGATATTCCTTCTAGCCTCCAGTGTTTTGGAGAAGCTAGAATGAAGTATGTGAGATGGTGGAATGGTAGCTCTTTTCTTTCTTTGCTTTGTAGAAATGTTATATTTTACAATAAAAAAATTAAAACCAAACAAACACCACTGAAGCACAGTCTCACCCATGAAATTTCCAAGACATTAAGCCTGGTTTAACATCAAAATTTCAATGTCATGGAGGAAAAAAAAATAGTGGAAGAATTATTCTAGATCAAAGAGACTACATGGATGTAACACCTAATTATAACTGGATCTTAGGTTTGAAAAAAAACAGCTATAAAATACATTTTTAGACAATCAGGAAAATTTAATAGATGCTATTTAGGGAACTGTTTGTTTTTCTTAAAAGATTTGTGTTCAAGTCATTTAGAAGTGAAAGGTCATGATGCTTACCTGCAATCGTAATTAAAATTAAAATACATACACCAAATACAGATATATATATAGAAAAGAAGATTATGTGGCCAAACTGTGGGGTAAATGGGGGTCCACTGTTTTAGTCTTTCAAATTATCTCCGTTCCATAATTTTCAAAATAAAAAGTTGGAAAAAATGTTTCCATCTTTCATGAGGTCACATACTAAGAGGGAGAAGGAGACCTTATCAACCATTTTTTGATAAGGACATACATATGGGTCATCAAAATTAAGGGAAACATCTAAGTGAAGAACTTAATAGTATTCAAATGTCATAAAGACAAATAAAACGTTATGAAAGATGTAAGAGTTTCTTTAGCCTTCACTCACCATATGTCGCCCCCTCAGTTGGTTGCTGCCTTCCATTGTTCAAACTTTCAGGCAAATTTTTCAAAACTGAAATAAGCTACAAAAAAGGGAAAACAATATATATTCAAGATGAACACAAGAACAAAAGCAGAAATACATTACAATTCAGCACCCTCAAATTCACTATAACTTTAAAAGAGCTCTTTAGCAGAGTGAGGGCATAAATTGGCTTCACCTGGCATAAACTGGCTTCACCCGTGAGTTAAGTGTTTACTTGGTAGAGTTTTAGCAGAGATTTTGTTCTCTAGGGAGTACATGTATGTGATTTGCTTTCAGAGGATGCAGAGTTTTGTCTGGGTATTCCAGCTTTTGGGGTCAGGACAGCTTGTGCTCAGCTGTCCACACTCTAACTCCAAAGGAAGGAAGGCAGTGGAACCTCATTGAAGAAGAATGCACTCCGGAGTAAAACAGGTCTGGGTTCAAATCCCAGTTCCACCACTACCACATGCATTACTCGTGGGCAGGTTATTTTACTTCTGTGGACTGCAATGTCATCATCAGTAAAACAACTGACTGAAACAACTGCCTCAAAGGTTTGCTGTGAGGACAAAAAAATAAATTTCCATAGAGGATCTAGAACGATCTTGGCATACAAGCCAGTGCTTAATAAATGGCAGCCACTATTACAACAGCATTTCCAATGTGAAGGCCTAGACTAGGAAGTACTGCCTATGTAGTCAAGAAAAAAGTTTTCCTCTGTATAAAATTAACTAGTGCATATGAAAACCATTAATTTAGTCATTAAATATTTACAGAGACTGTACCATATACAGATTCATTGAGCTATACAAAGTCACCACAGGAAGAGAAATCACTTATAGCTAGGGTGTACAGTGGAATTTCAGTGGATGAAGATGAGCTAGAGAAAAGGAATTCCTAGCATAACCAATGACAGGAATATATGCACAGAAGTGGGAGGAAGGTTAAGAGTCACTAGGACACCGGTTGTTCGTTCAGTTTGACAGGGATGCATGGAGCATATATGAGAGCGAAATTGGGAAGAAGAGCCAAAAGGCCTCACTGCGAAGTCTAATGGACCATAAAAGATCAGCAGATTCATCGGAAAGCCTTTATTAAGATCCTACTCTTTGTAAATTCTCACAGCCTTATATGAAGTTACAAATGCCAGGTAATTTTAGGAACCCAGGAAAGAAAAAAACTCTTTTTTTTTAAGTAGCTTAAAATTACACATTATGAAATTGTTTCTTTCATCATAACCACTTAGGAAACCTACTAAATAAACAGAAAGTTGTGGGATATCAGAGAACTGTACCATGGTGGCACCCAGTCTTGACAACACTGCTTCCAACTCCTTTGCGGTGCTCTTGGGTGGCACAGGAAGAGTTTCTTGTTTGAGAATTGGGCCTACATCAAACCTAACAAAACAATCAAAAGCAAATAAAATGATTACAAATTTCTTAGGATCAATGTTTACATGCCACCAGGGTGGTTACCTAGCCACAAGTTGACTCTTTAGCCATGAGCAAGAGGAAAAATGCATTCTAAAAGAAAAGAGAGCAAACACTGGCTGGTATTTAGATCCTAAATTTGTTTTTCCTAAAGAAGAAAGTAAATAGTTGTGTACCAGGGATTTAATTGCAATTACAAGTAGTTCTATCATTAGTAACAAGTAGTATAAAAATATCTATTTGGACACTGAAAACATAAAAGTATTTGTTTTCCAAGGAAATACAATTAAGAAATGCATAATTATGTATTTCTGTATTTCTTTCCTCAAAGGACAAGAGTTTTGCCTTAGTTATAATAATTACTTGCATTCTCCCAAGTCTTATAAGTCATGTTAAGAGCTGTAAACACTGGCCACAGATTTTCATTAGATATATGCTTTATTTTAAATTGATAACTTTACGGTTTTGTTTTTTTCTACTTTTTAACCTGTGAGCTTTAATACAAGGTGTTCCAGTTTGCTAGCTACCGGAATGCAATATACCAGAAATGGAACGGCTTGTAAAAAGGGGAATTTAATAAGTGGCTAGTTCACAGTTCTAAGACCAAGAAAATGTTCCAATTAAAAGAAGTCTACAGAAATGTCCAATCAAAGGCATCCAGGGAAAGATATCTTGGTTCAAGAAGGCCAATAAAGTTCAGGGTTTCTCTCTCAAGTGGAAGGGCACATGGCGAACACAGTCACAGTCTCTCTCTCATCTGGAAGGGCATGTGGCAAACATGGCATCATCTGCTAGCTTCCTCTTCTGGCTTCCTGTTTTGTGAAGCTCCCGGGGAAGCATTTTCCTTCTTCATCTCCAAAGGTCGCTGGCTGGTAGATTCTGCTTCTCATGGCTATGTTGTTATGCTCTGCCCTCTCTGACTCTCTTTCATTCTCCACAATGTTTCCTCTTTTATAGGACTCCAGAAACTAATCAAGACCCACCCAAATGGGTGGAGACCTGCCTCCAGCTAATCCAGTTTAACAGTCACTCTTGATTAAATCACATCTCTAGGGAGATGATCTAATTACAGAATCAAACATACAATACTGAATAGGGATTAGAAGAAACGCTGCCCTTACAAAATGGGATTAGAATTAAAATATGGCTTTTCTAGGGTACATACATTATTTCAAACCAGCATACAAGTTTATTATGAAAATGGTGATTGATATAATGAATCATTATTTTATAATGAGCAAAAAGTATTCATGAAAATAGTAATTACTATAATGAGTCACTACATATATATCACCAAGATTTTAGAATTATCGACATTTTTCCATTCTTTCATCTACTTATCCTTTTTTTCCCCTAAAATATGTTAAAGAAATCCCAGTATCGTGTTGTTCCTGTGAATTTGTGAATTGTTCTTTTCTATAAGACATTAGGTGATAACAGGCAGGGACTTAATAAACTTAAACAATTTTTGTTTATTTGTTTTAGTTATCATTTTTCAATTAGTGAAGTTGTAGGTTTACTGAAAAGTCACATACAAAAATATAACATTCCCCTATAACCCCCTACAGTCAACTTTACATTAGTGTGGAACCTTTTTCACACTGATGAAAGAATATTAAAATAGTACCATTAACTGTAGTCCATAGTTTACATTAGGCATATTTCTCTGCATATACCACCCTAATATTAACACCTTGTATGAAGTTGTATATTTCTTATAATTCATGAAAGAACATTCTTCTATTTGTACTATTAACCCCAGTCCATAATCCACAAAAGAACTAATTCACTGTATTATACAATGAAGATAAGAAAGTCTTATCTTCTAACTTTCATTCTAGTAACATACATGATCCAAAATTCCGCTTTCAACCACATTCACATACATAATTCAGTGGTGTTAATTTCATTCACAATAATGTGCTACCATTACCAACATCCATTTCCAAACCTTTACAATCAATCTAAACGGAAATTCTGTACAAAGTAATCATCAGCTTCTCACTCTCTACCCCCAGCCTATCCTCTGATAACCTATATTCTAGATAGGTTACTTACCTATCTAGAGCTTACTTACTTGAATTAGTTCACAGTGAGGTCATACAACATATGTTCTTTTGTGTGTGGTTTATTTCACTCAGCATAATGTCCTCAAGGTTCACTGATACTGTTGCATGCATCAGGATTTCATTCTTTTTTAAGAGAATAATATTCCATTGTATGTATATACCATATTTTCTTCATCCATTCATTGGCTGATGGACATTTGGGCTGCTTCCACCTTTTAGTTATTTGTGAATAATGCCACTATGAACAACAGTGTGCTGCTTTGGAGCTATTATGTTCCCCAGAAAAACTACGTGATTTTTTTGGGGGGAGGAGGGGGAGGAGGTGAGGGTGCATGGGCCAGGAATCCAACCAGGATATACTACATTAGGGTTCTCCAGAGAAACTGAATCAACAGGAAACAATCGCAAATATAAAATTTATAAAAGTGTCTCACAGAACTGTGGGAATGCAGAGTCCAAAATCTGCAGGGCAGGCTGTGAAGCTGACAATTCAGATGGAGGGTCTAGATGAACTCCACAGGAGAGGCTTACCAACCGAAGAAGGAAGAGAGTCTGTCTCTTCTGACTCCTCCTTAAAAGGCTTCAGTAATTAGATTAAGCATCACTCATTGCAGAAGACACGCCTTTGGCTGATTACAAATGGAATCAGCTGTGGATGCAGCTGACGTGATGATGATTTAATTCTATGAAATGTCCTCATCACAACAGACAGGCCAGCACTTGCCCAACCAAATAGGTACCACCACTTGGCTAAGTTCACACATGAATCTGACCATGACACCGAGTCTCCCGCATGGCAAGCAAGCATTCTACTACTGAACCACCTGTAGACCCTAGTTATGCACTTTTTCTTTAAATTTTTTAATTAATTTTTAAATTTTTAAAAAAAATATGACAACAAAGAAACACATTCTTAACATACGATCATTCTGTTCTACATATGTAATCAGTAATTCACAATATTATCACTAGCTATGTTCTTTTAATCCATTCTTGTGGGGGCAGACTTATAGTTGCGTGAGACCTTTTGATTACACTGTTTTCACAGAGATTTGACCCAGGCTATTCAAGATGGGTCTTAATCCTTTACTGGAGTCCTTTAAGAGTGCTCACAGAGAGAGCTTACAAAGAAAATGCTCCAGGAGAAGCTAAGGGAGAAAGAAACATCCAGAAATATTTGGAGACAGCCAGTGAAACTAGAACCAGGAAAGAAGGGCCAGCAGAGTGACCATGTGCCTCCCCACATGACAGAGGAACTCTGGATGCCAGCAGCCTTTCCTCCAGAAAGATATTTTCCTCTTGATGCCTAAGCTGGGCCTTTCATGGCCTTAGACTCTAAATTTGTAACCTAATAAATCCCCATTGAAAAACCAAGCCATTGCTAGTATATTTCATTCAGGCAGTGCGGTAGTTAGATTCAGGTGTCAACCTGGCCAGGTGAAGGTGTTTAGTTCTACTGCTGTGGACATGAGCCAATAACATGTGAACCTCATCTGTTGCCCATTACACCTGCAGTCGGCTAGGAGGTGTGCCTGCTGCAATGAATGATGTTTGATTTAATTGGCTGGTGATTAAATAAGAGAGGTCAAGGTAGCACAGCTCAAGCAGCTCAGCATACCTCATCTCAGCACTTGTAGCTCAGCCCAGGTCTTTGAAGATGCAGAAAGGAATCACCCAGGGGAAAGTTCCTGGAACCCAGAGGCCTGGAGAGAAGGCCAGCAGAGATCGCCCTGTGCCTTCCCACATAAGAAAGAACCTCAGCTGAAAGTTAGCTGCTTTCCTCTGAACAACTATACGTTAAATCAATAAATCCCCTTTTACTGAAAGCCAATACATCTCTGGTGTGTTGCATTCTGGCAGCTAGCAAACTAGAACAGGCAGCTTTAGCAAACTGAAACAGTCGGTGTGAAAATGTCTGTTTGAGTCCCTGCTTTCAGTTCTTCTGGGTATACACCTAGTAGTGGGATTGCTGGATCATATAGCAGTTCTATATTTACCTTCCTGATGAACTAACTGCCTGTGCTGGTTTGAAAGGATGTATGGACCCTAGAAAAGCCACGTTTTAATCAAAATCCCATTTCATAAAGGTAGAATAATCCTTATTCAATACTGTATGTTTGAAACTGTAATCAGATCACCTCCCTGGAGATGTGATTTAATCAAGAGTGGTTGTTAAACTGGATTAGGTGATGGCATGTCTCCACCCATTTGGGTGGGTCTTGATAAATTTACTGAAGTTCTATAAAAGAGGAAACACTTTGGAGATTGACAGATTCAGAGAAAGCAGAGCAGAATGACATAGCCACGAGAAGTAGAGTCCACCAGCCAGCAACCTTTGGAGATGAAGAAGAAAAATGCCTTCTGGGGAGCTTCATGAATCAGGAAACCATGTGCCCTTTCAGATGAGAGAAGAACCCCGACTGTGTTCAACATGTGCCCTTCCACTTGAGAAAGAAACTCCAAACTTTATCGATCTTCTCGAACCAAAGTATCTTTCCCTGTATATCATTAGATTTGGCATTTCTATAGACTTGCTTTAATTGGGACATTTTCTCGGCCTTAGAACTGTGAACTAGCAACTTACTAAATTCCCCCTTTTAAAAGCCATTCTGTTTCTGGTATATTGCATTCCGGCAGCTAGCAGACTAGAACAGATCTTGGTACCAAGAGTGGTGTGCTGCTGTGGTTTGCAAATACCAAACATGTTGGAATGGCTTTTTAAATGGATAAAGGGAAGGTTTTGGAGGAGTTGTGAGGAACTTGACAGAGAAGGCCTAAAATGCTTTGAAGAAACTGTAGGTGGAAATGTGAACTCTAAAGATCCTCTGACGAGGACTTAAGACAGCACTGGGCACGTGTTATTGCATGTGCCTTCTCCCCTACTTACATAAGCTTCACAACAGCAAGCCTCAAGATCAAAGGCTTGGTCTATTGACTTGGAAATCCCTAATGTTTGAGATAGTATCAGGATTTCCCCAGTGGTAAAGTTTAATAGTTTCATATTTTTTTCTTCCATCCTGCAAGGGACTTTGCAATACTTTTTAATTATCCGCTCAACATACTGCGGGATGTATCCAGGCATTATATTAAGCTATACAGAATCATAAGCTCTCATTCCCATTCTTGGCTCCCTGTGACTGGGTTGCTTAAAAACTGTCCAGAAAAGGTGAGTTAGATTATGTGCTACTGAAAATTTAGGTCCTGGACAAAATAAATCTCTCTTCTTTTGGTTTCATATAGTACGTGAAGTTCTAAAATACAGACAATGTCTTTCTTACCCCTGTATTCTGATTTACTTTAGTCCCAACCAGATTGGCTTTATTCTTATCCCTAATTGAGCCCTGATCTCTTTTTCAATCTCTTTAACCACTGTTATATGTGGCAATGCTGACCTTTAGAACTACAGAACTTCTATTCTGAGTTTTAGGCATCACACAGGTACCCAAAATTCTAGGAAAATATCAAGTTATACATATATTGCACAGCCTCTCAAAATCTAGAAATAACAATTACAGCTCTGGACTAAATGTGACTGCTATAAGACCTAACAATCTAGACCCCAATTTTCTTATAAGTATTTTCTAAATGAGACCATACAATATATTTGCTGGGTTTTTTTCTTAACTTATTTTGCATCACATAATGTCCCACAGGTTCATTCACAACATTGATTGCCTCATGACTTCACTCCCTTCTGCAGCAGCACAATATTCAATCATATGTATACACCACAGTTCCACATTCTATTTCTCAGTCAGCATATCCCTTCAGCCACTTCCATTCATTAGACAGTATGTATAAAGTCCAAAGTCAACAGTCCATCAATCTCTCAATTTTAGACAATTTTCATTGCTCCCAAGAGAAAAATACACACTCACCAAAAAGAAAATCCAAAACTCCCCTTAACTCCTCTCCCTCCCCACACCCTCCCTCCAGCATTTAACCCTGGTATTGCTGTGGTACTGTTGACGTTTTTCTGTTAAACACAGCCCAGAGCATGCAACAGTAGTTTTCCCCTTATATCCTGTTATACACTCTTCGTACAAGATTCATACCTTCGCAGATCATGCAAGAACTTACATATATTTGTAGTGTTAATCGGGGGGGATTCATGGCTTCATACAACCCCTTTCAATCATGTTCACTTCAATATGGCAATATGACTTATAGATCCAATAATCAACTGCCATCACTTCTATCCATTCCCTTTTAAGCTCAACATCATTAGTTAACTGTTAAGCATGTCTAACTTCACTGTATCTCTAGATCCTTTATATTCTATATTATAAGCCTCTGAGTTTATCTGTACCATGGACATAAAAGTGAAATCATATAGGATCTATCCTTTTGTGTCAGCATTATTCACTCAGCATTATGTCCTCAAGGTTCATCCATCTTGTCATATGCTTCAGGACATCACTTCGTCTTACTGCTGCATAATATTCTATCATATGTATATACCACGTATTGTTTACCCACTTGTCTGTTGATGGGCACTTGGATTTTTTCCCATCTTTTGGCAACTGTGAAAAATGCTGCTATGACATCACTGTGCAAATTCTGTGTCACTGCTTTCAGCTCGTCTAGGTATATACAAAGTAGTGGTATTGCCAGGTTATGGGGCAACCCAATATTTCGTTTTCTAAGGAACCGCCAAACTGTCTTCCATAGAAGCTCTATCATTATACATTCCCAACAGCAGTGCATAAGTGTTCCAATTTATCCACATCCTCTCCAACATTTGTAGTTTCCTGTTTGTTTATTAGCAGCCATTCTCACAGGTGTGAGGTAGTATCTCATTGTAGTCTTGATCTGCATTTCCCTTATAGCTAATGAAAATGAGCATCTCTTCATATGCTCTTCTGTATTTATTCTTCGGAAAAATGCTTATTCACATCTTTAGCCCATTTTATAACTGGGTTGTTAGTTCTTTTGTTGAGTATTATGATGTATTTATGTACACAGGATATCAAACCTTTAGCCGATATACGATTTCCCAATATTTTCTCCCATTGAATTGTCTGCCTCTTCTGCACCTTTTTGAGAAAGGACTTTGAGGCACAAAAGCATTTGATTTTGAGGAGTTACCATTTATCCATTTTTTTCCTTCACTGCTTGTGCTTTGGGTATAAAGTTTAGTAAGCAACCTCTTATATTAGATCGTGAAGATGTTTCCCTACATTTTCTTCTAGGAATTTTATGGTATTGGTTCTTATATTCAGGTGTTTGATTCACTTTGAGTTAATTTTTGTAGAGGGTGTAAGGCAAGGGGCCTCTTTCATTCTTTTGGCTATTAATATCCAGTTCTCCCAGGCCCATTTATTGAAAAGACTATTTCGTCCCCATTTGGTGAACCTGGGGGCCTTGTCAAAGATCCACAGATTTGGTGGTTTATTTCTGTGCTCTCATTTTTATTCCATTGGTCAATACATCTATCTTTGTGCCAGTACCGTGCTGTTTTGACCACTGTGGCTTTATAGTAAGCTCTGAAATGAGGAAGTGTTAATCCTCCCATTTCATCTGTCTTTTTTAGAATATTTTTTAGCTATTTGAGGTCTCTTTTTCTTCCGAATGAATTTGGTAACTAGCTTCTCCAAGTCTTCAAAGTAGATTGCTGGGATTTTGACTGGTATTGCACTGAATACATGGATCAATTTGGGTAGAATTGACATCTTAATTACATTTAACCTTCCTATCCATCAGCAGGGAATGTCTTGCCACCTAGTTAGATCCTCTTTGTTTTCTTTTAGCAATGTTATGTAGTTTTCTGAGTACAGGTCCTTTACAGCCTTAGTTAAGTTCATTCCTAGATACCCGATTCTTTTTGTTGCAATTTTGAATGGATTTTTTTCCTTAATTGATTCCTCAGTTAGGTCATTGCTTGTGTATAGAAACAGTACTGATTTTTGCACATTAATCTTATATCCCACTGAATTTATTAATTTGCTCAAGAAGTTTTGTCATAGATTTCTCAGGATTTTCTAAGTGTAGTAGCATGTTATCTGCAAATAATGAAAGTTTTACTTTCTTCTTTCCTATTTGGATGCCTTTTATTTCTTTTTCATGCCTGACTCTGGCTAGAATCTCTAGTAGTGTTGTATAACAGTGATGATAGAGTGCATCCTTGTCTCACTCTTGATCTTAGGAGGAAGATTTTCAGTCTCTCACAACTGAGTATGATGCTGGCTATGTGTCTTTCACATATGCCCTTTATCATATTGAGGAAGTTACCTTTGACTCCTATCTTTTGAAGTGTTATTTATCAGTAAAGGATGTTGAATTTTGTCAAACGCTTTTTTCAACATCAACTGAGATGATCAGGTGATTTTTTTTTTCCCTTTTGATTTGTTAATGTGCTATATTATGTTGATTGATTTTCTTATGTTGAACCACCCTTACATTCCTGGTATAAACCCCATGTTTTAGTTTGAAAGCTGCTGCAATACAATACACCAGAAATGAAATCACTTTTTAAAAGAGAATTTAAGTTGTAAGTTTACAGTTCTAAGGTTGTGAAAATGTCCAAACTTAGGTATCCAGGTAAAGATAGCTTGGCTCAAGAAGGACAATGATGTTTAGGGTTTCTCTCTCAGCTGGAAGGGTAGCTAGCTTTCTCTGCTGGTTTCTGTTTCATGAAGCTCCCCTAGGGGCTTCATCATTTTCCTTCTTCATTTCCAAAGGTCTCTAGCTGTGTGGGCTCTATGGGATCTGTTGGCTCTGAGCTTTTTCCAAAATGGTTCCCTCTTAAAGGGCTCCAGTAGGCAACCCCACCCTGAATGGGTGGAGACACATCTCCATGGAAATCACCTAATCATAAGCTACCATACACAACTGGGTAGGTCACATCTGCATGGAAACAACTAAAAAGATAACACCCAGCAATATTGAATGAGGATTAAAGGACATGTTTTACTGGGTACATGATAACTTCAAACTGGCACACCCCACTTGGTTGTATTGTATAATTCTTTTAATGTGTCACTGGATTCAATTTGCTAGTATTTTGTTGAGAATTTTTGTATGTATATACATTAGAGAGATTAGACCGTAGTTTTCCTTTCTTAGAGCATCCTTTGGTATTAGAGTGATGTTAGCTTCATAAAATGAGTTAGATAGTATTCCTTTTCTTCAATTTTTTTGAAAAGCTTGAGCAAAACTGGTGTTTGTTCTTTCTGGAGCGTTTGATAAAATTCCCCTGTGAAGCCATCTGGCCCTGAGCTTTTCTGGGTAGGAAGATTTTTGATGACTGATAAATCTCTTTATTTGGGATTGGTTTGCTGAGATCTATTTCTTCTCAAGTCAACGTAGCTTCTTCATGGATTTCTAGGAATTTGTGCATTTCATCCAAATCGTCTAGTTCGTTGGCCTATAGTTGTTCATAGTATCATCTTATGATTTTTTTTTATTTCTCTAGGTTCTGTGGTATTGACCCCCCCCCTTTCATTTCTGATTTTATTTATTTGCATCTATTCTCTTTTTCTTTGTCAGACTAGCTAGGGGTTCACTGATTTTATTGAGCTTCTCAAAGAACCATTTTTTGGTTTTGCTGATTCTTTCTACTATTCTCCAATTTATTTAATTCTGCTTTAATCTTTATTTCTCTTCTCCTATTTGTTTTGGGGTTAGTTTGTTGTTCTTTCTTGAGTTCCTCCAGGTGAACAGTTGAGTCCCCAGTTTTCACTCTTTCTTCTTTCTTAATATAGGCATTTAGGGCAATAAATTTCCCTCCCAGCACTGCCTCTGCTGCATCCCATGAGTTCTAATACATCATATTCTCATCTTCATTTGTCCCCAGATAGCTACTAATTTCTCTAGCAATTTCTTCCTTGACCCACTGGTTATTTAATTGTGTGTTACTTAATCTCCATATATTTGTGAATGTTCTGGTTCTTTGGTGGCTCCTGATTTCCAGCATCATTCCACTGTGATCAGAGAAAGTGTTTTGAATAATTTCAATGTTTTTAAATTTATAAAGACCTGTCTTGTGCTCCAACATACGATCTTTTATGGAGAACATTCCATGAGCACTAGAAAAGAATGTATATCCTGGTGTTTGGGGTGTAACAATCTATATATGTTTGTTAGGTCTAATTCATTTACCAAATTGTTTAAGTTCTCTATTTTCTTGTTGATCCTCTGTCCGGTTGCTCTATCTACAGAGTGATGTATTGAAGTCACCTACTCTTATTGTTGAAATGTCTATCACTCCCTTCATTTTGCCAGTGTTTGCCTTCTGTACTTTGGAGATCCTTGACTGGGAGCACAAACATTTATCACTGTTATTTCTTCTTAGTGAATTGTCCCTTTTATTAATATGTAGTGTCCTTTGTCTCTTATGATGTCTTTAGATTTTTTCTGATATCAATATAGTTACTCTTGCTTTCTTTTGGTTACAGCTTGCATGAAACATCTTTTTCTATTAGTTCGCTTTCAATCTATTTGTATCCTTGCATGTAAGATGAGTCTCTTTTTTAAGCAGCATATAACTAGATCATATCTCTTAATCTATTTTGTCATTCTGTAACTTTTAGTTGTAAATTTAGTTCATTAACATTCAAAGTTATTACTGCAAAGGCATTTCTTAAGTCTACCATCTTATCCTTTGGATTTTATTTGTCAGATTTTATATTCTTTTTCTCATACTCTTTTTATCCTTTAAATTATCCTTACTGGTACTCTTTAATTCTGTGCCCTCTCTCAGACCTCCCTCTTCTAATTTTTTTTTTTCAGCCAACAGAACTCTCTTCAGTACTTCTTGTAGGGCCAGTCTCTATTTGACAAATTTTCTCAGCATTTCTTTGTTTGTAAAAATATTAATCCCTCCCTCACTTTTAATGGACAACTTGGCTGGGAACAGAATTCTTGGCTGGAAGTCTTTCTCTTTCAGGATCTTAAATATATCATGTCATACTACTGTCTTCTTGCCTCCAGGGTGCCAAACGCAGTCTTATGTGGTTTCCCTTTTATGTAGTAGATTGCTTTCCTCTTGCCACTTTCAAGATTTTCTGCTTCTCGTCAACATCTGACAGACTGACTAGTATCTGTCTTGGAATAGGTCTATCTGGATTCATTCTATTTGGGGTTTGTTGGGCTTCTTTGATTTGCATATTTATGTCTTTTATAAGGGATAGTGTTTCAGTTTGCTAGCTGCCAGGAGGCAATATATGAGAAACAGAACACCTTTTAAAAGGGGGAATTTAATAAATTGCTAGTTTACAGTTCTAAGGCTGAGAAAATGTCCCAATTAAAACAAGTCTACAGATATATCCAATCTAAGGCATCCAGGGAAAGACACATTGTTTCAATAAGGCCAATGAGGTTCAGGGTTTCTCTCTCAGCTGGAAGGGCACATAGCAAACATGGCAACAGTCTGCTAGCTTTCCCTCCAGGCTTCCTGCTTCATGAAGTTCCTCGGGAGGTATTTTCCTTCTTCATCTCCAAAAGCTGCTGGCTGGCGGACTCTCTGCTTTGTGGTTCTGTGGCGTTCTGCTGTGGCTTTCTCATGGCTCTAAAAAAGGGACCCTCTCCAAAATGTTTCCTCTTTTAAAGGATTAATGGGTAGAGTCACAACTCCATGGAAGCTATCTGATCAAAAGTTAACACCTACAATCGGGTGGGTCACATCTCCAAGGGAACAATCAAAATGCTCCCAGCCAGCAATACTGAATGAGGATTAAAGGTCATGGCTTTGCTGGGGTCCGCCACAGATTCAAACTAGCACAGCTAGGAAGTATTCTCCCCATTATCTCATCAACCATTCTTACTGGCTCTTTACTCTTCTCTTCTCCTTCTGGGACACCAATGATTGTTATATTCGTGCACTTTCTTTTGTCCATCATTTCCCTAAGGTCCAATTCAAATTTTTCCTACTTTTTTGCCATTTGTTCTTTTGTGAGTTTGAAATCAATTGTCCTGTCCTCTAGTTCACTTAATCTCTCTCCTGCCTCTTCAAATCTTCTGTTGTGTGTGTTTAGTATATTTTTTCTTTGGTCTAATCTCTGTGATATCTGCTATTTTTCTACATATTCTTTTGAATTCTTCTTTATGCTCTTCTAGTGTCTTCTTGATCTCTTTTAGTTCATTAGCCAACCTGTCAAATTTATTTAGCAGAGTTGTATGAACATCTTCGATAAGTTGTTCCAAAGTCTGTGTCTCCTCTGCTGTTTTGGTCTGGTCATTAGGCTGGGCTATATCTGTTTGCATCTTCATATGCTTTGTGATTTTCTGTTGCCTTTGAGGCATGTAATTATCTTGATAGGGTTACTTTGGAAGTTGATTTCCTTCAAAAGTCTAAAGTTCTGTACTTGCAGGATAGGCATGGGGCAAGACGTGGGATGTGGGGCAGGGCACAATGGTACAGGGGCCAGTGGTGGCACAAGGCTAGGTATGACACAGAGGTGCTACACTGGTGCTTGGGAGCGTGAGGTGCAGGGTGCAGGGTTGTGGCACATAGGCCATAGGGATGGGGTGCAGCTTGGGTAGGTCTGGAGCACGTGGACAGGGCACAACGTGGGAGACATGGAGGCAGGGTACAATGGGAGGGGGGTTGGGGGTGCTGTGCAACTGCATGTGCAAGGTGCAGCTGCACACATGGAGCCTGAGGCCTGTGGGTTTACTGGGGTGTGGAAGTTGGGGTACAGAGGAGGTGGATGTGAGTGCATGTATGTATGGGGCACAAGGGTGGGGCAGGTGGGGTACAGGTGCATGATTGTATGGGAGGGCTATTTCGGGAGTTTCCAGAACAAAAAGGTGCACATGTGTGGTTACAGAATGTATGTGCAGAGGTAGCAGCAGGGGATGGGGTGGGGCACACGTGCATAGGTTGTGTGGGGTAGAAGGCAGACCTGGGACAAGTGTATAGGTGTGTGGGGGACAGGCATGGACAGGGGACTGGGGTAAGGGTGCACAGGTGCATGGGGCATGGATTTGTACATGCACAGAGTGGGGGATTTGGCACAGATGCACACGTGAGCACCTGCAGGGGTGCAGGGCAAGGGTATGAGCATGTGCAGGGCAGGGGGTACAGCTGGGGCAGGGTGCACATTTGCATGGGGCAGTGGGCTGCAGGGGGCAGTGATCAAGGCAATGAGGTGTGGGTACGTGGGTGCCAGGGAGAGTGGGACACAGGTGTGTGCATGCGCAGGGATGCGGGGACAGGCATGGCTGTGAGCATTCATAGAGCTCAGGTGGGACTGGGGTGGGGGTGTATGTATGTACAGGGTGTGAGTATATGACACAGATGTGGATGTGAGCAACTGCAGGGGGTGAGGCAGGCAAGGGTATGCAAGTGTGCAGGTCCTGGGGGCGGAGGGGCAAGGGTATGCATGTGCATGGGGCAGGGATGTGTGAAGAGGATGCACAGGTCTCAGGGGGGGCAGGGCGAGGCTGCTTGGGGCACAGGGTGGGGTTTGGGAGGGTACAGTTTACGGGGGTGGGGGTGGGGCTCAGGCATGTGGGTGGCATGGGGGGTCGTGGGTCGCAGGAGGTCAGCAAGTGTGGTTGTGGCACATTCAAGGAACACAGCTTAGCTTAATTCCAAGTCCCTGCCTCCCTGTCCATGCACTCCTGAGAGCTCTGGGCTTCCATTTGGAAAGAAGCACATTAGGCTCTTTTCACTAGCTGAATGGTCTTCAATTCTCTATATCTCAATTCCTCAGCTTTTTCAACCAGGGCCTCTGTATATGGTGTACAAGACTTGCAACCTAGAATCACTGTCCCAGTTGTTTTTCTGTCACTTCTCTAGCTGTTTCTTGGAGCAGGGATGAACTCAGCGTATCTTATTTCACCATCTTCCCAGAAGGGTCTTTGCTTCCTTTTTGATCCTCTGTCTAGATGTTCTGTCTATTGATGAGAGTGGTGTATTGAAGCCTCCAGCTATTATTGTAAATACATCTATTTCTACCTTTAATTTTTCCACAGTTTGCCTCATGCATTAGATGCTTATTTATGACTATTATTTCTTCTTGGTAGTCTGCCCCTTTTATTAATAGTGTCCTTCTTTGTCTCATAACATTTTTGCATTTAAAGTCTATTTTGTCCATTAGTAGGAGAGCTATCCCAACTATTTTTTCATTGCTGATTGTGTGGAATACCTTTTTTTAGCCTTTCAGTTTCAACCCATTTGTAACCTTGGGTCTAAAGTGAGTCTCTTCTACACAGTATATAAATGGATAATATTTTTTTTATCCATTCTGCCACTGTCTTTTTGCTGGAGAGTTCACTCCATTAGTATTCAATGTTTTTACTGTAAAGGCAGCAGTATTTACTTCAACCATTTTATCCTTTGCTTTTTATATATCTTATTTCCGTCTCTCTTATTACCCTTTTAGTTACCCTTACCTTATAATCTTCACTTCTACACTCTCCTCCAAGCCTCTCTCCCCTGTCTTTTTCTTTCAGCCTGCAGAATTCCCTTCAGTATTTCTTGTAGGGCAGGTCTCTTGTTGATGAACTCTCTGTTTCAGTTTATCTGTGAATATTTTAAAACTTTCAAGTTCTTCTTTTTCTTTCCCCAATGTCTTCTCTATATCCTCCCTCAACTGAAAACATCCTGAATTATCTGTGTCAATTCCTATATCTAATGTGAAGTGTTGGTTTGTTCCTCTGACTAGGCCATATCTTTTTTTTTTTTTTTTGCTGGCATCTGGGCATTTAATTTCCTTAATTAGTTTATTTTGGAGGTTGTTTTCACTCTTTTATCTATAATTTTCTGGCTGGATGGCTTCATTCTCTACCTGTTCTTTGACATTCAGTTCAACTTATTCTAGATCTCTGGCACAGGTTTTGTTTAATTGAACAGAATTTTTCACTTCTTGTATTTCTGTTTCTTGCTCTGCCTTTATGGAGCCTTTTTTTTTGAAGAGGGTCTCCTCAGATACTATAGACCCTAGTCAGATCTTCCCAGACCAGACAGCTTCATGTCTCAGGAGGAAAGAGTAGCCAGATTCAGTTTTCCCTGAGGGTCAGACTCAGCAGGTTAACAGACTTTCCTATGAAGCCTCTAGACTCTGCTTTTCCTATTCTGCCCAGCATGTGGCACTTGCCAGTCCCCAGATTCTCACCAGCATAAAGTGATGAGGTGCCTTTAATTTTAGCAGACTCTCCCTGATGGTGGCATGGTTGAGAAGGTGAGGTTGTAGGATGACTTTAATTTCTTCAGTTTTCCAATCCCTGGGGTCTGAATTTCTTGAAGAAAGGATTTCACTTGAGCATCCCACCTTTCACCTGAGGAAGATACACCCTTTAGAGAATTAACTCCTTTTACTTTACTTGTTACTTTGTTTCCTTTAGTGCTTAACCCAGGTTTATTTGTGCTGGGGTCCTGTTCTAGTTTGCTAGCTGCTGGAATGCAATATACCAGAAATGGAACAGCTTTTAAAAAGGGCAATTTAATAAGTTGCTAGCTTTCAGTTCTAAGGCTGTGAAAATGTTCAAATTAAAGCAAGTCTATAGAAGTGCCTGACCTAAGGTACCCAGGGAAAGATACCTTGGTTCAAGAAGGCCGATGAGGTTCAGGGTTTCTCTCTCAACTGGAAATGCATATGGTGAACGTGGCGATGTCTTCTAGCTTTTTCTGCAGGCTACTTGTTTTATGAAGCTCCCCCGGGGACATATTCCTTTTTCATCTCCAAAGGTTTCTGGCAGCGTGGGCTCTTGCTCTTGTCATTCTCTCCTCTCATGGCTGAATTGTTATTCTCTGCTCCCTCAGAATCTCAAGCCTTTTCCAAAATGCTTCCTCTTTTAAAGTTTTCCAGTAAAGTAATCAAGACCCACCTGGAATGGGTGGAGACATGTCTCCATCTAATCAAGTTAATACCCACAATTGATTGAGTCATATCTCTGTGGAGATAAACCATTCAAGTTTCCAAACTACATTACTGAATAGGGATTAAGAAAAATGGATGCTCCCACAAGATTGAGTAGGATTAAAACATGTATTTACCTAGAATGAGCTGGAACTCAGCATCAAGGGACTGAGAAAATGTTCTCAACTGAAAGGGGGAAGAGAGAAATGAGACAAAATAAAGTATCAGTGGCTGAGAGTTTCAAATAGAATTGAGAGGTTATCCTGGAGGTTATTCTTACACATTATATAGAGAACCCCTTTTTAGTTTAAGGTGTATTAGAGAGGCTAGAGGGAAGTGCCTGAAACTGTAGAGCTGTGTTCCAGTAGCCACGTTTCTTTAAGATGATTGTATAATGACAAAGCTTTTGCAAAGTGACTGTGTGACTGTGAACTTTGTTCTGATGCTCCTTTTATCTACAATATAGACAGATGAGTAAAAAATATGGATTAAAAAGTAAATAAATAATAGGGGGAACAAATGTTAAAATAAATTGGGTAGAGGGAAATACTAGTGGTCAATGAGAGGGAGGGGAGACGGGTATGGTATGCATGAGTTTTTTCTTTTTATTTCTTTTTCTGGAGTGATGTAAATGTCCTAAGAAATGATCATGGGGATGAATATACAACTATGTGGTGATATTGTGAGCCACTGACTGCACACCAAGTATGATGTTCATATGTTAAGAATGTTCGTGTTGTATATTGATTGGTTTTATTAATAAAAATTAAAAAAAAAAACCCACATGGTTTTAAATCCTTTCAAACCAGCACAGGGCCTATTTTCACTAGTCAAAATTTGTTAATTAATTCTGCAATTGGAGCTTGGTTGACCTTAACCCTTGTTGCTAGTAAAGTCTGTTTCCTTTCCCCTAGGGGAACCAGCCTGTTGTGTCCATGGGGGAGGGGCACCAGCCTCTGTGGCTTAAGGAACTTACAGTTCTGTGTGGGGTCTCAGCCAGTCCACCTGGTCCAGACTGGTGTACACTGTGTGTCTGGTCACTCATGTTTCCCCAGCAGTTGTTCTGTACCATTCTTGGTTACTTACTAGCTACTTACCAGCTGCTCTGGAACTAAATTCTACACTGCACTAAGCTGCCACCTTGCCCCTAAGCTGCACCTTGCCCCACCTCTTGTGAATATTTCAAAGTCTCCCTCTTTTTTGAAGGACAGTTTTGCCAGACAAAAAATTCTTGTTTGGCAGTTTTTGTCTTTCAATACCTCAAATATAGCATACCACTGCCTTCTTGCCTCCACTGTTTCTGATGAGAAAGTGGCATTTAATTTTATTGTGGTTCCCCTTATTTGACAAGCTGCTTTTCTCTTGCTGCTTCCAGGATTCTCTTTATCTTTAGCATTTAACATTCTGATTAGTATGTGTCTCAGAGTAAGTCTATTAGGATTTATTTTGTTTGGAGTACACTGTGCTTCTTGGACACGTATATTTATATCTTTCATAAGAGTTAGGAAAATTTTGGCCATTACTTCCTCAAATATTCTTTCTGCTCCTTTTCCTTTCTCTTCCTCTTCTGGGACATCCATGAGGCATATGTTTGTGCACTTCATACTGTCATTTAAGTCCCTGAGGCCCTGCTCAATTTTTTCATTTTTTTTCTGTCTGTTCTTCTGTAAGAATTCAGTTGCCCTACTTTCTAGTTTGCCAATTCTTTCCTCTACCTGTCCAAATATCTGTTGCTGTATGCCTTTTTAGAGTACATTTTAAATCTCTTCTATTATGTCTTTCACTCCTGTAAGTTCTGTTATTTTTCTTTTCGTATGCTCAAATTCATCTTTATGCTTGTCCAATGCCTTCTCAACATCCCATATCTTTTTAGCCATATTTTCCTTCATCTCCCTGAATTGATTTAGATTTGAACATCTTTGATTAGTGTTCCAAATTCTGTCTCTCCTCCAAAGTTTTAATTTGTTCCTTTGACTGGGCCCTATTTTCCTGTTTCTTAGTATGACTTGTAAATTTTTGCTGATGTCTAAGCCCTGATTATCTTGATGAGTTTAATCTCAAGGTCAATTTCTCTCTCTTGCCTAGGGTTTTGTTGCTGATTTGCTTTGTGTTAAGGATCTTCTCTGACACTTGGTTCAACTTATTCTAGACTTTTTGAATAGCCTATGTTTAACTGATCCTATTTTTTCAGCTCTTGTTCATCTAATTCTTGCCCCGAGTAAATGATACAATTTTTGAGATTGCACTATTTGTGCAATGATATCACACCCAGGAGAAAGCCTCCTTTCCTCTGTTCCTCCTCTGGGAATCTTGATCTGTTCAGCTGTTTTTGTTTTTCCTCTATTTTTTTTTTTTAACTCTCCTTTTTGTTGTCTGTAGCTGCTTTTGCCTGTAGGGCAAATTCTGGGTGGAAGATCACCCCAGAAAGGACTTTTCAAAGTCAGTATTTCCAAGCCAAAACAGGGCAAAGGACCCATGAAAGGGGTAGAGATCAGTTCCAGAGAACCCTGGGGAGAGGGTCAGGAAAGATGCTAAAAAGCCTTTTTGACAGCTCCCTGAAGCTATGCTTTCCTGGCCTGCCCAGCAGATGGCATTCTTCAGCAAATTAAGGAAGCACTGAGTCTTTAAACCTTCACTGCCTTTGCCATTGTTGGGGATAGGGTTGAAACAAAAGTCATAGATATCCCTGTCCAGGGCAAGCTAAAACAGCAGTTCAGAGTTGGATGCAATGATTTAAATTCACAAATCAAAAGTGATCAGCACTTGGCTGTGCCCCACCCTGTTCTTGGGGAAGAGGGCTTACATGTCCCTCTTGGTTCACAGCAGGAAGCCAGGACTAGAATCAAGATGATTTGTCTTGAAAGTGGGAGATGGGTGCTGGCCACCACCCTGGAGTTAATTACTCACAGTTCTTTAACATGATTTCTCAGTCTCTTAGTCCCGCTCTTCCCTAGGTACTGTACAGTGGTCCCCTGGCCTCTGGAGCCCCAGAACAGGTGTTTCAAATGGTTTCTGCCTGTCCACTAGCTGTTCTTGGGGGAAGAGTGCATTCTGAAGCCCCTACTACACTATCTTCCCTGGAAGTTCCTGACACAAGTAATTTTAAGCAATAATTTCTTAAATTCTAGGTATGATAGAAAAAAGTAATGTTTAAGACAATTACATTATACAATGGTACATAATATAGTCTTACTTCAGGTCAAAAAAGCTTTGACAAGTTCAGAAAACAAGACTAGCAGAACCAACAGTCATAACAACTAACACAAAAATCCATCTCTCTGAGTAACTATCAATAGTTAATGAAATTTAATTTGTTTTTAATTTTTAAATTAATCTTTGATTTAAATTTTCATACCAAATTCATGATAAATCCTTTTTGGTGCAACTCTTATATAGGATTCAATAAATCTAAACTATGACAAGACATTTATATAACGGCAGAGTTGGGTTCATTTTTTTCCTGGAATATTGGGGAGGTCATCTAGGTTCATCACCATACTTTGCAAACAGTGTTTACCAGATGCAATTATGATTCTGCCAATTTGGAAATTACTTTTTAAGTATGACTGACCACAATTAACAATATCACCATTAAAAGTTACCTCTTCCAACCACTGGAGATGATGAAGGGAAATGCCCCTGGAGGAGCTTCATGAAACAAGAAGCCTGGAGAGAAAGCCAGCAGACACTGTAATGTTCACCAGGTGTGAACATTGTTGAAAGAGAAACCCTGAACTTCATAAGCCTTTCTTAAGTGAAGCTAACCTCTTGTTGGTGCCTTAATTTGGATATTTTTATAGACTTGCTTTAACTGGGACATTCTCAAAGCTTTAGAACTGTAAATTTGCAACTTAATAAACTCCCCTTTTACAAAGTCAAAAAAAAAAAAAGGTACCTCTTCCAGGCTAATGACATTAATTAACCAATTTTGAGGAAAATTAGAAAACTTAAAAAAAATAAAATATGTAAACCCCCCCAAAATTCATCCCTCATTTACACAGTATATTTTCTAGAAATCCAGTTGTTAATAGAATTTATTTCAATTAAAAAATTAAAAATTTCACAAGGACTTTAAAGAGACATTGTATAAATACTAGAAGATAAATGATTTGTATTAAAAATAGGAAAAAGAAAAAAAAAACAGGCAAAGGAAGCACTCTGGAATTACAGAAATTAGCATACACCACCCATTACATTTTTCCCCCAAACAGACTGACATCAGCATTTAAAAATCACAAAAATCTCAAGAAAATAAAATGTGTTGTACCTTTTAGGTCTAATCTGCATAATTGTTACTCCAGTAACTGTGTCTCCATGGAGCACTGTATGGATTATAGGGGCTGGACCACGCCACCTCGGGAGGCAACTGGGATGGACATTCAATATGCCACTGAGTCAGAAAATGCAGACATTAGTATGCAAGTAGGCTGCACCCTTTAGTTACTGCTGCATAAACTACTATGATACTTTTTATCATTAAGCTTTTTCAGACACTTTGAAAAAAATGACAGTTAAAACTAGTCTTGTATGACCTAAAATGAAGGAATCAGAGACAAGTTCATTCTTTTACAATAATCAACCAATGAAATCTAATTTAAAACAGGGCGGCAACTATTCATTGCTCCAGAGATGTTTCACAAAAGCTCATGATGTCTGGCATTTTTTTACAAAACCAAAAAGTGCATTTGTTACTATATGAGAAGAATCATATAGTAATTACGCATTTCATGTACAATGTGAACTCTATAATTTAGTCACACTGTTATTACCCTCACTTCACTTAGTTTATATACCAAATGCCTAAACAAGCTTCTTGAATCCTCATCAAATGATCTATTCACCTTTGCCTGTTATCCTAATGTATCTATCATTCACTGATGAGCAATTTACTTTACTAACCTGCCATGAGTTTAATGATATCTCCATCAACCTCAGTGTGCCCTTGAGTGTGCATGTGTGAGCGAGAAAGTCTTATTTTCTAAGCTTTACTGTTCAGCCCAGTCCCAGTTATCCAACAATTATTTACTGAGCACAACTGATGTGTAGCCACCATCCTAAGTGTAAGGGATACACATGGCAGTGAACGAAAATTCTGCCCTCAGGGAGCTTATGTACAAAAAGCGGGAGATAAGCAATAAAAAGCAAAACATGTAAAAAATCTGTAAAATGGTCCTAAACGTAATGGAGGGAAATAAAACAGGAAAAGAGATAAAGAATATTGGGTTGGAGATTGCAATTTAAGCAGTTGTCAAAGAAGGTCTCACTGATAAGGTGATACCTGGGCAAAGAAGGTAAGGGAATAAGCCATGCAGATATATGGAAGAAAGACTTTTCAAGCAATGAGAATAAGCATAAAAAGTCTTGAGGAAGGTAAATGTTTGACAAGTTTAAGGCCCAGCAGTGAACTGAAGTCAATGTGGCTGCGGTGGAGTGAACCTGGGGAACAGTATTAGGAGGCAAGGCCAGAGAGTCAGCTGGGGCCCAAACCTTATAGGTCCTTATAGGCCAACATAACAATTTGTTTTATGTTGTTTTATTCTGAGTGAGATGGAAAACCACCAGAGGATTTTGAACTGATTGACATGATCTGACTGATGCTATTAAAAAGATCCCTTTGGCTGCGGGTTTGGTAAAAGACTCCAAAGAGGAAAGGGTAATAGAGACCAGTTAGGTTATTGTGATAATACAGGTGAGAGTGACAGCAGAATTGATGAGATATAGTCTAACTCTACACAGATGTTGAAGGCAGAACCAACAGGATTTCCTGTTGGTCTGAATGTGATGTATGAGATAAGAAATCAATCTTATTGAGGAACTGGTTTGGGGCAAAAGTTCGAGAATTTGTTTTTGGACATCTTCAATGTGGGGTGGTTAATTAGACATCCAAGCAGAATTGTGGAGAAGGCAATTGGGTATTAGGAGCCTGGAATTTGAGGAGAGGTATAAATTTGGGAGTTGTCATTATATGTATGGAATTTGAATGAGGCTGGAGGAGAGCCTACAGAGAGTGGTAAGGAGCTTAATACATTTTGATAATAATTCATAATAAAGTCTGTTTTTTAAGAGAAAATACTAAAGTAGGCATAATTAGAATTCAAGTTTTCACACCTTAGATACGAGGTCCATTTATAAAGACCAAGGTTTCTATACCATATTTCCATATAAATAAGACTTACTAGGGGAATTTAAGAATAAGGGCTTCACTCAAAAGTCGGCCAAATGAAGCCACTACTCCAACATCATATTCTCCAGAGCCCACATCTGGCCACTCATATACTGGAAGCTGAGACTGCACAGCATAATGCGGCACCGGCAGTGCCTTTGATGATGGGGAAGGCACTGTGACCACCTCCAACTTTTCTATTAATGCTTCCTCTTTGTTTTCCCTAAGTTGGAAAGATTGGAAGAAAACATTACAGTTAGTATTATAGACAATGATCAAAAGTTAAACTATTTCTCAGACTCCTAAGATAAATTTATGATTAAAATCATAAAGCAGTTAGGGCTAAATAATTAAAACCAGTGTGATGGAGGAATTGAATTTTTATTTATTTTAAATTTAAAGAGCCACATGTGATTACTGTTTGGACAGAATGGTTCTAGAGATTTCCCATGCCTACACAGAAACATATATACATTCTATACAACTGGGATCATGTTATACATGTTTTATAATTGTTTCTCTCCCTTAACAATGCTATATAGAATATATTATGTGAGTTTTTTAAAAAAATGGGTTAAATATACAAATTATTGTATATGTACTAACTATTACTAGAAGAATAGGAAACAAAACTGGCTCTCTGGAGAAATTAGGAACTGCGAGACAGAGGTACAAGTGACTTATCAGTGTATTATATCTTTTTAAATTTTGTACCATAATCATGCATTTTCCAAATAACATATAATTTTTCAAAAACAAAAATATATACCTTAGCATCACTCCATGGCATGTATATTCAAGTACATGTAGCACGACCTCACTCTTTTTTCCTGCTACATATAGTATTCCAGTGACCAGGGGCTGTACATTTATTTATTAAACATATATTGCATGTACATGTTGAGCAGTTATAAGAAAAGGTGTATGTAAGATGGAACTAAAGAGAAAGCTGCCAAGTAAAGCATCGTCCGGAAGGGTAAGGACACATGCAATGAGAGCTGCATGTGGCAAGATGAGGAAACAGCAACATAAAGGTATCCTGGAGTGTAGGGGGTTTTTCAGGATGTGGATACAGAAGGGAGTGTGTAAAGGGGGGAATATGATACAAGGGGATTGAAGAGGTACTCAATATGAGGGTGGCTGGGAAGCATTTGTAGGGAAGACCTGATAAGTATGACAGAAGTGAATATGGGGAGGAGGCCTCTAGAAAAAGCAAGTGGGGAAACAAAACAAGTAGGTTGAGGGTAAGGAGGGAGAACAGTATATATGGATACAGAAGCCATATACCATGAATTTTCAGGACAGGTTGGATTTCAATTTTTTTTTCTTTCCCGTAAATAAGATTTGTTAACTTTTATACAACTAAATGTATACCTAAGACTTCTGATTTATAATTGTATTCGTTTTTTTCAAAGCTCGTTTTTGGACTATGTCCTCACTTTCGCTTCAGAAAATTGAATACTGCTGTATACAGGGAGACCATGGGGAGTGAAGGAGTGAGGCATCAGTGTACAGAGGAATGCATGTGCCTCATAAGAACAAGCCCTTAGGACTGGAGGGTACAAGTGGGATATGTGGAAAGCTGAAGGAGGTAGTAGAAGAGGGGGGCGGACTTCAAAGTGGCAATCAGCTCAGGTGCTGACCTTAGGCAAGTGGTTTAACCTCTATGATCTCCGGTTTCCTCAAAATCAAAACCGGCAGGCGCGGGGTGGGGCTGGACAGAGATAAGGTGCGCAAAACGCCTAGCACTGGCCTGGCACGGCGGATCCCTGGGTACGCACTAGAACCGCCGACAGACCGCGCCGGGAGTCGGGGGTGTACACCAGACAGGACCCGGCACCCAGGTCTGGGGACGCCGAGACCTGGGCCCAGAGCCCTCTGAGGCCCTGCTTTCAGATTCCCAGAGGAATCGTCCAAAACCCTTAGGATCCGGCCGGAGAGGCTATTCGGCGCCCTCAGCGCCCCCAGCCACCCCAAGCCCTGGCCCGGGTACCTGGCGGCGTGCAGCGCCCGCAGCGTCTCGCAAGCGAAACGGTCGGTGCCGAAGAAGAGCACCCGCCAAGGCGGCTTCTCACGGGCTCGGGCGCCCTGGCCCTCCTCCCCGCCGGGGGTTCCGCCGAGCTCAGCCGGCGCTCGCCAAAAGGAACTCGGCCTTAAGCTGGCGGCGCTGCAAGCCGACTGGGGCCCCCAACAGCGCCGTATCAGCACCCTCATACCCTTAGCCCCCGGCTACCGACCCTGCGCAGGCGCGTCGGGGTGAGGGGTGAGAGGTGAGGGTGCATGCCTTGAGGGCGGGGCTGGAGAGGACATCTAATGGGCGGGGCTAGAGACAGCTGGGGGCGGGGCCTACTTTGAGACCGCAGGGGCGGGACCTGCGTGCTTGAAGGCGTGGCCCCATCTGAGTCAAGCTTCTATGTGATTCATACCGCATTTGTTCGCAGTCTTTAGTCTGCCTCCAGAAAGGACAGTTAGGGAACAACTCGTATGTGTTTTTAGACAGTGAAATCTCATCTATTTAAGTAGTGCTGTGTCATTTTCTGACTCATTAGGATAACTAATCTCTACTGGGTATTTTATTATGTGCCACGTATTTGGCTCAGTTTTTTTTTTTTTAGTTCAACGTATTTTTTCTTCCCTTTTAAAAGGGAAGAAAAAATACGTTATTATGATAACGTATATACAACATAAACTTCCCCTCTTTAAAGTATACAATTCAGTGGTATTAATTACATTTGCAATGATTGGCTAAGCATTTTACATCCATTATTTCAGTTGATGCTCATATCAACCATATGAGGAAGATATTATTACAGCCATTTTTCTGAAGAGAACCCGAGGCTCAGTGACGTCAAGGGACTTATTAGTATCTAAGGTGCACACAGCTAGTAAATGGCAAAGCAGGGGTGAGACACTTGTCCCTGTAGCCCCAAAGTCCACTCTCCTAACCATTTGATCTTCACAGCTAAATTACATATCAGACAAGTTAATGTCCCATTTGCATCTGAAATAACTGAGACTCAGTGACTTGCCCACAGTCACCTTTGTGCATAGAAAGCTGCCTCTCTTGCTCTTACTCCTACAACACACCGAAGATTCAAAGTCTGAATACTGTAGAGGAGAGTCCTAAGAAAAATGGGCAGGGAAGTTTGTTCCCAGAAGACCTTTGAGGATCTTTGGTACTAAGATTCTGTACTCCCAAGGCCTGGGCAGTGGCCTTCTCCTTGAGTGTGGTGGCACATACATGAAGTGGCCTTGAATGTAAAGCAAAGACCAAATTCCTTTCCAGTCCTAAACTCACCACCTTTTCCCCATCACACAAAGTTTTAGTCCCAGTGCCCTGGATGAGACCTCTTTCCTGAATTATAAGCTCTGCACATTTCTGCTTCCATGCCTTTGCTCATGCTATCTTTCTAGCCTGCCCTTGCCACTGTTCTTCCTCTCTAAATGGCATCCATTTTTCAATGCCAAGCTCAGAAGCCTGAGCTCTCACCTCCATGCCTCTCTCCATGCACCCTCTTAATGTTCTGAGGGGACTCCTGCTTCTCACATGGTTTGGTATTATCAAGGGGAGTTGTCTAATATGTGCATAAACAAGCAAATCTACCTGTGAGTTAAAGAGAAAGACAAAGAGGAAAGGAGAGACTTTGTTTCCAGTGACTCTGCTTCTATGAGCACATATGAGATGGAAAGGGGGATGGGACCCCAGAAACTTCTATTCCTTCAGTCAAGTTCTGTTTCAATATTCTTTCTTGGTGGTCCCACTGATGTGAATGGACATTCGAGAATAAACTTGAAATATGTCATTGGTAACAGAGTTCTGCAGGAGTTAGAAACAGGGTAAGACAATGGGTAATTGAAGCTGAAGGGATACAGACTGTGCAACAGGACTAGATACAAAAACTCAAAAATAGACAGCACAATAATACCTAATTGTAAAGTAATCATGTTAAAACACTGAATGAAGCTGCATCTGAGTTATAGGGTTTTTTTGTTTTTGTTTGCTTGTTTGTTTGTTTGTTGTTGTTGTTTTTTACTATTATTACTACTTTTATTTCTTTTCTTTATATTAACATTTTATATCTTTTTCTGTTGTGTTGCTAGTTCCTCTAAACCGATGCAAATGTACTAAGAAACGATGATCATGCATCTATGTGATGATGTTAAGAATTATTGAGTGCATATATAGAACGGTATGATTTCTAAATGTTGTGTTAATTTCTTTTTTTTTTTTCTTTCCATTAATAAAAAAAAAAGAAAAAATTAAAAGAAAAAAAAAATTCTTTCTTGGGGTAAATGGAATATGGTTCTACTATTCAAAGAATGGTCTTTTCCCGTACGACATGGCCTATAAATATGGGTAATACTGATTCATCCCCACCTTAGAACCCAGCTGTTATCTAAGGTGTGGCTTCGTATTTGTGTTTCTGTCATTTATCCCCTAGTTGGTTTTAAGCTTGTTGAATTCAGGCTCCACAAGTAGGCCGGCGCTAGAACTCCTCACAACACCCTCGGCCCACCACATGGCGACCACTCAGTCTCAGGGGCCCCTGCCAATCTGTTTTCTTTGCCCCACAGAGCTGCCTTCTACCATTAACATCTAATTCTTTGGTGAATAGTCTTTTGATTTGCAGCAAACTTCTTTCTCAAAAAGAAAAAAAGAAAAAGAACCTGAGGTTATTGTAAGGATTGAAGTTTCCCCCAAATGCTAAAATGAAGGTATTTCTGAACATCTTTGTGGTACGTTTGGGATGTATGGGAGTTCCGTTTTCAAACCCAGACAAATCCACTCTGAAACTGTTATTAAAGCTCCCAGAGAGGATAAGGACCCCAACCCCAGAGGACAACGAGTTTTAGGTAATAAATTAAGTCCAGAAAGTGCACCCAAGGGGACTGGACTAAAATAGAACTTAGAGAATGCTAATTCAGCTGGTGCTCCAGTTTGCAGAAGTTTCTCTTCTTTATTGATTGGAGCATGTCTGCGTGCTGAATCAAAGAAATTATTCCAGGTTCCTGAATGATGAGACAATAGCAGTGCTGTTGACAGAAGGAAAGGACCTCCTTGGGGACAAACGTGATAATGACTCTGCTTTGAATGTTTTGAAAGTGAAGTGATGAGATGAGCATGTGGAGATGTTTTGTAGAGAGCTGGAATGTGGGACTGGCCTCCATGGCTGGGGGTGGGAAGAAGTAGGAAGTATCTGCTCTTCTCCTCTTTCCCATCCTACTCCTCACCACATGTGTATAAATGCTGTGGGGTGCGGAGGACTGCCACAGATTAAATTTGTGTGTGTCTTCTACCTTAGGTAGAAGGTTTCAGAACATTACCTCGATAGCCTAAGGAAGGTAAATTACCCTCAAGTGAGACTGCAGTATTTTCCCTCTCCTACCCGTAGGGTGCCCAGGTCTACCATAGGTAGAGTAGGTGTTTGTATTCAATCAGCCCTTTTTTGCAAAGGGGGAGCAGCCAGAGCACTGGGAGAAATGGAGGGATGGCAGGAGGGCACCGTGAAGGTTCAGAGCTCTGGCTGGTAAGAAGGTGCACGCCATGTCCATGAGAGCTCCTGCTTGGGGCCTGGGAGGCAATGCCACATGTGACCAGGGGAAGGTCTGCCTCACACAGCCGTCAGGCCAGTGCCAAGGGGAGCAACTGCACCTAAGGACACAGCCTAGTGAGGCTTTTGGGAATACAGTACCCCAGACAGCAGCTTACTGCACTGCTGTCTCCTGCCTATGGCAGCATCATAAATCCGCTAAGCAAAGGTGCTGTCACCAACCTCTTTGGTTAGTGAGCACCGTGGACATGTCTCTTGCTCCAGGGCCTGTGAGTCCGACTTGGTTGTCTGTTCTTACTGCCCCATGTGGGGTCTGTAGGAGACATCATCACGCCCTAATCCATACAACAGCTCTGTAATTCAGGGCTGGGGCTGCAAAGCCACGTGCGGGGGGACAGATTGGGACGTGCCATGCCCCCCCAGGCCCTTACAGATGATACACAAATGCTAAGGTGATTGCTGATGTAATAGACACCCCCAAACAAAAACCTGGGATGTCTTTCCAGTTCACGGGAGGGATGGAGAGGCAGTGTGGGCTCGCAGGACTGGGTGTCCTCAAGGGGAGAGGTTCGAGAGGTTCCCTAGCATCTGAGGGACATCGGGAGTCCCAGAAAGGGGAACCAGGTATGGTACTGCAGGCAGGAGAAGCAGCCAAGTAATAGAAGGTTTCCCTGCGCTGCTGACTAAATCAAGTAAGCCAAGGGGCTATCCCAAATAGACTTAAAGAGAGAGAGTCTTAATATATTTAGTTTGTGTGCTATCCCCTATCGCCAGGCAAAAGAGCTGTGACAGTTGTTAACAAGGGAAAGGAGTTTTTCTTTTTGAAAATTAACAAGATGGGAAATTAACAAGATAGTAAAGCCTCTTACATTGAATTTTTTGACTCACCTAAAGACTGAGAGGCATTTGCACACATTTAAATTAAGGGTCTCAAGAACTCCCAGGGAAACAGGAAGAGGAAAGAAGAAAAATGTTCAAAAGAGAGCAATGGAATTTTAATTAATAGATGGTGTCTGGTTACTAAGAAAAACAGAGAATGAAAGATATATAAATAGGTATTCGACCAATCCTAAGCCTGCCACAGTCTGAGATGTATCCTGATGTTAAATAAAGTTATAGAGAATTAGAAGCCCTCGTTCCTATTCTGGACTCCTGTAGTTTGGCTTGTTTAAATGAGCTATCCAGATAGGTTAGGATTATGTGTTACAGAAAATATAGGTTCTAGATATAATAAACCTCTCTGCCTTCGATCTCATATGGCAGCTGAAGGTCTAGAGTACATACATTATCATCTTTTACCCAGCGTTCTAATTTACCTTAGACCCCGCCAGATTGGCTTTGTGTTGTGTGTGTGTGTGCGCGCGCACGCTTCCGTTCACATTTTTATTCATTCTAGACATTTCCTGGACCTCTTCCAGGCGTGTGCTGAATTAGCATTTTTTAAAAATATTTCTATTGAGAAATCTTCACACACTTACAGTCTATACATGGTATACAATCAATGGCTCACAATATCATCACATGGTTGTGAATTCATCACCATGATTGATTTTTAGAACATTTGCATCACTCCAGGAAAGGAAATTAAAAAAAAACTCATACATACCATACACGCACATACCTTCCTCTCACAGACCGCTAGTATTTCCATCTACCCATTTTATTTTACCCTTTGTCCCCCTATTACTTATTTTTTTATCCAAAGTTTTTACTCATTTGTCCATACCGAGGATAAAAGGAGCAACAGACACAAGGTTTTCACAATCAAATGGTCACATTGTAAAAGCTATATCATTATACAATCATCTTCAAGAAATAAGGCTACTGGAACACAGCTCAACAGTTTCAGGTACTTCCCTCCAGCCACTCCAATACACCACAAACGAAAAAGGGATATCCATATAATGCATAAGAATAACCTCCAGGATAACCTCTGAACACTGTTTGAAATTTCTCAGCTACTGAAACTTTTTTTTAACTGTTTTTATTGTATAGTATAACATATATACAAAACAAAGAAATAAAAAAGCAATAGTTTTCAAAGCAATCTTCAACAAGTGGTCACAGGACAGACCCCAGAGTTTGTCATGGGCTACCATACGATCCTCTCATATTTTTCCTTCTAGCTGCTCCAGAATATAGGAGGCTAGAGGGCTTCAATAAAAATATTATCATCACAATCGGCTTTTTTTCCTTCTTTTTTTTGTGAAAAATAACATATATAAATTTCAAAGCCCAGCACCACAATTAGTTGTAGAATATGTTTCAAACTTTGACATGAGTTACAATTTCACAATTTTAGGTTTTTACTTCTAGCTGCTCTAAAATATTGGAGGCTAAAAAAGATATCAATTTAATGATTCAGCATTCATATTCATTTATTAAGTCCTATCTTCTGTGTATAATTTCACTATCACCTTTGATCTTTCCATACCTCTTTAGAGTTGTTTGGGCTATGGCAATTCTAAATTTTTGCTGTTGAAAGGGTCTGTCATTAATATGGGGTAGGGAGATAGAACTATCTGATGTTAGTTATCTGATGGGACCAGGGACCCATCTGGAAGTTGTAGGTTTCTGGAAAGTTACTCTCGTGCCTGGAACCCTTGTGGAATCTTATATATTGTCCTAGGTGTTCTTTAGGATTGGCCGGAATGGTCCTGGTTGGGGGTTGGCAGGTTATGATAGGTAGCAAGGTCTACCTGAAGCTTGTGTAAGAGCAACCTCCAGAGTAGCCTCTTGACTCTATATGAACTCTTTCTGCCACTGATACTTTTTAAATTACACTTCTTTCCCCCCTTTTGGTCATAATGTAATTGTTGATCTTACGGTGCCATGTCTGGATTCATCCCTGGGAGCCCTCTCCCACATTGCCAGGGAGACTTTCACCCCTGGATGTCATGTCCCACATATGGGGGGAGGGCAGTGATTTCACTTGCAGAGTGAAACTTTATTTTGTCTAATTTTTCTCTTACCCCTTTTCATCAAGAAGGCTTTCTCAATCTCATAATGCTGGGTGTTGGTTCATCTGGGAGTTCTGTCCCACATTGCCAGGGTGATTTACACCCTTGGGAGTCATATTCCACGTAGGGGGAAAGGCAGTGAGTTTTCCTGTTGAGTTGGCTTAGAGAGAGGCCACATTTAAGCAACAAAAGAGGTTCTCTAGGGGTGAACCTACTTATAACCATAAGTAGGCTTAGCCTATCTTTTGCAGGAATAAGTTTCATAGGGACAAACCCCAAGATAGAGGGCTCAACCTATTGATTTGGTTGTCCCCACTGCTTGCGAGAATATCAGGAATTCCATAGATGCAGGAGTTGAATATTTCTTCCTTTCTCCCCAGTCCCCCAAGTGGACTTTGCAAATACTTCTTTATTCACTGCCCAAATTACTCTGTGATGTATCAGGGCATCACACTAACTTGGACAAACCAACAAGATCTCAAGCCCTATTCAAGATTGCATGTACTGACTGTACACGTTAAATTAGGTAATGCGCTACCTAAAATATAAATTTTGCACCAAATAAACACCTCTGCCTTTGGCCTTATACAGAAGTTGAAGTTTTAAAATATGGATGATATAATCCTTTACTCTGTATTCTGATTTACCTTAGTCCTCTCCAGATCAGCTTCATTCGTCTCTCTCATCAAAGTTTGATCCCTTTTTCAACTTTTTAAACAGTTCCTGTGTGGGGCACTGCTGACTTTCATAGCTTCAGAGCTCCCACTGTGAGTCTCAGGTGTCACGTAAATACAGGAAGTTTGTGGGAACAACCAGGTTATATACAAGCAGTTCAGTGTCTCAGAATTTAGAAATAACAGTTACAACTCCAGGATATATGTGACTGCTTAAAAGCTTACAATCTAAGACCCTTTACAATAGGCCTCAACCTGATAACCTATGCTCTTGACTTCAATTCAAGCTTTTATGTTATAGTTAGTCCATACGAGGGAGGCATGATAACATTCGCCTTTTTGTTTCTGACATTTCATTCATACAGTCCATAAGTTTCTTTCACCAAGTTGCATGGATTGGCTTTGTTTTAAACTCTAATTGAGGCCTGCTTTCCCCTGTTTGTATATATATATAAAGTATTATATATAATACTTTAACTATTATTATATATAGCTATGTTAACTTTCAGGTCTGCAGCAGCGCTCAATTTCTGGGACCTAGATGTCACAAAGCTACTCAAAGTTCCAAGGAAATATCGGCTGATACACAAGTAGTTGGTGTCTCAGAATCCAGAAATATATCCAGAACTTCAGACCAAACGCAGCTGCTATAAAGGCCCATAATCTAGACTCCTATCTTTTTTTTTTAATAAATATTTTCTGAGAGAGACCTTTGCATATTTGTTCTTTTGTTTCTGGGTTGTTTTGCACAGTCCATTGTTCCCAAGCTTTATTCAGTTCATTGTGTGCCACTCGATGTCCCTCTTTTATGTGGCCACACCAAATTCCATATATAAATGCACCACCATTTGCCATTGTACTTCGCAGTCATTGCATCTTTTGGCTCCCTCCATCTATTGGGCATCATAGATAATGTCCAAAATAAACAAACCATGTCTTGCAGTATCTTCATTTGGTTGTACAATCAGCAGCACTCTCAGTTTTAGGCAATTTTCATTGGTCCATAATGACCAAGAACCGGCAAACATCACCAACTATCCAATCAAAACAACCCCTTATCATTTGTCCCTCCCCTCTGTATAAGGCTTTCTAACAAAGATATAAAAAGTAGTGTTAACACAAAAATATTTGGTAAATAGATGAAACAGAATTATATAAAATTAAAAATTAACTTAATACTCTTGATCATGATAAATATTTGCACAAATTAATTCTTGTCTTTGTTAAATATGAGTTCAAAGAAAACTACTGCATTTACCTGAAAAAGGACTATTTCCAGAATATATGAAGAATTCCCACAATCAATTTTTTTAAAGACAATTAATAGAATGGGCAAAAAACTTGGATTCTCTATGAAAGAGAATAATAAAAAAGTTAATAAGGGGCAGACCATGGTGACTCAGCAAGTTCAAGTTCTCGCCTTCCATGCCAGAGACCCAGGTTCGATTCCTGGTGCCTGCCCATGCAAAAATAAAAAAGCTATTAAGCACATTAGTCATCAGAGAAATGCAAATTAAAACCCCAACGAACTATAAACATACAATTATCAGATAACTAAAACCAAAAAGACAGATGTAGCAAATGCTGACAATGATGGAGAACAACTGGAATTTTCATGCACTGCTGGTGGGAAAGCCACTCCAGAAAACCATTTGGCAGTATCTACTAAGGGAGAACATATGCATACCTATAAGTTAGGAACTCCACTCCTAGCATGCACATATTCACCAAAAGAACAAATGCTCATGGCAGCACTCTTGATAAAAGCCAAAAACTGGAACTCAAATGCCTATCAACAGTAGAATGGATAAATAACCACACAATATTCCACACTGCTGAATGAATGAATAAATTCCACGTGGTGGAATACCATGCAGCAATGAAAATGAACAAACTATAGCTACATGCAACAACACGGATGAATATCACAAACATAACATTGAGTGAAAGAAGTCAAACATAATGGAGAACGCACTGTGCGATTCTACTTATATAAAGGTCCAGAGAGGCAAAATAAATCCAGAGTGTTGAAAGTGAAAATAACAATTACCCTTACAGGGTGTGCTGGTTTGAAAGGAAGTATGCCCCCTAAGAAAAGCCATGTTTTAATATGGATCCCATTTCTTAAAGGTAGAATAGTCTCTATTCAATGCTGTGTATTTGGGACTGTGATGGGATGATCTCCCTGGTTGATGAGATTTAGTTAAGAACGGTTGTTAAACTGGATTAGGGGACGACATATCTTCACCCATTTGAGTGGGTCTTGATTAGTTTCTGAAGTCCTATAAAAGAGGAAACATTTTGGAGAATGAGAGATTCGGAGAGAGCAGAGAATGCTGCAGCACCACGAAGCAGAGAGTCCACCAGCCAGTGACCTTTGGAGATGAAGAAGGAAAACGCCTCCTGGGGAGCTTCATGAAACAGGAAGCCAGGAGACAAAGCTAGCAGATGACACCGTATTCGCCATGTGCCCTTCCAGCCAAGAGAGAAGCCCTGACTGTGTTCGCCATGTGCCATCTCACTTGAGAGAGAGAGCCTGAACTTCATCGGCCTTCTTGAACCAAGGTATCTTTCCCTGGATGCCTTTGATTGGACATTTCTATAGACTTGTTTTAATTGGGACATTTTCTCGGCCTTAGAACTGTAAACTTACAACTTATTAAATTCCCCTTGTTAAAAGCCATTCCGTTTCTGGTATATTGCATTCCAGCAGCAAGCAAACTAGAACACAGGGAGTTTCATGTAGTGATTGGAAAGTGACACAAAAGGGGTTTCTAGGTGTCTGCTCCTGTTCTATTTCTTGATCTGATTTCACAGATGTGATCAGTTTGTGAAAATGCATTGTTGTACATTTATGATTTAGGATCCTGAGTATATACTGCATTTTAATAAAAAGCAAAAAAAGTATGTATATATGTAGCTCTGCCTGATTTTATTACAATGTGGCTAAACTGCTGTGCTGGTTTGAAAGGATATATGTACCCTAGAAAAGCCATGTTTTAGTTCTAATCCCATTTGTAAAGGCAGCTGTTTCTTCTAATCCCTATTCAGTATTGTATGTTTGAAATTGTAATTAGATCACCCCCCTGCAGGTGTGATTTAATCAAGAGTGGTTGTTAAACTGGATTAGGTGGAGGCATGTCTCCACCCAGGGGGTGGGTCTTGATTCGTTTACTGGAATCCTATAAAAGAAGAAACATTTTGGAGAAAGAAAGAGATTCAGAGAGAGCAGAACAACATAGCCATGAGAAGCAGAGTCCACCAACCAACGACCTTTGGAGATGAAGAAGGAACATGCCTCCCGGGGATCTTCATGAAACAAGAAGCCAGGAGAAGAAGCACAGATGACACCACCGTGCTCGCCATGCGCCCTTCCAGATGAGAGAGAAGCCCTGACTGTGTTTACCATGTGCCTTCTCACTTGAGAGAGAGACCCTGAACTTCATTGGCCTTCTTGAACCAAGGTATCTTTCCCTGGATGTGTTAGATTGGACGTTTCTATAGACTTGTTGTAATTGAGACATTTTCTTGGCCTTAGAACTGTAAAATAGCAACTTATTAAATTCCCCTTTTTAAAAGCCATTCCGTTTCTGGTATATTGCATTCCGGCAGCTAGCAAACTAGAACAAATGCCTACACAACATTTTGGCTCATGCAAACTCGGATTTATATTCTAATCAGTCTAATTAATTAGAATGTTCTAAATTCTGTTTACTTGTCTTATAGGTGATAAAAGTTATTATTATTTACACTAAATGCATAAGACTACTGTTTTAGTTTTCTGGATTGCTCAAGCACATACCATGAAATGGGTCAGGTGAAACAATGAGAATTTATTTGCTCATGGTTTGAGGCTGGGAAAAAGTCCAAATCCAAGCATCATCAAAGCAATGTTTCCTTCCCGAAGACTGTGGCATTCTGGGGCTGGCTGCTGGCTAAACTTGTCCTTAGCTTGTCACATAATAAAGCACATAGTGGCGTTCTCCTGCTCTCTCCCTTCTCTTCTGATTCTGTTATGTTCTGCTTCTGGTTTCCTGGCTTCTCTCATTCTGTCTGTATTTCATTTTGCTTAAAAAGGACTCCTCTAATAGGATTAAGAACCATCCTGAGAAAGCAACAAAACCCACAAGACAAGGGAGAGACCAGCAAATGCCACATGTACCTTGTCATGTGAGTCCAGGACTGCTGGCAGCCAGGCTTCAGCAAGAAGAGTCTCATATACATAACGCAAAGAGTATAAGACACTCCCAGAAAACCAGGAGTCACGTAAAGAAAATGAGGTCAAAGGCGTTGTGGTGATTTGGAGCTCTGTGTACTCCAAAAAAAAAAAAAAAAAAAAAAAAAAGTATGTTCTTAAATTTAGTCTATTCCTGTGGATATATACCATTGTGAGTAGAACCTTTTGATGAGGCTATTTCATTAAGGTATGACCCACCTCAATCGGGATGGGTCTGAATCCTATTACTGGAGTCCTTTATGAGCAGAATGAAATCCAGAGAGAAACAGAGAAAGCCAGTGGGAGCAGTCAGAAGCTGAACATCATGGAACATCAAAAGAAAAGAGAGGCCAGGAGATGCCACTCTGTGCAGCACCACGTGACAGAGGAGCATATGAGCCACAATCACAGTCAACTACTGAATGCCAGTTTTCAGGAAGAAAGCATTTGCCTTGGTGATGTTTTGATTAGGACTTTCTCTTGGTCTCAAAACCATAGACCAATAAATTCTCATTGTTTAAGGTGAAACATTGCATGGTATTTGCTTGGGCAGCCCGTCAAACTAAAACGGCAGTTAAACATAGAATGGATGTGATGACTTCTACATAACAATAAACCATATGTGACAATAAGCTATGTGATGATAAACTCTATGTGACTATCACGTCCAAGTATGATGGAGTAGTTTGTGGTAGACTAAACTTCCACCAAGAACAACTTAAAATGACAGAGAAAACATTTTAAAATATTTATTGAAAGGTATTGAAGAACTGCTGAACAAAAAGAACAAGAGGGACCAAGATGGCAGAGAGCAGAGAAACATGGAGAGATGACTTGGTACTGACGCCACTTTTCTCAGGAGGACCTGTTAAACCTGGATGCAAAACAGGAAGTTGAGGATCCAAGCTTTGCCTGGGCTGTGCTGGAGAAACAAGAAACCAGCAGAGCTTGTGGTGGTCTTGTGAGGCTGTAGAAACGAAACTGGAAATGATAGAACAAGATCTAGGTGAGAAGGAAAATTATGAAATGTGATCTCCCTACTGCCTGGCATACAAAAAGAAAAAAAAAAAGATCTAGGTGAAAAAGAGGTACCAAGAATTGTGTCTGACACAAAGCCCATTTTCTGTTCAAGATATGTGAAAATTCTGCAACTGCAGAGAGGTTAAAAAGCTTGTGAGAAAGACTCTGAGCAGGGTTGTCAGGCTGAAGAGACATGGATTAGAAAGAGAGGACATTTCCAGAGGAACAAAAACTGAGTTCATCGTCAGTGGACTGACCCTACAACCTACAAGAGAAGCTAAAGAGAGTTCTGCAGATTGAAAGGAAAGGGCACTAGACAGTAGATGGAAGCCACATAAATAAATAAAGATCTCCCGTAAAGGAGATAGCATGGATAAATATGACATGAATAAAATGACAAGGATACATTTAAATGCCAATACTATTGTACTTTTGGCTTGTAACTCCACTTTGTACTTCTTACAGGATCTAAAAGGCAAATGCAGTGATAACTCAGTAGTTTTGGACTCAGTAATGTATAAATACATAATTTGTGATAAGTATTACATAAAGGCAGGGGCAGGGATATAAAGTTGCTATCCAAGCAAATAAGACTGTGATAGACTTAGGATGTTAAATTTAAGCCACATGGTAAACACAAAGAAAATATTGGAAAACATGCAAACTCAGAGATAGAAAGTAGAGAATAGGTTACCAGGGGCAGGGAGGGAGGGGAAATGGGGAGTGAATGCATAATGGGGATAGGGTTTCTGTTTGGGGTAACAGGAAAGTTCTGGCAATGGGTGATGCCGAGAGTTCTGTAATGTTGGGCGTGCTATTAATCCCACTGAATTGTATACTTGGGAGTGTAGATGGGAAAGTTTATGTTATATATATATATTTTTTTTTTCACAATTAAAAAATATAGAAAGGGCAATTAAAGAGGCAATGACAATTAAATGCAATATGTGATCATGGAGGGGATCTGATGAGGATAAAAGGCTCAAAAGGACATTATTGGGACATATGAAAAAATTGGAATATAGACGATAAGCTTTCTATCAATGTTAAATTTCTTGACCTTGATAAACGCTCTTAGGATGGTGAAATAAGCGAACAGCCTTGTTCTTAGGAAATGTCCATGACAGTAATAAATGCACAAGGAGCATGAGGCACACAGACTACACTCAAGTGTTCAGGCAATGGATTGATAGAGAGACCAACAGATGGACTGATAGAAGTAAAGAATGAAATGGCAAATTTCAAAATCTCCTATTAAAAAAAAAAGGAGGGCAGGCCACGGTGGCTCAGCAGGCAAGGATGCTTGCCTGCCATGCCAGAGGACCCGGGTTCGATTCCCGGTGCCTGCCCATGTAAAAAAAAAATAATAAAAGAAATGGCAAATTGGCAAAATGTTGAAATTGGTGGATGCCGGTACCTGGAGGGAAGGACGTACCCCAGCGTTCTCTATATGGGGTTTGTATTACTTTTGTCACTGTTGTATAAGTTTGAAAATATTTTAAAATGTAAAGATTAAAAAAAAAGGAACCATCTTGATTGGGCTGGACCACAACTTAACCCTCATCAAAAGGTCCAACCTCCAATGGGTTTATATTCATAGGAATGATTTGATTTAAGAACATGTTTTACTGGACTACATACAGCTTCAAATCACCACAACCATATAGACCCTAATCATAGGGTCGCAACTACATTTAATTGTACTAATTATAATTAATTTATTTATAATGATCCACCAAGCCGACACGGCAAGTGAATTCACTGCCCTCCCCCTCTATGCAGGACATAATAATAATTATAATAATTACTAATTAATTGGTAATGCTATCAATTATGTGGAAACACAGAATTACTTCACCTCCATTACTTAAGTAAAATGAAAAGATGAGCATTTAATCTCAACAGTGATTAACTTCATACTACATAATGTCAGTTTAAACATTACTATATAATGTCAATTTAAACTATGATTCCAAATCACTAATTGACTCTAAGAACTTAGATTAAATATTAATTTGAAGTAACTAATAAGTAATTTTTGGTTATCTAAAAATGTTCTAAGAAATTAGAAGGAATAGAAACTGAAAGAATAAAAGTATTTGGTTACTATGCCATGTGTTTTTTATGGCCAATGACATAACACCACACATTCTACGATTCCATTTATTTGAAATTTCAGAATAGACAAATCTACAGAAATATAAAATAGATTAGTGGTTGCTTAGGATGGGATGGAGGTGTTTAGGGGGAATGGGTGGTGATTGCTAACTGGTATGGGATTTGGGGGGGATGATGAAATATTCTAAAAATGTTTATGGTGATGGTTGCACAACTCTGTGAACACACTAAAAACCATTGAATGGTACACTTTAAAATGGATGAATTGTATGGTATACAAACTATATCGCAATATCTTGTTGGTTTGTACAGGTTAGTGTGATGCCCCAATATATCCCAGAGTAATTTGGACAGTGAATAAAAAAGTATGTACAAAAATACCTGGAATCTTGAATAGGGCATGAGATTTTGTTGGTTTATCCAGGTTAATGTGATGCCCCCGATAAACCCCAGAGAGTTTTGGACAGTGAATAAAGAAGTACTTGCAAAATCCCCTTGGGGGACTGGGGAGAAAGGGGGAAAATTCAACTTTCCCATTTGGAGAATTCCTGATATTCTCACAAGCAGTGGCCCAGCCAAATCAATAAGCCAAGCCCTTGATCTTGGGGGTTGCCCCTATGAAACTTATACCCGCAAAGGATAGGCTAAGCCTACTTAAAATTAAGCCTAAGAGTCACCCACAGAGAACCTCTTTTGTTGCTCAAATGTGCCCTCTCTCTCTAAGCCGACAGGGCAAGTGAACTCACTGCCCTCCCCCTTTATGTGGGACATGACTCCCAGGGGTATAAACCTCCCTGGTATGTGGGACAGAGATCTCGGGATGAGATGGGACCGGGCATCAAAGGATTAAGAAAACCTTCTTGACCAAAAGGGGAAAGAGAGAAATGAGACAAAATAAAGCGTCAGTCACTGAGAGATTTCAAACAGAGCTAAGAGGTTATCCTGGAGGTTATTCTTATGTATTATGTAGATATCCCTTTTTAGTTTATGGTGTATTGAACTGGCTGAAGGGAAATACCTGAACTGTAGATCTGTGTTCCAATAACTTTGTTTCTGGAAGATGATTGCATAATGATATAGTTTTTGCAATGTGACTGTGAGATTGTGAAAACCTTGTGTCTGATGCTCCTTTTAACTAGGGTATGGACAGATGAATAAAACATATGGATAAAAAATAAACAAATAATAGGGGGAACCAAGGTTAAAATAAATTGGGTAGATGGAAATACTAGTGGTCAATGAGAGGGGACAAGGGGTATAATATGTACGAGTTTTTTCCTTTTTTTCTTTTCTATTTCTTTTTCTGGAATGATGCAAACGTTCCAAAAAATGATCATGGTGATGACTACACAGCTATGTGATGCTATTGTGAGCCATTATTGTAAACCATGTATGGAATGTTTGTATGTTAAGAATGTTTGTGTGTTTGTAGGTTGTTTCATTAATAAAAATATTTTTAAAAAGCATATGCAGGTGAGCCATCACCATGGCCGACCGGCTCACGCAGCTGCGAGATGCCATGAACTCGCGTGGCGCCTTCAAGCTTCATCCATTTTGTCACCTGTATCAGAACTTCATTCCTTCTTCTGAATCAGATTCATTTGTGTGAACAAACCACATCTTGTTTATCCATTTATTGGTTAGTGGACACTTGCTTTGTTTCCATCTTTTGGCAAATATGAATAATGATCCTGTGAACATCCGTGTACAAATAGTTTGACCCCCTACTCTAAATTGTTTGGGAGTATATACCCAGTAGTGGGGATGGCTGGGTCTTATGGTAATTATATACTTAACCTTCTGAGAAGCTGTCAAACTGTCTTCCCAGAGTGGCTGCACTAATTGAGATATACTTTTTTTCACTTTTATTTGTGAGTATTTTATTCTTATAATTACTAAATTTTAGTTTCTCATTACATATGTATTTTTTTAATAGAGAAATCTTGACACACGTACAGTCCGTACATGGTGTAAAATCAGTGGCTCACGTTATCATCACATAGTTGTCAATAAAGCTGTTTTAAAAGTATATTTTTATGTACTCTTGTTTGGCATTACAAGAATAATCAATGCAGTAAAAAGTATCTTAACTGCACCATTTTACATTCCTACCAGCAGTGAATGAGTTTTCCTATGTCCCCACATCCTCTCCAACACTTGTAATTTTCTGTTTGATTTTTTTTTTTAACAGCAGCTATGCCGGTTTGAAAGGATGCATGCACCCTAGAAAAGCCATGTTTTAATCTTAATCCTATTTTGTAAAAGCAGCCGTTTCTACCAATCCCTATTCAGTACTGTGTGTTTGAAACTTTAATTAGATCATCTCCCTGGAGATGTGACTCAATCAAGAGTGGCTGTTAAACTGGATTGGGCGGAGATGTGTCTGCCCCCATTCCAGTTGGGTCTTGATTACTTTACTGGAATCCTATAAAAGAGGAAACATTTTGGAGAAAACTGGCGATTCAGAGAGAGCAGAGTAGACAGGATGAATTGAGACAGGATGAATTGAGATGGGACCTCACCACCTGCTCCGGCAGTGAAGGTTGCAAACTAGTTTCCTATTAGGCCAAAAGAAAGAACTCTTTGAAACAATGTGATAAGCACCTAACAAGAAAGCCACAAGTGCCTGGTAATCAACTCTTTTGAAGCAATATGAACACCTAACAATCATGGGGAAAAAAAATTACTGTAGATTAAAGCCCTTATAAAATGAACCCACCCTGTGACAAATTAAAGCAGAGCTACCCAATCTTTTCACTACTTTCTGTCTCTGTAGATTTGCCTATTCTGAACATTTCTCATAAATAGAATCATACAATATGTGGTTTATTGTGACTAGCTTAGCATGATTTTTTCAAGGTTCATCCATGTTGTAGCCTGTGTCAGTTCTCCCACTGCATGGTTCTGCTACATTTTATTTACCAATTCATCCATTGTTGGACCTTTGGGTTTCTTTTTGTTTTTCTTTTATAAATAATACTTTCATGCTCATTCATTTATAAGTTTTTGTGTGGACATGTGTTCAGTTCTCTGGACATGTGTTCAGTTCTCTTGAATTCCTTCCAAGTGAAATTGCTGGGTCAAATGGTAACTTTATACTCAACTTTTTTGAGGAATCACCAAACGGTTTTTCAAAGCAGTTGCACCATTTTGTATTCCCACCAGTGGCGTGTGAGGGTATGTATACTCGATACTCTTAACTTTTGATACTGCTGGGAATAAACTCAGGAGTTTAGGCTCCTTAGCCCGAGCTGTCTTGACCACTACATGTGTTACCCAGCAGACTGTGCCAGAACAATTAAATCTCTGAATTTCTGGGACTTCTCTACTTAGAGACAGAAAATTCTATGAATCTGAACAGCTGACCCAAGATCTGCCTATACAGAGTTTATTATGTGGGACTGAGATGACAATGATGGACCTCAGATTGTGTTTTGGAATGCTGTCAGTATTTTTAAATATTATACTCTGCTAGTCATATGCTAAGGGCCTTTTTATTCCTTCTTATTCCAGCTTTAACCCTCAATATAGCAGACTTTAAGTGTTCACATTGAAGGAAACACTCTCTCATAACACACACAGTTAAGGAATTAATAAATCAAAATCTCCTTATTAACTTAGTTGAATCCTTCCCCCGATTGATATTTTATTTCAGATGACCCCGAAAATCATGAAAAGAATTGTACTGTGCATTTCCAATCATCCAATTTTTGGAAGTGAGGGATTAGATGCCTCAGAATACTTCCTAGTATTTTTTTTTTAATGTCCTGTATACTACACCATGGGGACAAAAGCCGATAGAAAATTGAAAATGGAAAATTTAATACAAGTAAATACATACTCAAGTGAATTTAAGGGCGATGTCTCCAAGAAATGAATTCATTTTAAACTGGGTTAGGCTTACCAAAACAAAAAATTTCCTTCAAACAATTCCATTAAAATGTAGTTTTTCTAACGACAACCTATTTCCAAATAATCAAACCATATTTGTAAATGGAGCCGTTAGGGATGTCTCTGCTGATTATGTTGAAAATATGTTCCATTGTTTGGCCTTCTCTGTGGCACCATCCAGGACAGTGGTCAGGTCTTATAAATACCTATGACCTCTTCTTTCCATGGCATGGAGGTGTTTTGCATAAGGTCCATGAGCATTGGTTATCCTTCCTACCAAAATATAATTGGAAAAACCAAATGTGTAGCCAAGACCAGTTAGATGGTTCAAATTTAAAAGCGAATCTCTTCTAATGAGGTTTAAACCCTCCCATGGGTAAGGATCGCACTTCAAAGATGCAACCAGGCTTCAAAGTCCTCCCAAGAAATGTCATATGGAGTCACAGCCTTCCAGGTAGTAAAGGTTGCCACTTCTGCAAAGGCCAGAAACACTGATAAGCTTAGACAGCTGGAGAGACTTGAGAACTGACAACCACACCCGATGAGGTGAATGAGACAGTCCTTGGTTCCTGGCCTCAGAGCAAATGCACTGATAAGGCATTTCCGGCCTAATGGAAAGAATGGAATCTCGACCCTAGGGTTTTACAACATTTGTGCATTTATAGATGCCTCTAGTCTCACTCTGAATTAAAACATGGCATAGAGGGAGTACAAAGGCAGTTCAGTGGTAGAATTCTCAACTGCCATGGGGGAGATCCGGGTTCGATTCCTGTCCATGCACTTCCTCCAAAAAACAAACAAATTCAACAAATGGTGCTGCAATACAGGGATACTCATATGGAAAAATAGTGAAATGTGACCCCACCACACAGCATACAAAATATAAAGAAATAAAAAAAAAAAACATGGCATAGAGAATAGCATATTCATAATTCAGTTTCATAAACTACATGAAATAATTACCACCGAACTGAATAGCCATACAGCTTTTGTCTGAAAATTCTTCTCCAAAGTAGGGAGCAAGTTTAAAGGAATAATGTCAATGTGGATACGACACTGCTGGAAGTAGTGATTGCACATGTTTTGAATGCCAACTTGCCTCCAAATGTTAAAAAATGCAAAAAAATAAAAAAGTCTTCAACTAGAAACAAATTCAGTAATGCAAAGAGATGGCCCTTTTCTTCACCAAGATAGATCTTTTAAAATTAGCTAAACCAAAAGGAGGACTTTAAAGGAATAGCTGTCCCCAGTCTGGTCCAGGACATAACGTTTTTGGCATGAATTAATTCACAAGTTCCTTCTGGAAAGAAATTAAGATTCCTGATAAAATGCTTAAGAAATTTTCCGATAAACTTTAAGGGGATTAAGACTTGTTCTGGAAAACTCATCACCCTCCCAGATTCTGACATCAGTCAAGAATCCAGTAAACTTTAACCCGAGCATTCTTTTTTTCAATCTAGCCTAACAGTGATTCTTAACCATTCTCATTTCCTATAAAATGTCCCCACCAAAAATAAATTTCTTAATTGGGCTCCTAGAGGACTTTCCTCTTTGCAGCAAGAGGATAATAAAACATGGACTAAATAGTCATAACGAAATTATCTGAAATGCTTTCTTAACACTGGGGTTGACTGGATGCCATGTGGATCCCCTAAAAAACAAAATGCAAACAAATTACCACACATTGCTCACTTCCCCGAGCTGTTGGGCATTCCTCAAATCCATTAGCAGGCAATTTATCTTCTAAATAAGCTATTCAGAGAGTGCTGTGTATGAGAATGATTGAACTTCAAGTATGTCATATAATTAAAATGAGAGATGATAGACTTTGATTTTATTATACTTTTGAACTCTGATTTAGTCAAGGACTGAAGAAGGTATTTGGTTACACTGTAACCAGGAGCAAGAGGTCAAGAAAGAGTAAAGGATTATAAATAAGGGTCAATGACATAGGAAGTCTCAAATGCTAGAGATAAGACGAAAACGTGGCTTCAGAATGTGCTTTTGGGAGAAAGTATGCATTTTGTTTCATTGTCTTACATGCATTTCTCCCCAAATTTTTCATACTTTGCACGTTCCTGAAATGCTTCCAGCAAAATATGTGTCTGCTGAAAAAGTAATTGATCACTGAGATAATTTTACTTAAGAAATATAAATATGGCTTCCCTTTGGGCATTATCCTTCCTCTTAACCATTTTGTTGCAGATGAAGGCATACAGCATGATTAAATGCTGATAATTTTGGATTTAATTATCAGCCTCTTCAAAAAATGTGCTCACTAATTCCACTATTTGTTCCCCCACCCTGGGGGGTTAATATAAAATTTGATCTCTAGAAGAAATATGTGATTTTCTTGGTACCATAATTTAACCACTCACCTGTTCTTAGACAGTTCAGGGTTTTTGTTTGTTTTACTATTTTAAACACAGTGTAATGAATATCCTTGTGCATACTACCTCTCTGGTCCTGTGTCTAATCATTTCCTTCTTTGGGACTTGGTTTTATTTTCTTGTACCGAGAAGAGAATGTGCTTCAAGTGGGGATTTGAGAGAATTATTGTCCAAATTAAATTATTAAGCTGGCTTCTGAGTGTAAGTGATGCGTGTGAAAATGAAAGAGAATGAACAGCTAGCCAAGGGCCGGTCCACCTGCTGCCTTGCCACCCATCTGTGGGAATAACTCTCTTGTCCATGGGTCTCTATGTTGCCTGGATTTGTTCTCTGATATTTTCTTTGTCCATCAGACTCCATGGCTACAACATTTGGCCCTTCCCCTTTTTCCTTTTTTCTGCTTGGATATAATGGAAAGAGCTGCATCAGCCATTTGGGGACCATAAGGAAAGGTCAATCTCTGAAACCTCAGCCCTGATTATCTTTATCTTCCCCCATCAGTAACTGGCTTCTTCTGTAAGTCTTAAATGAAAACAATAAACGCTAATGTGTTCACATCATTGAAGTCAAGTCTTTATTACTCAGAGCCAAACACAATTTCTGCTGATACGGAAGGCCTCTCTGAGAAGGTGACATTGAAGCCAAGGCTTGAGGAATCATGAGAAGGCAGATAATAAAATAGCCAGGAAAATTCAAAAGCCCTTTCCACTCCGCTTCACTGCTAATTACCCACCACTGGAGAGGTCAAGAAAGGAGATTCCAGGGTAGGATTGATTTGTCCAGAAGTGATGTTTGGAGCTATAAAGATGAGAAGGCTTGATGATGTGCTCTCATCTGTGTATTTCCTTCATGTCACTTGCCATGCAGCAGTTATAATTACATGCTCTCTGACATGGCCACCTGTCTGTCTCCCCACTAGACTGGAATCTCCATGAAGTCAAGAACAATTGAAGTCAAGAAAATGATTGTGATTGTTCATCAGTTACACAATACTTGGCACAGAGCAGGCATGGAATGAATGGCGACAGCCAAGAGAACTAGAGATAGGATAAGAGGAGGAAGAAAAAGAAACAGAAGGTAAAGCAGAAAACCGGTTCTGGGGACAAGGGCAGACTCCTCTTAAATGGACCATGATCCCCTTAGAGACTCATGATACTCCACCAAGGCAGACAAGAAAGAATGAGGTCAAGGAGTCAATTCAGGGACTAACATTGGTGCAGCTTTCCAGTTCACAGACATTACTTCCTGGCTACCCAATGGGCATGAGATTTAAGCTGGGCTGTCCATAGACCCTCACCCCGTGGTCTAAAGATTGAGCACATGACCAGGTGAGGTTAATTGCAGTCCTTTCCTGGGAATATTCAAACTGGAGCTGGGAAACAGTACTTCTCCTCCATCTGTAAGGATATGAGCCTGCATATCCCCCTGGGGATTACCAGCCTAAGGGAATGAGCCTGGTACCCAAGGAGAGGTAGGGAGTGAGCTAGAAAGAGAAAGAGCTAAGGATCTTCAAGCTCCTCTGGTTCCGGTCACCCCCAACGTCAGCTCCACCCCGCCCTTCCCAGTTATATGAGCCAATAAATTCTTTTTATGCTTAAAAGAGTTGGAGTTGAGTTCATTTCTCTTGAAATCTATCAGCTGCCTTTCTCTCCAAAATACACCTGTTATCAGAACACTTCTCACCATCTCCACTGCCACTACCATGGACCAAACCATCAGCCTCTCTGGCCTGTATGAATGCAACTGCCTCCCAGCAGGTCTCCGGGCTCTGCTCTTGCTCCCCTGTCATCCACTCTCTACCCAACCATCTCAACGATCTTGGAAGACAGATGCCAAGCAGAGCATGTCACCTCCCTGCCTAAAACCCTACAGTGGTTTCATAACATTTTGGGTAAAATCCGAACTCCTTACCCTGTTTTACAAGACCCTGGCTTCTGCCTACCCTCCACCTTGGTAACTTTATTCCACACCTTTTCCCCTCCTCACAATACTTCAGCCATATTGACCCTTTTGACTTTCAAACATGTTAGACCCATTACCTCTTCAGGGTCTTTGCATCTGAGGTTCTCTGTTTGCATGATTGATCCCTCATCATTCAGGTGCGTACTTGTTTGTTTAATTGTGGTAAAATATAGAGAGAGAATATAAAATTTTCTATTTTAACTATTTTTAAGTGTACAATTCAGTCGCATTAATCACATTTGCAATGTTATGCTACCACCACCACCCACTACCAAAACTATTTTATCACCCCAAACAGAAATTCTGCATCTATTAAGCAATAACTCCCTATTCTTCCCTTCCTCAATCCCTGGTACCCTTTATTTCTGTCTCTATGAATTTGCCTATTTTAGATACTTCATATAAATGGAATTGAACAATATTTGTCCTTTAGTGTCTGCATTATTTCACTTAGCGTAATGTATTTGAACTTCATCCAGGTTGTAGCATCTATTAGTACTTCATTTCCTTTTTATGGTTTATGGGTTTTATAGTTTCGGGTCTTTTTATGATAATATTCCATTGTATGCACATTCCACATTTTGTTTATCCATTCATCTGTTGATGGACATTTGGATTGCTTCCACCTTCTAGCTATTGTGAATAATGCTGCTATGAACATGGGTGTGCAAACATCTGTTCAAGTCCCTGCTTTCAGTTCTTCAGGGCATATACCTAAGAATGGGATTACTGGGCATATGATAATTCTGTTCAACTTTATGAGCAAACATTGCTCAAAAAACAATTGCCAAATTATTTTCTATGGCAATGGCCCCATATTACATTCCCACCAGATCATTCAGATTTTAGCTTGTGTTCATTCCTCAGAGAAGCCTTTCTTGACTATCTCAAAGAGTAGTCCCCATCCCATCTTTTTGTATATCATTACATTGTTTAGACTTTTCACAGAAATTATCACTAGCTGAAATCTTCTTAATTATTTATTTACTTACTTTTTCGTTGCTGGTCTTTCTCCCCTAGGAGAGCTGGGTCCTTCCCTGTTTTCCTCACCACTGTATCGTCAGTAGGTGCTCAAGTAATATTTATTGGATGAACGAATGAATGAGTTACAAAATGATGAGGAGCTGGCGTTCCATGTGGACTGCTAGGTTGGGTCCCCTAAACTCTCTACCATGCTGTCATCTACACAATTACCCACACAGTTACCTACTGCTTAACTCATATAGGAACTTGAAACTGTGACTTGACCTCACTCAGCCTCTGCTTCCTTTTTGGTGAAATGGGAATCCCACCTTTTTTTTTTTTAATATTTGTATTGACAAATCTTCACACACATACAGTCCATACCTGGTGTACAATTGATGGCTCACAATATCATCACATAGTTGTGCATTCATCACCATGATCATTTCTATAACATTTGCTCCACTCCAGAAAAAGAAATAAAAAGTAAAAAGAAAGAACTCATCATACCATACCCTGTACCCCTGCCGCTCGCTGACCACTGTTATTGCAATCTACCCAATTTATTTTACCACTTATCCCCTCCATTTTTTATCCATATTTTTTTACTCATCTGTCCATACCCTGGATTAAAGGAGCATCAGACACAAGGTTTTCACAATCACAATCACATTGTAAAAGCTGTATCTTCAAGAATCAAGGCTACTGGAACACAGTTCAACAGTCTCAGATACTTCCCTCCAGTCACTCCCATAAACTAAAAAGGGATATTTATGCAATGCATAAAAATAACCTCCAGGATAACCTCTCGACACTGTTTGAAATCTCTCAGCTACTGAAATTTTATTTTTTCTCATTTCTCTCTTCCCCCTTTTGGTCAAGAAGGCTTTTTTAATCCCATGATGCCAGGTCCTGGTGAATCTTGGGATTTCTGTCCCACATCGCCAGGGAGATTTACACCCCTGGGAGTCATGTCCCACATAGGAAGGAGGGCAGTGAGTTCACCTACCTAGTTGACTTAGAGAGAGAGGCCACACCTGAGCAACAAAAGAGGGAACCGCACGTCTTGATGAGCCAACACCAGAGCCCTGGAGGTGGGGGGTGAGGTAGGCCCTCAGTCTTGCTTCCCCGCCAAGCCATTCCCACTCAATCTCATTCAGCCTGGCCTGCTTTCCCTTCTCTGAGTCACTGGTGCCACATCGCCTCCCTTTCCACAACCACCCCTCCCCTAGCCCATCTCCAAAGGTCTCATTTTATAACTCCTTGCAAGGAATTCGCATGAGACAAAACCTTCACTGTGAGAAAGCACAGGTTGTAAAAGGCCAGACTTGGCTCCCTGCTGCATGGTTAAATATTGATAATACTAGGAAAACAGGCCTGGAGGGGGCACACCCCATGTTCCCCCACAGCACTGGAACCCACAGGTTTTGGGTTCTTCCCAGCCCCTTTCTCTGAGCTGGCAAGAGGTTCTGGATGTTTTCTCTTCACTAGAGGCCAAGGCATAGGAAGGAAAGAATTGGGTTCCTGGTTCTTTTGGATTGTGAAAGCCAGGTGGAGCTTGCTTGCCATTCAAGTCGATTCATTCAAGAGGTGAGTGACCCTGAAGCAGCAGGGAAGGCTCCAGGCTGGGGCGTGTGCTGAGAGCTCGGCTTCCAGAAGGGTCCGGCTACCACTGGGCACGCCTGCCTAACCTCCCCTCACCCCCAACGGTAGGCGTGTCTGCCTGGGACAGGTCAGGAGCAAAGACCATTCAGGGCTCCAGTGAGGAATAGAAAGAAGACAGAAATCACGCTGCTCCCCACAGCAGAACAAAGCAAGCCCCGGAACCCAGGATCCAGGGTGAGTCTCCTCAACCTCCCAAGGGGATGGGAGTCCCAGGGTCTTCGGCAGGAATCACCGTCCAGAGGCAGATAATTAGACCCTATTTAAAATGCAGGAATTTTCCAGAGGAGCCTAAAGAGACTGGACAAATACATGTGATGAGTATGCTGGATGGCTGGGACTCTGGAGATGAAAAGGGACATTAAACAGATGAAATCCAAATAAAGTATGAAGCTTAGTTAATAATTTTTTTTTTAAATACAGGGACTAATAAGATGTTTGGTCTAGAAGAAAGCTGGTAAGTGCTCTGAGGGATATGTGCCCTTTGTTTCTGTGGCATGTAACACAGTTGGGGAGGCTGACTCCTGGCTCCCGTCTTGGGTCTGTCTTGCCATTTTTGTTTGTTGGCATATGTTTATTATAAGGATATATTTATATATATTTAAAACATGCAGCCCACTGTGGAGATCAGCCCACATGCATCTTTGTACACTTATCTGATTAGTTCTGTAGATTAAACATCCAAAACTGGAATTGTTCCCAAAAGGCATATACATACTATATTTTTAATGAAATCACAGTTTTGATCTCTCCCCTCCATGCTTTTATCTCTGTGTGTTGGGTGTCCTGTGGGCAGGGTTGCTACAAAAGCAACAGCGCCCTGGGGCATATATTACTAAATAATCCAGTCACTCCTGCATCTGAGATTAGACAAAACGTCTCAATCCTTCTTAGCACAGTGCTCTGGAGAATCAATTGGAGCTGGAACATAAGATCACATTTATTTGCCAAGACTTAGTACATTCATTCCTTAAATGAATAAGTAGGTAGTATGCATCTGAGTCCTCGAAAATCTGCAAGGATCCTCTTTCTCCCTGATTTCCACCTCTGCCTTGACACATGAATGGTCATTCATATGTGAAAAGCTGAGCTCAGTTTGATATTCAAGTTAAAATACTTTCCCTCAGAATCTGTAGATATTTCTTCCGTTTTCTCAGATAATTTAGCGTTGGAGAAAACTCTGCTTGGAATTTAATCTTTCTGAGAGGTACTCTGTTTTTCTGTTTGGTGCCTCACCATCCATTTGATTGTGGCTAAGCAGCCACAGGCTATGTTTGGGGTCGTTGACCTCTGGCAGGAGTGTCGGGTGGGGGCGGGGGTTGAGGCTACTTAACCTTGTATGACGTGACTGTGTGACTGTGAAACCCCCGTGTCTGATGCTCCTTTTATCTACAGTATGGACAGACAAGTAAAACATAGGGATTAAAAATAGATAGATAGTGGGGGAACAAATGTTCAAATAAATTGAGTAGATTGAAATGCTGGTCATCAATAAAAGGCAGTGGTAAGGGGTATGGAAAAAAATAGGGGGAACAAAGGTTAAAATACATTGGGTAGATGGAAATACTAGTGGTCAGTGAGAGGGAGGGGGAAGGGGTATGTATGCATGAGTTTTTTCTTTTTATTTCTTTTTCTGGAGTGATGCAGATGTTCTAAAAAATGACCATGGTAATCATCACACATGCTACTGTGTGATGATATTGTGAGCCATTGGTTGTACACCAAGTATGGAATGTTTGTATGTTAAGAATGCTCGTGTTTGTATGTTGTTTTGGGTTGTCAATACAAATTAAAAAATAATAATAATAATAAAAAAAAGATCACCTTGCATGGAAACCTGCCTTGTTTTGTTTCTTTTTTTTTTTTTTGGTAAGTGCCTCGTTACATGTTTTCATGGTCTGTTCAGAATGCTTCTCCTGTTTCATTTACTTACTCACTTTTAACTTCATTCCTCCTTCCGCACGCTATCCTGGTGTGACTAACGCGTGTCCTTTTCTGTATGCGTTCTTGTAAAATGAACGTGGTCGTTTTAGGGTGGTCGCTTGGTCTGCATAGATGTGAATTTCCATGATCATAAGATATGACCCCTTATGATCCTTGGGGATAATTTCTTTGGGCTATATACTCAGAAGCAGAACTGCTGTGTCACGGGGGTGTGTACCTTTAATTTGACTAACTTGCTCTCCACAGCGGCTACCCCAGTCTACACTCCCTCTAGCACCATAAGGCTGAGCCCAGAACCCACCAAAAAGCAGCATTATCCAGCTTCCAAACTGTGCCGATCTAACAGATGTGAAGTTGTATCTCATTGTTGTTTTAATTTTCGTTCTTCTGCTTACCAAGAAGTTTGAGCATCTCTTCATACGCTGAGCAGCCCTTTGGTTTTCCTATTTTGTTAACTGCTCATTTATATCCTTTGCCCATTTATCGAGAGGGGTGCCTAGCTTTTTTCTTGTTGATTTGGAAGAATTCGTTGTACATTCTAGATTCAGTAACGTCTTTGTTTTAAACATTGCAAGTATTTGAACCCAATCAGAAATGTACTTCATTGAACATTAAAGTTATCCTAATTTTTATTATAATTAAATTCATTAGGGCTTTTTTGTTAGTGAATGATTTGAGCTTTTATGGTTTCATTTAAAAAGTCCTACACGTCTTCTATGAAATTCATATTTTTCCTTTTATGTTTAGGTCTTTAATGCATTTTTACTTAATGCATTTAATCCATTTCTTTAGTATTTATTAGTCTCTAAGCCCTTTGTTTCTTCCTTGTGTAATTCTTGTATTCATATATTTCTGGAAAGTTATCCATTTCATCCAGGTACTCAAGTTTATTAGTATATAGTTCATAATGATCTTCTATTGATTTAAAAAATTATGGTGGTTATATATATATATATATAATTTGCCATTTAAACCATTTTAAGTGTACAGTTCAGTGTCATTACTTTCACAATGTTGTGGAACCATCACCACTATTTCCAAATCTTTATCAATCACTGCAAAAAGAAACACTGTATCCATTAAGCAATAGTCCCCTTTCCCTCTTCCCCCAGCCCGTAGTAATCACTAATCTACTTTCAATCTCTATGAATTTGCCCATTCTAGATATTTCATATAAGGGGACTCATACAATATTTGTCCTTTTATGTCTGATTTATTTCACTTAGCATATGTTTTCAAGGTTCAACTATGTTGTAAAATGTATCTGAAATCCATTCCTTTTTATGACTGAATAATAGCCCATTGTATGGATATGCCCCATTCCGTTTATGCATTCATTTGTTGATGTCTATTTGGGTGGTTTCCACCTTTTGGTTATTGTGGATAATGCTACTATGAACACTGGGGTACACATACCTGTCTGAGTCCCTGCTTTCAATTATTTGGGGTATATGCCCAGAAGTAGGAAAAAAAGAACAAATAGATAAAACGGACTTCATCAAAATTAAAGGACATTATCAAGAAAGTATAAAAGACAACTTAAAGAATGGGAGAAAATATTTGGAAACTATTGTATCTGATAAGGAATTAATATCCAGAATATAAAAAGAACTCCTACAATTCAACAACAAAAAGACAAACAACCTAATTTAAAGTCGGGCCAAGGATTTGAATAGACATCTCTCCAAAGAAGATAGCCAAACAGCTAATAAGTATATGAAAAGATGTTCAACATCATTAGCCATTAGAAAATGTAAATTAAAACTACAATGAGATACACTTCATACCCACTAGGATGACTATTTTAAAACCCTGAAAATAACAAGTGTCGACAAGATGTGGAGCAATAAGAACCCTCATTTATTGTTAGTGGGAATGTAAAATTATGCAGCTACTGTGGAAAACAATTTGACAGTCTCTTTCAAAGTTAAACATGGAACTATCATATGGCACAGGAATTTCACTCCTAGGAATATACCCCAAATAACTAAAAGCAGCATGTGGTGCTTTGAAGCTGTGTGTACCCCAGGAAAATCATGTTCCTAAGTCTAAATCCATTCCTGTGTCTGTAAACCCATTGTAAGTAGGATATTTTGACCAGGCTACAGCAGTTAAGGTGTGATCCACCTTGTTCGGGATGGGACTTAATTCTATGACTGGAGTCCTTTGTAAGCAGAAGGAATACAAGGAGGAAGCCACAGAAGTAAAAAGCTGAAATCAATGAAACCCAGAAGAGAAGAGAGAGACCAGGAGATGCTGCCATATGCTTTGTCATGTGGCCGAGGAGCCAAGGATCGCCAGCAGCCAGTCTTCAGGAAGAAACCGTCATCTTTTGATGGTGCTTTGATTTGAATATTTTCTTGGCCAAACTGTAAGCAAATAAATTTCCATTGCATAAGCCAAATCATTTCATAGTATTGTTTTAAGCAGCCTAGGAAACTAAAACACAAGTACTCGGACAGATACTTGATACTAATGTTCATAGCAATATTATTCACAATAACCAAAAGGCAGAAACCACCCAAATGTTTATTAACAGATGAATGGGTAAACAGACTGTGGTATATCCATACAATGGGCTGTTATTCAGCCATAAAAAGGAATCAAGTACAGATACACACTATAACATAGCTGAACCTTGAAAATATTATGCTAAGTAAAATAAATCAAACACAAAAGGACAATTGTTTGATTTCTTTTATGTAAAATACTTAGAGTAAGCAAATTCCTAGAGACAGAAAGCAGAACAGTGTTTGCCAGGGGTGGAGGGAGGGGGTAATGGGGAATTGCTAAATGAGTATGAATTTTGGTTTGGGATGATGAAAATACTCTGGAAATAAATAGTGGTGGAAGTTGCGCAGGTATTGTCAATGTATTTAATATCAAAGAATTGCCCACTTGAAATGGTTAAAATGATTTTTATGTTATATATATTTTACCACAATTAAAAATAAATTATTTTTTAAAATGGGTTTTTTATCTTGTAGTATTTTTTATTTTGTTTTACTAATTTTATTTTGTAAGAGTATTGGCATGACTTGAATAGGAAGTAGCTAATAATAATAATAATAATAACAACAGATGACTTGAGAAGCATGGACTAGAATTGCAGTGTCCAAAAGAAATAAAATGAAAACCACAAATGTAATTTAAAATTTTCTAGTGGCCACATTAAGAAAACAAAAAATAAATAGGTGGAATTAATTTTGACAATATTAATGTAATACATACAAAATGTATCCAAAATATTATCACTTCAATGTGTAATCCATATGAAAATTATTAAGATACTCTATATTTTTTTGTACAAATTCTTCAAAATTGGGTGTACATTTCCCATTTACTACATATCTTGATGCCAAGTAGCCACAGCTCAGTGACCCAGCTCTGTGGCCAGATCTGCCGGACAGTGCAGACGTGTGCCTCCACCCAGCACCCAGCTCTGGCAGCTGGTCCCCCTGGTGGCTCCAGGCTCCTGGCTTCAGGGCCCCAGGGCGTGAGAGGTGAGCCTTGGGCTGAGAGCCAAGGAGCCGCCTCCCACTCTCACGGCTTCTACCGCTCCAGGCCCCCAACCTGCTCCTGAGTTTGGACTGTTCCAGTCCTGTCACTCTAGGTCAGAGGACAGCTGGGTTGGGGCAGGGAACAGGACATAAATGGAGTGGACCACCCAGTCACGCTCTCTGCTTTGTCTCCAGGGGTCTATTTGGGGACCAGAACCTGGGAAGCCAGGAGGGCAGCTGGGGGCCCAAGGGCCATAAGGACTTCGCTGTCAGGAACACATTCCGACCAGGAGCAGCATGGACCACAACGAGGGGGCAGCTGGGGCCCCGGCTGGCACTGTCGTGCCTCAGGAGCTGTTGGAAGAAATGCTTTGGTTTTTTCGGGTAGAAGATGGTAAGCGGCAGGGGACTGGAGGTGGGGATGAGGGGATGGTTCTCAAGACAAAGAGCAGAATTTGGCTGAAGCACCCCCGCCTGGCGTGCCCCCTCCCTGTCAGGCTGCACCTTCCCCTAAGGCTGGACGGAGACAGTGCATCTCAGGACCCAAGGGGTCTGGTACACAGTGGGTGCCCAGTCACAGGGTGAAGGGGACTGAACTCTCCCTCCTCACTCATTCATCCTTCCAATCATTCAACAGATACTTATTCCGCGCCTTCCTACGAGGGCTACGCCCTGTTCTTGGCACTGCAGTTACACGAGTGAATAAGATCCACACAGCTCTGCCCTCGTGCCGCCTGCACTCTAGGGAGGAGGCAGAAAGCAAACAAGAAAATGGACAGTGTATTGGTGATGGGCGATAAGGAGGAAGATTAAGCAGGAGAGGGGAATGGAAAGTGTGTGACAAGGGCGGGGGGTTTGAAACTTTAGAAAGCGTGGTTAAGGAAGAAGGCCTCACTAAAAAGGTGCCATCTGAATAAAGACTTGCAGGAAGTAAGGAATTAGCCAGGAAGAACATTCCAGCAAATGCAAAAAATCCCTGTGGCTGGACTGTGCCTCATCTGGATAAAGTGTGGATAAATCTCGATTATCCAAAGTCACACTGCCCACTTTTTCTATTATCTGGAGCCAGTGAAATCCAGTTTAACTGGCACTCATCCTTCCCTTCTTTCCTTCCTTTCCTTGCCCTGTTACAAACCCAGTTCCTGACGAAATTGTGAAGACTGTGAAGTTTGACTTTTTCTACACATTTTTCTTCCCTTCTAACCAACTGCACTGCTGCTTCCCCGATTAGCTTAGGGCTTCTCCAGAGCAGAGAATGGTGTCTCCCCGTATCAGACCAGAGGACTGCCCCATGGCAGCAGGGCTCATCTTTACCTTCATTAGGGTCTCCTCACCTGCTCCACGGCAAGGGACAACTGCTGGTGCGAGCTGGGTCTGAGCCTTTAGTGGGCCTGATGGGTGCCCGGCCTCACCCTCAAGGCTCTGCCCTGTGTGTGCCTTCCCAGCATCTCCTTGGAATTATTCCATCCTTGCGCTGGCAGCCGTGGTGGTCACGATAAGCATTGTCCTTCTGGGAAGGAGCATCTTGGCAAATAGGTAAGGAGCTGGCCTGGGGTGGCCTGTGGAGGGTGGGGTCTGCTCTCCCAGAGGGCGCCTGTGACAGCCCAGGCAGCGTCATCTAGAGGCCTCAGCTGTCCACGCTCTGGGACAGCAAGATGCAGCCTTCAGGGTCTTTTCAGGGAAACAGTTGAAAAACCAGCAACTGCCCTGAATGACAGTTCCCTGGCCCTGGCCAACCAGCAGAGCAGGGGCTGGTGTGTCTCAGAGGTTACAACCTCTGGCCCTGGGGCCACAGAGACCTGGGTTCGAATCTCGGTTCTGCCGCTCACTAGCAGGGCAAGTCACTCAAGACCTCTGAGCCACAGTTTCTTCTTCTATAAAATGACAATAATAAAGAATTCCTACTTCAAAGTTTGCAATGAGTGCCCAGTAAATGGTGGCTATTGCCACTCCAAGGCCTAATCCAGATGGAGCCCTGAGAGCAGTTGAGGCTCCTGGGGTATTTTAACATCTTTCTAACAACAGTGCTTCTTAGCCCTGGATGCACCATAAAATCACCCAATGAAGAATATTAAAAACACAGAGTGCTGGGCCTCACCCTGAAAGCCTCTGATACAATGAGTCTGAGGTAGCCTGGGCACTGGCATTTTTTCAGCGCTCCCTTGGTGATTCTAATGTGTGGTGAGGGCTGACTTTTGAGAGCTCCTTGGGGGCAGGGACTCCGTGTGACCCAACTTTGTTCCTCCATGCAACTGGCATTGTGCCTGACTCTAGAACTCGATAAATGCCTGGTTTATTCATTCATTCATTCAATAATTAGTCCATACCCATCACTCATCAAGATCAGTAACTCCCAAACGATGATAATGAGAATCCCTCCCTCAGATCCACATCACATTTTATCATTTTTAAAAGCACCTTCACATCCCATTTTCTCATTTGAGCCTCAAGACAATCCCTGTAAGGTGGGCCTGGCACAAGTTATTCCCATTATACAGAATAAGGAATTGAAGATCCATGGAAGGGTGGGCCTGTATTTTATATCATGCGTGACTCTTGCTCACAGCTCTGCTATAAGGTAAAAATAATAATAGTAACCACAGCACCCTCTGTTCATTTTGACAGCTCGTCCTTATGAACTGCTATGGCTCCATATGTCATTCATTCCACAAATAGAGATGCATACCCACTCTGGGCTCAGCTGTGTGAGAGTGTGTGCTACCGTGGGGGGAAAGCTAGACTCAGTGCCTGGCCTTGTGGGATCTTCAGTTCTGTGGGGAGAGTATCGTAGTTCAGGATGGTCATATAGAGTGCTATGGGAGCACAGAGATGGGAGCTGGGGCCTTCGGGATGAAATGGGAGAGGGAGGGTGGGCTCAGGAAGCCTTCCAGACATCGGGGAAGCATGCACAAAGCCTCGAGGCTCGTGTGGCTATAACATGGGGTATAAGGATAGCAGGGTAGGAGACAGAGGGCCACGAGGTGGGCAGGGCCCCAAGTGTACAGGCCCTGGTGGCCAACCTAAGGAGTTCATTTTCTAGCTCATGGGCATTGGGAACCAGAGAAGGGCTTTGCATAGGGACCTGATAGGTTTATGTTTGAGCAAGATCAGTCTGGATGCAGGTCACAGAATGACCCGGAAGGGCAGAGCCATTACTAAGATGACCTTGCCCTCTCACCCTGTCAGGAAGCACCTCTCTCAGGAAGGTCAACTCAGAGACAAGACGGCCATCCACAGAAGCAGTGGACACCAACTTGTTCCCCCTGTGGCCCAAGCGATTCTCTAGGCGGTCAGCTCTAACCACAGCTGGGTCCCTCCACTATGGTCAGAAAGCCTATGGATACCTGGAGTAACATCACCACAGAGAGGGGATAGATAGAGGAGTTATTGGAAGGATCTTGAATGCCAGGTTAAGGAAGTGGGCAGTGGGGAGCCACTGAAGGTGCTTGAGCTGGGGAGTGATGTATGCACAGTGGGTTTCAAGAACATGACATGGGGGGTGCATGGGTGGGTCAGTGGTAGAATGCTCACCTTTCATGAGGGAGACCCGGGTTCGATTCCCTGACCATGCACCAAAAAAAAAAAAAAAAAAAGAACATGACTGGGGTATGTAGGTATGCTGGTTTGGGGAAGCAAGCGACTAGAGGCAAGGAACTTAGGAATTTCCTGCAGTAGTTTGTTGGGGCTGGGGGAAGGATGGGGATGGAGTGTGGGGTGGCAAGGGCCTGCACTAAGTAGGATGACAGTCCTAGGGTCAGACACAGTGTGGTTTAGGGGACAGAATGCAGGGTTCAGCATCAGGAGACTTAAGTACGCATCACAGGTGTATGCCTCTCTGACCCCTTTGGTCCATATTTTCTCCCCTGTATGGAGAGTGGGTAGCAATAATAACAGAGTTTACAGGTGGCAGCAAGGATTCGGTAAGGTGATACATTTGCTTATGTAAGCTGTTCCTCTGCCAAAGGAACGTCGAACCATCTCAGCTTCTTCCCTGACAGCTCCCAGACCTGCAGGACTTTTTCCTCAAACTCTCTCACCAGTCTGGGAGACCCAGTCCTTCCCCAGCCACTCACTATTATAGCTCAACCGTGTTTCCTCTCTTCTCAGAAATCGAAAGATGCTGCCACCAGAAAAACAAACACCAGCAGTCCTTTCTGTGGCTGAGGTTGGAACCAAAGAAGACAATGGCCTGAGCGCCCTAAAAGAGACTTTGCTCTCAGAAAAGCCAAACTTGGCCCAGGTGGAAATTGAGTTAAAAGAGAGAGAGGCGGCCTCGGTTCTCCTTTCAGACCCACCAGAAGCTGAGAGCTGGAAGCCGGACACATGATCGGGGCTCAGCTCGCTGGCCTGAAACCTCCTGGGTTTTGCAGTCTCTCCCAAGCCGCTTCATTTTTTTTTTTTTGTCAGTAGATAAAATGGATGAACTGCAATTGAACTAAAATTCGGTTATTTTTCTTTAAAAAAAAAACCTTGTGTTAAAAAACATTTGGAAGTGTGCAACTGGAATTGCAGTCTGATCATGGGGTCGGTGCACACAAGTGGCTTGGGGCAAAAGTGGAAAGTCCATTGCCCGCCTGGTGTCAAGAAGCTGCACCAGGATTCCCAGCTTGTGGTCTTGAAGGCTGGGTGAGGAGCTGCTATTTCCAATCCAAACTCCTGGGATGGCCAGAGGGGAAGGAGCAGGATTCTGGGCTCAGCATCTCTTTCCCACCCCTTCCACCCACCAGAGCCCTCCCCTGTACCTTCTTATCTGCTGAGGGTCTGTGGTAAACAAAACTAGAAACTATGTTAGTCCCTGCCTCTGACATCCTTCTCTTGCTAACAGAGGCACCCCAAGACCCATGAGCAGCCGAGGGGAGAACGCTGATTTCCAGTCTGAACCATAGTGTTGTGGTGTAAGCTGTGGTGGCAACACAAATAATTTTTGCAAAAATGTGCTTTATTAAACAAAAATGCTTTAGGTTCCAGCTCACCAAAGAGGGACTGAATGCTCAGACTCAGGGCCGAGGGAACTGGGTCCTGCAGAACCAGACTACAAACTGGCATAATTTATACACTCCACCTACATGCCCCAGGCTTGCTCACAGCTCCCACTGGGTCAGCCTGTGAGCTCCTTGGAGGCCTGGGTGATCGTCACTAGGGAGGGTGAGTTTGCTCTGCAGAACTTCCTCATTAAACATGGGGGATGGGAAAACAAGGGGCCCCTGCCTGTTAGGGAAACATGCTGGAGGCTCTCTACACCGGACAACCTACAGCCCCCTCCCTTCCACTCTCCTTGAGGAGAGGCAAAGTGGTGGAAATGCCATAAAATTATTTTAACTAGATTTTCCTTGGGTAAACCGAGGGGGTGGTTGGCTGCAGCCCTTGCCTAGGGCTTCTGTGAGGGCAGAAGACATGGGAGGACCCAGCTCCACCGGGAACCCTGCAGCCACCCTTCTGTCCCCCTCCACCAGGTGGCGCTAGGACTTCAGGACTGTCCCTCCTGCAAGATGTTCTCAGGCCTACACAAAGCAGGGCGGCTAGGAAGCATCCACTAGAGGCCATATCTGGCCGGGCTAGAGCTGGAGCAGGGACGGGTGGTGGCATCAGGCTGGATACGGCAATTTCTTCCTCAGGTCTCTCATTGGCTGCAGTGGTTACCTGGAGACCAGGGCCTGGAGGGCATAGGCGCAGCATCCCTGCCCGCCCCTCCAGCTCACACAGTGAACTGAGTGTTAAGGACACTGCCTGGCACCGGAGGAGGGGTCAGCTGCCCACCACAGGGCGGGGACTCTTGGTCCGTGGGGAAGGCTGGTGGCGAGAGGCCAGCCCCGTCCTGCAACTCACCCAGCTGCCGAGCCTGGGGTCCCGAGGAGGGGCCTTCAGAAGATCTTGAAGCCCTTCAATAGGGTAAGGGTGGGGGCCTTGCGCTTGCTCTGGGCCCGGGATGACTTCACAGTCACCAGCTTGGCCTGGGCCACGGCGGGCATCTCCTTCAGGCTGACGGCGGACAGCGTGTTGAAGGTGCAGCTGGCCAGGCCATGCCGGGCGGTGAGCGGGGCCTGGTGGGGCAGGGCTCTGTCCTCCGAGATGAAGAGGGGCCGGGCCAGGGGGCTCCGCTCCAGCTCCCGCCGGACCTCCCGCACCGCCTCGTGGAAGACGTGCTGCACGTGCTCGAAGTCCAGGCAGGCGGAGACCTCAAAAAACAGGCACCCGAACCTGCCTGCCAGCGCCACGCCCTCTGCCTTGGTGACCTGCCTGGCAAGAACCGGGCGAGGCAGGGAGTGAGAAGCATGCCCGGATCTCCCAGCTGGGGGACTCTGGGTCATCCTCATCTCTCAGGGTCTCAGTTTTCCCACCGTTAAAATGGGATAACGACACCCGCCTCTCAGAGACGTTATGAGGATTATGAAAGATAATTTGTGTTGAGTGCTTAGCACAGGACCTGGCACAGAGTCAGCACTCCGTACATGGGGAGAGGGTGGAGCTGACCCAAAGGCCCCATGCTAGCCTCTGGCTGTGGCCCCATCTCTCCCCTACCCCAGCATGGGTCTCTTGGTCAGGAAATGGGCCACCTACCACCCTGGGATTAGCGGTAGAGAAAAGCAGTTGTTTGGACTGAACAGTGTTAGACCACAGAGGCCACGGAGGCCTGGGGGGGACGAGGGGACTCAGGAAGCCCGTGGCTGGCAGAGTTCTCAGGATTCGTGGGGAGTTTTGTCTTCCTGCCCGGAGGAGGGGCAGGAGAGAGCCAGGGTGACATGTCAGAGGCGGTGAGGAAAGGAGAGAGAGAGCAACATCTCCTCCCAGCTTTGTCCTCCACCACTTCCTGTGACAGTGGGAGGGAATATTTGTAACGGGGAATGTCCTGGAAACCTCTGGCGTGAAAGCCATTGGAATTAAGGGGGAACAGAGAGCAGACCAGCTCTTGGGCAGGTCAGATGTCCAGAAGAGGGAAGAGGCGAGAAGTCCCCGAGGTCCTCTAGATTCCAAGGGCTGAATTATCCTGACCACCACCCACTGCCCAGCTGCCCCAACCACCATTCCTGAGGACACTGACACAGCCCAAGAGGGAAGAAAAGACGCTGAGGTGGGTACTGGTGGGAAAAGGTTTCTGAGTCAAGGTGAACGTGCCAGGATCAGGGGAGGGTAGCAGAAGGAGACGTCACTGGGTCAAAAAGAGTCAGGGGCAGAGCATTTAACCCATTCCCCACCTAGGGTGAGTGTCCTGCTTATAAGTTCACTTCTTCCTGAGAAACCCCTTTTGAAAGAATACTTGGTATTGTTTGCTTTTATGATGAACTTGAATCTGCAACCTTGTCATTGTGGACACAAATAATGAATTTTCAGAAACAAAGACTCCCCCACCCCCAAGTATGCATGCATGTGTGTAAATGGGTATCACATGGTCATAACATTATCTTTTTTCTCTTATTTTGTTGCAGACTAGTGCAAATTTTATCAGTGGTTTGGGAACCACCGATCTACTCTGTATTTTACCCTTTAGCTGCAAGATAATTACGGGAGGCACTGACCAATGCTGGGCTAAAAGATTTATCATGCCCATCAAATCCTGAGCTGCTAATCCTGGAACTTGATAAAAGAAGGAAGTGGGGAACAGTTGTCATGACTTGTTCTTAGTGAACTGATGTTGCTGCTTCTGAGCCCCCATATTCCTTGTTATTTTCTCCCCAAACATTTTTAGACAACCCCTTTGGTGAAGATTGGGGTAAAAACGGTGGTCTGTAGTTTTTTTCCCCACATTGAAAACTGGGCTGTTCACAATTCAGAGTCTTTGGGCCCTCTAAGGCTCTGAGAGCCCTGTGTTCCTCTAAGACCCCTCTAGTGGCTTTAGGATCATGCTTACGACGTCCTTCATTCCCTGAGATGTCATTTGTCTGGGGGCTTGGGTGCCGTTGAAGACCCCACCTTCATGAGACCATCCCTCCCATTTCCCACTGCCCATGAGACCTGTTCTAATCAGAGGGTCCCTTCCTAACATCTGCCAGGGGGCTTCAGGGGCCTGGGGAAGCAGCAGTGGCCAGCGGTGAGCAGGGAGGGATCCCACCTCGCAAGTGGACTGGCCACATAGGACGTACGTCCGTGCTGGAAGTCCAGTGGGATCGCCCATCAAGTGCAGACATCACAGTTTCAAGTGGCTCAGGGGTCAGGCAGGCAGTGTGAAAGGGTGAAGAGCTTAGAGGAAAAGCACGGGGACTGTGGTCAGCTGGAGAGAGCGTGCCCGGCCTCAAAGCACTCCAATCCTCGGTCTTTTAAAACCCTGTGCCAGCCAAGCACAATACAACTGTGGAATCCTCTGGTGATCCGCCCTCTGGCCTGGCGGGTGACCTCTGATTCAAGCCCAAGCCTTTCTAAGAGAAACTGCTCTTAGCACGGACCATAGCTGGAATGTGTGTGTGGCGTTGGGGGCGGGGGTTGGACAGCCTCAGTGGGGTGAGACTTGGTTGGACCAGAACAGATACCTGATCCAAGGGAGCCAGTCAGAGTCTTTCTCCCTAGAATTGGAATTGGACACTCAATGGCTGAGTTGTCTCTGGGAAATGGGAATAGAAAGTCGGGCAAGAAAGGGTGTGAGAGTGAGAGACCACAGGGCCCCATGAGGATGGAAGGCGTGACCTCTCCTGATTTCGGGGCTCCAGCCCTGTGTGGTCCAGATGCCCTTCCCTTCCTGACTGTGACTGTCTGGAAGACCACGCCCATCAGAACCTCATGACATGCCCCTTTTACCTAAATGTGAGCAGATCGCTGCTCTTAGCAGACAAATAATCCCCGAAGATGACACCTTGCCTTTACAAACGAGGAAAGTGAGCTCCGGAAATGTGGGACCAGCTGCCCGTGCTTACCTGTACTGAGCCATGTCCAGCTTGTTGCCCAACAGCAGAGCAGGGCAGCTGCGCTGAGTCTCTTTTGCATGCAGAGCCAGCAGCTCCAGGTAGCTGCTGCTGCCCTCGAAGCTCTGGCGGCTGTCGACACTGTACACCACCAGGAAGGCATGCGCCCAGTTCAGGTAGCGCTCACAGTTTCGAGGGGTGTCCTAGGCGAAAGGGAAGCCCATCCCCCGGTGAGGGGTAGAGGAGGTCGGGGTAAAGGCCTTCATCCGAGCTGCCCCATCCCACCTCCCACTCCCCAGGACTTTGTATATTGTTCCCCAGCAGAAGCCTTTTCAAAGGGGCATTTGAGAGCGGAGTTGGCTTGGCGTGAAAGGAGACATTGTCTCCTGAACTTCCCTCCCACCACCCAGCTGCAACCTTGGAGATCTTGGCCTCTTGGACACAGAGCCAAAAACTCTCATGTGGCCCTTATGGAGACCTGACTGTCCCTGGGCACTGCTGGTTTGGGGACCAGTTCAAGCTGTCCCTTTGGCTTCTGAGAATAACTGACATCTGGGCTTGGTAGGGGGTGGTGAGAACAGGGAGACGAGTGGGTGGGGGTGTCTCTGGCCCAGGGGCTCTCACCAGGAATGTCTCTGCACATGTAACATGGGATCATCAGGTCTCCCCAGCCCCCATCGCATCCTTTCTCATTTGGCAAATGAAGTGACTCAGGCCACAGAGGTTAGTACCTCATTCTGAGTCACAAGGCAAACTGGAGCTTAAAAGGGACACAAATTCCCATCCGAGGCCCCCCAACCCTGGGGCCACGACATTTCAGCTCTCACTGGAAAATGGGGGTACTGTTACCGGGTCTGCAGTGTCCATGACCCTCAGGTGGATGGGCTGATGGTCCACAGTCTCCTCGGAGCTGTAAGTGTCCTCTGCAACACAGACCGACAAGCCAGGTCAGAGGAAGGGCAGGCCGCCTCTCTGGTAGACTGGGTCTGAGTCCCAGCTTCCCTCTGTGCTGGACCCCTGGGCTAGGACCACAGGAAGGGCACTGCCTCTTGTGCACGGGAAGATACAGGCAGAACCTCCCACCAAGGAGATGCTGCACCTCCTGCCAGTGCTCCAAGCATCACTCACAGAAGTCGCTCAAAGAACACACCACGGGGAACAGGCCTGCATTCTGGCCCCATCTCATGGAGCCCATGAGCCCAGGAAGCAGCAGAGGCCTCGGGAGCTGCAATGCCAGAGCCTCCCTCCCCCAACCCAAGCTACTCCACACCCTACCCCTCTGGCCACAGTTCCCAGTCCCCAGGAAGCTTCCAAGGACACTCTCCCACCCCCAGTGGTAGAAGAGACAATACAGTGGAGAGAGGGGGAAAGACCCCATTTAGAAGTTCTTACAAATAAAGTTCAAACAAATTGTTGTCAACATAACAGCAAAGTAGTTGAAACCTCTAGCTCTGGGGATGTAGGATCAAAACCAAGTTGAACTACTTTGGTGCTGTGTGACTTGGCCAAGTCACTTCACCTCTCTGAGGCTCTGTTTTCTCATCTCAAAATGAGAATAAAACAATAACATTGGCTGCATCTTTCAAGCCTTTACTCCGTGCCAGGCACTGTGCTAAGTGCTTGTCCCTGCATCAGCTCATCTAACAGGCGCCTGGCCCACCAGAAGTGCCTGGCGATAAATGTTGTGTTAATTTCTTTTTTTTCTTTAATTAATAAAAAAAAAAGAAGTGCCTGGCAAACAGCAAAGAAGAGTCATGAGCCTCCACAGTTCACAGGCAAGGTTCACATTCCCAGGTTCTTTGTGAGTTTTTTTTGTTGTTGTTTTCTTTTTATTTTGAAATAATTTCAGGCTCACAAAGAAGTTGCAAAATAGTATGAAGAGTTCCTGTGTACCCTTCACCCAGCTTCCCCCAATGATAACATCTTACATAACCATAGTACAATTATCAAAACCAGGAAACTGACATTGGTCCTATAGTATTTCCTCAACTATTGACCTTGTTTGGATTTCACAAGTTTCTTTTTTTTTTTTTTTTTACTTCTCATGGCCTCATTCATGAGAAAGCAGCTAGCGGACCTCGCTGCCACCCTGGTGATCTCTTCCTCCACGCCTGCCCCTGCCCCAGGCCATTTGCCCAAGTGTCTGAGTGCACTTGGCCCTCACCTTTCCCTGGCTGCTCCCTGCCCCAAGTGACCCCCAAAGAAGACCCGTTGAAACAAAACTGGGGCCCCCCTCTGCCTTCCTGGAAGCATTCCACTGTGAGAAAAACACCCCCCAGCCCTGGGCTGAATACACAGACAGATTCTTCTCTCTGAGGGTCACTGGCAGCCAAGCTGGGCCTGGACACGCTCCAGACCCACTAGCATCCAGCATGAATCACAGACAGCTCTTCTCCAGCCTGCTTTGGGGACTTGGATAAATAGCTGCTCTTATTCAAAGACAAAAAAATCAAATGGAAAAAATGCCCCAAATGTTTAACTATATTTGGTCCAAGAAGAGTTGCCCCTAGATGCCTACATCTCATTCGGCTTTCTCTTTATCTCCCTGCCAAAGTTGTCTGGCACACTCCTTCTAGGAGCTCTTCCTCCTCTTCCCCCAAGCAGTGCCGTGTCCTGCCTTGTCTGGGGAAAGATACTCACTGGACTCTGGTCTCCTGTAGCCCCTTCCGGCACAGCAGCCTGTTGAGACTGCTGTTGGCACTGACACTGAAGGAACTTGAACTTCGAACTTCTAAACTGGGCTCCTCTGCATTGCGACCCCCTTACTCCCTCCCTGCTCAGTGGATCAGCCAATCTCCAGCTCTCTCTGAGCAGGGTCTGGAACTGGAACAGCAGCCCTGGGGAGATCAGAGTTCCCAGTCCAACTGGGGAGGTCAAGCGTGCATGAGTGAGCTGGAAGAAGCCTCAGGGGTCATCTTGTCCAGCCTCCCCTCTTGGGAGGTGACATGACTGGCCTCAGAGGCCGGGAGGTAGCAGGACAATAGCACCTTCCCAAGTCTCACAGCAGATCGGTGGAAGAGCCAAAGTTTAATGTTTGGTCTTCCCATCGCCAGGTCCCTGACTTCAGGGGACTCTAGTGTCCTTAAACATTACGGGCTCTATTCTAGTTCTAAATAATATTCTAGACTTTGACGCTGAGAGAGGGGCCTCAGGACCTGCTCTGAGACTGGCTGAGCTAGGAGCCCTGGAAGGAACTGGTCTCTCCCCTACTGGAGGATAAAGGCAGAACCTCGGGCTGAGGAGGTGCTGTCCCACCTGGTCAGTGCTCACAGCATCAGAGGTCACTCACAGAACACGGGAGATAGGCTCTTTCTCCAAAGTATTTTTCTATCATTTACAGTAATTACAATTTTTACTAACGCACCAGGTAAGCTTCGTCTGGTTGGTGTATGCAGGGTGATGCCTCAGAAACGGCACCCACATCCACACAGAAGGAAAATGAGGGTGAGAGAGGTGAGGAGCTGGCATCTCTCCCTGGCCAAGCCAGGTGAGTTGCCTCAAGCCCTTCTGGGAGAGGAAAAGGTTCTCCTGGAGATCCTGTCCCCTCCTGGGGGCTCAGCACAGGCAAAGCCCTTTCACAGGCACCGAATCTCTCAGCTCCTACCAACCAGAAGTCACAAACTGTGAGGAGGTACAATCCTCCTGCAGACAGAGCACAGGTTATTAGTTCTCTTTCGTGTGGGGAAACTAAGGCTCAGAGCCTACAGAGGCTCAGACACCAGGGCAGAAGGCCACCCTGGAGGCAGGGACAACTGGGGAGCAGTAGCCCCTCTTCCTGTGTATCTGAGGTCCTCCCGGATCTTAAGCAAACCACTGAACGCTCTCTGCCTCAGTTCTCCCGCCTGTGAAAGGAAGATAGTAATACCAGGGGCTCTTTTTCAAATGGCAATCTTAAAACCAAAATTAATCCCACCTTTAAAAGCCTCTATGTTAGGCCTTGTACTATGCTACATGCTGGAGATGGGAATGAATTAGACAGGTCTCCAGCCTCAAGGGGCTCTCCAAACGAGCTCGAGCTCTTTGAAAATGAAGAGCTGTCTCATGAACATCTGCCTGATGGCTAACTCTCCAGTTGAATGCTTAGTCCTTTCTCCACGGAAGGAAAGGTTCTCATCCCAGAACCCTGCTACTGCTGGAACCAGCCACAGGGAAGTGGCCGGAGTGTTCAGCCTTTCCCAGCAGCGGGGCAGAACCTCTGACCAGTGGCACTGGCCACTGAGCTGGGTGGGGTCCAAAGGCCGAGCTGAGTAACCACACAGTAGGGCTGCTGCCCCCCGCCCCCCCACAGTCTGACCAGGCAAGAACTCCAAAATTATTCCATCAGGAAGCTTGGGACGGCTTTGTAATAGGTTCCTCCAGCAGGGTCCTGTGTGGGAGTATAGACTGGAGGACGGGAAGGAAGGAAGACAAGAGAGAAGGATTGCCAGATAGAATACAGTACTTCCAGTGAAATTTAAGTTTCAGATCAACAACAAATAAGTTTTCATACAAGAATGTTCCATGTGATATCTAAGCTAGGTAGAATCTGCCTTTTGCAGCATCCTCCTGGGGAATCCTCCTTTTCCATTCCCAGGTGCCCCCACCTGTGTGCTTTTTCTTCCTTCTCACCCCCACCCCCTGCCCCCCAGGCTCTAATTCCATGCTCCAGCCTCTCCCAACACTTCTCCCAGCCAGCCAGCACACAATCCATTCTGTGTTCCACTCCCTCGGTTGGGGGGAGGAGGAGAAGGGGCGCTGACCTCTCCAAAAGAAATAGGCACCCCTCAGACCCGCAGCATGGCCTTGGCCGGAGGCCACAGCTCCCTGGGCCTATTTCGTCCACCCGTGCACGAAGGGCCTGTGCTGAAGCAGAGGTGGTCAAACCGGGCTGACACCAAGCCCCTGACCTGTATCCCTGACTTTAACTGGGAACCCCTCCACTTTGTCAGTTTGACACTGTGGGGTTTTGTTTAAAGCTCCTTGGAAATGAGATTCTGCTACTTAAGGAAAAACTTCCTAAAACCAAAAACTAAATAGCGCTAAGATCCCTGCCAGCTCTGACCCTGGGATTCAATTCTCCATCCTGTTCCAGATGGGCTGAAGGGTGCCAATGGGCTAAGGAGCTCTTTCCTCCAGGTATTGGAGCCACACTCCTTGAGGGGCCTGTTGCAGGCAATTCTATATTGTAGGAGTTTTCAACCTATGCCACAGAGCCCTGGGTTTCCTTGAAGGGCCTTGGCAGGGGCAGGGAGGAGGGGCGGATGTGTCTCACAAATGCTTTATTTGACTTAATTTATTAATGGAGAAAAGAATCCAAGACTGCAACACTGATTTTCAAAAGGCTAAGATCATCCAGACACCCCACTGTTCTCAGCAGTTTCCCATAAACAAATCTTATAAATGTGAACTTTGTAGTTTACATCTATATTAATAAAATTATGCTTTCTTTTGTTTTAGATATTGGGGTTCCATGTAAGAGATGATTTGAGAAAAAAATCCTGTTGCTAACACAGTTTTCAGAAACACTGATTCATCTGGTTAATTTGAGGGAACTTCAGCCACCATGGATGGGAAGGGGACGGGGATATGCACACGGATCCCCTACTAGGCTCGCTCTTTTCACGTGTTATCTGTTGAATCCTCACAGTAATTCTCTGAGGTGGGTATTTTTATGCCCATTTTACAGATGAAGAAACGGAAGCTCAGAGAGATCAAGTGACTGGCTCAAGGCTGCACAGCTAATAAGTAGCAGAGCCAGGATTCACAACTAGCTCTCACTCACACTAAAGTATCCCTCCTTCAATAAACTATGATACATCTATAAAAACTAGTTCAGGCTTCTGGGCTTGGAGGAGGCCAAGGTTCAACTTTCTTCCCCATCCCGGCTCATCCGACACCAGCTGCCCCGCTGTGCTACCCAAATTCAATCCCCAAAAGATCAAAGCCATGCACCTGAGGTGTACCAGTGGGGAAGTCAGTGTCAAGTCTGCCCTAGCCTCCAAGATCTCCGTTTGGGCCTGCCTCCAAAAACTGTTAGCAATGATGTCAACAGGGAAAACTGGTGACTGAATTGTGACACTGACAATTCACAACAGACACACTCCAAATGAAGTGGCACTTACTGCCTGCACCTGACCATCAAAGCCCTTAAGGAACCACCCGGAGACTGAAAGCAGCAGAAACACATTAGACACAGTGAAAACATCACCTTTGATGAGAATGTCAACATTGCCTGACAGATACCGCATCAACCTTTAAGCCTGAGAACTCTCTGGAGCCATCAAAGCGATTGTGGGGATTGCCCTGTCTGTGGGCGGCAATGTTGACAGCTGCCACCCTCATGACAGCGTGGCTGACATCAACAGTGGCGCGTGGAACGTCCAGCTAGTTAAGAACTACAAAGGAAAACATTTCAATAAAGGATCATTTGACAGCTAGTAACAACAAACAAAGTAGGGGCTCAGAAGCCAGCACTGGTAGAGAATTTCTCAAAATGTTTTGTCTAGCATTTCTGGAAAAAAGGTGCAATGAGTGGCCACCTTAAAGAACATCTATTTGAATGTGGACACTCTTCTATGTTTGATGAAACGATCTATTGAGACCTCATATTTTAGGATAAATTGGCCTCGCAGAGCTCCGAACTGGGGCAACCCCCAAGCTGTCGGGGGGAGCTATGGAAGGATGTATTTTTTGGCACTTACAACATTTTCCCCAACAAGATGAGTCATCCTGGTGGTTCCTCCTCTCTGTCCCCAGACGGGCAGTGGTGGACAAGCCCGGGCCAGTCCACAAAACAGGTAGCAGGGGAAAACTGCATGGGCAGAGAGGCGGCAGTAGGAACAGGGAAGAATGGTTCCTTACCCAAGTTGGGATCATATTCGCTGATAAACCTTTTGGTCAGAAACTTCACAGTCAGGGCTGCAAGAAGCAGAAAGAGATTGGCTCAGTGTCCAGTGCTATGTCTGGCTGCTGGCCCCCAGGGGCTGCCCCTCTTGTTTTAGGGAGGCCTTATCTAACCTCTGTGACCCCTTGAAGTTGATTTAAGAGGCTCAGAAGAAACTAGAATATGGGAAGCCAGATCCACCACCACCCCCACTGCACCTTGGGATGTGTGCGTGCACACGCACGGGCACACAAAAGCAACAAGCCTAAGGAGTGTCGGGGAAGTCTTGAACTAAGGGGTCATAACTCGAGCAGCAAGTTATCTTAGGGCCAGCCTGAAGAGAACCCCAACTGAAGGAAGGTGTCCTTTACCCCGGACAAGGCATGAAGATGCTAAAGCGCAGGGGATTTATTCCAGCTTTGGCGCCAAGCCAAAGAGAGAGTAAAAGCAGGCTTGATTAGTGGGCAATGCTGGGAGGGGCATGAGTTACGAGTGCCTGGGATTTCCAGGCAAGGACCAGACACGATCTGTTTCCCAAACAACACAATCTCGTCCTCAGTTTCCCGTGTCGCAAGGCTGGAGTCATTCCAGGACCTCCACATTTCTATTACCAGTGGGTGTCTCTATAGAATAGAAAACTCTAAGAATGAAGCTCTCCCCAGGTGAACTGTATTAACAGAACTCTGATTTTGTTCTGAATTTAGCTACAGAGAGCTAAGAGCCAACCACTATTTTACTGGACTCCAAAGAGTAATGTGATATTTTTAAGAAAAGCTTTAAAATTCTTTCCCAGGATTCCTAACAGTGTCAGCTTGCAAACCAATATCCAGGGAATACATATTTTAAATTTTAAATGCCTTCATTTGTATCGTCACTGGTCAAACTGTACCAGGAACTGGTATTCAAATAACAATTTGAATTGCAAAGGGAAGAGGGCAAATCTTTTCTGTAGGAAAACCAAATTCAGAGTTCCCCTCTGAGCCAGGTGTCTGGCTTCAAAAGCATGAGTAGGTTCCCTAGCAAGTTTCAAAGAACAGCCCAGGGAAGAAAACCTACAGGGAACTGAGCCCATGTTGGCCATTCTCTAATGGCTATAACCAGAAAAACAGCCAGTGGCAGCGCCCCTTCTGCTCTTCCACCTTCAGCTGCAAGGAACGGCAAAGGCCGAGTTTCATGTTGATAGAAGTTATCTCAATGGAAGCCCAAGATCTTAGCTTACCAAGGATGCATCAGCACCTGGGATTTCCAGAAAGTTAAGAGAAGCACCTGGTTTGAAAAAGATACATTGGAGAGGAGTGCACAATTTGTCCCTCGAATCCCAGGGAACTAGGGGGTGGGAGTGGCCCCTTCCTGGGAAGTCCCAATATCCAATGTCTTCTACCAACTCCCTTTCAGTGGCCAAGAGAGTCTTCCTGGGCGGGCCGCGGTGGCTCAGCGGGCAAAGTGCTTGCCTGCTATGCCGGAGGACCTCGGTTCGATTCCCGGCCCCAGCCCATGTAACAAAAACGGAGAAACAGAATACAATAAAACAAGAAAATGTTTAAAGATGTTTCCCTTTCTTCCTTCCTTCCTTCCTTCTATCCTTCCTTCCTTCTCTCTGTCTTTCCTTTAAAAAAAAAAAAAAAAAAAAAGAGAGTCTTCCTACCCTTCCCCCCCCACCCCCCATCAGCCTCAATCGCCAAATGGTCCATTCTGTGTCAGTCTACAGAACCTCTGGTCCCAGGAAGAGAAGATGCGGTAGGGGGAGGGTGGGAAGGGAGAGACCGACAAGGAATTGGGAGACAGAGGGAAGAGACAGGGAACAGACGACCGATGAGAAGAAGGAGAGAGAAGCTGAGAACAAAACAGAGAAACTGAGGCAAAAAAATAAAAATTAAAAAAAAAAATCAGCGTTTTGCTGAGCACATCTAAATGCGGAGAGCCCCCAAAGCGAGTGGGAGAGCCTGCCCTCACGTTGACAGCGCCGGGTCTCCTTCACCCGCTCGGGGGCACCCTGCCTCACCCTCGTCCCTCCTCCACACCGCCCCCCCAGCCCCACTCACCGGACTTGCCGGCCCCGCGGCGCCCCAGGATGGCCAGGTTGACCTCGAGGGGCGCGCTCTGCGGCCCGCTGCCCGCGCGAGCTTTCCCGAACACCGAGGACATGGCGACGCGGCGGAGAGCGACACGGGGGTCCTCGGCCGGAGGGCCCTGGAGCCGCGCGCCGCCCGTCGGGGCTCTCGGGAGCGCGGCGCGGGCTTCCCTGGCACTCGCGGGCCGGGCGCCGTCGGTCTCCGCCGCGCCCGCAGCCCCGCGCCGAGCGCCCCACGGGCTCCGTTCGGCGGCCCGGCCCGGTGGGGAGGAGGGGCCGGTGCAGGCCGGCGGGCGGGGCCGTCCCAGCGCCGCCAAACTCCTTGTAAGGGCCGCGGGAGCCCCCCGCGGGGCGCGCTCACCCCGTTCCCCGCACGGGGGCGGAGGCTCCCGACCGCCGCGCGCTGGACCTAGAGGGTCCCCGCGCCGTCCCGTCCCGGAGCGCTCCCAGACGCGGCAGGGAAGGACCCGAGAGAGGGAGTCCGGAGGGCGGGAGATAAAGGAGAAGGATGTTTCCAGCCTTGCCTGAACCTTCATGCAATCTCTTCCCACCAGCAGGAAAATTCACCCCCTCCTTTGTCCTACCAAGCCGGCCCCACTGCCTTCTCCTCCAGGAAGCCTCCCGGATTCAACCCCCCAACCCCCACCCCACTCCCACCTTTCCCTTTCTCTAGGATACAGCCAGCTCAGCCTTGGCACTCCACTTACCCGATCACATCACCCTGCCCTTAAGTGCTCAGTGGTATCATGGCAGAACCCAGGCGCCTCTGGGGGAGAGGTCACACCTCTCATCTCCCAGACCTCTTTACTAAACTTTCCTGGCCAATATCCAGCGGCAAGAAACCTATCCCATCCTGGCTTACTGTTTTCTAGCTCATGGGAACTAATGAGTTGCATGTGCTTGCAGCCTCGTGTGTAAATGGGGCGTTTAATTTTATCTTTTTTTTTATTAATAGAACTGAAACGCATATAAAATAGAATTAACTATTTTAAAATAAACAATCCACTGGCATTTAGTACATTGGCAGTACTGTGCAATCTCCACCTCTAACATTTTCACCACTCCAAAATAAAACCTTCTGCCCAATAAACATTTGTTCTCACCCCAGCCCCTGGCAACCACCAATCTGCTTTGTTTCTATGGATTTACCTATTCTAGATATTTCAAGTAAATGGAATCATACAATATGTGACCTTGTAGTTCTGACTCCTTTCACTTAGCATGATGCTTTTGAGTTGCATTTTATTTAAGTGGTTCTAAAACCTGTCCCTCCGTCTGGCCTACAGGGATTCTGAAACTGATGGGTGAATCTGGTCACTCCCCTTGGGATCAAGGGTATATCCTGGCCATGCTGGGGACAGAGCGGGAACCTGTATACCTAAGATCTAGTGCCAGCTCCTATACTGGAAAACCTTGGACAAGTTGCCCCACTTCTTTGGGCTTCTGCATCCCCATCTATGAATACTAAAGGAAGAGGGAACTAAATCCAAAATGTCATGAGGTGGCTCAGGCTTCAGAAGGAGTGGCTGAATAAGCCCTGGGTAATTTCTAGATCCCTGTGTGTTCTCGCTTCTGGAATACGCTCCAGCCTAGAATGGGGAAGGGCATGGGAGCCTGAGACCCCTCACTACAGCCTCCCCCCCCACCCCCCCACCCCCAAGCCAGACAATTAGCTAATCTCCCCACCCAACCACAAGGGAACCCATGGAAACACAGGTCAGCAGGGAGAGGCTGGGCTGGGGCCCACGACAGAACCTGATGGTAATAACTTCTCAATCAAGAAGGAAAGTCTTTTCCTTGATAAACCCTGAACACCGACTCAGCTAACTGTGTTTCTGGGAGATCATGGTAAACCAGCTGTGTTATTGAGACTCTAAGGTGTTGGGAGGAATCTGTTTAGATTACGTGCTCTGGGCAGAATCGTTCACAGAGCCAATGGCCAAGAGATTTCCTTTGAGTTGGAGGAGGAGAGAAAGTGGGAGCCAAATTCCAGCCACATCCCTGGGAGGATAAACTGGCTCCAGTTGGGATCAGGAGGCAGAGAACCAGTCTCACTGGAGAACTGGAAAGGACAAGCTGTGGACCCCCACAGGCCCAGCTGAGTGTAAACTTGGGCTCAGCTACTTCCTGGCTAATATGACACTGGGTTAGTTTACGTAACCTCTTTCTGTGTTCTCGGTTTCCTTATCTTTAACATTTGAACCAACCAAAAAAAAACCCTCTTCTAGTTTAGAGATTGTCTGAGCTGGCTGCTCAGGCCCTCAGCTGTGACTGCTATACCCAGAGTCTGAGGTTCAGCTGGGAACGAGGGAAACGTTCCCACCTGAACATGTAGCCAGCCCCCTTCGCCATCCTTATCCCAAAAGTGTTCACTGTGGACTGAAAAGGCCTCTGAAATTAGTAAGGTACTGTTGGGCCCCTGAATAAGTTCCTATACCTTTCTGAGCCTCAGTTCCTCACCTTTGAAATGGGGGTAACATTAAGGATTAGATAAGATAACATGGAAGTGCCCTATCCAGTACTTGATTCGTCACCCCCCAAAAAGCAAGTGGTAGTTCCCTCTAGTCCCTCTGGATATGAATAGCTTACACTTCTTGCCCACCTACCCAGAAGGCACAACTGGCTATGAGCAGAAGTTTGAACACTTCAGGTGAAGGAGAGGCTATTCTGCTAGGACAAATAGCCAATCCTCCCTCCCCCACACCCATCACGGCTCTCATAGAGGGTCCTTAAGCACACAAAACGCAGAGGACATGGCACTAGCCCAGCACTGGGCAGGCAGCGAGCCTTCAACAGATGTCTCTGGACTGAATGAGCAGGGCATGCCTGAACTAAGCATGTGAGGCCTTTGAGGGTTTCCCAGTTCCAGGTCCTACCTTGCCACCCTTCCCAGGAGCCACACCACATAAGGCTAAGCTTTGAGACTCCTCTGTGATGTCACCGCCTTCCCTGGAGGCACAACATGACAACCACTTCTGTGGTTCTTCGATGATAATCTCAGACGTCAGAGTTGAAAAGAATCTTAGAAGGCAGATCCACACTCTCAGTTGAAGAACTGAGGCCTGGAGAGGATAGATAGCTTTTGCCACCTGGCTCCTACTCTAGTGCTTCTTCCTTCTTTAGGTCCAGATTGTGCAAGCTACTCACTGCTCTGTGGGCAGGAACACCACAATGGGTGGCAAGGACCAAGGCTCCCCCATTAGACTGGAAACTCCACCGGAGCAGGGCCTGTGTCTTCCCCATCAGCCGTGGGGCTCCCACAGGCTAGGGCTGGGAATCCATTGACAGCCTCTACTGCTCCCCTCTTGTGTGCCAATCATTGTGGTTAAAGAGACGAGCAAGGCCAAGTTTGTGTTCCTGAAAGGCTCAGTCTGACGCAGAGTCCCTTCCCCGCCCCCCACCCCCAACTTCACCCAGGGAGGAGGGAGGAGTACAAAATGGAGAGGGGAAATGGTGTGGGGTCGGGCAGGGCCTGGGAATTCCGTGGGCTGCCCACAACCAGGATAGTTCCTGTCGTCTCCAAATCCCAGAGGGACGCTCAGGGTCCGGGAGGAGGAAATTCTCAGCAGCTGCAGGCAACACCCTACTGGGGCCTGGGGGTGGGACCAAAGGGCTGATACTTAGCCTCAGAATCATGAACCACCCCCCCCCAAGTAGGTGACCCCCTCCCCATCGCCTGACGGCTACACTCATTGGGTGTAGCATCTGTGCTCCACACCACTCAAACCAGGGCTGGATTTGGTAAAAACTGGGCCAGGAAATAAGCTTCAGCCAGGACTTCTGGGTTTGTACTACCTCCCTCCGCCTGCTCTCAAGACAGGTCCAGACAATGGTTCTGTCTGGTTGCCTGACAGCTACTAGGTGCCTAGGATAGTCTATTTCGGAGACAGCTATGACCCAGGATGTGTGCCAGCTCCCCCCATCCCCTCCCCACACCGGGCATCAGCGCCTCCCTGACTCTGCCTCTTTGCCTGAGCCCTCAGGAGTCAACGATTCCCTCCTCAAAGGCTGAGGCAAGGCTAGAGTGCTGAGGAGGGACAGCTGGGCGGGGGCTCAAGAACAGGTGTCAGAAGACAGGGTTCAATCCAGTTCCACATCCTTGACAAAGAAAAGCCCATCCCAAATCTAGGCCTTCCTTTGCTTGCCTGTGAAATGGGAACAGTCAGGCACCCTCTCCCAACCGCTAAGGCCATCCATCAGCAAGGAAGGGGTCAAGGTCTGGCACCACAGAACCGAACTGTTTCCAAGAGTGAGGCCTGCCAGGCTGCCATCCGGACCTTCCAGGCCCTCTGGGCCAGTATCTGGCCTGAGAGAAGGAGGGAAACTGGCCAGGCCTGGGACTGTGTTCTTGAGAGCTCCTGTCCTCCCCCTCCATCTTCTCCTCCTCTTCCTGTCTGGTCCCTGGGGCAGAGTGTCCAGGCTATTTTTGGCTGCCTCCTTAAGGCTTCCTAGGCTCCCACAAATAGTCCCCCCAATCCAGCCCTGCTCTGATGGAGCGACCTGGGTAGGAGTGCCCTGGTGGAGGAGACACATCTGTGTGGGGTCTGCAGATTCATATATGAAGGTCTGTGAATACCTATGTCCCAGTGGGGAGGAAAATTTCACTGCCTCCTCCTACCTCTTGCTTAGGAGGTCAGTGGGAACCACTCCAACCTCCCAAAGCAGGCCAGTAGGTGAGGTTGTGGCAGTTGAGCATTTCCTGAGTGGCAGAAACTATCCTACAAGGGTCTGGGCCTATTTCCCACCTGAAGAATGAGGTGGCAGGAGGACATATAAGCACAAAGCTTCCTGCCACCTGACATTTTGGGATCCAGAGTCTTAGCTGGTCACCCGAGTAAATTCTGTGCAGTAGGAAAAACATCCTGGGGTGGGCAGGAGGCCTGGGTCTGTCTATCCCCAGCCACATAATCCTGGGCAAGTCTTTTCTCCTCTCTGCCCTGGTATCCTCCCCTGTAAGTGAAGGGGTTGAACCATATGATCCTGAGGTCCAACTAGAACCTCCTGGCACAAGGAGACTGCGCAGCATTTGTAGCGCAGAGAGGTAGTAGATCATAGCAGTTAGGGGCACACACTGCACAGTGGCTGCATTCTAATCCCTATTCTGTCATTCTCTAGCCATGTGACCCTAGGCATGGCTTTTGATCTTAACCTCTTAGTGCCTCCGTTTCCTTATCTGTAAAATGAGGCCATTAATGTTTAATTCATAGTTTTCAGTTTTCTTATCTATAAAATGGGAGAAATAGCATCCACTCATAGAACAGTTGCAATGATTACAGAGGTGAGTGCAAAGTGGTTACAACAGCACCTGACACATAGGAGTGCCATTTAAGTATCAGCTATTATTTCAAGATACCCTTCTCCTTCCCACCCAGAGACACCCGTGCTCCTCAGCAGACCCTGCTTCCCATCTTCCCAAGATCCAGGGCCACAAAGCAATGGAGGAGTTGGGCAAGGAAGAAACAGACATCGACTTCCCAATCCAATCCCAACTCTGGAAGTCCTTCCACATACAGGGGCTTACTGGACCTGCAAAGTAGAATTGCCACCCTCCCCATTTTACAGAGAGGAAAACTGAGGCTCAAAAAGAGATTGGAGTAGCTCAGAATGTGGGGAGAGGCCCCGGCCAAATTGAAAACCTGTTCTCAATAGCCCACTCTACTTGTTCCACCCCTGACTCTCCCTACAGTCCCCAGAGCCCACCCTCTCCAAGCTGATGGGGTGGGTTTGGTAACTTATCTTGTCCTTGATTCTTCCCACCTGAATGAGGCTGGACGAGTTATACACTCTCTGAGCCAAATTCAAAACACTTTAAGATACTGTCCCAATAGTATGAAGTAGGTGTTATATTGGCCCCATTTTGTAGATGAAGAGACAGAGGATACTTGCACAGGGCACACAACTGGTACGGTGCAGGTTAAATGGGATCTCTTTATAAAGCAGTCCTCACAGTGTCTGGCACACAGTAGGCGCTCTGGCACTCACCACTAGTTTTCACAGGGAAGTGTGTGACCACACAAGTTTCCAGATGCCCTCCGGGCCCGGGGCCATGCAACTTGCGGGCCACCCCATCACATGCAACGTACTATCTTTAGCCAGGAGATATTTATAACCCCCAGAGACGTTTTTTTCACCTCTGTGGAGCCCCAGAGTCGGCGGCCGGCAAACCCAGGCCCCCAGTGGCGCCATGCCGCCTGGCCCGGGAGCCCCCGTGCAGGTCTGGGTGGGCGGCCAGCTCTTCCAGGCCGACCGGGCCCTGCTGGTGGAGCACTGCGGCTTCTTCCGAGGCCTCTTCCGCTCGGGCATGCGGGAGGCGCGGGCGGCCGAGGTGCGCCTGGGCGCGCTGAGCCCGGGCGGCTTCCGCACCACGCTGCAGGTGCTGCGCGGGGAGCGGCCGGCGCTGGCAGCCACCGACGAGCTGCTGCAGGCCGTGGAGTGCGCCGCCTTCCTGCAGGCGCCGGCGCTGGCGCGCTTCCTGGAGCACGGCCTCACGTCGGAAAACTGCGCGTTGCTGTGCGACGCGGCCGCCGCCTTCGGCCTGCACGACCTGTTCCACAGCGCCGCGCTCTTCATCCGCGACGGCGCGTGCGAGCTGGCGGCCGAGCTGGCGCTGCCCGAGGCCCGCGCCTACGTGGCGGCGCTGCGGCCCAGCTGCTACGTGGCCGTGAGCACGCACACCCCCGCGCCCGGCTTCCTGGAGGACGCGTCGCGCACCGTGTGCTACCTGGACGAGGAGGAGGACGCGTGGCACACGCTGGCCGCGCTGCCCCTGGAAGCGAGCACGCTGCTGGCGGGCGTGGCCACGCTGGGCAACAAGCTTTACATCGTGGGGGGCGTGCGCGGCGCCAGCAAGGAGGTGGTGGAGCTGGGCTTCTGCTACGACCCGGATGGTGGCACGTGGCGCCAGTTCCCCAGCCCGCACCAACCGCGCTACGACGTGGCGCTGGCCGGCTTCGACGGCCGCCTCTACGCCATCGGCGGCGAGTTCCAGCGGACGCCGATGAGCTCCGTGGAACGCTACGACCCGGCCGCCAGCTGCTGGAGCTTCGTGGCCGACCTGCCGCAGCCGGCCGCCGGCGTGCCCTGCGCCCAGGCGCGCGGCCGCCTCTTCGTGTGCCTTTGGCGGCCGGCCGACACCACCGCCGTGGTGGAGTACGCGGCGCCGGCCGACGCTTGGCTGCCGGTGGCCGAGCTGCGGCGGCCGCAGAGCTACGGCCACTGCATGGTGGCCCACCGCGACAGTCTCTACGTGGTGCGCAACGGACCTTCCGACGACTTCCTACACTGCGCCATCGACTGCCTCAACCTGGCCACGGGCCAGTGGACGGCGTTGCCGGGGCAGTTTGTCAACAGCAAGGGAGCGCTCTTTACCGCCGTGGTGCGCGGCGACACCGTCTACACGGTCAACCGCATGTTCACGCTGCTCTACGCCATCGAGGACGGCAACTGGCGGCTGCTGAGGGAGAAGGCCGGCTTTCCCCGGCCCGGCTCATTGCAGACGGTTCTCCTGAGGTTGCCCCCTGGCACCCTGGGGCCTGTGGCCTCGACAACGCCGGAATTGTGACTCCTGAACTGAGTTTTCTGATGGGAAGAGTCCTGAGAGTCCTGCACCGTAGCTGCGTTTGTGGGGCTGGCCTTAGCAGCTGCCAGGAACTTTTCTCTCCCTGGTTAGGACACCCAGGCCTCCTGCCTCTTGGGACTTGAATGTGTAGAGGCCGCCAGGGAAGCAGCAATGCTGGAGGCTGTGCCCTCACATTACTTGGACTCAGCTGAGAGCTGGTGGGTCACAATGTCAGTGAAACGGCTGGATTGGATTTGAATGATCCAGGTTTGTGTGTGAATGCACCAGTAACTTGAGCATGACTGAAAAAGGGTTAAGTGATGGTTAAACTGTTAATCAGTGAACAAGAATGAGATACCTTCTGTGTGGCCAGCACTGTGCTAGGCCTAATATGGGTGATGTTCGAAAATACTCAGTTTAACAGAACAGTTACAGGACAACAAAAGGTTTGCACATATTTGTCCTGACACAAAAATGGTTGAAGGCAATGTGCAACAAACCAACCAACCAAACAAAAAACCCCACAGTATAATAAAACTAAGTACTGAAGAAATCAGGACAAGGGGAAAACAGGAAGAGGAAAAAGTGGTAACTCCAGAAAGGGGAGTATATAGACTGGATGGGGGAGATAGGCAGGTACAGTTAGGCTTTGAAAGGGGACGTTGGAGCTGCAGGGACTATGAGAGCTCAGAGGAGGAGAGGTGGGGGAGTGTGGGAGTAGCTGGGAAGAGTCTCTGAGCCCAGCCTTGAGGCAGAGCAGCTATAGATGGAGGTTTGGGGAAAGTGGAGAGGCTGAGCTGCCCTGTAGCAGACGATTGACTGCCCTGAGCTGGGAATGAGACCTGTGTGAGAGAGCGAGGGGTCAGCACACACCCCTCTGGAGATAGGATCCCTCGGTAGAGAATCCAGCTGCAAGCCCCTTGCCCATCCCCGTTTTCGCCATTACGGCAGGGGCAGTGGGCTGTTAACCTGCAGGGCTTCAGGTGATTCGGGGTGAGTTCCCAACCCTGGCAGGACTTCCTGCTCCTATTTCTGAGTTGTATCCCCTCTGCCACATCTCCAGGTTCATTTGCTCCTCCTAGGCTCTGCTCCTGTCATTTCCTCGGCCTGGAATGCTGTTGTCTTCTTCTCTCTGTTGGCTCTATACCCACGAGTGTAGGGTAGGCTGATCCAGCTCCCTGCCCTCCTGCCCTTGCCTGCCTGTGTTGGCCATCGGACCCCCAGCTAAGACAGCATCCTCTGTGTGTGGCCATGTGTGGCCGTGCACGTATGTGGACCCTGTTGTACTGGCTGAGCTGGGGCACTTCCCTGCCTCGAGAATAAAGTGACGGGGTCTTGAAAGAAGCCAGGCAGACAGGAGGGTCTATAGACGCCACTAGTCAAGAGCCGAGTGCTGGCCCTGTGCTGTTAGATGAGGACTCTGGTCCCGCATTTAGAATTCCTCTGGGCAGGTGCCCGCACCAGCGCTTCAGCCTCTCCATGACCCTCAGGCAGGCTTCGGAGTGGTCCCAAGTGTTCTCCATCCTTTAGGACCTGAGGCCCATGGGAAATCCTGGCCTCATCAGAAGTGGGTAACGCAGGTTCTGCATGGCACCTCCTGAGCAGGGAGGCGGGTGTCAGGGCAGCCGCAGCGGCCTCATCTCTGGCTCGGCTGACCTGTGCCCGAGCCCTGGAGAACGCTGCTCTCCGAAGCTGGGACCTTCCAGCCCCGGAGTAGCCTAGTCTGATGAGTCACAACAATGAGACCTGACCTGTGCATGCTGTCAGTAGCGTGCAGAGTGCTTTCACGTCTGTCTTCCCTCTCCAGCCCCTGCAGTCATACAGGTTGGTTATCAGTCAGGGTTCTGGGGGGAGGGGGGAGGGAAACAATATAAACCAACCTATAAAGAGATTTATTAAGGAGTTGGTTCATGCAATTATGGGGGCTGGCAGATCTGAAATCTGTAGGGCAGGGTGGGAATTCAGGTAGGACTTGATGGTGCAGTTTTGAGGGGGAATTTCTCCAGGAAACCTTGGTTTTTGTTGGTAAGACCCTCAACTGATTGGGTGTGGCCCATCTCCATTATCAAGGGTGAATCTTTACTTAAGCCAACTGGTCGAAGATGTTAACCCCATCTGCTAAATGCCCTCGCAGCAACCTAAAGGGGTGTTTGAGTTAATAACTGGGTACTATAGTTAAGCCAAGTTGACACATAAAATAAACCACAGGTACCTGCTCCCTGTGACAGGTGACACAGGTCCAAATTCGCATAGTGTGACAGAGTCCCTCCCTTTTGGTTCTGCCAAAGTATAAATTTTAAAAAGTTAAAGGCGTGGTTCATACAAATGGAAAGCGATCACGGGTCAAAGATTTCTTTTACTCGCTAATGAGGGTACCAGAAGAATGGCACGGCTGGTTCAAAAGAGCATTTGTGGGTGAGGAAACAGAGATCTATATATTTAATTGGAAAAAAAAGCCTTGAAATAAGTCCGCTAAATTAGAGATGAAGCTGGTTAATGTCTTACAGGGCAATAAAACTGTAATTTGTGGGGTTATCTTCTTTACTGGGCAAAAATCCTTTGCATCTTCCCCAGACCAAAATCCACAAGTCAGCATGTACTGTCACAGCATCTGGGCTCTAATCAACAGTAAATTGTAAAGCAAGCAAAGGTACATTCTCCTAGAGAATTCAGTAATTCATAGGGGAGCTATTAAACAGAGCTGCAGAGTGAAACTGAAAGGCCATTCAGACCTCCTTTTGCCTTATTTCCCGGTCATGGTTAATTTTTCTTAACAGTACAGAGCCCTTGCCTCCCGGCTCACTCCTAAGCACTGCTGAGCACTGTGTCTTGCAACCTCACGGGTCTCACCCATCCCCGCAGAGCTTTGCGTCTGGAGGCCTCGGGGGCTGGCTGCACAGCTCTGCTCAGAGGAGGCCTGCGGCCCCTGGGGATTGCTTGTTCCTTCATCCAGACCAGCGCCTTCTTAGGGCCTTCTCGGCATAACGACAGCAGTGTTCATGGGAAGTTTCACCCACAGGGTCTGATCTGGGCCTAGGCATCTGGGCAACACCCCTACCCCCACCCCCCTTTTACAGATAAAGAAAAAGCCCCCAAAACAACATGATGGAAAGGGCCCAGCTGCTCGGTGGTGCAGCTGAGCTTTCCAGGGCCACGAATTTGTTTCTCAGCTGCCTCCTGGCTTGGCCGGAGTTCTGAGGTGGGTGGTGTGTCACTGTCCAGCTCCCTAACACCCCCTCTCCCCTCCTTGCCTCCACACTCCCTGCCTCCTTGGGGGCTTCATTCTCTCCCTTGGGCCCGGCCCTTTCCTGTCCTGGGTTCTCTTGCTGTGGGATCTAATTGGGGAACTGCTAGGTGCCTTTACCCAGAGTTAATGACAGATTAACATCCTGAGAGCTATTCCCTTCCTGCCTCCTAGGAATTGTGTGTGTGTGTGTGTGGGGGGGGGGAATGTCTCTAAAATCCCAGCCCACCCTTCCTCCAACCCGAAGGTCTTCACAGTCAAGGCTCTTGGCTTCTTCCATAGCCACTGACCACCCGCTTTGACAGGGATTCCTACTGTGCCTGATCTGCAGGTGAGGAGACGCTCAGAGAGCTGAAACGACTCATCCAAGGTCACACAGCCCGCCAGGTACAGCAGAGACGTGAACCCAGGACTTGGGATTCTCAGCCTCTCGTTCCTGGCACATGGATTTGACCACTCCATGAAGTTTCTGGGGCACAAACAATTACAGAGATTTTGAGCCATTACTGAGCTCACAGGATCCGGGGTTGGGATCTCTGTGAGAAGGCTGCCCCTCCAGACAGCTCTCCACACCCATGCCCAGCTTAAAGCAGCAGGGACCATTTTCCTAAACCTCCCTGGCAGGCCCCTGCCCTGACTTACTGGAGTGCTCTCCCCTCCTCCACAAACCCTGTTCTTGCCCACAACTCTGGATGCCCTGTACCCCAAGTTTCCTCTCTCTGGAAAGTCCCTTTTTGTTTATACAGCCTGCCTAAAAGAGGCTGGAAAAGCCAGGCCTTCCCACACTCCACCCTGGGCCCGTGTTCCTGTTTGTCTCCCTGCAATTTGTTTCCATGGCGGCCAGTGCCATCCTAGTGAAACATCAGCCCCTGTGGCTCCTTCCCCCAGAATTGTTGGTGGTGCCTCAAAGCTAAAGTCTTTTCAACCCCCTTCTGCCCACCCCTCCTGTCCCCTGAACTTCCCATTTCCTTGCTGATCCCATCTCCTACCACTCTCCCCCTGGCTGCATTGCTTGTCTTCAGACACACCAGGCAGGCTCCCACCTCAGGGCCTTTGCCTGGCTGCTGCCTGGCACACTTCCCTTGGCCACCTGGCTTGCTCCCTCACCTCCTGCAGGTCTTTGCTCAGATGTCACCTTCACAGAGATAAAAGACCACCTAAGTGGTACCCTCTTTGCACTCTTTTCCCTTCTTTACATGCCCTACCTTCTACTTAATTTTCCACCGCAGCATTCGTCATCACCTATGTAATACTATAATTTTACTTGCTTGGTTTTTTTTTCCTTCTGCTAAAATGGGAGCTCCTTGAGGGCAGAGGCTTTGGTCTGCTCTGTCCACTGCTGATTCATCAGGCACCTAGAACAGTGACTAGTGCATAGCAGGGGCTTAATTACATATTTGGTGAATGAGTGAATGAATGGATAAATGGTGTTCAATCAATGTCTGTTGAAAGGATGAGTTAATTAATAAATTGATCAGCCAGCCAATCAAGAAAGGGAAAAAACCATCAGAGAGGTATTTCCACCCCTCGGTTCTCATATTTCAGAGGAGGGGGGTGGGTGGCAGGTGACCAGGGAGCACCTACGGGAGGAGCTGAGGAGCTGTGGGGTCCGCGGCAGGCCCTGGGCAGAGGGGACTCTGACGACAGCCATGGCCAATGGGTCACTTCTGTCTTCCAGGGAGGGGAAGAGACTGGGACTGGAAATGCTAATCATCCTGTGAAGAATCGTTCCTCTTGGCGGTGGAATACACACAGGGCCAGGCTGTTTATTTTCCTTTGGCCCCAAGCAGCTGGGCCTCTTTTTCATCCTAATTGCTTTGTTTCAAGTTGCTGTCACTTCCCAGAACAGCAGCAAATTAACTGTGCTGGGGGAGTCACAGCTGCTGGCCAGGCAGGCCGCTTCAGAGCGTGCTGGTGCTGGGCATGGGCTCCGGGAGTGGCACCCAGGGAGGGGGTGCAGGGGGCACTTATCTCAACAGTGTCCTCTGCAGCCCTCATGGTTCTGCTCCCTGGAGTGGGGGGACAGGGAAAGAAGGAGCCCCTCTCTCTGACCTCACAGCAGCTACCAAAAGGTAAAGGGGGCCTTCTGGAGGGTCGTGTGGTCTTGGAGCAGAATGGAAACATCTAGGCCAACCCTCTTTTTTAACAGGGGAGGAAAGTGTAGTCCAGGGGAGCCGAGTCACTTGCCTGGCACACTCAGCGATGCAGCAGCCCACCCCAAATTAACTCTAGAATCCTCTTCCCTTCACACCATGCAGCATCTCTTGTGCTGCCTCCCAGGACGTGCATTGGGGAGGTTCCCCAAAATGAACCACAAAGACTGCAGTCCCCGATTCCAGGCCTCTCTCATTTTTTCATGAAGGTGTACCCCTCCATGTCCCCCCCAACCCCTTTTTTTCCCAGCACATTGAGGCCCTTCAAATCGCACGTGTGATTTTGCCAACTCTAAGTGTGGCATGAAGCCACTGGCCCAGCATGCTTCTCTTCCCGGGTAATATATTTTCATTCTAGTAAGGGTCTTCCAAAGATGTGCCCAACTCCAAAATCCTGATTAGCAGAAGGAATTTCAGGTGTTCAGAGAGAGAGAGAGAGCATTGGGTTAAGCTGCAAACAAGGGATGACGATGTTACAGGCAGAACCCTGCAGAGGGACAGCTCTGCTGCCTGCCATCCGGTGTTCACCCATCTGTCCATCCAGCCGGCTGATTTTGGAGTCAAACCTGGGCTTTGACTGTGACTGTTTAACCAGCGGTAAGTTCCTTACCTTTTTCAACTTAAGGATTCTCAGCTGCAAACAAGGTTGTTACGAAGATGAGATGAGAACTTATAGACAAGCATTTGTTTTTATGGTATCCTCACCTGCCATGCTCCTCTTCTCTCTTCTCCTCTCCCTATTCCCCCAACTCATCCTTTACTGAGATCCTTTCTGTGAGGAAGGGACAGGCTAGATGAAGGCAGCATGTTCCTGCAGTCCACAGACATGTCACTCCGTGAGGGGGCAGGTGGTAGAATGGTTAAGCCTCGGCTCGGTCGGTGTCAGGGAACCTGGGTTCATATTCCAGCCCCATCATCACCCAGCCTGGTAAGTAAAAACCAGGTGTAAAAAAACATTAGTCTTGGGCAGTGCAACGGCGGCTCAGTGGCAGAATTCTCACCTGCCGTGCCTGAGACCCGGGCTCGATTGCTGGTGCCTGGCCGTGCAAAAATCAAAAACAAAACAAACAAAAACTTGGTCTCTTTTTAAGGTGGAGGTAACGCTGATACTTGCCTTATGTGGACTTGCCGCACACGGTAAGTGAAGCGCGTGTCGCTGTGGGGCTGGGGACGCTCTGGAGCCTGAATGTGAAGAACCTGGACTGTCAGGCTGGAGAACTCGGATTTTACTCCGCGGGAAGTAGGGAGCTACAGCATGTCTCTGAGGCGGTGGTAGGAAAGATGGAGGTACTTCTTAAGTTCAGATGCCAAGCGCCTCATCCTACCCTGTGCTGCGTCTCTTATTTGCCCTTCCACGTCTCCTTTCTTTTCCTCCTCCAGGACCAGGCCCCAGCAGATGGCCTGGGTGCGTTCTGTCGATGGGCCCTGGACTCCGGCTCCCAACGGGCAGGGCCAGCAGAAGGTGGGCGGTGGGAGGAGTGTGAGGTCAGGGCGTTTATTTCCTGGCTCTCTCCCTACAGGGCTGCCTTGCACTGACCTTTTTTTCCTCCCCTGACCAGAGTCAGGCGGCCTCTGGGTGCAGCCCTCTCTTCTCCTACCCCACCCCGTCTAGGAGTGGTAGAAATCTCCTTGCACCCTGCGGTTGCCTTCTGCCCTCTGTCTCTTTCCTCGGAGGAAATGACCCTACTAGCGTGTGCTCTCTCTTCCCTGCCAGGGCCCTACCTGATACATGCCCTGACCCTCTGGCCTCAGCTCCCTGGGCATCTGTCACCGAGTGCCTAGGTTTGGGCACAAGCAAAGGATCCTGGGGAAATCTCCATCTCCGTGTCTTTGCCTGATTACAAAATCATGGGAACCAGAGGGCTGGTGCCTCAATGAATGGAAGCCGGGGCCATACCTCCCCAGCCACTTGGATTTGAGGGGAAAATATTGACCTTTAGAAGCTCTCTGAGCAGTGGCTGGGAATGGGAACAGAACCAGATGCATGAGATCTGGCAGGCTCAGCTTCTGCTTTCCCCCTCCCAAGTGAAAAGTCTGCAGTCCTGGCCCCAAGGTAGGGTCTGGCTGTCCTCTGCTCAAGCCAGACCTGACCTTTATCAGGCCTAACCACGGGGTCCTGCAGAGTATAGAGGGCCCTGGAGAGCCCAGCTCCAGGCTCAGCCCTGCCACCCATTTGCTGCACTGTAGTGGGCTGGTCGCACCACCTCTTTGAGCCCCACTTTGCATCTTTCAATGAGGGCAACAGACCCTGTCTGGTGTACACAAGAACTGTAGGGTCAAGTCAGGGTGTGTGTGTGTCTGTGTGTGTGTGTGTGTGTGTGTGTGTGTGTGTGTGCAGGCCCACCACTGTGAGGGGAGCCAATACCATGTAATAGGAGGGAGCCTCCAGCTTCTTGCTCAGAGTACCTGGATTCGAATCCAGCTCCAGTACTTTCTTCCTATGTGTCCTTGAACAGTTATTTAACGTCTTGTAACTTCAGGTGGGCATCTATCCGTAAGGACAACAACAGTAGCTAAATTTTAGGTTTGTTGGGAGGTTGTGTGAGATGGGACATGGAAAGAGCTTAGAAGAGTGCCTGGCCCACAGTGTCAATAAACTGGAAAGCTCTCCACTGTCAGGCAAAGGCAAATGACTATTTTGGCAGAAACAGTAGGTCTGGCTCCAGGTAGAGAAGGAAATTAACAACCACATAATGTGATAGGAGAGCCCAAAGAGGGGCTTTGAAAAGTATGTCCCCCATTCCTCCCAGTTGGGCACTGTCTCCGTAATATAACCCCTTGAACCCTCATCGTCTTAGGGACATAGGACAGGCAAAGTCCGGTGGAGACAGGAGGAAGGAGTGTGCTGAGTGGAGGGGCAGGTTGTCCTCTAACGGGGCTGTGGAATGGCCCTCCCGGCCACTGGTTTGACTGCAGATCAAGATGCTGAGAAGGTGTCTGTAGCTGAAGGCCCTGTACCTCTGGGGAACTCAAAATGCTTCTCTTAGGTCCAGCTTCCAATCGTGAATCCCGAAAATAGCTCTGGACTGCCCCTAAGCTACCCTCTTGGTCACCTGCCCCCAGAGGGCCTGGAATTGGATGGACAGGATCGATCCTGTCTCCCAAGGTTTATGCCAGCCTTGTCTCCCAGGGCCCCTGATACTCCCGCCCGGCTGGCCCCAGGGATGCAGGCTCCTGGGGTACACACACACCTCTGCTTTGCAGAGCAGAGCTCCTTATCACAAGAGATGGGGGTGACAGAGCTCAGCCTGGCCCACCATAGAGAACATGGTCACTGCTTCTGACCCTTTGCTCAGGGAGCGTGCTTTGGTTTGTTAAGCTGCTGGAATGCAATATACCAGAAATGGAATGGCTTTTAAAAAGAGAATTTAAGTTGCAAGATTTCAGTCTTAAGACCAAGAAAATGTCCAGATTAAGGCACCAACAAGAGATTACCTTCACTCAAGAAAGGCTGATGCTGTCTGGAACACCTCTGTCGGCTGGGAAGGCATATGGCGCTGTCTTCCAGCTTCTTCAAACAGATTCCCCAGCGGCGTTTTCTTTCTGCATCGCCAAAGGTCTCTGGCTATGTGGGCTCTGAAGCTTTTTTCCAAAATGGTTTCCTCTTAAAGAACTCTACAAAGCAATCCTACTTTGAATGGGTGGAGACACATCTCCATGTAAACCTCCTAATCAGCAGGTCCTACCCACATTTGGATGGATCACATCTCCATGGAAATAACTTTAAAAAGATTCCACCTAGCAATATAGTAACAGAATTAAAAACGTGCCTTTTCTCGGGTACACGATAGTTTCAACCGGCATAGAGGTCTGCTCAGCCCTGCTGCCATAGTAAAGGAGTCGTGTGCTCCCCAAAGGAGCACATTGCAGGGATCCCTTGCCATGGGGCACTAGGGGGGGCGTATCCCAATTAGCACCAAGACTCTCCCAGCAACCACCAGAATCTCGTATTCACTCCGATCTCAGCCATGTGGTCCTTTCAGGCTCTCAGGGACTGGTCAGTAAGGAGTGGGGGGTGGCCGCCCTTGTCCCTGGAAATCACCTACCCAATACCCAGAGCTTTCCTCAGTACTTTCCAATGGGTCTCCCACGTGGGAATTATGTGAGGATGCTGGACGCCAGCTGTCTTCAACCTGGGCCACCCTCGGAGCCGTAACTCCCGTAGGGCTCCGTCTCTCCTTCCCTCCCTCCCTCTTCATTAAGCAGATAATTCTGAGCACCCCCCTCTGGCCACCAGCTGTGTAGGGACAGTTGAGGCTCTAGTCTCTGTCTCCCCAGCTGGGTGAGGGAAGCAGCCCCCACCCTCATCCAGTTACAGAAGCACAAAGGTGACTTTCCTGATGGAGGTAGTGCCCCTTGGTGAGTAACAGGACTTCCAAGCCTCCTGGCAGCTGATGGCCAAGGCCCAGCTTTCCCTGGTCCAGCATTAGTCTCGGACCTCTTTCAGGGTTGGTAGGCTGACAAGACACTTTCTCTACCCATTTGGGCGCTGCCTTTACTCCTCCCACCCCATTTTCAAGCCATGGCTATTGCTGTGTCCAACAGAGTTGACACCAAGTGAACCCCCCCTTGGTTAAATTAAGAACAGGATTTTATTGGGAGGACTTTGGTAGCTCTGGGCTCCCTGGGAAGTCCAGAGCCCTGGGCTAGAGAAGGACAGGAGGTGAGCAGCTGCAAGGGTCCAGAGCAGAACTGTTTTCAGTCCCTTTGAGGCCACAGCCAGAATGAATGTGCTCAAGATTTAAAGGTCCCTTGTCAGAATCAGCCTGGCCCTAGGTGGGGGACATGTATCCAGCCCTGGTCAGAGGACATGGTACTTTGACTAATGAGAGCCTAAGAAAGCCCATGGCAGCAGAAGAGCTAATTCCCCAACTAGGGTATCACTTCTCTAGGTGGGACATAACTCCCAGGGGTGTAAACTGCCCTGGCAACATGGGACAAAAATGCTAGAATGAGCTGAGACTCAGCATCAAGGAATTGAGAAAACCTTGTCGACCAAAAGGGTGAAGAGCGAAATGAGACTAAGTGTCAATGGCTGAGAGATTCCAAACAAAGTCGCGAGGTTATCCTGGAGGTTATTCTTAATGCATTAAGTAGATATCACCTTGTTATTCAAGATGTAATGGAGAGGCTGGAGGGAACTGCCTGAAAATGTAGAGCTGTGTTCCACTAGCCATGTTTCTTGAGGATGATTGAATAATGATACAGCTGTAACAATGTGACTGTGTGATTGTGAAAACCTTGTGTCTGATGCTCCTTTTATCTACCTTGTCAACAAACAAGTAGAACATATGGAATAAAGATAAATAATAGGGGAACAAATGCTAAAATAAATTTAGTTTGAAATGCTAGTGATCAATGAAAGTGAGGGGTAAGGGGTATGGTAGGTATAATCTTTGTTTTTTCTTTTCTGTTTTCATTTTATTTCTTTTTCTATTGTCTTTTTATTTTTTTCTGAATTGATGCAAATGTTCTAAGAAATGATGAATATGCAACTAAAAATAAAATAAAATAAAGTGTCAGTGGCTGAGAGATTTCAAACAGAGTTGAGAGGTTATCCTGGAGGTTATTCTTACACATTACATAGATATCCCCTTTTTAGTTTAAGGTGTATTAGAGAGGCTAGAGGGAAGTGCCTGAAAATGTAGAGCTGTGTTCCAGTAGCCATGTTTCTTGAAGATGATTGTATTCGCAGTGTGACTGTGTGATTGTGAAAATCTTGTGTCTGATGATCCTTTTATCTATGGTATAGACAGATGAGTAAAATATATGGATTAAAAATAAATAAATAGGGCCACAGTGACTCAGCAGGCAGAGTTCTTTCCTGCCATGCCGGAGACCCAGGTTCGATTCCCAGTGCCTGCCCATGCAAAAATAAATAAATAATAGGGGAACAAGGTTAAAATAAATTAAGTAGATTGAAATACTAGTGATCAAGTTTGTATGTTGTTTTGGTTTGTCAATTAAAAAAGAAAGAATAGGGGGAATCAGTGACCTAAATTCAAGAGCTAATACTATAAAACTCTTACAAGAAAACATAGGGAAATGTCTTTAGAGCCTTGTAGCAGGTAATGGACTTTTAGATTTTTACACCAAAAGCACAAGCAACAAAAAATAAAATAGACTTTGTCAAAATTAAAAACTTGCTCATCAAAGGACATTTTCAAGAAAGTTAAGACAAACTACAAAATGGGAGAAAATATTTGGAAGTCATATATCTGGTAAGGGTTTAATATCCAGAATATATAAAGAACTCCTACAATTTAACAACAAAATGACAATCAACTTAATTAAAAAATGGGCCAAGAATTTGACTAGACATCTCTCCAAAGAAGGTATTTGAATGATCAATAAGTAAATGAAAAGATGCTCAACATCAATTGCCATTAGAGAAATGCAAATCAAAACTATGGTGATACCACTTCATATCTACTAGGATGGCTATTATTTTAAAAACCTGAAAATAATAAATGTTGGCGAGGTTGTAGTGAAATGGGAACCTGCATACATGGTGGTGGAAATGAAAAATGTTGCAGCTGTGGAAAACAATTTGGCAGTTCCTGAGAAAATTAACTATAGAATTACCATATGACCTGACAATTCACTCCTAGGTATATACCCAGAAGAACTGAAAGCAGGGACTTCATCAGATCTCTGTACACCAGTATTCATAACAGCATTATTTGCAATAGCCTGGAAGTGGACACAGCCAAGTGCCCATCAACAAAAGAACTGATAAAGAAAATACAGTAAATCCACACAGTAGAACATTATTCAGCCATAAAAAGAGACGAAGTGCTTGAACATGCTACGACACGGATGGACCATGAAGGCATGTTGTTGAATGAAATAAGCCACCCACCAAATGGACTGACACTGTATGATTTCCTTTACATAAAATACTTCAGCTTAGCAAATTCACAGAGACAGAAAGCAGAATAGTGGTTACAGGGGGTGGGGATAGGGAATTAGTGCTAAATGAATGTGAGTTTTGGTTTCGGATGATGAAAATTGTTTGGATATCAATATGGATGAAAGTTACACAATATTCTTAATGTACTTAATGTCAAAGAATTGTCAATTTTAAATGATTTTTATGCTGTGTATATTTCGCCGCAGTTAAAAAAAAAAAAAAGAAAAAAAGTTAAAAGGAGAATGGCTCCTAGGTGGGTGGCCAGAAAACATTCTGTGACCACTGTGGTCTTCCTTCTGTCACCACCATTGGCTCCATGTATCAGTTCAGTTGCTCCCTGGCTGTGTCATCAAATCCAAACTCCCCACGGCCCAGGCCCAGTGTCCCTCTCTAGATCTCCATGGCCGTGACCTCCTGTCTTCCAGGCACACGGAGGAGCTCACCCGTCCCCCTCCACCCCAGGTCCTGGGAATTTCATGCCTGATGCCCAGAATGTCTTCCCTCTACGTCTCCATGTGAAACTTCTGCCCAGTTGTGTCCCTTCTCCTAGAAGACTCTCTGTGCCAACCCAAGGCCAATCACTTGGCCTGGCCCAGGTTCCTGCAGCATGAGATCTCTCTGCCAAAAGGCCTCCCTCACTGCACCGGAACCGGAGGCTTGTGCGCTTTCTGTCCCCATGGTGGAGCCCCTTGAGGCCCCCCATCCTCTCCTTGTACCCAGTGCAGCATCCACTGAGGCTTGGCTGCTGGGGGTCTTTGGAATCTGAGGCTAAGCCACACACTGGGTCTGGACTATGCTGCGTCCCTAGCTCCACAGACCTCTGGCTTCCATCCTCCTACCCCTGGGCTGTCCTGAGTCTATGTACATGCTTAGCATGGAAACGTTTTCCTAATGACCCCAAAGATTTAAAAAATAAGAAAATAAAATCATAGGTTAAAAACCTGAGCAGTAAAACAGCCGATGACGTTTGTGCAGGCAGCAGCCCAGGGGACGCAGAATGCACGTCTCCGGAGTGGGTGGCCTTATAAGGACAGGTTCAGGAGGAGAATGGGCAGGAGGACAGGCCACCCGCCAGGAGAGGGGTGGGGGCGGGTGCCCCACTGCTGGGCTGGGAATGGCGCCGACAGGGGTGCCTGGCGAGGACCCAGTTCCGCAGGGGGAGTTGGCAAAGTGCCCCCAGCACGGGCACATGTGAGGCCAAAGCCTTCCTGTTCCCCTGGCTTCACTGCCATTTTCGATTGGCTGCCACACTGGCCCTCAGTGTCCAGCCTAGCAAGTGTGCCCTCGGGGGCACTGTACTGAGGGGGCAGCTCCGAAGCTATCCTCAACCCTCGGAGGAAGGACTCGTCCCAGGGCTTCCCATTTCTCCAAATCCTGCTGCTCCAGGGCCAAGGCCACTTCCCATCCTTCCTCCTGCCTCCCCCCCACCCCTAGGCCCGGTAGTGTCTGGCTCCCGGCTGGCATGGGTAGAAGAATCAGTAAATGAATGGTTCTTTGGTGGTAGTTTTGACTCATCAACCAGGCCATAGCACCTGAAACATGGGGGCAACATTTTCTTTTCTCAGGGGAACCAATGCAGAGCTGGATGCACAGTGGGTGTTTAGTAAAGGATTTGTGGGCTGAGTAGGTGAATGGGCCCTGCCCTTGAGTGGAGCTGAGGACTAGTTTTTTTTTTTTTTTTTTTTGGTCTCCAGTATTTTATTTTTTAACTTTTGATCATTCCGTTCTACATATATAATCAGTAATTCACAATATCATCACATAGTTGCATATTCATCATCATGATCATTTCTTGGAACATTTGCATCTATTCAGAAAAAGAAATAAAAAGAAAACAGAAAAAAATTCATACACACCATACCCCTTACCCCTCCCTTTCGTTGATCACTAGCATTTCCCCCCCTATTCTTTATTTTTATTCCATATGTTTTACTTGTCTGCTGATAAGGTAGATAAAAGGATCATTAGACACAAGGTGTTCACAATCACATAGTCACACTGTGAAAGCTATATCATTATACAATCATTTTCAAGGAACATGGCTACTGGAACACAGCTCTACATTTTCAGGCAGTTCCCTCCAGCCTCTCCATTACATCTTGAATAACAAGGTGATATCTACTTAATGCATAAGAATAACCTCCAGGACAAGGTCCTGACTCTGTTTGGAATCTCTCAGCCATTGATACTTTGTCTCATTTCACTCTTTCCCCTTTTGGTTGAGAAGGTTTTCTCAATCCCTTGATGCTGAATCTCAGCTCATTCTAGGATTTCTGTCCCACGTTGTCAGGAAGTGAGGACCAGTTCTTGCCTTGCTGAGTTTCATACTTGTCCCCAGCATGAAGGCATCCCCCCAGCCTCCTCCAGATGATGTCTGTGGCAGGGGTTTCACTCTCCCCGACAACTGTAGGTGTGGGTGTGGGTGTGTGTGAGAGAGAGAAAGAAATAATTTCTGGGAGAGTTCTGGTTGTCTCAGCCTTCCTGTAACCCCGGTGTGCATGAGAACAAACCCTGACCCTTAGGATCTGGGGGTAAGGACAAGTGTGCCCTGGGGGGTCACCGTACTAAGGGAGCATCTCCAAAGCCACCCTCATCCCTCATAGGAAAGACTCTTTCCAGGGCTTCCTAATTTCCCAAATCCTCCTCACAGCAAGTCTTACTTCAAGACAGAAAGGGCAACCAACGGAGTTGAAGAGCTGGGAGGGTCGGTCCCTTCCCTTTGCAGGCTTTTACTGGGCCTAAAACTCCACCGTTTAAGAGCCATTATTCTGTGTTTAGAGTGGCTCTTTCTCTCCTAAGTCTTCTTTTAAAAGGCAAGACAGTACTCTTGGAAGGGTCAGCTAAGGAATTTTCTAATCACCAGATAAGATAAGAGGACAGTGTCGCTATAGAGGTCAGGCTGGGGATTGGGGCTGGAGAGAAGCATGGAAGGAAGGGAACAGAGGGGCAAGCTCCAGGAAGAGGAGGCTTCCAGCTTTTCTTCCTGATCCTCTGAAGCCAGCTGTGTCCTGACTGTGCCCCCGCCCCTCCCCGGAGCCGAGTGGGAGTGGACAGGGCCAAGGTCGTGAGGCAACTCTGGAGCCCCCACCCCCACCCTGCTGGGGCTGGTCCTGGTGCCAGAAGAACGCTGTCAGCTACAGGCGGTTAACTCAAGGAGAAGCAAAACTCCTAGAGGTGAGAGAGGAGTGACACCAGCTGGGTCTACTTGAGCCAGGGGCCTTGGCCCCATGAGGTCCTGACCTCTGGGAGGGGCTGCCCCACCCAGGAAAGGTAGAAACTCAGAGGATCACATGGAAGGCCTGCCCCACTCTCATTCTAGTCTAAAATAGAAATATCTCTGTAGAGAGTAGCCCAAAACACAACAAAACTCCCTTATGTGATTGCCTAAAATTCCACTATTAGTCATGTAGTATTTGGGGCCAAGCATTTCCCCTCTGTGGTAGGCTGAATAATGGCCCCACAAAAATGTCCACGTGCTAATCCCTGCAACTGTGACTATGTTACCTTACATGGCAAAAGGGACTTTGCAGATGTGGTTAAGGGTCTTGAGATGGAGAGATTGTGCTGGGTTATCTGGGTGGGCCCAATGTAACCACAAGAGAGGGAGGAGGGTCAGATGGTGTTGTAATGACAGAAGCAGAGGGAGAAAGAGGGGTGGGATTTGAGGCCACAAGCCAAGGAATGAGAATAGCCTCTAGAAGCTGAAAGGCAAGGAAATTAATTCTCCTCTGGCACCTCCAGAAGGAACTCAGACAGCTCTACTGATACCTCGATGTTAGCATTTCTGACCTTCAGAATTGTAAAATAATATATTTCTGTTGTTTTAAGGCATTAAACTTATAATTTGTTACAGCAGCAGTAGGAAACAAATATACCTTCAATGCATCCTATTTTACACTGCACATTTCCCTGGGAAAGTGTGGTGGCTTGGAGTTATGTACCCCAACAAAACATGTTCTTAATCCATTCCTATGGGCATGACCCCATTATAAATAGGACCTTATGATGAGGTTGAGTGTGGCCCAATTAAATCGGGGGGGGGGGGCCCTAATCCCGTTACTGGATCGCTTATAAGGAAGGCCACAGAGAGAAGCTGGAAGGAACAGGCAGAGCAGGAAGTCAATGGAATCTTTAAGAGAAAGGAGAAGATACCACGTGTCTTTAGCCATGTGATGGAAAAGCCAAGGAATCCCAAAGATTGCCAGCCAGCCAGAATACCCTGACCCTGGGAGGAAATGAGCCTTCTAGCCTCTGAAACCATGAGCCGATAAATTCCTGTTGTTAAGCCAACTGTGGCATAATATTTGTTTTAGCAACCTGGAAACTAATACAGAAGGGAACATACGAAGAACCTGAGATCTCAGCCTAAATGGTTTATCAGGCGTCCTTCCCATCTGAATTAGGAGGCTGTCTTCAACCTGCTGGCACGGGGCCTCTGAGGGGGAACATGGTGAGGATACAGTTAGAAAAGGGGACAAGGCATAAAGAAACAGAAATGGGGGCAAGAGCCAAGACAGAAACTCTTGCTTCACTTTACATCCCTGGACCAGGCATTGGTTCACCATCCAGAGCCCTGACGCCACCGTCCTCCTGGCCCACCCTCCAGGGTCATCTTGCCCAGACTTTATCTTCACATAGCTAAGAGTGTGTCATCTGCTGTTTTTCAAGAGACCACCAAGGCAGCCACCTGACAATGATTCCTATTAGCTGTAGTAATCTCTTTTCTCCCAGGTGGCACTCCCGGAATTCACTGTTCCAGCCACCTTTTTAACCCCTGCTGGTCAGCAAGGCTGAGTCACCAGGGAAGAGGCTCCCAAGTTCTCTGAGCTTGGTTGATTCTAAGTATTGGAGCTCTGTTTCCCATAATATTGGTGAGAGGACAGTAGTGGTAAAAATAGTGACTATGAAACAAGGCAGGCTATTAATATGTATACACAAGAAAACCACTACTAAATACCATGCAACAAACTTTCTGTGCGCTATTTCACTCAATCATTCCAATTGGGAAGTTTTAGTATCTTTATTTTATGGGTAAATAACTGTGGCACAGAGAGCTTATGTGACTTTTCAAAGAGCTAGTTAGTCTAAGGGTATATTTTCAGCCCAATCTGACTAGAGAATTTATGCCTCTAAATCTAAAAAAAATATTTTAAACTAGCTATTTTCCCACCGAGGTCTCAGTTTAAATTAGACAATAATTTTCTAAGTGATGGAAAGGTTTGGGGCAGGTGGGCATAGGGTGGAAGGAGTGGCTTGGGTGGAGGCCGTGCAGGAGTAGGTGAGGGGCTGGCCAACTGGTTGTATCCATTGAAGGGGACTTAACAAAGTGGCAAGTAACCAAGACCAAAGAAAGTTATACTACTCAGAACATAAATAGCTTTGGGTCTAATATTACATTTTAGAAACTGAACTTTCATTTTTATTGTCTTTTTCTAAGTATAATTTTAATTTTTGGCAATGGACATGTGACCAAATTTATACCATCTTGCCTTTTTTTCTCAAATACTTTGGCACTGCCTGAAGTTATTCAGAGCAATTTTAAGCCCCCAAAATATTCTCAATGTGATTTCAAGTTGGCAGGCATCAAGTTTAGTGAACACTTAGGAGATGGGTGAGCTTCAGGAGAACTGGGTTCTAGTCCCAAATCTGCCTTATAGGCCTGGAGAAGTGCCCCCTCTTGGCCTCTGACCTCTGCTTGCCTGAGTCAGGGTTGGCTCCAGCTGGTCTCTCAGTTGCTGGGAGTCTTAGGAACATAGGCCTGTGGTGACTGTATGTAACCCTGGCTCCTACCTACTCACCTCCCAAACAAGGAAACTCGGCCATCCATTGTCAGAGCAGAAGGAGCCCCATATCAGCTGGCCCGAGGGTCACAATCACTGTGAGTCAGACAAACAGGCTGTGGGCCTACTGCAGAAGATTCACCAGAGAGCTTCCTATAAAAGACGAAATGGATCCCTGGGAGCAGCCAGGCCAGACTTGCAGAATCAGAAAGGAGTAGGTTTGGGACCAAAGCCTAGGAATCAGTGTCTTCAACAAATTCCTCAGGGGATTTTCACAGATAGCACCAGGTACAGACACTTTTGTTTTGTTTTTAATTTATTTATTTATTAATTAAAAAATTAAGAACAAACAAAAACATTAACATATCATTCCATTCTACATATATAATCAGTAATTCTCAATATCATCACATAGTTGCATATTCATCATTTCTTAGAACATTTGCATCAGTTCAGAAAAAGAAATAAAAAGACAACAGAAAAAGAGATAAAATTATAACAGAGAAAAAAAAAAGATTATACATACCATACCCCTTACCCGTCGCTTTCATTTATCAACAGCATTTCAAACTAAATTTATTTTAACATTTGTTCCCCCTATTATTTATTTTTATTCCATATGTTCTACTTGTCTGTTGATAAGGTAGATAAAAGGAGCATCAGACACAAGGTTTTCACAATCACACAGTCACATTGTGAAAGCTGTATCATTATTCAATCATCATCAAGAAGCATGGCTACTGGAACACAGCAGGTTCAGACACTTTTAATCTGGTCCAATCGCCTCACTTTTCCTGGGGAAACTGAGGCCCAAATAGGCCTGGAGCCCGTTTCAACAGAACCAAAATCTGAAATTAGGTCTTCTGATTCTCAGGCGGATGTGTTTTCCAGGCCATCAGGAACCTGCAGGACTCAAAAGGACTACCCATCATTTATGTGTTTTAATTTTCTCTAAATAACTGTTACTAATGTACATTCTTTTTTTAATTTTTTACTAATTGTGCTGGTTTGAAAGCATGTATGTCCCCTAGAAAAGCCATGTTTTAATCTAAATCCCATTTCAAAAAGGCAGAATAATCTGTATTCAATACTGTATGTTTGAATCTGTAATTAGATCATCTCCCTGGAGATATAACCTAATCAAGAATGGTTGTTAAGTTGGATTGGGGGAAATGTGTCTCCACCTGTTTGGATGGGTCTTAATTAGTTTCTGGAGTCCTATAAAAGAGGGAACATTTTGGAGAATGAGAGAGATTCAGAAAGCGCAGAGCAGAACGACATAGCCGTGAGAAGCAGAGTCCACCAGCCAGCGACCTTTGGAGATGAAGAAAAAAAATGCCTCCCAGGGAGCGTCATGAAACAGGAAGCCAGAAGAAGCTAGCAGATGACACCATGTTTGCCATGTACCCTTCCAGCTGAGAGAGAAGCCCTGACTGTGTTTGCCATGTGCCTTCTCACTTGAGAGAGAAACCCTGAACTTCATCGGCCTTCTTGAACCAAGGTATCTTTCCCTGGATGCCTATGATTGGACATTTCTATAGACTTGCTTTAATTGGGACATTTTCTTGGCCTTAGAACTACTTAATTCCTCTTTTTAAAAGCCATTCTGTTTCTGGTATATTGCATTCCAGCAGCTGGTAAACTAGAACACTATTGTATACATTTTATAGATTCAAATACAGATAGTTTCAACAAGACTTGTATGGAAAACCAGTTCCTCGCCCATGCTGCCCTGCCCCTCCCCACAGCAAACATTTCCAACTCTTTCAGCTGATTCTTTGGTTATTTTACAACCATCCTTGGCATTGTCTGCATTTTCACAATGAGCATGCAATCTTTTTATTATTTTTATTTGTTTGGAATAATACAGTTAGGACAGACTGCCAGGCCTGGAACAGGTCTGGGACTCCATGGGCATTGCGAGTGCCCCAAGGTCACAGGGCACAGGCCACCAGCTCTTCCAGGGCTTGCTCCTGGTGGTTGCCATGGACAAGCAGCACCTCCTTGATCCGGTCTTGCTGGAAGCCCATGTCGCTGAACTGCTCCCAGAGACGCAGGAACTCCCCTGCCTGAGGAAGGGGAGGCAGGAAGGGTGCTGGGGGATGTTGTGCAAGGCCTAGCCTCTGCCCTTGGGGGTCTCCACACCAGTGCCCACTGCACTTAATCCCTCCAGGCCAGGTAAGTCTGGTCCTGGATAGCACCTGCTGCCCTCCTGTGGGTCATGATATCCCCCCACCCCACGTCCTCTGCCAAGGAAGGCAGACCTCGGTCTGGCTTCCACCTCCTCTCTGTGCTGGGGCAATGGGGGAAGAAATAGCAAGGTGTCCAGAGATGAACAGCCCAAGGTCTCTGCGCACTGCCAAGATTTCGTACATGCAGCCCGAGCCTTCCTTCCCCCTCCTGGCCCCCAGCCCCTCTTGCTCACTTCTCCCACCCCCCCTCCACCCCTCTGGCCCCTTCTCTCTGGCCCACCTTTCTACCTACTCTCCCCTCCCTTCTGTCACCTCCTCGGCCTCAATGATGTGCTGCTCTGCCAAGCCCAGGCCATCTGCCTATTGTGGACAGGCCGCACTTATAGGGTGCTTAGAATTTACAGTGGGGACCAACAGGCAGGTGTTCTGGGTTTCCAGGTAGATAGCGAACTGCCAGAATAGAGGACACAACCTTCTTTATACTACCATAGTACCCATCTGGGTGTCTGACAAATATTCTTTATGTTGATTCAGTTAAACAAAACAAAACCTCTGCTTCTTTCTGTGCTTCCTGTTTCCTCCTCACCTCTTCCCCTTCCCCCATAGTTCCTCTCCCTGGGCCGGCTGAGCTATTTCATGGACTATCTCCTGACCCCCACGAGCTGGCTCTGCTTGGCCCTGCCTGGCTTAGGGACCAGTGTGCTCCCTCTACACCAGGCTTGTGTGTTTGCCCTGGGGCCCAGGCAGGAGACCATGCTGACCTGGCTCTCGGAGAACTGGAACATCTCCATGGCCTCCTCCACCAGGCCCTCCTCGTAGCCCTGTCGCAGCAGGCGGTCACAGGCGCTAAGGTAGCCAAGAAACTGGGCCAGAAGGAGTCAGAGAGGGAGAGGCAGTAAGAGGAGAGGCAGGGGCAGCAGAACAAGGTGGAGCCCAGGTCCAGGCTGGCCTGGGCAATCCAGGACACAAAAGATGGTCCCAAAGGCCCCATGAGCCAAGAGAGGAGGGACAGAGGCCTCCTCTGGGGGGTTGGGGACAGGTGGACAGCAGTAAGTCGTTGCCAAGTATCTGAAATTGGGGACTGGAATCCAGGAAAAGGGCTGCAACCTCAGCTAGGGTGTTCCCAAAACCTAACTGGGGAAGAGGAAGGCCTCAAAATAGGCATGTCTCGTGGAGAGGTTATCTTGGAGGTTATACTTACGCTTTATATAGAAATCACCTTTTTAGTTAAGGTGTTTTGGAGAGGCTGGAGGGAACTGCCTGAAAATGTAGAGCTGTGTTCTAGTAGCTATGTTTCTTGAAGATGATCGTATAATGACACAGGTTTCACAGTGTGACTGTGTGATTGTGAAAACTGTCCGACGCTCCTTTTATCTACCCTGTCAATGAATGAGTAAAACACATGGATTGGAGATGGGTAGATACCAGGGGGAACAAATGTTAGGGTAGATTTAGTAGATCGGGATGCTGGTGAGCGGTGAAGGGTAGGGGCAGGGTGTATGGTATGCATGAATTTTTTTCTTTTTTCTTTTTCTGGATTGATGCAAATGTTCCGAGAGGTGATCGTAGTGATGAATGTACAACTGTGTGATGATATTGTGAGTTATTGTTTATATGCCAAGAGTGGAATGATCATATGGTGAGAATGTTCATGTTTGTATGTTGTTATGTTTAAAGAAAATTTAAAAATCAAAAAAAAAAAAAAATAGGCATGTCTCACCTCCCGACCCCCCAGGCAATCCTACATATATGCACCCCCCACCCCAGCCTGTCCACCACCAGACACGTGCAACACTGTCAGTGCATGAGCCCTGCTATGCACCAGTGCTGGAAAGGGGAGGGAGACGGAGGAGGATCCTACAGGGCTGAAGACCTGTTCAAGTCCCTCCCTGCTGAAGCCATCAGGGGCTCCTTGTGTCCTCAGGATAGAGCCCTGCCTCCTTACGAGGGCTCAGAGGTCCTTTCTGGCCCCTGCCACCAGCTCAGCTCCTCCCCCCCTCTTCTATCCCTCAGCCAAGACCAGCCTCACGCACAGTGACCTCTCAGTCTGTGCTGGGTGCTGGTCTTACGGCTCCCCCAGGCCCCGAGCTTCCTCTGTTACAGCACACATCACTTTATAATCGCTTTACTTAACTTTTTGTTCCATGAGGGAAGGGTCGTGTCAGTCTTTTTCACTATTACATTCCCAGCACCCCCCGCATGACAGGTAGAAGGAGATCAATAAATGTATTCTGAGTTTACAAAATGACTTAATAACTACCTTCAAGGAGCCCACATTTTAGTGGAGGAGATAAACCAGATACATGAAAACATCAGTGCCAGGCAAATCAAAGTAGGATTTATAGGGAAAAGGTGCCAAGGGAGGGCTCTAGAGCGTAAAAATTATGGGTGTACACAGAGAAGGAACAGGTCGGGTTTCTGCAGACCTTCAGAGCTGTGCAGAAAGCATGGGCCATCTAGACTAATGGTTTTTAAATGTTTAAGCTTCTGAACTGTTTCACAAGCACAAGAAGGCTTCAACAAAAACAGTAAGGTCAGAGCTGCTCTGGAAGGAAGGGGAAGCCTGGTGTCTAGTGTTCCTGCCCTGAGGAACTCCCCAGAATGCCTAGACTTGGCTCTAAGCAGTTTGAAAACTTCCATCCAAACTCTGTTTTCACAGTTGAGGAAACTGAGGTCTAGGCAGGGCAGGTGGCCAGTCCCTTGTCCATCAGCTGCTAATAGTTAAAGGAGGGGCTCTGAGTGCCTAGGAAGTAGATGGGGGTTCCAAAGGTGAAAACAGGAGGGAGAGAAGGGCAGATGGTGCATGCTCACTTTACCCCTTGGTTCATTCACAGCAATGCTTCTCAACCTTGGTGCTCATGCAACCAACTGCGGAGCTTTGAAAATGAAGGCTGCCTGGGGCCCACCTCCAGGGATTCTGAAGTAATTGGTCTGGGTGTAGCCTGGGCACGAGGAGTTTTTATAGTTTTTCATGTGATTCTAATGTGCAGCCAAGGATAAGAATCACTGATTCAAGGGAAGGTTGACCTCAATCCACACCAGCAGGCCCCGTGCCAGGCTACACATCAGACCCATCTGCAGGTCTGTTAAAATTATAGCTCCATGGGCCTCACCCCAGAGTCACTCACTGCAGCCCTTCAGGGTGTGTGGTCTGTAAATTTATATTTGTAAAGATTCTGCTGTTTGGTCAGCTTTGGGACCCAAACGGACTGTAAAAGCCACCAGGCCTGCCTCTCAGGCCCCAGGACAGGTGAGGGCATCACCTTCAAACCCAGATGTAGGACTCTTAGAAGTCGCTGACTCCAAATATTCATTTCCCCTTCATTCTGGGAATGAGGAAACTGAGACTCAAAGAGGGAGCCGGAGAAAATGTTAAAATCGGTCAATCTGAGTGTCTGCGTAGGTAGGGGTAATCTGGAGTTCATTGTGTGGGGTTTGTATTATTTTTGTAACTGTCCTGTAGGTTTGAAAGTATTTCAAAACAAAAAGTTTAAAAAAAAAAAAAAGAGGAGCTTGAGTCCCAAGCAAGTCTGGGTCTGGCCTAAGGATCCTCACACGTGCCACCTACATCTGTCCTTCAGGCATTCAGTGGGTACATTTTCTGTTGTGGAAGGAAGGAGTGCTGGACAAAGCTTGTCTTTGAGTTCTCCTCTTCCCTCCCTGATTCTTCTAAGTGCCCCATATCCATCACCTCACAACCCTCCCTCCTTGGCCATCATTTATTTCTATGGCCAAAAAAAGGATCTACTGCCATTGTGTAACTTTCAGGTGGTGAAGGAACTTGAACCCAAAGGAGCTGCTCAGTTAATGGTGGAACCTCATAGAACTGAGGGAAAATACTAACTTGGTAGGGGAAGGAAGGTGAAGTCATCTGACAGCCCCTCAAGTCTGCCTCTTGGGGCCTGGCCCCTGACTGCCCTCTGGGGAAGAGGACCACCCAGAGATCTGGTGGGCCAGGAAGGGGTCAGTCCATGGCTGGAACACAACATTCCGCATGCGAGGGGATCCTTCTAGCCAGTGCCTGTGCTGATTCCAAGTAATCATCACACCCATGGATTTGGCCTGAGACCCCATCCTCATCACTGGGCCTGGAGGGTCAGACACCCTGCCATGGACCTTCCCCCTACCAGTCCTCCTGACCGGCTTCTTGGCAGAGGTCCTGGCTTTTCTATGACAGCTGTAGGTAGGGGCTTTAGCTTTCGATCTGCTCCTAAATCTCAGATCAGCCCGGGGTGTGGTCCTGGGAAGTTCTCACACGAAAATGAGAGACTAGCACTGTGCAGCAACAATTCAGAGTCAGACCAGGCTGGCCTCAACCTGGTGTCATGAGCGACTGGCTGTATGAACTTCTCTGGTCCCGGTTTTCTCATTTGCAAAGTGGGGACATGAACAGCTGCTTTGCAGAATTGAGAAGACCTAATTGAATTATTTCAGGTTGAAAGACTGGCATAAAAGACGTTCAATAAATGTTAGCTTCTCGTGGAGATTACCATGTCAGAAGTTTTCTTCCAGGACAGGACAAAGACTGATGAAGTGCGAGTAGACCAGAAGCAGGAGTAGGTGGGAAGGGGATCAGGTATATTTCCCACCTCCCTTGCCAACCTAGCACAACCTGCTTCCAGTTGCAGTTTAGGAGATACTCTCCTTCTGATACGCCCTCCCCCAGGAGCAGGATTCTCCAGTCCTCAGACACTCAACGTTCGGCACTTACCAGATTACTGAAAGTGCTGTCCAAGTCTCCTGATGGTCCAAGCCACCCAATGGGGCAGGGACAGGAGAAAGGAATAAGTGCCAACCACCCTGGACTTTTCAGTACCTGTGGCCCAGCTTTCCAATTACAAAGAGCCCCTGATGTTTGGAAAACAATGTGGAGATGGAGGGATGTGGGTTCAGGCAATAGCATTCATTCTCCTCCTGCTCTGCCCCTGCTCATAATCCTTTCATGCCTCCTTTTACTTCAGTCCAGCATCCAAGGCACCATCAATCTGCCTCCACCTTCCTTTCCATGTCTCATTTCCTTCTAGCCTGCGTACTGCACCCTCTCCTCCAGCAAGACTGATCTCTTCAGGGCCTTCCAAACACTTTCTTCCTACCTCTACTCCTTCACTCACACCATCACTCTTGTCTGGAATACCACATATTCTCCTTTCCACCAATTCAGGTCTCATGTATCCTTCAAATCCAGTTCAGGGCTTGGCACCCCCATGAAGTCTTTTTGATCATCGGGACCTCCTTGTAGTAGATTAAGAATGGCCATAAAGTCTTTGCAGCTCCTTTCATTATGAGGCAGAGCTATTTTCTGTCCCCTTAATTCTGGTCTTGTGACATGTTTTGACCAGAATGAGGCCCAAGTGACTATGTATAAAAGATTAGCCTAGGCCTCAAGAGGGTTTGCAAGCTTTCACTCTTACATTCTTAGAACCAATTCACCATGTGAAGAAGCCTAGACTAATTTGTTGGAGATGTGGCCTGGTGACAGGTATCACTATCCACCAGACTGAGAGTGAGGCCATCTTATAGCCTCTAGTTCCCATTGAGTCATTTCCTCCCCCTCCCCCACAAGAGGGACCTCAGGTGAGACCAGTGGAGGAACCACCCAGCTGAGCCTTCTCCAAACTGCCAAACCACAGAACTGTGAGTAAATAAATGTCTGTTTTAAGCCACTCAGCTTTTGATTGGTTTCTTACACAGCAGCAGATAACTAAATCACCCCTGGAGCATGCCTGCCTTTCTGCTTCCAGGTATCACTGGCACCTATCTTTTGGCACTTCAGGGGCTCTAACTCTCCTGAATGTGGTCTCACTTTCTTGGCTTGCATTGGGGGTCAAAACCTGTTCCAAATCTTAGAGTAGTCTGAGTGTTATTCTTTAAGTGTCTTTAACTTCCAGTAAGAGTGTGAACTATCTGAGAATAGAATCGGTAGACACTGTGATGTACTTTCCAGATCCCTCCTTCAATGAAGGACTTCTCTCAGATGCTAAGAGAGTTAGTAAATACCCTTCAGCTGGCCATCCCCTCTGGGACTGCCTCAGCTGCAGATAGCCACTTATCTTAGCATCTCCCTTCCAAGGGTAGCCCAAGCCCAGTGAATGATTGAAGTAGGGGTGTAAAGATCTTACCATCTGTGCCAGTTTGAAAAGATGTGCATACTCTAGAAAAAGCCATGTTTTAATCCTAATCCCATTTTGTAAAGGCAGCTGTTTCTTCTAATCCCTATTCAGTACTGTATGTTTGAAACTTTAATTGGATTATCTCCCTGAAGATGTGACTCAATCAAGAGTGGTTGTTAAACTGGATTAGGTGGGTCTTGATTAGTTTACTGGAATCCTATAAAAGAGGAAACATTTTGAAGAAAGCAGAAGATTCAGAGAGAGCATAGAAGGACGATAGAATGCTGCAGAACCACCAAGCAGAGTCCAACAGCCAGCGACTTTCGGAGATGAAGGAGGAAAACACCTCCCAGGGAGCTGGAGAGGAAGCTAGCAGATGATGCCATGTTAGCCATGTGCCCTTCCAGCTGAAAGAGAAACCCTGATCATGTTTGCCATGTGCCTTTCCACTTGAGAGAGAGAAACCCTGAACTTCATCGGCCTTTTTGAATCAAGGTATCTTTCCCTGGATGCCTTAGATTGGACATTTCTATAGACTTGCTTTAACTGGAACATTTCCATGGCCTAAACACTGTTAACTTGCAACTTACTAAATTCCCCCTTTTAAAAGCCATTCTGTTTCTGGTATATTGCATTCTGGCAGCTAGTAAACTAGAACACCATCTCAGCTCTATTCACCACAACTTGGAAGGATCATATGTATTCCAGAGCTATAAGGTTGGCTGAGGCTGCTGTCGGACCTACAGTGATGCTCAACTTCTCTCCTTGTGCATTCCTGCTTTTGTCCCCTCCCTTCCACAGGAGTTGATCCGAAGGGCCTCCTTAATAAACATGCTGCACCCAAAACTCCACTGTAGTTCGCTTCCTGGGGAGCCCAACCTACTACATGGCTATTTGAATTGAAATTTTAATTAATTACAATTGAAGTTAAAAATTCAGTTTCTCAGTCACACTAGACATGTTTCAAGTGCTCAATAAGCACATATTGCTACTGGACAGCACAGATATAGAACATCTCTATCATTGTATAAAGTTCTGTTGGACAGTACTAGAGAGGTTCCTGGCTGCCCGTATAGCTTCAGCCCCCTGTATTTGGGGCAGAGACCAGGATAGGAGGAGAATATTGAGACTCCCCAGGTGTACATGGGGCTTCCTGAGAAATGTCTGTAGAGTAGTGGTAGCATTTAGGGTGTAGAAACTTGCTCATGACCCCCAGTGAGTAATGTCAGGCTGATGTTCTGTCACTAAAGAGAAGGAAGGTAAAGAAAAACATCATATGGCCACTCACCTGGCCCCAGCTCCATAGCCCCCCATTCACCTGGCTCAGGCTCTGCCTCCCTGTCTTCTGCAGAGCCATGATGGCCCTCCGCAGGGGATACCCCAGGGCAACCACGGACTTGATGAGGTCTTGTTCTTCCTGGCTCAAGGCAGATAGCAGGTCAACCGCAGAATCAGGGTACAAGCTGTGAGAGTTAAGAGGCTGGGGCACTGTGTTACTCAGGGTTCTCTAGAGAAACAGAATTAACAGGAGAAATTTGTAAATATGAGATTTATAAAGGTATCTTTTGCAACTGTGGGAAAGGAAGAGTCCAAAATCTGTAGAGCAGGCTGTGAGGCTGGCAGCTCCAATGACAAACTCCACAAGAGAGGCTGGCTGGCTGAAGAAGCTCTTAAGGGGTCTCTCTTCTCACCTGAGAACCTTCAACTGATTGGATTATCTTGTTGTGGGAGATGTGCCTTAGTTGGTTTCAGATGTAATCAGCCACAGATGCAATCAACTGACTGATGATTGAATCAACCAGCCACGAACTATCTTTGCAGCAAAGGTCAGGCCAGTGCTTGCCTGACCAGACAACTGGTCATGATTATTTGGCCAAGTTGACACCCGCACCTTAACCATCACAGGCACTCTATCAGGGGGTGGCAGGCTGAGGGACTGAAATACAGACAGGAGATGACACCTGGCTGGGCTGGATGGCTGTGGTGCTGGAGAGACCCAAACAGTCCCTAGACTAAGAACGGTGGCTTGGAGGTGTTTCAGTTTTTGTTTTGTTTTTAGCATAACCCCTAACCCATCTGCCATCTGCCAACCCTGAACACAACAACCTGCCCTCTCTTTCTCCCCAAGGGAAGCCCAGCTGCTTCCCTGGCTCATGGGCCCTTGTGGGTGGTGGTGGGTATTCCCCATCCATCTCCAACTTCTCAGGGGGTTCCCTGCCATGGCCCCACGCTAGAGTCTGTGTTTCATCCTCAGCATAGGGAAAATCCAAATCTTAGCTGCTGAGTCAACTCCTGTGACCTTGAAAAGAGATCCTTAGCTGCTCTCTGCCTCAGTTTCCTCATTTCCAAAACAAGAATAGCATCTATCCCTTCCCCCCACCCCCGACCTCCACAGAGTTATCGCTAAAGTTAAATTTAATCTTAACCAGGAAATAACCATCCTGGCATCAAAATCTGATCCTTAAAAAAAAAAAATCTGGTCCTTGAATAGACATATCCCCTCCAGCTTACAGAGCTTCTTCTCAATTATATTTGCCTTAAACAACAATATGAGTGATAGCTAGACCAACTTTACAGGTTAGAGAAGGGGTGGCAGGGAGGTACAGCAACTTGCCCAAGGTCACAGAGCCAGCCAGTGGGAAGAGTCAGGCCTCAAGTCTGTCTTTTCAATTTGATTTCACCTTGACCTTATTCTGCCATATCTCTTGGTCTGCCTTGGTGCCGCTGAGGGACAGAAAGCCATGCCTGTCACCTCCTGATACCAAATCTGACCAACTCCATCTGGTCTAAATCCAGGTTTTGTAGATTCTGATAGTTACACAATTTGGGAGGTGTCTCTTGAAGAAAGAGGACATACAATTATGAATACAAAAAGGTATAAGGTTTGGGGGGGCAAAGTGGGGGGCATGCGGCTTAAGCTTCATTGGCCTCACTGGAAATTTACTTCTGTCCCTTACCAGACTGCAGCAGTGCTCGCTTCTCAGTGCCTGACCCTTCCCATGCTGGGCCTTGTCCCACCACACCCTTTGGCCAGAACCATCTTATAGTATTGCCCTTGTCTCTCCTAATCCAGTATCTGGCAGGAAATAACTGTGCTGAACTGAAGGACAGTTATTGAGCCTCCAGTTCAACCATTCTAGATCAAGCCTCTCCCAATTCAACAGACATTCATTGAGCACCCCCTATGGGCCAAGCAGTTGCTGGGTGCCCTGGAAACAAAAATGAATGGCATCCAATCCCTGCCCTATAAGAACTCAAAATCCACTGGAAGAGACAGGTTATTGGATTATTTAAATTATTGCGACAATCATGTACCCTAATAGAGGCAAAGCAGGTACAGGGGGAAAATCAGGAAGAGAAGACCTCTGAGCAGGGTCTATTCCTAACAAAGGGCCGCACAGTACAGGACAAGGTGGGCGAAGGTAAAAGTAGAGTGGGAAAGTGGGGAGGAGGGCATCTAGGCCGCTGTGGCCCCACCAGGGATCCAGACTGTGGGGGCTTTGGGTGGCAGAGGTTGGAGTCCTTACCGTGACTGTGGGCTTGTGGCTTCTTAAAGGATGTGTGGCCCCGGCCGTGGAGGGCCGCTGGGGCAGCTTGGGTACGCTGGGCATCTGGGGTTCGGGATGCAGGGTTGGCATGGGGTCAGGGCAGAGACTCAGCTCCCGGTGGCCACGGAAGCGGTGCAGGAGGGCACGGGAACGGACTGCCAGCCTTCCCTCTGAGAGCCGCCGTCCTGCCCCGGCCAGCTCAGACCTCACACCACGCAGCACGTCCAGGGAGCACCGACGAAGGCTGGGACTGGGGCTCCCTGGGGGCTGGGGGTCGCAGAGGCCCAGCTCCTCCTGGCTGGCAGAGGAGGCATTTTCCTGGTCCTCGTCCTGGGGTGGGTCTTGGGGTCTGGCCTCTGGGTCTTTGGCTGCAGCAGGCGCAGGCACTAGCCTGTGTTTGGGGCTGACCAGCAAGAGCCAGGCCGGAGGGGCTGATGCTATCCCGGGTGTACCGCATTGGCTCGGGAAGGGTCCCAGGACTGCGGCCTCCACACAGAAGAGAGCCTTCCTCTCCAAGCTGAAGTCATGCTGTGGAGAAAAGCGAACTTGAGACCTGGCTACGGCCAGTTAGGGCCATGGGGGTGCACCGCTTCCTAAGGCCTGGGGCATGGTGGGGAGGGGTACGGTCTGGTTGACCAAAGACTCCCCAAGGCCTAACTGGGTCTTGATTTTGAGCCCCCCGCCCCCATACCCTATTCCCACCCTTGGTTTTAGCCAGCACTGAGGTCAGTGGTCACCACTAACAATTTAAAGGCAAACTCTGGTGTGAAGGATAAAGTGAGGAATTAGGAACCTAGAATGAAATGTAGTGAAATTCATGTGTAAACCCCTTTGACATTCTGCATATAATTGAACAGTGCAATGGGACAGCATATAATTAAACAAATTTAAAATTTTCTTCAGTAAAGCTTGTTCTTAGCAAAGAGACTTCCCCCTGAGCCCAGAACTATTTGCCACTAAGCAGTCAGCAGCCAGCCTTGGAGGCTCCACCAGGCAGGCAAACATCTATTTCTAGTAACAATCTCATCCCCGCTGCCATCCAAGGTAACTTATGGGCCCAGGAAATGTAATAATTGCTACTTTTTATTGAATTCAGTAGGTTTTTATTCCCATTTCCAAATTATGAAATTGAGGCTCAGAACATTTAATTAGCCCAAGATTGGGTTGGGGTGAGTGGCTGAGCTGGGTGGGATTCTTCTCCCACATACAGACCTTTCTCCACTACATATCAGGCCACCTACAAAAGCAACTGGAGTCCACATAAACAACAATCAGTGTAACTTGAGAGTTTATAAATGAGGCAAAGATAAAATATTTCTGTTGTTTACCTTTTTAAAAATTAAGAACAGAAATATAAAAATCCTTCCAAAACCAAAGCATTACCCCCTCACATCCCCGACACAACTCTATATGGAAGAAGTAGAGCATAACCCAGATGCCCCAGTGTGGCTCAGGGACTGTCTTTTTCATTTCTGTATCCTCAAGGCCCAGGATAGGCCTGGCACAGAACGAGTATTTGTGAATGTGTGCCGAATAAACAATTATAAAAGAGATTGGAGGAAAATAGGCAGGAAGTGAGGAACAGAAAAGTGGAAAGACAGATGGGGCAGAACAATTAAGGCAGACATGGAGAGAAAGAGACTAAGAAACAAAGAGATAGCCAGGGGGGCTTAGAGCTAAAAAGATACATAGACCCAATAAAATATTAACACTTTGATTTTTGTAATAGCAGCACATGAAAAACAAATGAGAGTAGCCAGAAAAATTGGAGAAAAAAGGTAAAGGAGATTGGCCCTACTTCCTGTTAAAATATATTATAAAGCCTCAATAATTAAAACTCTGGTACTAACACAGACAGATTAAAGGTACAGAAAAGAAAGTTCAGAAATAGACCCCAATATATATGAATTCTTTCTTTCTTTTTTTTGGCTACTACTGCCATTTTTACAAATTATAATTATACAGCTTGATTTAGTCCCACAAAGTCACAAAGTAGGAAACATCCAGATAACCAAGTTGGAATAAAAAAAAAAAAAAAAACAGAGCATAGCTAGTACCCCAGAAGTTCCCAGTTACTACTCCTTCTAGGAGTAACCACTATAAGATGCTTGTTGGTTTTTTTAATGCAATTTCATGGAGATATATTCACACACCATATAATCCATCCATAGTATATAATCAATGGCTCACAGTATCATCATATAGTTGTGCATTCTTCATCACAATCAATTTAACAACATTTTCATTACTCCACAAAATAAAAAAGAACACCTCAACAGCCCATACCCCTTATCCACCATTGTCTGCTTGTCTATTTATTTATCTTTATTTTATTACTCATCTGCTCATATACTGGATAAAGGGAGTGTCAGTCACAAGGTTTTCACAATCATATCATCATAACATAAAAACCACATAGTTATACAATCATCATCAAGAATCAAGCCTACTGGATTACAGTTCAACAGTTTCAGGTATTTCCATCCAGCTATTCTAATACACTAGAAACTAAAAAGGGGTATCTATATAACGCATAAGAATAACCTCCAAAATGACCTTGACTCTATTGGAAATCTTTTAAACACTGAAACTTTGTTTTGTTTCATTTCTCCTCCCCATGTCCCACGTGGCCAGGGAGACTTATACTCCTGGGATGGTAGTGAGTTTATTTGCAAAATTGGCTTAGAGATAGAGAGGCCACATCTGAGCAACAAGAGGTTCTCTGGAGGTGACTCTTAGGCATAATTATAGGTAGGCTTAGCTTCTCCTCTGCAGGAATAAGTTTCATAAGGGCAAGTTCCAAGATTAAGGGTTTGGCTTATTAAATTGGGAGTCCCTAATGCTTGTGAGAATATCAGGAATTTCCCGGGTTGGGCTGGGGAGGGGGTGGAGTTCAATATTTCCATATTTTTCCCCAGTCCCTTAAGGGGACTTTGCAAATAAATACTATTTATTTTCTGCCCAAAATACTCTGTATCAGGGATTACATTAACCTGTACAGATAACAAGATCTCATTCCCTATTCTAGGTTCTACATAATTATGTTGTTTAAATAAACTGAGTGTACAGGTTAAATTAGATAGTGTATAAACTATCTATAGAAAATATAAACTTTGTACCAAAGAAGCATCTCTTCCTTTGCTCTCACACAGAAGTTTAAGTTTTAAAATACAGTCAACATCATTCTTTACCCTGTATTCTGATTTACCTTAGTCCTAACCATGTCTATTTCATTCATATCTCTAATTGAAGTCTGATCTGTTTTTCAGCTTAACAGTTGCTATATGGAGTAATGCCGACTTTCAGAGCTGCTGAAATCTGATTCTGAGTCTTGGGAATCACACAGATACTCAAAGTTCCAGGGAACTACCAAGTTATACACAAAGAGCTCAGTATCTCAGGATTTAGAAATAACAGTTAAAATTCAGGAATAGATGTGACTGCTGTAAGAACTTACAATCTAGGAACATTTACAGTAAGTCTTACTGAGCATTCTGTGCTCCTTAATCATCAATTGCCCAATCTCTGCCCACATTCTATTCTGTGATAATTTATGCTCTCGAATTCAATTCTCAGGGTTTGCTCATTATAGTTAGTTCATATTAGTGAGGGCTTACAATCTCTGTCCTTTCATTTCTAGCTTATATCACTCAACATAATGTCCTCAAGGTTCATTCATGTAGTTGCATGCCTCAAGACATCATTCCTTCTTGCAGCCAGTCTATATTCTGCAATATATATTGTAGATATATATGTATATACCACAGTTCATCCTTCCATTCTTCAGTTGATGCACCCTTAGGCCATCTCCTTCCAATGCAAATTGTGAATAATGCCGCCATAAACACCAGTGTGCAAATGACCATTCATGTCCCTGCTTTCAGTTTTTCCAAGTACACACCTAATAACTTGGGTTGCAGGATCATATGGCAACCCTATACTTAGCCTCCTGTGGAACCACCACACTGCCCTCCAGAGAGGCTGCACCAATCTACTTCTCTACCAACAGTGACTAGGTGTATTTCTCTCTCCACATCTTCTTCAGCACTTGTATTTTTCTGTTTATTTTTTAAACAGTTTTATTCATACACCATACAATCCATCCTAAGTAAACAATCAATGGGTTCCAGTATAATCACATAGTTATGCATTCACCACCATAATCTATATGACAACATCTCCATTTCTTCCACAAAGAAAGAAGAGGAAAAAATAAAGGAAAAAAATAAAAGGGAAGAAAACAATAAGAATCACATACCCCTCTCCTATATCTCCTTCTTAGTAACATTTAGCTTCTGTATATTGCCTTTGTTACAATTAATGGAAGAACGTTACCACTTTAACTTTAAACCCTAATTTGCATTGATTGTATTTTTTTCATCTACCATCCTTTTTTCACCACTTTGCAACACTGACATTCATTTGCCCTCCCTCATGCAAAAACTTCCTAATATTTGTACATTTATTTACTCACCATCATTATCCACACTCGGTTTCACTAAGTTATACAGTCCCAGTTTTTATCCACTATCTTTCCTTCCGGTGTCATACGTGCCCCTACCCTGCCTCTGTCGACCAGGCTCACATTCTTCTCCAAGCCTCTATCGCCTGGTCTTTTCCTATGTGCCTGTAGCACTCCCTTTCGTATTTCTTGTAGAGCAGGTCTCTTGTTCACAAACTGTATCTGTATTAAGATATTTTAAACTCTTCCTCATTTTTGAACGACAGTCATGTCAGATAGAGAATTCTTGGTTGGCAGTTTTTCTCTTTCAGCATCTTAAATATACTGCCTTTTTGCCTCCAGTCTTATCAAGCTTCCCTTGTATATGATGGATCGTTTTTCTTTTACTGCCTTCTGAATTCTTTGTCTTTGACATTTGAAAATCTGATTAGTCAGTGTCTTGGAGTAGGCCTATTCAGATGTATTCTGTTTGGGGAATGCTGCACTTCTTGGATCTATAATTTTATGTCTTTCATAAGAGTTGGGAAATTTTCAGTGATTATTTCCTCCATTATTCTTTTGGCCCCCTTTCCCTTCTCTTCTCCTTCTGGGACACCCATACACAAAACATGTATATTAGTTTGCTTTATGTTGTCGCTCAGTTCCCTAAGACCCTGTTCATGTTTTTCCATTCTTTTCCCTATCTGTTCTTTTGTGTGTAAGATTTCATATGTTGTATCCTCTAGTTCACTAATCCTTTCTTCCACTTCTTCAAATCTGCTGTTGGATGTCTCCATTGTGTTTTTCATCTCCTCTATTGTGTCTTTCATTATCATGAGTTTTGCCTTTTTTTTTTTCAAGCTTTCGTGTTCTTCTGCATGGTCATCCAATGTCTTCTTTATATCCTTTATCTCTTTTGCCATATTTTCCTCCAACTCACTGACGTGACTTTGAAGATTTGTTTGAACATTTTAAATTAGTTTATGAACTCCTATATCTCATTTGAAGTGTTAGTTTGTTCTTTTGACTGGGCCATATCTTCATGCTTCCTAGTATGACTCATGATGTTTTTGCTGGTGTCTAGGCATATGGTTTCCTTGATTAATTTATTCTGGTGGTTGTTTTCTCTCTTTTACTTAGGATTTTCTTCTTGGTTGGCCTCGTTCTCTATCTGTTCTTTGACATTCAGTTAAACTTATTTTAGATCTATAAATATAGCTTCTGTTTAACTGATTTTAATTTTCCAGCTCTTGTTTTTCTAATTCTTCCCCTGCCTATATGGAAATTTTTTTGAGGAGGGTCTTCCCAGATATGATCAACCCCAATCAGATTTCCCCAGACAAGATAGGTCTAGGTCTCAGGAAGAGGGCATAATCAGTATCACGGTTCCCTGAGGACAAGACCCAGCAGAGTGCCAGTCTTTTCCTGTGAAGCCTTTTGATTCTGTGATGTTCCTATCCTGCCCAGCAGGTGGCGCATGTTAGACTGCAGCTGCCCACCAGGGTAAACTGGTAGAGAGCCTTTAATTCTCAGCAGACCCTATTCTTGCCAGAGGCATGGTTGAGACAGTGGTTGAGGCAGAAGGTAGGCTTAAGCTGTTTCTGTTTTCTAGTCCCTGGGGTCTGAATTTGCTGAATGAGAGCCATCACTTGTGCTGGGCCCTGCCCACCCCCCTTTTCATGGGGAGAGATACAGCCTTTAGGGAAGTATCTATCTTATTCATCTGACTAGTTATTTTGTCTCTCAGACATACCTTAACTCTGCCCTTGCCTGGGGAAGTGCTGACAATTAAAAATGTCTGGGGCTTTCTTTAATGGACTGCTAAAAAAGTTGTTTAAAAGGAAAAAAAATCCTTTTCAGAGCTGGTCCCCAACTCCCTGGTTTCACCAGTCAAGAGCCAGAGTCAGTACCCAGCTCTATGTGCCCCTTTTCTTGGGGAACAGACCTTTACCAGTATTCTAAGCCCAGCCAACTCCCAAAGCCTCTCTTTTTTGTTTGCCTTTTATTTTTTTTTCCATCAGCCCCATCTCCTCACTACTGGGAGAGACCTCCAGGTTCCTTTTGTGCTTGTTTAGGATTTATCTGTGCTTAAGTTTGTATTCAGCAGTTCAAATTTGTTAATTAAATCTGCAATTAGGGCTTTCTTGAGCTCTCCTTGTCTTGCTCCTAATAGAGACTGCTGCTTCTTCCCATGGGAAAGTGACTCCAAAACCCTAGGGATGTGCATATCCCAGTATGAAGACAGGGGGTGCTCCAAGGACACCCCAGGTCAGATATGCTTTGAGTCTGTGGAATAGTAATCCCATCTAATATATCCCATTTTAACTGCCAACATTTAATAGAGGATTCTGAATAGGGTGTCTTAGTCCAGAGGAATAATTCTAATAGTGGAATGTTAGACCTAGTGATAGGCTGATAGGGAAGAGAAGGATGAGAACATTCTTGCAAAGATTCTTAGTTGCTTCATATGAGTATCTTCCCAGTTATCCAAGGTTAAAACAAGCCTTAATAGACAATCCCCATCACCCAGCCAACAGCATTCTTCATCAAACACCTTTCCTCTATTGGGTTATTTCCAAATTCCCTAAAACATATCAGAGTAGACTGGGCTACCCTTAAAAATTCAGGAACAAGGCCCCATAGAGCTTAGCATCATCTACACACTCACATACCCATAGACCCAGGGGTGAGGAGATATAGATAGAGACTCACACTTACCATGGAACCCAATAGAAGCTCCCTACAGGCTGGGATGCTGAGCTCTGGCCCAGGGACAGGCTCTGTGTCTATCACAAAGCCCCTGGGCATCTTGAAGGGAATTCCATCCAGGGCATTCATTCTGTCAGAGGAGTGTGGAGATCGAGGAGCAGGACTGGGAAGGCTGCCCAATGGCAGGATGAGAGCACAATCCTGAAGACCTGGCTGAGACCTCAAACGTCCTCACCACTTTCCTGCGTGGTCACTTAGTTGAACCCCACAAAACCAGGAGGGAAAATATGCTGCACAGAGGAGGAAATGAATAAAAACAAGAGCATTTTCACAGTAACGGGAATTGATTACTTCAGGTTTAAGTCCTACTATAGACCATTTGAATCCCAAAACCTGGTCCATCAACACTAGCTCTGAAGTGTTCCATCAAAAGACTTTTCATCCAATATTTAAGGAAGAAATAACATCAAGTTACACAAACTCTTCCAGAGAAGAGGAAAAGAAAGGATAGTTCTTATCTTGCTTTGAGTTCAGAATAAACATGATACCAAACTTGACAAAAGCATTATGTGAAAGAAAATTAGAGGCCAATCCTGAATGTGCACAGATGCAAAAATATTAATACAATTAATTATGGATAGAATAATATAGCACTGTTAATTTGCATTTATTCCAAGAATGAGAGCTTGGCCTCCAAAATCAATAGATAGGAATAGAGATGATTATCAATAGAATAAAGAGGAAAAATTACATAATTATTTATCTCCATAGGTACATAAACAGTATTTGATAAAATCAACACCCATTCATGATTTTAAAAACAACAAACATTTTAGCAACACAGGAATAGAAAGGAATTTCTTTAATTTAATAAAAATATCTCTAAAACCTCTACAACAAGCATTCCACTTAATGGTGAAATAATGAAAGACATCCCCAATATTGGAAATGAGACAAGGATGTCTCCATCATCTCTTCTGTTCATTGTACTGGCAGTCCTAGCCTGTGCAAAAAGGAAGGAAACAAAATAAACATATAAAGATTGGAAAAGAAAAGAAAAAAATAAAATAAAGATTGGAAAAGAAGAAATAAAACCACCATTATTTGTAGATGACATATTTTTAGTAGAAAATCCAAAATTATATATAGATAAAACTAATAGATTTAGTAAGTGAATTTAGCTAGGCCCTTGATGCAAGGTCAATATAAAAAAAATCAATTATAACTCTTTATGCAAAGAACGAATGACTAGTGTTAATCAGTGAGACACAAATATAAATTAGTTCTTGCAAGAACTACTTCAAAGGTAAAAAAAAAACCAAATGACTAGAGGACAACATTTTTAAAAGATAACATTTATATTAGCATCAACTACTTAGGAATACAAGACATATACAGCCTCTGCTGCACAGAAGACTATAAGACATTAGATGGAAGAACATACCATATTCATGGATTGTGGAACTCAATATTGTAAAGATACACATTCTATTTAAATTGATTTATAGATTCAATGTATAAAATTCCAGCACCTCTTTTGTTATAAATGGACAAACTGATTATAGGAGTTAAATAAAATACCAAGGGGTACATGGGTAGTTCAGTAGTAGAAGTCTTGCCTTCCATGTAGGAGACCTGAATGAGATTCCCAGCCCATGCACTCCAAACAAACAAAAAAATTCAACAAAATGGTGCTGTGATAATGTGATATTCATATGGAAAAGAATGAAATGTGACCCCCACCTCAAAGCATACTATATATATATGCTTTATATATATATATATATACACACACACACACACACAAAGGGTCAAGGAAACCCAAGACAATATTTAAAATGAAGCAACATAATTGGAAGACTTATAGCATCAGATATCAAAGCTTACTTTAAATTACAGTAATTAAGGCAGGGTGGTATTGGCATGAGAACTCACAAAGATCAAGAGAACAGAAAAGGAAACCCAGAAAAAGAGCCATGTTTATATGGATCCTTGATTTATGACAAAATTTCTTCTGCAGAATAGTAGGAAAAGAATGGTCTTTTCAATAAATAGGTCTGGGTCAAGTGAATATCCACCTGGAAAAACAAAAATGAATATTGACCTTTATTTTGCATAATACATAAAAATCAATTCCAGGTAGGGCATAGAACTATATGTGAAAGCTGAAATAATAAAGCTTGAAGATAAAATTAGGAGATATATTCATGGCCTTGGAGTAGGCAAACGTTTCTTAAATAGCATAAAAAAGGACTAACTATAAAGGAAAAGATTGATAAATTGGAAGTTCTATTCATCAACAGACAATGAGAGTAAAAATAAATCACAGAGTGGAAGAAGATACTTGCAATTTGTACATCTAACAAAGGATTCATCTTCAGTATACACAAATGACTTCTAAAATCCATAAGAAAAAAATGCTATACAAAAACTGGCAAGAGATTTGAATAGGCACTTCACAAGAAGATATCTAAATGGACAATAAATGTAAGGTGTTCAACATCATTTGTCAAAAAGGAAACGTAAAACAAAACAATGAGACACACACACAAGAATGGCTAAAATTAAGAAGCTTGACAATAAATATCAAGCACATTGATGTGAATATCTTGAGATGAGTGTTTGGTTCTTCTGTGTACCTAAAGAAAGATTGTGATGGCCAAGAGGAGAAAACTCCTATTAAAATGCCCTAGAATTGGCCAAATAAAACAGAAATAAAATTTAGTCAAATATAACAGAAAAAAAATCTGATAATATCAACTGTTGATGAAGATGCGGAATATCTTGGAACTCTCATACCTACTCTGTTGGTGAGAAAATTAATTAGTAAATACTGTTCGTTGATAGTATCTACTAAAGCTGAAATCTGAGGATTAAAAACTCATTCATACTGCCAATGATATATACTTAAATCTAAGCTCCTGACTGCAGTCTGGCATTTTGCAAACACCCAGGATTTACCAGAGAAGACTGCACCAGAGAGTGTCCCTGGCTCAACACAATCTGTGGTCCTTGTCGGGATTACACAAAGCGCTCTTACTAAGAATCATTGGGGTCATCCCCAACACCTGCCCTGCCCCCATATTATTCTTCTGGAGAGGTAGAGGAGGTAACTATAGTGCAGAGAGGTCAAATGAAGCCAGATGGGCAAATCCCTTAATTCCTTCATCTCCTCTCCCTTCTCTGTCTACTCTTGTCACTTTTTAAATGTTCATTAAGACCCAAAAGTCTTCTTTACCATGTCCCTGCAGACTTTTCTCCCAGCCCATCAGGAGGCACCTCTTTATGCTGTCTCCACCACTCAGAATCATTCAGGTCTTGGTATAATCAGTATGTTATGTGCCCCATCAGCTGACTCTTGCTGGAAACCTTTAGGATACAAGGGTAGGTATTGTAGAAGATACAGGGGTGTTCAAAGACCTAACAAGGTCTTTGCCATTCACAATGTGAACATGTGGCATTCACATTTTCACCTATCACTCAAATTCTGAGCTATGGAGAAGGGCCACAGTTTCGTTGAGGCCCAACTGTGAATTGCCTGTCCACAGAGCAGGTACAGGGAAGGGCTACCCTCTTTCTCCCTCCCAACCTCGGACCCAGCATCTGTGTCTTAATAGGTATACTTTAATCAGCCCTACACTTACCTCGGACCCAGCATCTGTGTCTTAATAGGTATTCTTTAATCAGCCCTACACTTGTTTCTGGGATAATTTAAGAATTTGAGGATTCTGGGAAGACATCTCTTAAGAATGCCAGGGGCTACAGTGTGAGACATGATCTAGTTAGAGCATATTCTAAGATGAAGGTCACTTCTACTAAAACAAAATGAGAGGTACAGATCACTAAGTAATGGTGTTCTCTGGAGGACGGAGAATGTTCTAGCCCTTAGTTGGGGCTGGGGAAGCTTCAAGAAACAGATGGCACTTGACCTGGGTCCCAGAGGATAGCTAACACCTGTGAGAAGGGAAAGGTTGCAGTGGAGAGCAAGACTGTATGGAGGGAACAGCTTCAGCAAGGGAGCTAAGGAAGGAATCTACAGGGCATAGGGAGGGGGAGACAAGCTGCTTGGCTCAAGCAGCTGGTTGTGCTGGGAAGCTGTCTGCAATAAAATGTAAGAAGTGGACTGGAGTAGAGCTGGGAGGACCTTGAACTCTAGGCTGAGTACCGACTGCATTCAGTAGGTGATGGGGAAATACCTGAAAAAGTCTGAGAGTTGGGAGTGGGGGTGTGGGGATATTAAGCAGGGATATAAAGCCAGACTGTGCATGCTTCAGCAAACTGCATAACCCAGGGTTTCTCAAACGTTAGTCCATGGGTCTGTGCCCATTTGACTGCATCTGAACTTTGGGGAGTATGGGTAAGAGGGGTGGAGGTTGTGGTAATTGGTTTAGGGTGGGGCCCAGGCAGTGACAATAGAATCGTTTTTTAAAGCCCTCCACTATACTATGACTTCATTCTCTGCCCACAGCTTCAATGATCTATGTAACAATGACTTACAAATTAAATTCTCCAGTTCTTTTCTGATATCCAACTCATAAATACAATGTCCACCAGGCATCTCCCCAAAAAGGTCTCACAGGTGCCTCAAACTCAATATATCCAAAGTATACTCCCCCTCCTCCTCCCCTTCGAGAGTTTCCTATCTCAAGGAATGGCAACATTTATCCAGGTGCACAGTTATCCTGAAACCTTCCTCTCCTTCACTTCACCACTGTCTGTCTCAAATCCCCGGCAAAGTTGTATCTCCTAAATCTATGGAATCCAGTAATTTCTCTCTACCTCCTCTGCTATTAAGGGAATCCAAACCCCTATTATCTCTCATTTGGACAACTGGTCTCAACTTTATCCTCTATTATACTTCTGATTCATATACTACAATAAGCGGGATCATTTCAAAACTCAAAACTAAGCCTCTCCCCTGCTAAAAACCCTCCCATGGTTCCTGGCTGTTCTCAGAATAAAAATGAAACTCCTTACAAAGCCTGGCAGTGTTTGACCTCTACCTCTCCAACCTCACTTTCCATTTTACTCCAGCCATGCTGGTTTTCCATTACCATGCTCTCTTGGCCCACCGCAGGGCCTTTGCATTTGCTAATCCTCTTAGTTGTAATGTTCTTTTCCCCTGTTCCTTCTCCCAGCTGGTTAACAGCTATTCATTCTTCAGAACTCAGCTGAAATATCATTTTCTGAAAAAAGCTTGCCCTGACCCCTAAACTTGGTTAGGCCCACTTAGTACAGTGGTGACTCAAGATTTGACCATGATCCATAGTGTGAAATACTTTTGTCTTTGTGATCTAGCATACACAAATATATACTGTAAAATGGTAATTTTTTTCTTTTATTTTTATTGACAAAGCAAAACAACATACAAACATGAACATTCTTAACATATGAACATTTCATATTTGGTTTACAATCAATAGCTCACAATATCACCATATAGTTGTATATTCATCACCATGATCATTTCTTAGAACATTTGCATCTAGAAAAAAGAAATAAAAAGAAAAAACTCATACATACCATATCCCTTGCCCCTCCCTCTCATTTACCACTTCCATCTATCTAATATATTTTAACCTTTGTCCCGCTAGTAAAATGGTAATTCTTATGCTTACTGTATGATGGATATTTTCTATTCTTTCACCTAAACATTTTCTAGAACCCAGAGTCTGGGTTCGGAAAAAAGGACTCATTCATAATTTCATGGAACCAAGTCTTTCCTTCAAAACTATACAGAGGAATAAACACTTTCTTCAATTTTTTTAAATCCTTGTTTTCCAGAATCTAGATACCAAGACTCCAACTGTGTTGTTTTGAAAATGATTTTTTTTTATTATTATATATTTTTTTGCATGGGCAGGCACCGGGAAACAAACCTAGGTCTCCATAATGGCAGGCAAGAACACTGCCTGCTGAGCCACTGTGAGCACATCTATTTTTGATTGTTGGATTAATTATCTATCTCTGTCAAAACCTGTATTATCTGAGGTTAGGGAGTACTAGGTACTTTGCTCACCTTCATAGCTCTTGTACTTAGCAAATTATCTGGACCTCAACAGGTACTTAATAAATATTTGAACAATGAAAAATTTAAATCTGTTAGTAAATACTTTTCCCTTATAGCACTTAGCACAATTATAATGAACAATTCTAATTCAGCTTTTCGACTCTAGACTCAACTTCAGGAAGGCAAGGATCCTGTCTGTCTAGCTCTTCTTTATGTCCCCACCATCTAGCACAGTATCTGGCAGTGGTAAATAAAAATCATTTTCTAGGGCGGGCCACAGTGGCTCAGCAGGCAGAGTTCTTGTCTGCCATGCCAGAGAGCTGAGTTCGATTCCCAGTGCCTGTCCATGCAAAGGAAAAATAATTTTCCAAACAACACAGTTCAAGTCCTGGTATCTAGATGCTGGAAAACAAGGATTTAAAAAATTGAAGAAAGTGTTTATTCCTCTGTATAGTTATACACTCTAATACCAGTTGCCTCAAGGACCATCTTTGCTTCAGAGCCTATGAGAAGTTATTTCAAAAGTCAAACAGAACTTACATTGGAAACAAATTCTTCATGGTTGTAAGGTCAGATGTGGCAAGTCAAGAACTATATGTGGATGCACCCAAAGATAAACACACATTATCTGGGAATGCTTAATGTTTCTAAGCATAAAAAAAAACTTAGCTGTAAATGTCTCATATAATTTCTATTCCTTAAACTATGTCATTATACTTTACAGCATTCACATTTCTTCTATATATTGCATATTATACTTATTTGAATGGAACAAGATAGACTTTGAACTTACCTTGCCATTCCCAGGACACTGTCCCTGTGACCAAAGCATGTAGAAATGAAAGCCTGCGACAGATGGCATAATCCAAACTAAGCTTCTTGATAATATCTTGCATCAAAGTCACGTGGATACGGGAACATGAATGGCTTCAGGGTGATTAAATAGGTTGGCTTATAGCAGCAAATTCTCTGATGTCATGAACTCAGCCACTCAGGCTTAACACCCTTAGTACTTAACATATAACTAATCTCTTTATTTATTAGCTTTCTAATTTTCCCTGTATTTACTTAATTTGTTAAAAAAAACAAATACTTTTGTTAGAGTTTCTTACAAGTCCAAGGTCTTCACTACTAGGAAATAACATAAAAGAATACTCTTGCATATAGGGTATGATGAATCGGCAGATAATGGCTAACTTCCTGGTTAGTCTTTAAATGATTTTATGCTTCTATCTTCACTAATGCATGTTCAATATATAAGAAAGGAGATTTAGGTCAAGTTATAAAAAGGACGTTATTTAGAAAAGGCCAAAGGCACAACAGAACAGTAGTGCCGAGTTCTGTTGATTGAAAAAAAAAAACAGTAAGAACGAGTATCCCAATCATGCAGATTATGGTCTCTAAATACTTTTTCTATTGAGAAAGAATGAGAGTTCCTTGGAGAAATGACTGATTATGGATTTGAGACAGGAAATGTACAAGATAAGCTTGGAACAGAATACTGGGGTTTTGTCAAAAAGACTCAGAAGCCAAAGTGAGATGATCAATATAGATAACAACAATGGATTGAAATGCAAATATGTTTGAATCCATGAGTTCATAAAGATATTTAAAAACAAAACTCATTGGCCACCTTTGGAGTATGATAGGGAACCAGCTCATTATTTTGAAAATTTGTAAATAAAAGGGATTAAGTATTTATCTCTTGCCCTTCTTATACAAACGGTACTTTGGGGGAACAAAATAGTTGAGAGGAAATTTCTTTGTTTAGAAACATTCCAGATAATGAATTTAAAATGATAGAATTAAACTATCATCTGAGTTTTATTGATGGCTGCTAACTCACATCACAAGAGACAATAAGAAATAAGTGTGTTCTGAATGGAAGTATACACACTACCGATAAAGTAGTCTTGCCAGAAAATTCCAACCTAAATGTGGCCAAGCTCTAGTTCACAAATTTTTTTTTTTAAGTTTTTTGTTAAATATAACATGTACAAAGAAAAGAAAGAAAAAGCAATGATTTTTTTTTTTTTAATACATGGGCAGGCACCAGGAATCAAAGCCGGGTCCTCTGGCATGGCAGGCAAGCGTTCTTGCCTGCTGAGCCACCGTGGCCCGCCCAAGCAATGATTTTTGAAGTACACTTCAACAAGTAGTTACAGAACAGATTTCAGAGTTTGTTATGGGTTATCATTTCACTATTTCAGATTTTTCCTTCTAGCTGCTCCAAAATACTGGAGGCTAGAAGAAATAAATATTTTTTTCTTTTTTTGTGTGTGAAAAATAACATATATACAAAAATGCAATTCATTTTAAAGCAATCACAATAGTTAGTTGTAGAACAGATTTTAGAGTTTGGCATGGGTTACAATTTCACAATTTTAGATTTTTACTTCTAGCTGCTCTAAGATACTGGAAACTAAAAGAAATACCAAAATGATTCAGTAGTCATACTCTTTGATCAAATTTGAGCTACATGTGTAACTGCACATCTCTATTTTACTAGTCACATTTCAAATGCTCAATAGCTACATGTAGCTACAAAAGTGGATGGTGCAGCTCAAATCACTAAATTATAAGAAATATGGAAACAGAGGAATGCGGTGTCACAAGGATACAAAAGGCAAAATTCAGATGGTAGGAACATTCTGGAAAAAAATGACTTTCTTCAACAAATAAATTGCAAGGGAAAGAGTGTGAGAGTTCATAGGAGGGAGAAAGGAGGAGAAAATTTACAAGATATAGAAACTTAACGAGACATGTCAACCAACAGCAATGTATGGATCCTGATTTAACTGTAAAACACATCTATGAGAAAGGGAAATTTGGACATTGAGTAGATATCTGATGATACTAAGGAGTTATTCATTCCCTTAAGTGCAATAATGGTACAGTGCTTAAGCTCTTATGAAACTTTTTTAAAAGTTTACTTCAAGTTTTAAATTTTAAAATAATGAAATACTTATGAAATGATATGATGTCTGGGATTTACTTCAACATAATCCAGGATGACTGTGAGGATACAGATGAAATAAGACTGGGCATGAGTTTAAAATTATTTGAAGCTGAATGATAGGTTCTCAGACAATCATACTATTCTCTTACTTTTGAAGATGTTTGAAATGTTCCATAAGTTAGAAAAAAGACTGGGCTAAGATTACAATGGAATTGTTCCTATTCTCAAAAGTACAACTAGTTAAAATTATTAATGAATCTTTCTAAAATCTTAGAGGACTAGTGGCTGCTGCTGCCACCACTACTTACAGGTAAGAAACCGGAAAAAAACTCCTTACAAAAGAAAAAACAATGCTCACTTATTAAAACCTTGCAGGGTGGGCCATGGTGGCTCAACAGGCAGAGTTCTCATCTGCATGTCAGAGACCCGGGTTCAATTCGAGGTGCCTGCCCATGCGAAAAATAAATAAATAAAATAAAAAAATAAATAAAACTTTGCAGAGGCCAAATGAAAGGAGAGTCTGGTTTTTTTCCTTCCTAGGTGTTGTGTTAAACACCTTCCTCTCCTTGAGTCTTGTTGCTTGGGTTTTCCTGAGACCCTGATTTGCATCCTCCTCCTGTCAATACAGATGTCTTCATGTCAAGTCTGCTTGGACATCAAATATACATTGTACAATTCCATCTTTTATTTCTACTCTTATTGCATCTCATCAGAGAGCAAATGGTAGAGTTATAACAAAAAGGTACACAGGACTGTGGGGTTATGTGAGGCTAATCAGATTTTATGGTTTATGAGCTTAGACACAGGTTGGAGGGAGAGTGCTGGCTCAGACCCTATCAATTATCTCATAATGTAATGCATAATATATAAATTAACAATGCAAATTAAACAACAGAAAAGAGGCAAAGGTGTTAGCATTCTGCACCGAAGATCTTCCAACTACATAAAATCATTTCCAAAGTTGACAGTGTCCTTTCCTGCTTATCTAGAGTTGGATTCTGAAGATAAAGTTTGACTCTTGAGATTCACCTTCCTGTGGCAAATATCTACTTAATGAATTTGAATGCTAGAATGAAAATGTATTTCATCAATGTGAAAGTGTGTTTAGCGATTTGGGAGGCAACAAAATGCGGGCAAAGGCACAAACTAAAAAATAACAATGATATTTATTAGCTTTTTTTTGAAATATAAATAACACAATAAATGGTTAAAAAAAAACAAACCAATAAACAAAAACAAAAAACCAACATTTTATATGATTGATCATCTCCAGGCACAGTATTTATTAGTGAACATAAAAAAAAAAGTTTTATTTTTTTATCTGCTTTTCCCCCAGCTTCTGACTACACGGATGCTTCTTAGGAAGCTTGAATTCTTAAGAGAATTCCACAGCTATACCAGCTCCTACAATACAAATGAGTAAGGCTAAACACATACTTCTATAGGGAAATAAATTTCTGTCCTTGGGATTCTGAATAATTAGACTCTCAGGAACTTATAAATAGATGCTTTAATAGTTCATTAAAACACGATCAAGTTTGGGTACAGGTACTCTTCAGGCTTTTGAAATTCTCAAAATAACTACCAAACTAGGCCAGTTTTTTCTAGCAGTACAGCCTGGGGCCAGCTGTCATATTCCTTACCACAGCCTACCAAGCTTAACCAAAAGTGGGATTAACAAAACCAAACATAAAGCACTTTCAACTTTGTTTCCTGGAAATGAGAGGGCTCACTAGGTAGGAAGGGTAAGGAGATTGTGTACCAACCTTGCCTTCAACACTCAGTACTGGTGGAAGGGCAGCTAAATCTATCTAGTGTACACTTGCACTGAGTATGAGTACACATCCATCCCCACATAAGGTCCACAAGTCACTGTGAACCAAGCCCCTCAAAACAGAGGCAAATCTGGGGAAACAAGGCTACTGCCTGTGGTAATAACCCGTCACCTAGGTCCTTTCCTGAAGAACCATGTTAATCTCCTGATTTAAGAGGCATATAGTTTAAATATTTCAGGACAGAGCACAGAAGGAAAATAACTTCCGAGAAGGGCAATGCCACACTGAGTTCAGAGGTTCCGGATTGGTCTATAGCACGAGAAAATGGCATAATCACTCATCTTTAGCACTGGAACAAGTGGTCCTTGGCTGGACCACTCTTCTGGAGCTTCTTTACTAATGCAGCTTTATGGCAGTTGCCCAGATGTCGTTGCTGGGGAGCGGGGGAAGGACCCATCCTTGTGGAACGGAGTTGCCTTTGGGATGATTAGATGGCACCAGGTACTGATCCCAATCATGCCTTAATAAGAATATTGTAGAACAGCTGTTTATTTCAGTTTTATTTTAAGCACAATGTTTAACAACTATATATTCAACTCCTAGGACTTAGTTTCCAAATGACACAACAGAACCTGATTTCTAGGAATTATGAAAAAGACTGTATTTTTAAAAATGTATACATAAAGAGGAAAAAACTCTAAAAATAACTTAGAACTTTATGAATATACTTGTATTTAAAAGCTTAAGCTTATATGTATGTAAGGCAGAGGTACACTTTCCCAGAATATAAACTTTGCATGCTAACAAGCATTCTTTCATGAGAATTGTTGGAGCTTTAGAAGGGACCGCAAAGAATTCTTATTTGGTGGTTTTGAAACCACACTTTGAAGATCCCTAGGGCCCCAAGTAGATGCTTTGGCAGAGGGGGGAGAACAACGAAGTCTTGTCAGTCAACAACAGATTTTAAATTGCCTGGGAAACCCACTCATTCATTTTATGTTTTACATACTGATTTCTCAAAAGACTACATTCGGGAAGAGTGCTGCTAAAATCTGAAGGCCTGCATGTTCACCACATTCATTTTACAGATGAGGGAAGTGAGATCCAGAGAGGTGAAATCTTTGCCCAGCTCATATGTAACTATAGATTAAGATAAAACTCCCCAGTTCCCCTTGTTTTTGCTCTCTTGGCTTTGACCTGTAAGAACTCAGAAGTCAGCATGTGTCTTACACAGTTTCCATGGCAAGTACACATTGAGAGAGTTTCTTTTACTTGGTTTTTTTAGCACCAGAGAAGAGAATTAGGAAAAGGAAGCCAATGCTTTAAATTAACACAACTGCTATAGCATGGGGCAATACAAAAGGGCAAGTAACAAACAAAGTTTCAGTTTCTTCACCTGTTAAAAGAGGAACAGCACCATCTACTTCTCAAGGATTAGTGAGGACTAAACAGATGTGTATAGAATTAGAACCTTGGAAACATAAGCTCATAAAGGACTTACCAAAAAAAGATACAGTAATAGACCTCTATAGTTTAAATATCTCATCAACTAATTCCTGCAACCTAAGGGAAAGACAACATGTTGAAAAGCATGCCCTTTTTACCTTATCTGGATGAGTGCTGGCAAGGAGTGTTCAGCTTGAAGGTAATACTGTCGGAAAGGCTGCAAGAGGTGAGCAAGCGGAAACTCATCTGAAAAAGAAATGGCACAATACCATGCTTTATACCTGAAGAACAATTTTGAAGGCAAAGTGACTGAGCCTGTCACTTTGATTACGATATAATCAAATATGTTTCATCTTTATCCAAGATGTCCATGGTAGTTTACAATTTCAAATTCTGAAGAAGTCATTTGTTACCTACCATCTCTTAAAGCTTAAGCTGAAATAATCCATAATGAGAGGAGCTGTCAAACCTAGTATTTCCTTTTTTTCCACAGGTTACAAAGGAGCTTACCTGGATCTCCAAATAATTTGGACTCAATTTCACGTTTCTGAAGTAAAATTTTCTCTTTTTCTTTTCTCTGTTTCTTTTCCAATTCTCTTTTCCTCTCTTCTTCTTGTTCTCCTTCCAACATAACTCGAAGGGCTCTCTCTTCAGCTTCATAGAGTTCAGAGCGTTTTTTAATGAGCTTTCTTAGTCGCTGCAGATGATGCTCAAAAGTCTCATCTGCTGAGGCTGGAGGACAGACCCCTGGGCAAAGAGATCCAAATGACATTTTAGATACAACTATTTCATATCGCAAAATCCATATTCTAATAGGCAGACTCAAATTCTATCTACAGTATGGGAATTTACTCAGATTATATATATTTGACCCATTTTTCAAGTTTCAATTCGATTTCTTGAGTTTCCCATTACTCCCAATCCTGCCCTGACTTTTTATGAACTCCTGACTCTAGACCTTACCACTTAACCCTTGATTTTGTTTATTTCTAATGGTTCTGATGCTCCAGTTGCAGTGGGCTCATTAAAGACAGGAATTTCTCTTACAATTCTTTTGTCTGTGAAATTTCCAAGGCACTGATTCCCAGAACTGACGAACAATTTTCCCTCTGAGTCTGAAGTTTTGAAGGAGTACACAGGGAATGGTGAGGAAGAAGATACACTCAATCAACCACCATGAATTCACAGTATGCTGCTGAGGGTGACTAACTGTCTCAATTTGCCCAGATTTAGTACTGAAAGCCCCATATTCCAGGAAATCTCTCAGTACTGGGAAAACTGGACGGTTGGTCACCCTAGTTAATTGTGAGGTCAGCCACCAGCATAGCTAATATAGTATTGAGGCTACAGTTAGGAAAATTTGATTATGGAATGGTTATTAGGTGATATAAAAATTATTGATAATTCCATTGTGTGATAATGGCATCACAATTAATAAAAAGATGCCCATATTTTTCCAGAAATGCATATGTAAGTATATGGGATGGAATGATATGTCTATGATTAGCTTTAAATTATTTCAGCAAAGAAAAAGGAAATATGGGGAACTCTTGAAAACTGTCCTATCTTAATGATTAGTCTTTACGAGTTCTATTTTTGTTCACATACTAAATTGTTCATAAAAGAAACAAAATTGAATACTCAATGAATACCTGATGGACTGCAGTTTTGCACTCACTACTGTAATGGCCCTGCGATATAAACGTTATTGTGACTGCTGACTGATTCAACGTTGTAATGTGGGATTAGCCCATCTTGTCAGTCCTCAAAGACTTTAAAAGAAAATGAATTATTACACAAGCATTTTTAAGAATATCAGATACATGGAAGAAAAAAATACTAATCTTGCTACCATAATTATTCATTTTTACTTCTTCATGGTCCTTTCCAGTCTTTTGTACCCACATATTAACAACTTCATTTCTACACGGCTGTATGACCACCATCAACTCTCCACATTTGTTTCCAGTCTTCATCATTTAATGGCTCTATTCTATTTCATTATCATTACTTGACAAGAGACCTACTCCTGGACATTTAAGATGTTTCAGATATCCTGTTATTATATAATGGTATGCTGAATACACTTGTGCATGTTTTTAGCTTTGTATGGATTTTTTCCATAAGATAAATTCCCAAGAGCGGAAAGGTTTATGGATACTTTCAAGACTACCAAAATGTGGTACTGCTTCTCAAGAAAGTTCTACATTTATTCAGCACCTAAAACTTGGTACAGAAAAGATATAAATATTTCTTCAGTGAATGAATGATTTTCAACTTATGCTGCCACTGGTGAAATATAACACTGTCAGTTTTGAGCTCTAAATTTTCTATTTTGGCAAAAATGGTATAAAGTAACAGTTCCTCAAGTTCAGGAGTTCTGTCTCTGGTGATATTAAGTTAGAAGTATGAGTCTCCCTTAAGTACTGTAGCCATGTGCTTGGAGGATTCACTCTCCTATCTTCACCTCTGAAGCTAGTACTATTCCAGATCATTCTCTCATGGCTGCTTTGCCTAACAGGTTTCCCTTCACTTATGTTCAAATATGGAAACTGCAATTCCAATCCATCTTCTACTAACTTTCCAATTAATATTTCCTAAACACACATAAACTGTGATGCACTGACACATTTAAATAGTTACTATATTGCTCTGTAATCATTTTATGGTTTCACTTCTTTATCTAGGCCAGGGGGTGGCAAACTTTTTCTGTAAAGAGTCAGGTAGTTGCAGAAAAGGCATCTGACAAAATTCAACATCCTTTCTTGATGAAAACACTTCAAAGGAAAGGAATAGAAGGGAATTTTCTCAATAGGATAAAGGGAATATATAAAAAACCCACCACTAACATCATACTCAATGGAGAAAGGCTAAAAGCTTTCCCTCTGAGATCAGGAAAAAGACAAGAATGCCCACTGTCACCACTGTTATTCAACATTGTGCTGGAAGTTTTAGCCAGAGCAATTAGACAAGAAAAAGAAACAAAAGGCATTCAAATTGGAAAGAAAGAGGGAAAACTCTGTTTGCAGATGATATGATACTATATGTCAAAAACCCCCATATCATAGAGAAATGCAAATCAAAACCACAATGAGATATCATCTCACACCCACCAGAATGGCCATTATCAACAAAACAGAAAATGACAAGTGCTGGAGAGGATGCGGAGAAAGAGGCACACTTATCCACTGTTGGTGGGAATGTCAAATGGTGCAACCACTGTGGAAGGCAGTTTGGCGGTTCCTCAAAAAGCTGAATATAGAATTGCCATATGACTCAGCAATACCATTGCTAGGTATCTACTCAAAGGACGTAAGGACAAAGACACAAACGGACATTTGCACACCAATGTTTATAGCAGCGTTATTTACAATTGCAAAGAAATGGAAACAGCCAAAATGTCCATCAACAGACGAGTGGCTAAACAAACTGTGGTATATACATACGATGGAATATTATGCAGCTTTAAGACAGAATAAACTTATGAAGCACGTAATAACATGGATGGACTTAGAGAACATTATGCTGAGTGAATCTAGCCAAAAACTAAAGGACAAATACTGTATGGTCCCACTTATGTGAACCGACATTCGAGAATAAACTTGGAAGATGTCATTGGTAACAGAGTCCAACAGGAGTTAGAAAAGGGTAAGATAATGGGTAATTGGAGCTGAAGGGATAGAGACTGTCCAACAGGACTAGATACAAAAACTCAAAAATGGACAGCACAATAATACCTAATTGTAAAGTAATCATGTTAAAACACTGAATGAAGCTGCATCTGAGCTACAGGTTTTTTTTTTGTCTGTCTGTTTGTTTGTCTTTTTTTTCTTTTTCCTTTTTTTTACTATTATTATTATTTTTATTTTTTTCTCTATATTAACATTCTATATCTTTTTCTGTTGTTTTGCTAGTTCTTTTCCTAAATCGATGCAAATGTACTAAGAAATGATGATCATGCATCTATGTGATGATGTTAAGAATTACTGATTGCATATGTAGAATGGAACGATTTCTAAATGTTGTGTTAATTTTTTTTCTTTAATTAATAAAATAAAATTAAAAAAACCCATATCTACAGCAAAGCCACTAGAGCTAATACACGGAACAGCAAGTGGCAAGATAGAAGATCAAAATGGCTGCTCAAAGAAAAGATGACGGCTTAGCAATGTGCGCGTTTTAGTTCATCCTCCAGAACAACTACTAAATAACCAGAAACAGTCCAGAACAGCTCCTGGGGCCACATCAGTGACCGGACACACAGCGTACCCCAGTTTGACCAGCTGGACCGGCTGCGAGCCTCCCAAGAAACGTGAGTTCCCCAATCCATGGCGTCGGTGCCCCTCCCCCACAGACTGCTTCCCAGAGGGGAAAGGAAAAAGACTTTAACAGCAGCAGGGGCTGAGTCCAACCAAAGACCAATTGTGGGATTAATTAACAAATTCTGACTACTAAAAATAGGCCCCCAGCTCAAGTAAATGTAGTCAAAGTGGAGGTCGCTCATTGGGCTAACGGAAAAAGAAAAAAAGAAAAGAAACAGAGGTTTTTTTGGCTGTGTTTCTACGGAGACTTGGCTGCCTCTAGATTCAGCGGTGGCACTTCTCAGGCTGCAACTGCCCCAGGCACAGGAAGAAACAGACTGTTTCAGGGCTGGTCTCCCACCTGTGCCTTCCCCAGGGGAGGGGTGAAGCCCAACTCAGGTGGAATCCCTCCTTCAAGGAATTCAGACCCCAGGGCTTGGTAATTGGAAGCCATTAAAACCAGCCTACAACCTCTCCTCTGTCTCCACCACGCCCCCAGCAGGGAGAGTCCTCCAAAGTTAGAGGTGCCGCATCATCTTATGCTGGTGGGACCCGCAGGCAGACAAGTGCCACATACTGGGCAGGATAAGAAAAACAGAGTCCAGAGACTTCACAGGAAAGTCTTTTAACCTGCTGAGCCTCACCCTCAGGAAAAACTGATGCAGGTGACTCCTTCCCCCTGATAGGAGGCCAGTTTAGTCCAAGAAAACCTGGCTGGAGTCTTCAATACCTACGTAGACCCTCCTAAGTGTGTGGGGGAAAAGGCACCATACAAGCAGGTAAGAAACAAGAAATCAAGAACCGAAAAATTATCCTCTGTTAAACAAAACCTAAGTTAGAGGTCCAGAAAAAGCTGAACTGAATGTCAAAGAACAGAGAGACAACAAATTCATCCAGAAGAAAACCCTAGGTAAGAGAAGTGAAAGCAATCTCCAGAATAAACTAATTAAGGTAATTAAATGTCTAGACACCAGCAAAAAAATAACAAATCACACCAGGAAAATTGAAGATATGGCCCAGTCAAAAGAACAAACCAACAGTTCAAATGAGATACAAAAGCTGAAACAATTAATTCAGAATATACGAACAGACATGGAAAATCTCATCAAAAACAAAATCAAAGAATTGAGGGAAGATATGAAGAAGGCAAGGAATGAACAAAAAGAAGAAATGGAAAGTCTGAAAAAACAAATCACAGAACTTATGGGAATGAAAGGCACAGTAGAAGAGATGAAAAAAACAATGGAAACCTACAATGGTAGATTTCAAGGGACAGAACATAGGATTAGTGAACTGGAGGATGGAACATCTGAAATCCAACAAGAAAGAGAAAGTATAGGGAAAAAAATGGAAAAATATGAGCAGGGACTCAGGGAACTGAATGATAATATGAAGCGCACACATATATGTGTTGTGGGTGTCCCAGAAGGAGAAGAGAAGGGAAAAGGAGGAGAAAAACTAATGGAGGAAATTATCACAGAAAATTTCCCAACTCTTATGAAAGACCTAAAATTATAGATCCAAGAAGTGCAGCGTACCCCAGAGAGAATAGATCCAAACAGACCTTCTCCAAGACACTTACTAGTCAGAATGTCAGAGGTCAAAGAGAAAGAGAGGATCTTGAAAGCAGCAAGAGAAAAGCAATCCATCACATACAAGGGAAACCCAATAAGACTATGTGTAGATTCCTCAGCAGAAACCATGGCGGCGAGAAGACAGTGGGATGATATATTTAAATTACTAAAAGAGAAAAACTGCCAACCAAGAATTCTATACCCAGCAAAATTGTCCTTCAAAAATGAGGGGGAATCAGTAATTCCCAATATCATCACATAGATGCATATTCATCATTTCTTAGTACATTTGCATCGATTTAGAAAAAGAAATAAAAAGACAACAGAAAAAGAAATAAAATGATAATAGAGAGAAAGAAAAATAAAAAATAAATTAAAATTTTAAAAAAATGAGGGGGAAATTAAAACATTTTCAGACAAAAAATCACTGAGACAATTTGTGACCAGGAGACCAGCTCTGCAAGAAATACTAAAGGGAGCACTAGAGACAGATACGAAAACACAAAAGAAAGAGCTGTGGAGAAGAGTGTAGAAAAAGGAAAATTAGATATGACATATAAAATCCAAAAGGCAAAATGGTAGAAGAAAGTACTACCTGTACAGTAATAACACTAAATGTTAATGGATTGAAACCCCAATCAAAAGACATAGACTGGCAGAATGGATTAAAAAACAGGATCCTTCTATATGCTGTCTACAGGAAACACATCTTAGACCCAAAGATGAACAGAGGTTGAAAGTGAAAGGTTGGGAAAAGATATTTCATGCAAATAACAACCAGAAAAGAGCAGGAGTAACTATACTAATATCCAAAAAATTAAACTTCAAATGCAAAACAGTTAAAAGAGACACAGAAGGATACTACGTACTAATAAAAGGAACAATTCAGCATGAAGACATAACAATCATAAATATTTATGTACCAAATCAGAATGCTCCAAAATACATGAGGCAAACACTGAAAAGGGAAATAGACACATCTACCATAATAGTTGGAGACTTCAATTCCCCACTCTCATCAATGGACAGAACATCTAGACAGAGGATCAATAAAGAAACAGAGAATTTGAATATTACAATAAATGAGCTAGACTTAACAGACATTTATAGGACATTACACCCCACAACAGCAGGATACACCTTTTTCTCAAGAGCTCATGGACCATTCTCAAAGATAGACCATATGCTGGGTCACAAAGCAAGTCTCAACAAATTTAAAAAGACTGAAATCATACAAAACACTTTCGCAGATCATAAAGGAATGAAGTTGGAAATCAATAATAGGCAGAGCCCCAGAAAATTCACAAATATGTGGAGGCTCAACAACACACTCTTAAACAACCAGTGGGTCAAGGAAGAAATTACAAGAGAAATCAGTAAATATCTCGAGGCAAATGAAAATGAAAACACAACATATCAAAACTTATGGGATGCAGCAAAGGCAATGCTAAGAGGGAAATTTATTGCCCTAAATGCCTATATCAAAAAAGAAGAAAGGGCAAAAATTCAGGAATTAACTGTCCACTTGGAAGAACTGGAGAAAGAACAGCAAACTAACCACAAAGCAAGCAAAAGGAAAGAAATAACAAAGATTAGAGCAGAAATAAATAAAATTGAGAACATGAAAACAATAGAGAAAATCAATAAAACCAGAAGCTGGTTCTATGAGAAAGTCAGTAAGATTGATGGGCCCTTAGCAAGACTGACAAAAAGAAGAAGAGAGAGGATGCAAATAAATAAGATCAGAAATGGAAGAGGAGACATAACCACTAACCCCACAGAAATAAAGGAGGTAATAACAGGATACTATGAACAACATTATGCTAATAAATACAATAATGTAGATGAAATGGACAACTTCCTAGAAAGGCATGAACAGCCAACTTTGACTCAAGAAGAAACAGACGACCTCAACAAACCAATCACAAGTAAAGAAATTGAATCAGTCATTAAAAAGCTTCCCAAAAAGAAAAGTCCAGGACCAGATGGCTTCACATATGAGTTCTACCAAACATTCCAGAAAGAATTAGTACCAATACTGCTCAAACTCTTCAAAAAAACTGAGGAGGAGGGAAGTCTACCTAACTCATTCTACGAAGCCAACATCACCCTCATACCAAAGGCAGACAAAGATATTACAAAAAAAGAAAACTTCAAACCAATCTCTCTAATGAATAAAGATGCAAAAATCCTCAACAAAATTCTAGCAAATCGAATCCAGCAGCTCATTAAAAGAATTGTACACCATGACCAAGCAGGATTCATCCCAGGGATGCAAGGATGGTTCAACATAAGAAAATCAATTAATGTAATACACCATATCAACAAATCAAAGCAGAAAAAACACATGATCATCTCGATTGATGCAGAAAAAACAGGTGACAAAATTCAACATCCTTTCCTGTTGAAAACACTTGAAAGGTTAGGAACAGAAGGGAACTTCCTCAAAATGATAAAGGGAATATATGAAAAATCCACAGCTAACATCATCCTCAATGGGGAAAAACTGAAAACTGTCCCCCTAAGATCAGGAACAAGACAAGGATGTCCACTGTCACCACTGTTATTCAACATTGTGTTGGAAGTTCTAGCCAGGGCAATTAGGCAAGAAAAAGAAATATAAGGCATCAAAATTGGAAAGGAAGAAGTAAAACTCTCACTGTTCACAGATGATATGATACTATATGTCAAAAACCCCAAAAAATCCACAGTAAAACTACTAGAAGTAATACATGAGGGCAGCAAACTGGCAGGTTACAAGATCAACACTCAGAAATCTGTAGTGTTTCTATACACTAGTAATGAACAATCTGAGGGGGAAATCAAGAAAAGAATTCCATTTACAATTGCAACCAAAAGAATAAAATATTTAGGATAAATTTAACTAAAGAGACAAAAGACCTATACAAAGAGAGCTACAAGAAATTGTTAAAAGAAATCACAGAAGACCTAAATGGATGGAAGGGCATACCGTGTTCATGGACTGGAAGACTAAATATAGTTAAGATGTCAATTCTACCTAAATTGATTTACAGATTCAATGCAATACCAAATAAATCCCAAAAACTTACTTTTCAGAAATAGAAAAACCAATAAACAAATTCATCTGGAAGGGCAGGGTGCCCCGAATAGCTAAAAGTATCCTGAGAAGAAAAAATGAAGTCGGAGGTCTCACGCTACTTGACTTTAAGGGGTATTATGAAGCTATGGTGGTCAAAACAGCATGGTACTGGCATAAAGATAGACATACTGACCAACGGAATAGAATAGAATGTTCAGTTATTGACCCTCTCATCTGTGGACAATTGATCTTCGATAAGGCAGTCAAGCCAACTCACCTGGGACAGAACAGTCTCTTCAATAAATGGTGCCTAGAGAACTGGATATCCACATGCAAAAGAATGAAAGAGGATCCATATCTCACACCCTATACAAAAATTAACTCAAAATGGATCAAAGACTTAAACATTAGATCTAAGACCATGAAACTGTCAGAAGAAAATGTAGGGAAATATCTTATAAATCTTATACTACAAGGCGGTTTCCTAGACCTTACACCCAAAGTAAGAGCATTGAAGAAAGAAAGAAATGGGAACTCCTCAAAATTAAACACTTTTGCGCATCAAAGAACTTCATCAAGAAAGTAAAAAAACAGCCTACACAATGGGAGACAATATTTGGAAACAATATGTCAGATAAAGGTCTAGTATCCAGAATATATAAAGAGATTGTTCAACTCAACAACAAAAAGACAGACAACCCAATTACAAAATGGGCAAAAGACTTGAACAGACACTTTTCAGAAGAGAAAATAACAAATTGCCAAAAGGCACATGAAAAGATGCTCAACTTCCCCAGCTATTAGGGAAATGCAAATCAAAACCACAATGAAATACCATCTCACACCCACCAGAATGGCCATTATCAATAAAACAAAAAATGACAAGTGCTGGAGAGAATGTGGAGAAAGAGGCACACTTATCCACTGTTGGTGGGAATGTCAAATGCTACAACTGCTGTGAAAGGCACTTTGGCCGTTCCTCAAAAAGCTAAATATAGAACTGCCATATGACCCGAAATACCATTGTTAGGTATCTAGTCAGAGGACATGAGGGCAAGGACACAAACAGACATTTGCACACCAATGTTTATAGCAGCATTATTTGCAATTGGCAAGAGATGGAAACAGCCAAAATATACATCAACAGACGAGTGGATAAACAAACTGTGGTATATACATATGATGGAATATTATGCAGCTTTTAAGACAGAATAAAGTTACAAAGTATGTAACAACATGGATGGACCTTAAGGACATTACGCTGAATGATATTAGCCAGAAACAAAAGGACAAATACTGCACGGTCTCACTGATATAAACTGACATTAGTGAATAAACTTGGATAATTTCATTGGTAACAGAGACCATCAGGAGATAGAAATAGGGTAAGATATTGGGTAAATAGAGCTGAAGGGATACAGATCGTGCAACAGGAATGATTGTAAAAACTCAGAAAAGGAGAGCACAATACTACCTAACTGTAATACAATTATGTTAAAATACTGAATGAAGCTGAATGTGAGAATGATAGTGGGAGGAGGGCTGGGGGCACAAATGGAATCAAAATGAAATATAGAGGCTAAAGACTGAAATGGCATAATCTAGGAATGCCTAGAGTGTATAATGATAGTGACTAAATGTACAAATTAAAAAAATGTTTTTGCATGAGGAAGAACAAAGGAATGTCATTACTGCAGGGTGTTGAAAATAGATGGTAATTAATATTTTAAAATTTTAACTTATGTGTGACACAAAAGCAAAAAAATGTTTACTTGGTACAAAACTTGTATTTTGACTAGTGCATTTCCTAATATAACTTATGTAGACAGCTTAATTGAACACTATAAGTACATGGAACCTTGGGTAGGACATGAGATTTTGTTGGTTTGTCCAGAGTGATGCTCCAATGAATCCCAGAGTGATTTGAACAGTTAGTGAAAAAGTATTTGCAAAGTCCCCTTCGGGGAATGGTGAGAATGGGGGAAAATTCAACCTTCCCAAGTTGAATTCTTGATATTCTCACAAGTAGTGTGGACAACCAAAGCTATAGGCTGAGCCCCCAGTCTTGCTTGGGGTTTGCTCATATGAAAGCTAGCCCCACAAAGGATAGGTCAAGCCTTCTTAAAATTAGGCCTAAGAGTCACCTCCAAGAGAACCTCTTTCGTTGCTCAGATGTGGCCTCTCTCTCCAGTCAACACAACAAGCAAACTCACCTCCCTCCCCCTGTCTACATGGGACATGATTGCCAGGGGTGTAGACCTTTCTGGCAACATGGGACAGAAATCCTAGAATTAGCTGAGATTCAGCATCAAGGAATTGAGAAAAACTCTAGAATGAGCTGAGACCCAGTATCAAGGGATTGAGAAAACCTTCTCAACCAAAAGGGGGAGGAGTGAAATGAGACAAAATAAAGTGTCAATGGCTAAGAGATTCCAAACAGAGTCAAAAGGTTATCCTGGAGGTTATTCTTACGCATTAAGTACATATCAACTTGTTAGTCGAGACATTATGGAGAGGCTGGAGGGAACTGCCTGAAAATGTAGAGCTGTGTTCCAGTAGCCATGTTTCTTGATGATGATTGTATAATGATATAGCTTTCACATGTGACTGTGTGTGACTGTGAAAACCTTGTGTCTGATGCCCCTTTTATCTAGGGTATGGACAGATGAATAAAGAATATGGTTAGAAAAATAAATAAGTAATAGGTGGAACAAAGGTTAAAATAAATTGAGTAGATTGAAATACTAGTGGTCAATGAGAGAGAGGGGTAAGGGGTATGGTATGTATGAGTTTTTTCTTTTTTATTTCTTTTGCTGGAGAGACACAATTGTTCGATAAAAAATGTTCATGGTGACGAATATACAACTATGTGATGATACTGTGAGCCCTTGACTGTACACCATGTATAGAATGCTTGTATGTCAAGAATGTTGGTATGTTCAAGTGTGACAATAAAAATATTTATAAAAAAAAAAATTATACCTAAGAGTCACCCTCAGAGAACCTCTTTTGTTTTTGCTCAGATGTGGTCTTTCTTTCTAAGCCAACTTGGCAGGTGAACTCACTGCCCTTCCCCCTACTGAGACATGACTCCCAGGGGCGTGTACCTCCTTGGTAACATGAGACATGACTCCTGAGGATGAACCAGTACCTGGCATCATGGGATTGAGAAAGCCATCTTGACTAAAAGGGAGAAGAGAAAAATGAGACCAAATAAAGTTTCAGTGACTGAGTGTTTTCAAACCAAGTTGAAAGTTATCCTGGTGGTTATTCTTATACAGATATCCCTTTTTAATTTATAATGTATTGAATCAAAGTAGATCAAACACCTAAATATAAGAACTAGTACCATAAGGCTTCTAGAAGAAAATATAGGGAAACATCTTCAAGCCCTAGTAATAGCAGGTAGCTTCCTAAACTTTACACTCAAAGCACAGGCAATAAAAGAGAAAATAGATAAATGGGAACGCCTCAGAATCAAATGCTTCTGCACCTCAAAAGACTTTGTCAGAAAACTGAAGAGGTAGCCAAGTCAATGGGAGAAAATATTTGGAAATCACACATTGGACAAAAGTTTGATATTTTGTATACATAAAAAAATTGCACAACTTAGCTAAAGAACAAACAACCCAATTATAAAATGGGCTAAAGATATAATAGACATTTTTCTGAAGCACAAATACAGATGGTAAAAAGCATATGAAGAGATGCTCATTTTCATTACTTATAAGGGAAATGCAGATAAAGACTACAATGAGATACCACCTCACCAATAAGAATGGCTGCTGTTAAACAAACAGGGAACTATGAACGTTGGAGAGGATGCAGAGAAACTGGGACACTGATACACTGCTGGTGGAAATATATAATGGTACAGCTGCTATGGAAGACAGTTTGGTGGTTCCTCAGGAAACTTATATCAAGTTGCCCTATGACCCAGCAATAGCAATACTTGGAATAGAATGTATTGGAGTCACTAGAAGGAAGTACCTGAAACTGCTGAACTGTATTCCAACAGTCTTGACTTTTGAAGACGATTGTATAACTACATACCTGTAACCATATGATCATGTAATTGTGAAAATCCTGCAGCTCATACTTCCTTTATCCAGAATATGGATGGATGAGTAAAAAAATAAAAACAAAAAAGAAATAAATAATGGGGGGGTGGATAAGGGGTAAAAAAAATTGGGGTAGTTTACAATACTAGTGGTCAATGAGAGGAAGGGGTAAGGGGTACGGGACGCATGGTTTTTTCCTTTCTTTTTCTGGCATGATGCAAATGTTCTAAAATGATCATGGTAATGAATATATAACTATGTGATGATATTGTGAGCCACTGATTGTATACTTTGGATAGACTGTATGGTGTATGAAGATATCGCTATTACAAAAAAAAAAGAGCCAGGCGATAAATACCTTAAGACTTTCTGTGGCTATACAGCTTCTATTACAACTACTGAAATCTGCAAGTACAGCACAAAAGCAGGAAAAATACATAATGAACAGGCATGGCTGTGTTCCAATAAAACTTTATTTACAAAATAATTAAGTTAAATACATTCTTTGAAAAATGAAGGATTTAGGCCCAAAAGGAAAGTGATTCCCGAAGCCTCTGAGCTAGTCATTAGCAGGGTACTGGAATTAGAAACTGGGATCCAGTAAGTGAAAGGTCAGGCATTCTATGCTTGCTGACTACTGTTCTTTCTAAGGCAAATCTGTGCTTTTGGATGGATCAACACAAGCAGCAAAAGATGACTAGACTTTTTCACATATGTAATCATTGCCCAAGTTAGAAGATAAATCAATGGCCTAAACAAATTGAGGAGAATTCCCACTGGAGAGTGACATAAATAATAACTGAGTCTTTTTTTATTTAATGAAGACTTAGTACATACTATGAACAGATATGGTTTAAGAGCTTTATAAATATTAACACATTTAATCCTTATAACTTCCCTAATGAGATAGGTATTTTTGTTATCCCATTTTTTAAAGACAGGGAAACTGAAGCATAAAGATGATAAGTATCTTGCCCAGAGTTACATAGCTAGTAAATGGTAGAGTTCAGATTGAAATACAGGCAATGCGACTCCAGAGTTCATGCTTTTAACCTTTATGCCAGACTTCCTTTTAGAATTGACTTGATCAAATTTTAGTCAAAAACGATGCAGGTATGGGGATGAGGAAGGGATAAGGATGGATTAAACTTTTGCCTTGGGATCTTATATGTTCTATGTAATTACTGCTCCCAAAACCAGCTTCTTCTCTTCATTTGCCCATTAAGTGCCTCCAGACCCCTTAGAGGAACCTTGGACACCCATTATCAATCCTTCATTACTTCTCCCTGGTCACCGTGACACACTGTCTCTAAAATGACACTACTCAGCCAATCTTCCTTTTGACCCCATATACTGACATCATCTAGGCCTCCCTCCATCTCTACGCCCTACTCTCCTAGTTCCTGCAGTTCCTACTTTGTCTCTTATTTCCCTTTGGTGGCCTCAAATCCAAGGGCCTTGTCCCTACCCTTGGGCCCTAGCATGATCAGAAAAAACTTTCCACCTCTGAAGTCTTAAACCCAATTATTATCTTCTCTAAATACCAACCTTCTACCTTCCCAGTACTCTTATTTCCTTCTCCCCACAGACCCATTGGCTAACTTCACCAAATTCAGGACTGATGTATCAGATCCCACCCTTTTTCCATTCCTTTCCACCTCCCCCTTCCCTCATCCAAATTTGTGGTCATCCCATAAAGCAAAACTATAATAGCCCCTTGCTCTGTGCTCACTGCCAACTACAGGGTATTCCAGGAAGAAATCACTTGATTGTGTGACCTGGTGCCTGGATCCATCGCACCTCCCTCCAACCATCCTGCCCCGGGTTTCTGGTCATCTCTCATTCATTCCTCAGAACAGTTATTCCAAACCTTCATGCTTTCCTAAAGCCTTACTTGTCTACTGACTCTCAGCAGACAGACCATCTAACCCACTCTTCTCAGAGAAAAGAGGCCTCAGAGAGAAAACCCTCAACTTTCTGCCCCTGATTCCATTAATCTATATTACTACACATCCTTGTATTCCTATGTCATGTCAGTGGAAGACAGGTACTTCTCCATTTAAATTAATGCCTCCACTTGGAACCTGAACCCTGCTGCCTCCTGCAGGACCTTGAGGCATCAACTGGCTCTCCAGTTTCTCTCCCTTTGGATCCTTCCCTCAGGATTTAAACAGACTCAAGTTTTTCCCAAAACCCTAAGATACACAATCCCCTGCCCCAACACACACACACATATACACACTGCCAAGTACAAATCTTTCCTTCTTTCCCTCCTTTTCTTCAGGGACAGTCTTTTTTTTTATTTGTTTGTATGCTGTAATGGCAAGGTCACATTTCATTCTATTTCCATATGAGTACCCTGTTACTGCAGCACCACTTGTTGAATTTTTTTGTTTGCTTGTTTGTTTTCGTTGGTTTCTGTGATTGTTTGGGAAGTGCACAGGCCGGGAATGGAACCCAGGTCCCTGCATGGCAGCAAGAATTCTACCACTAAACCACCCTCGCACCCCCCACAGGCAATCTTTAATAAGGTGAGCAGCTACTTGCCTTTCCCATCTCCTATTCACTCTCAACTTGTTCTAGATTGGCTTCTACCCTCACCACTCCATTGAAATGACCCTAGCAACGGGCATCAGTGCCTGCTGAGTACTCATTCTCATAGATGGTTCTCAGTGTTTGTACTACTACACAGCAAAAAGAACAATAATTTGAAACACTTATAGCATTTTCTTTGTGCCAGGACACAAACAGAAGAACATTATTTATCACTTTCATCAATTATGTATATCATACATACTAACAAATATGTATAATAAATATAGATATTTATCAATTTAATCAAATAACCCATGGGTAGGTACTGTTATTTCCATTTACGAATGAGGAAACTGATGCACAGAGAAGTTTAAGTAATCTGCCCAAGATTACATAATATCTCTGAGCATTTGCCACTTCCTAGAAGGTAGGGATCTATTTTTTCCTCCCAGGGTCCACCTTTTTTCTGGTCTTTCTGCTTTCTTGGGCTCTTTTCTGCCCTTCTTTATCCCCCTCGATTTTGACAATGCCTAGGATCTGGTCTTGGTCCTCATCCCATGCTACACAACCTCCTTCAAGTCATTCCTACCCACAGCGACAAACTGATAAATTCTTATTCAGAATGATCCACAGGTACCTCAAATTCAACAGATTCCAAGATGAACTCAACAAGCCCAAACCTATTCCTCATCCTCTGTGTCCCTCCTCAATTACAATGGTATCATTAGTTGTCAGTACACCAGGCTAGAACCCATAAATCATTTTTTCCTTCGGCTCCCATATGTTGAGTCCTCTAAATTATCTATATGCACACAAATAAATGTACATATATTACTTTATTTATATTTTTAAAATGTGTTTACTTCTCTCCAATTCACTGTTTGCCCCTTAGTTCATACTCTCAATCTGTCCCTGCCTATACTCCAATAACCTTACCAATCTTCCTCCTTCCATTATGGATGCTCCAAACCTTTCTCTACTCTGTCAGCACTGATCTTTCACATCATTTCACTTTCTGGATAAAATGTCCATGGTTCCTCACAAAATTAAGTAAAAGGTTGAGAGCTCTAGCCTGGCCCAAAAGACATTTTGCAATGTATCCCTGCTTACATATCCAGCGTTATCACTTACCACTTACTTGAAGGAGCAAACATGTTGAAGAGAGAAGTTAGGAAGCTGTTAGTTTCCTTTTTAAGGGCACAATGCAACCAATTGCTAGTTACCAAATTACTTTATATTCAAGCCAATTAACTCCACAGATACAGCTCAGATACAGCTCATTTCTACAGTTCACAATCCCTCCTAAAATATCCCCCTTTCTTTTGGGCAGCTATTAACAACCAAAATGAGGAGGACTAACATTAAGAAATTATGCTGGTAAATTCACTCAGCCTAAATTTACCGAGCACTCACCTCATGGTGGACACGAGGTAGGGAAATATTAAATAGCAACCCTCAGGTTTTGGCATTTTAGCAAGGAAGAGATATGGATCGATACAGACGATGCTAACTCTCCTCTGACTGTTCACAAGTGCTCTAGAAGTACCACAAAGGAGGCATCTATATTGATACTGAGGCCTTCATCTGAATCAGCATGCAGAAGCCAAACACTTAACTAGTGAGTGAGCCTGGTTAACTGCTAACAACAGTCACATCCTCACATAAATTTATTAAGAGTCTGAAAGAATCAGTTTCCACTTACGTTTTAGGCTATAAGGAGGAATCATTTGCTATAGAGTTACTTGTTAATCTGTGTACTTTCAAATATCCCTCATGACTGTCAAGAGCCTACAACCTATTAAATAAGGGAACATGTGATCTAAACCAGGTGCAAATGAGAAAGATTGAGAGGTTACCATAGCCCAGATCAAAGATGGGGACTGAGGGACCTCCAGATGACTAGAAGGGCAGGAACAAAGATCCAGACAGACTAAAGGAAAGTATAACTGGGGAACTCCTAGAAAATGAGCATGGCTGAAGCAAAATTTTGTGTAGAGGCTTGGACCACCTGGTTCTGGTGCCAAGTATTCCCTTCAGAGGTGAAGGGTAATCACTGAGGTTTTCTGAGCCCCAAAGTGACAAACAGGGAAGCTGGGGACCTTGATGCAGTCTGAAGGTCACTCCCTGCCCTAACCTTTCATACATCTTCAAATATCAATACTTCAGGTTTGATATCTATTTGAAGGAGTGTGCCATGTTTTTAACATTTTCTGGAAGGCCAAGTAAGGTTAGGAAAGCTTTCACCTTGCACATGGGCTAAGTTAAACAGCCATGCCAAGTCCACTCAGAAGAGGGTAGCCAGGAATGCCTGGGGTATGAATGGAGAGTCAGGGGGAAGACAATGCATAGACTCCTACACCTGTCTGTATTTTTAACCTTGGCTCTCAAGGACTAAACATTGTCCTTGAACGTTTTTGAATTGAAGCTTCCTGCTTCAGAAGTTCTAAGCTGCTGCTGCTAAGTGCAGTGACTCTACAAGTTGAATGAAAATAATTATTTGAAGAAAAGTGTCAAGAATTTTTTTTCAAAAATACTTTGTGGGGTTAGGTAAAAAAGGGAAAGGGACTAGGGGAAGAAATGCATGTAGAATCAAATTCTAACAAACAGTAGGGCAAAGCCACAGTTACCTTTTCTCGCTGCAGCCTCTTTTCTCAGCTTCCTCAATTTCTCCAAAGCCCGAAGAATATCCACCATTCTTTTGGTGTCTGCTTGTTTTTTCCTCACTTCAGACAAGACACCATCAGCTGCAACTTTGAGTTCCTGCTCCTGGAAAAGAACCAAAACCCACAAAACCAAACATCAGAAATAACCTTATAGCAGAGAACAGTTGCCCGACAGGTGTGATTTCAGACACCTAAACAATCTCAGGTTAAGATTCCACTGATCTACATCCAGATTCTTGGTCCTGACATAACTCCCTTCTATACCAGTCCAGCCCAGGGATTATCCCCATTCACTAATGGCTGATTTCCCCTCTGCAGGTTTCACATGGGTACTGGTCTTTGTTTCCTCCTGTTTCTCAAAGTGTGGTCCAAGGAACACTTTATCTGGGGCTCTCTTGTTAAAAAAGCATATCCCTGGACCCTAAGAACAGACTCTCAAGGAAGACAAGGAATGGGTGGAAAGGGCCAGGACTCTACAAATCTCTCCAAGTGACAATCTATGCACAAAGTTTGCACTCTATTGCTCTTGAGTCCCAAGAATCTCTTTCACATGACAGCCTTTCAAACATGTGAAGACCACTAGCCCACACTTCTGAAACTGGTTCACAGGTAGACTAAATAACCCTGGTTCCTTAAGCCACTCTTCATGGAACACTATCTCAAATAACACCACTGTGATGGATCCAGTCTAAATCTCATTCTCTACCTGTCAAATAAGTGCCTATAATTCTACCATTACAGCCACATCAGTCTGTTTTACTCTTCTGCCTGTATTACTCCCTCTCTCTGGAACAGTACCTGTTGCTTTTGCCTGACTTTGATGTTTTCTTCAAGCCTCAGCTCAAATGTCAGTATATCTCCCAGAAAGTCTTCCCTCACACTTTTCTCCCCCATAAAACCTATCTTTGAATTTCTACCACGTCATGCTATACTGACATGATTTCTTATGGGGTTCTAAACCCCTCAAGGACAAGGGTACTGTCCTATTCATCTCCATCTCCAGCACTGAGCCTGGTACACATGCGCCTTCAATAAATGCTTCTCTGGGAACTCTCCTTCAAAGCAAAGATATGCCTGGGGGTGCAAGGACAAAGTTTGCCTTCAATATACTTCAGAGTGAAATTATATCAGATGCTAGGGCAATATCAGATAAAAGGGGAGTGAGTAGATACTATCCGGTTGTGGAGAATGGAGGGAGTAGGGAAGGGAACCACAGAGGCACTCAATGGTGAAGAGAATACCTTGAACAACTATTTGACTAATTTCAAATTTCACCCTGAACCTACTTGAGCTTGAGATCAACAACAGACTGTGAATCCAATACGGACTCAAATCCCACATTAATCTACCACAAACTGGCTGTGTGACTGTGGGCAAGGTAACATCTCTGAGACTCAGTTTCCTAAGCCATAAAACCGAGTTGATACTGCCTAATTCTTAGAGTTGGTACAAGGGTTCAATCAACAGATGTAGGTAACAACCTTAACACGGAGCATAGTCTATAGTAAAGGCTCAAAAACACTGTGAAACCAGGAGACACCTGGTTTAAAACTTGTAAACGGAGGAACCCAGAAGAAATTACCACTATCATCCTGTCGGACAATTAGGGTATGTATTCCTTGAACAGGGCCCCATGTATATTTGGTACTCTTGAAATCACTTAGGGCAGTAAAAGACACACAAGGGCTTGTTGGTCTTAAATTTTACTAAGTGGGCAGAACGTTGGAGCAGGAGACAGGAAGGAGACCTGTCTTACTTCTGCAATGTCACTGTATACTATACTTTGTGTTTATAGGACTTGGCAGGAAATCTAGGGCTTTTGTTTTGCGTTCTACACGTCATTTAATACGCAATTAATATAGAGGTATGAGGTCAGAGAGGCTATCTATCTTTTTATTTTACGGATAAGGAAACATGTTTAGCCCCGGGAAGTAGAAGCGCAAAGTCGCACTCCCCTTCAGGTTCAAAATACTACCACTTCTACTTCCGTGCACTTGAGCCGCTCTCACCCGCTTCTTCTCCTCCACCTCCTGCACGCATTTGACTCTCCAGCGGTCAATCTCCTGCTCACGCTCCGCCGCCCGCGCGGCCTCCGTCTCCCTCTCGGCCTCACGTTCCCGGGCCCGCTCGCGAAGTCGCAGCCGGCGGCGCCGGACCCTCTCCAACCTCCGCCGCGCTTCTCCCACAAAGGCGGCCTGGGTCAACGACTGTAGCTTTTCGGCCAGCTCGTCGCGCAGTGGCTTGACCTCCGCGTGCAACCGTGCCCAGGCCGCACCGTCGGCCTCGGCTTCACTCAGGGCCCGGCCCAGGCCGCGCAACCGCCGCACCAGGCGCAGGGCCCCACGCAGCCGCGCGCGCACCTCGCCCAGGCTAGGCCGGGCCGACGCGTGCGGGGGCGCCGGGCCGCCAGCCCGCCGCGGAGTTCCGAATACCGCCTCCAGCCACTGCCGGTCGCGCAGGCGCTGCAGGGCCGCGTCCCCGAGCACTTCGGGCGGCGGCGGCGCCTCAGACCAGCGCTGGCTCCAGGGAGGCCCCGGGCCCGGAGGTAACGGCCGCGGACGCTCACCGACGTCGGGCCCCGGAAAAGGCCGGCACTGGGGCGGCGGCGGAGGTAGAGGTGGTGGCGGCACCGGATAGAAAATTCCACCGCTGCCGCGAGAGGCTTCCGAGGGCACCCGGGGCTGCAGAGCCAGCGGGGGCTGGAGGAAGGGGGCGGAGGCGCCCGGAAAGGGGCCGGGCCGTTGAGGAAGAGGCGGGGGGAAAGCCGGGGAGGGGAGCGGCGGTGGCGGGCAGCCGAAGGGAGCGGGAGGTGGCGGCTGCGGGGGTGGCGGGCCCGGCCGACCTGGGCCGAAGAAAGGCGGAAGGGCCATGGTCACGACGAAAGGACTCTGAGTAGTGACAGGAACCTGAGCGGTTCCTGGGAAAAGACTTGCGGACGGAAGTGACGCCATCAGGACGCGCGACGCCGTTACGATGCGGCCCGCCCAGAAACTCAACCGTGGGTGGGCATTTGTTCAGCTTGGGTTCAAGAATATTTACTGAGTATTCTTGGTGCGGTGTTACCCTCTCCACAGTACCGTGGACATTAAGAGATACAGTTACAGTTCTCGCGGAAACACATTAATCGAATAATCATACAAACAAATGTAAAACAGCATCGGTGAATATAAGCACTATGAAAAGAGGATTTCAGGGGTCAACAAGAGCTTACAGGAGAATTTCACTTAGTCGAGGGGTTTGGGAAAAGTTGCCCTAAGGATCTGAGAATTCAGCTGAGCACTGACGGGTAAGTTAAATAGGAAAAAGAAGAAAGGGAAGTACGGTCCAGACAAGCACAGCGTGTGCAAAAGCTCCGTAGTGAACAGAGTATGTATGCCTAGTGAAGGAACTGAAGGAGTCCTAGGGTGACTAGTCAGAGAAGGCCTGATGAGTTTGGGCTCGGAGTGTCTAGGACCTCATATCTTACGAACAACTGGAAACCTTTGGAGGGTTTTAAGCGGGGGACGGTGAGGGGGGGATAGCAGAAGGATAAGGTGCTGGAGAATCATGCCACGTGGTTTCTATTTTGAGATTATTGTGGTTTAACATATAGTTGTAAGAAGTAAAACAGAGATCCTGTGTACACTTTACCTATTTTCCTCCAGTGGTAACATCTTGCAAAACTAAATATCGCAACCAGAATACTGATATTGTTAGAGTCAAGATACAGAAAACTTTCCTCACCACCAGGATCCCTCCTGTTGCCTTTTTATAGCCACACCCCTTCTCCTCTGTCCGCATCCCCTCCTTAATGCTTGGCAATTACTAATCTGTTGTTTACGTCTACTTTTTCCTGTATTTTATCACATAGTTGTGTGTCCATCACCATGATCAGCTTTAGAACATTTGTTTCACTCAAAGACAAAAAAGAACCATACAACTCATACCCCTGACCCCCCCTTCTCATTGCCCACTAGTATTGCAACCTACCCAAATTTTTTACCCCTTACCAGCCAAGCCCTTATTTAGTTTTTGTCCTTATTTTTTTACTCATCTGTCCATACCCTGGATAAAGGGAACGTCTGCCACAAGGTTTTCACAATCACATGGTCACACTGAAAAAGCTATATAGTTATATAATTGTCATTAAGAATCGACACAACTGGAATACAGTTCAGCAGATTCAGGTACGTCTACCTACTCCAATACACCATAAACTGCAAAGGGATATCTATATAATGCATAAGGATAATCTCCAGGATAGCCTCTCGACTCTGTCTGAAATCTCTGAGCCACTGAAATTTTATTGTCTCATTTCTCTCTTTCCCCTTTGGTCAAGAAGGCTTTCTCAATCCCATAATACCCGGTCCCTGCACATCCCTGGGAGTCATGTCCTAAGTTCAAGGGAGATTTACACCCCTGAGTCATGTCCCATGTAAGGAGGGCAATGAGTTGACATGCCAAGTTGGCTTAGAAAGAGAGGCCTCATCTGAGCAACAAAAGAGGTTCTCTGAGGGTGGTTCTTAAGCACAATTATAAGTAGGCTTAGTTTCTCCTTTGCAACATAAGACCAGCCCCAAGAACAAGGGCTTAGCCTATTAGTTGCGACCACTCCTTGCAAGAATATCAGGAATTCCCTAGATGGGGAAGCTTATTATTCCCTCCTTTCTCCCCAGGGAACTTTGCAAATACTTTTTTATTCTCCACCCAAGTTACTCTGGGATGTATCAGGGCATCATACTAAACTGTACAAGTCAACAAGATCTCATTTTCTATTTAAGATTCCATGTGTTCTAGTTTGCTAGCTGCCGGAATGCAACACACCAGAGACGGATTGGCTGTTAATAAAAGGGGATTTATTTTGTTAGTTCTTCAGAGGAAAGGCAGCTGACTTTCCACTGAGGTTCTTTCTTAACGTGGGAAGGCACAGGATGGTCTCTGTTGGCCTTCTCTCCAGGCCCCTGGGTTCCAGCAGTTTTCCCCAGGGTGACTTCTTTCTGCATCTCCAAAGGCCTGCGCTGAACTGCAAGTGCTGAGATGAGGAATGCCGAGCTGCTAGGGCTGTGCTACTTTGCGCTCTTATTTAAGCATCAGCCAATTAAGTCAAAGTCATTGATTGCAGCAGGCCCACCTCCTAGCCGACTGCAAATGTAATCAGCAACAAATGACGTTCATATACCATTGGCTCAAGTCCACAGCAACAGAACTAGGTGCCTTCACCTGGCCAAGTTGACAACTGAATCTAAATACCACACAACGTAATTATGGTCAAATAAACTGAGCATACAAGTTAAATTAGATAATGTGCTACCAAAAATATAAATTTTGCACCAAATAAACATTTTTTCCTGTGATCTCAAAAAGAAGTTAAAGTTTTAAAATATAGACCATATCATCCTTTACCCTTTACTTGTCCTATCCTGATCAACTGCATATGTCTACTTGAAGTCTGATCATTTTTTCAACTTTTTAAACAATTTCTGTATGGGGAATCTGACTTTCACAACTTCAGCAGAGCTCTAACTCTGAGTTTCAGGTGTCAAAAAGATTCTAGGGAATGACTAGGTTATACACAAAGAGCTCAGCATCTCAGAATTTAGAAATAACAGTTCCAACTCTGGAATAGATGTGACTGCTCTAAGAGTTTATAACCTAGGAAACTTCACAGTAGACCCCAACCTGATATTGACTTCAATTCTCTGAGTTTGTATATTACAGTTAGCCCATAAGACTGAGGCATATTTGTCTTTACTTTTCTGACATTTCATTCACCATACTGTCAAGATTCATTCACCTACTTTCTATAAATGGAATCTTACTGTATATAAGGGATTGACTTTTTTGACACAGCATAATTCTTTGGCGATTCATCGAGGTTGTTGCATGACAGAGTAGTTTGTTCCTTTTTATATCTGAGTAGTATTCTAGGGTATGGAACAAGGTATGCTTAACCATTCACCTTCTGAAAAGCATTTGGGTTGTTTCAAGTTTGGTACTGTTATGGAAAAAGGCTGCTGTGAACATGTATACAGGGTTTTGTGTGAACATAAGTTTTTATTTCTCTGGAATAACTACCCAAGGTGCAATTGCTAGTTCATATAGTAGTCACAAATTTAGCTTTTTAAGAAACTGCCAAACTGTTTTCCAGAATGGCTGTACCATTTTGCTTTCCTACCATCAATGTATGTGAGATCCAGTTTCTCTGTATCCTCAGAGAATAGAAAAAATATTTTGACTATTTTTTTGGGGGGGGGTGCATACTCCAGGAATCAAACCAGGATCTCCCACATGAAAGGCAAGCATTCTACTACTGAACCACCCGTGCACCCTATTTTTTATTTTAGACATTCTGATATGTGTTTAGTGATATCTCATTATGGTTTTAATGGAGGTTGAACATCTTTTCATGTACTTGCCATCTCTATATCCTCTTCAGTGAAATGCCTGTTCATGTCTTTTCCTTGTTTTCTAATTGTATTATTTTTACTGTTGAGTTTGAAACTTCCTTTTTATATTCTAGATAGTAGTCCTTTGCCAGATATGTGCTTTGCAGATTTCTCCCAATCTTTTCATCCTGTTACCAGGATTTTACAGAGCAAAAGTTCTTAATGTTGATGAAGTCCAATTTATCGATTTTTCCTTTTATGAATGACATTTTGGTGTCTCTAAGAATTCTTTGCTTAACCTTAGATCACAAAGATTTTCTGTGAAGTCCGTGATTCATTTTGTAAAGCATGTTTTGTTCTTTTTTTCCATGGGCAGGCTCTGGGCATCAAACTTGGGTCTCCGGCATGGCAGGCTAGAACTCTGTCTGCTGAGCCACTGTGGCCCACCTCGTGATCCATTTTGAGTTAATTCTGTCTAAAGTTTGAGACTTATGTCAAGGAATTGGATGTCCAGTTGCTCCAGCATGTCATTAGATCTTTAATTTGCAAAGGTTTGCTACTCTTTGAGCAAAGTAACTAGAATCTGGATTTGTTGAATAATTTTTTTATAAAAAATTTATTGGATTAGGGAACAAAGGTTAAAATATATTAGGTAGATGGAAATACTGGTGGTCAGTGAGGGGGTAAGGGGTATGGTATGTATGAGCTTTTTCTATTTCTTTTTCTGGAGTGATGCAAACGTTCTAAGAAATGATCATGCTGATGATATACAACTATGTGATGATATTGTGAACCATTGATTGTACACCAAGTATGGAATGTTCACGTGTTAAGAATGTTCATGTTTGTATGTTGTTTTGTTTTGTCAATTAAAAAAAAGTCAACTGTGATGATAAAAATATTTATTTCTTCTAGAAAAATTTATTGGACTTCCAAGAAGATAATGGAATAAGGAGAGATAGAACTCACTCCTCTACCAAAACCACATAGAAAACAGGCAGAAACAGTCCAAAGCAGTGGTTCTGAGGCTAAGGAAACCAGGGAAGGACCACTGCAACATACTAGGAAGAGTGGGATAAGAAGTGGAGAAATTATGAGAAATTGTGGTGAGTGAACACAACCATGGCTCCTGGTGCCAACCTCTATCCCCAAGGCCAGAGTTGTGGGTCCATCTGGTTCTCGCCTGCCCAGCTGACGAGATGAGGCACAGTCCTGATCTAAATAGTGGCCACTGAAGTTAACCCCCTAGTCTTGCAGCCTTGAGCCTTCCCTTGCACCTGCATCTCTGTTATTTCCAAACAATAACTGTGGTGAGGGCCTCATCTCCTCCGCAGCACCTGGTGCCCACCTCCAACCTTGAGGCCAGCAGCTTCTGGTTGGCCTGTACCCTTCCTGGTTGGCTGCTGCAGACTACGAAAGTCAGGTAAGCCCTCCCTTCTGGGAACAGAGGGAGACATGGCACAGTTCTGACCCAACTGTTGGCCAGTGAAATGGGACTGTAGAATTCCACAGCCATGGTCCTTTCTGGATAGAGGCCCACAGCAGTGCGGGGCTATTATTTCTACCCGCCTCAGAAACAGAGGTCAAAGGGCTAAAAAATAACTTACCTTTGTAGGCCTATGGGGATAATTGATGGAAAGCACCATTTGCTGGGAAGGCTGTGAAAATGCAGTCTTGGGAGGCTACTTTTCTGACTCTCTATGCAGGACCCATTGGAACTAGTCTGCACCCCCTGCATGGGATCCCAGCCCTGTTTTGGCTGGGAAATACTGACAAAGTAAGTGCCAAAGAAGACCTCAACAGGAACCCACCCAACAACAAAATCTTCGGCAGGGGGAAGCCAAATTTCAAATTAATTTTATCAAGTTAATCAGTTGCCAAGATACCAGTAAAAAAGCCAAAAGACACACTAAAAAACAGTAAGGTCCGGTCAAGTCAAATGATCAAATTAAAAAGGCAGAGGAGATACAGAATTTGGGACAACTAATCAAAGATGTTCAAACAAATCACCTAAATAATTTCAACAAGACAGCTAAACAGATAAAAGGATGTGGTAGTTAGATTCAGGTGTCAACTTGGCCAGGTGAAAGTGCCAAGTTCTGTTTTTGTGGCCAGCAGGGAGATTCTGCTGAAATTAAAGATACTGCATTATGTTATGCTGGTGGGACCTGCAGGCAGACAAGCGCCACATACTGGGCAGGATAGGATAAACAGAGCGCCCAGAGGCTTCATAGGAGAACCTTTCAATTTGCTGGGTCTCACCCTCAGGGAAAACTAATGCAAGTGATTCTTTCCTTCTGACAGGAGGCCTGTTTGGTCTGGGAAAATCTGGCTGGGGTCTATAATACCTAAGTAGACCCTACTAAGTGTGTGTGTGTGGGGGGGGGAGGCACCATAGAGGCATGGCAAGAAACAAGAAAAAAGGAACTGAAAAATTCTGCTCTGTTAAACCAAACCTAAGCAAGAGGTCCAGAATAAGCTGAACTGAATGTCAAAGAGCAGACAAACAACAAAGTCATCCAGTAAAAAAATCCTAGGTATAAGAAGTGAAAACAATCTCCAGAATAAACTAATTAAGGTAATTAAATGCCTAGACGCCAGCAAAAAATAACAAATCACACTAGGAAAACTGAAGATATGGCCCAGTCAAAGGAACAAACCAACAATTCAAATGAGATACAGAAGTCAGAATGTTCAAACAGACATGGAAAACCCCATCAAAAATCAAATCAATGAATTGAGAGAAGATATAAAGAAGGCAAGGAATGAACAAAAACAAGAAATGGAAAGTCTGAAAAAACAAATCACAGAACTTATGGGAAGGAAAGGCACAGTAGAAGAGATTAAAAAAACAATGGAAACCTACAATATCAGATTTCAAGAGGCAGAAGACAGGATTAGTGAACTGGAGGACAGAACATCTGAAATCCGACAAACCAAAGAAAATATAGGGAAAAGAATGGGAAAATATGAGCAGGGACTCAGGGAATTGAATGACAACATGAAGCACACAGATATACATGTTGCGGGTGTCCGAGAAGGAGAAGAGAAGGGAAAAGGAGGAGAAAAACTAATGGAGGAAATTCTCACTGAAAATTTCCCAACTCTTATGACTTAAAATTACAGATCCAAGAAGTGCAGCGTACCCCAAAGAGAATAGATCCAAGTAGACGTACTCCAAGACACTTACTAATCAGAATGTCAGAGGTTAGAGAGAAAGAGAGAATCTTGAAAGTAGCAAGAGAGAAGCAATCCATCACATACATGGGAAGCCCAATAAGACTATGTGTAGATTTCTCAGCAGAAAGTATGGAGGCGAGAAGACAGTGGGATGATATATTTAAATTACTAAAAGAGAAAAACTGCCAACCAAGAATTCTATACCCAGCAAAATTGTCCTTCAAAAATGAGGGAGAAATTAAAACATTTTCAGACAAAAAAATCACTGAGAGAATTTGTGACCAAGAGACTGGCTCTGCAAGAAATACAAAAAGGAGCACTAGAGACAGATACGAAAAGACAAAAGAGAGAGGTGTGGAGAAGAGTGTAGAAAGGAAGACTAAGAGTAAAGGTTAAAAGAAGAAAAATTAGATATGACATATAAAATCCAAAAGGCAAAATGGTAGAAGAAAGTACTACCCGTACAGTAAAACAACACTAAATGTTAATGGATTAAACTCCCCAATCAAAAGACATAGACTGGCAGAATGGATTAAAAAACAGGACCCATCTATATGCAATCTACAGGAAATGCATCTTAGACCCAAGGATAAACATAGGTTGAAAGTGAAAGGTTGGGGAAAGATATTTCATGCAAATAACAATCAGAAAAGAGCAGAAGTAGCTATACTACTATCCAACAAATTAGACTTCAAATATAAAACAGTTAAAAGAGACAAAGAAGGACACTATATATTAATAAAAGGAACAATTCAACAAGAAGAGAAAACAATTATAAATATTTATGCACTGAGCCAGAATGCTCCAAAATACATGAGGCAAACACTGAGAAGAGAAATAGACACATTTACCAGAATATCTAAAGACTTCAATTCCCCACTCTCATCAAAGGATAGAACATTTAGACGGAGGATGAATAAAGAAACAGAGAATTTGAATAATACAATAAATGAGCTAGACTTAACAGACATTTATAGAACATTACACCCCACAACAGCAGGAGATACCTTTTTCTCAAGTGCTCATGGATCATTCTCAAGGATAGACCATATGCTGGGTCACAAATCAACTCTCAATAAATGTAAGAGATTAAAATCATACAAAACACTTTCTCAGATCATAAAGGAATGAAGTTGGAAATCAATAATAGGCAGAGAGTCAGAAAATTCACAAATATGTGGAGGCTCAACAACACACTCTTTAAACCACCAGTGGGTCAAGGAAGAAATTACAAGAGAAATTAGTGAATATCTCGAGGCAAATGAAAATGAAAACACAACATATCAAAACTATGGGATGCATCCAGTAGACATGTTTCTGGAGGATGATGAATAATGATATAGCTTTCACAATGTGACTGTGTGATTGTGAAAACCTTGTGTCTGATGCTCCTTCTATCTACCTTGTCAACAAACGAATAGAACATATAGAATAAAAATAAATAATAGTGTTCCAGTAGCCATGTTTCTTGATGATGATTGAACAATGATATAGCTTTCACAATGTGATTCTGTGAATGTGAAAACCTTGTGTCTGATGCTGCTTTTATCTACTATATCAACAAAAGAGTAGAACATATGGAATAAAAATAAATAATAGGGGGAACAAATGTTAAAATAAATTTAGTTTGAAATGCTAGTGGTAAGTGAAAGTGAGGAGTAAGGGGTATGGTATGTATAACTTTTTTTTTCTATTATCATTTTATTTCTTTTTCTGTTGTCTTTTTATTTCTTTTTCTAAATCGATACAAATGTTCTAAGAAATGGTGAATATGCAACTATGTGATGATATTAAGAATTAATGATTATATATGTAGAATGGAATGATATCTTATTGTTTTATTTGTTGTTAATTTTTTTAATTAATAAATTTTTTAAATAAATAAATAATACGGGGAACAAATGTTAAAATTAGTTTGAAATGCTAGTGATCAATGAACGTGAGGGGTAAGGGGTATGGTAGGTATAATCTTTTTTTTGTCTGTTTTCATTTTATTTCTTTTCCTATTGTCTTTTTATTTCTTTTTCTGAATTGATGCAAATGTTCTAAGAAATGATGAATATACAACTAAGTGATGATATTGTGAATTACTGATTATATATGTTAATGTTTTATTTAGTTTATTAATTTTTTTCAATTAATAAATTAAAAAAAAATTATGGGATGCAGCAAAGGCAGTGCTAACAGGGAAGTTTATTGCCCTAAATGCCTATATCAAAAAAGAAGAAAGGGCAAAAATCAAGGAATTAACTGTCCACTTGGAAGAACTGGAGAAAGAACCGAAAACTAACCCCAAAGCAAGCAAAAGGAAAGAAATAATGAAGATTAGAGCATAAATAAATGAAATTGAGAACAGGAAAATGATCGAGAAAATAACAAAACCAGAAGTTGGTTCTCTGAGAAAATCAATAAAATCGATGGACCCTTAGCAAGGTTGACAAAAACAAGAAGAAAGAGGATGCAAGTAAATAAAATAAAAAATGGGAGACATAACCACTCACCCTGCAGAAATAAAGGAAGTAATGAGAGAATACTATGAACAACTTTATCTAATAAATTTGACAATGTAGATGAAATAGACAACTTTCTAGAAAGGCATAAACAACCAACATTGACTAGAGAAGAAATAGACAACCTCAACAAACCAATCACAAGCAAATTGAATCAGTCATTAAGAAGCTCCCCAAAAAGAAAAGTCCAGGACCAGATGGCTTCACATATGAATTGTACCAATTCATATTGTTGAGCAATACTGCTCAAACTCTTCAAAAAAACTGAAGAGGGAAAGCTACCTAACTCATTCTATGAAGCCAACATCACCCTCACACCAAAGCCAGGCAAAGATACTACAGGAAAAAAAAAAACAACTACAGATCAATCTCTCTAATGAACATAGATGCAAAAATCCTCAACAAAATTCTTGCAAATAGAATCCAGCAGCTCATTAAAAGAATTGTATACCATGACCAAGTAGCATTCATCGCAGGTATGCAAGGATGGTTCAACATAAGAAAATCAATTAATGTAATACACCATATCAACAAATCAAAGCAGAAAAAATACATGATCATCTCAATTGATGCAGAAAAGGCATCTGACAAAATTCAACATCCTTTCCTGTTGAAAACACTTCAAAGGATAGGAATTGAAGGGGACTTCCTCAACATAATAAAGGGAATAAATGAAAACCCACAGCTAACATCATCCTCAATGGGAAAAAACTAAAAACTTTCCCCCTAAGATCAGGAACAAGACAAAGATGTCCACTATCACCACTGTTATTCAACATTGTGTTGGAAGTTCTAGCCAGACCAATTAGGCAAGAAAAAGAAATACAAGGCATCAAAATTGGAAAGGAAGAAGTAAAACTCTCACTGTTTACAGATGATATGATACTATATGTCAAAAAAACCAAAAAATCACAGCAAAACTACTAGAGCTAATAAACGAGTACAGCAAAGTGGCAGGTTACAAGATCAAAACTCAAAAATCTGTAGTGTTTCTATACACTAGCAATGAACAATCTGAGGGGGAAATCAAGAAAAGAATTCCATTTACAATTACAACCAAAAGAATAAAAAATTTAACTAAAGAGACAAATGACCTATACAAAGAAAAATACAAGAAACTGTTAAAAGAAATCACAGAAGACCTAAATAGATGGAAGGACATACCATGTTCATGGATTGGAAGACCAAATATAGTTAAGATGTCAATTCTACCTAAATTGATTTACAGATTCAATGCAATACCAATTAAAATCCCAAAAACTTACTTTTTAGAAATAGAAAAACTGGGGTGTGGCCAAGAAGGCGGTTTAGCAATGTGCACGTTTTAGTTCGTCCTCCAGATAAACTGCTAAATAACCAGAAACAGTACAGAAGAGCTCCTGGGGCCACATCAGTGACCAGACACACAGCGTACCCTAGTCTGGATCAGCTGGACTGGCTGCGAGCCTCCCCAGAAACGTGAGTTCCCCAAGCCGCGGCGCCGGCGCCCCTCCCCCACAGGCTGCTTCCCAGTGGGGAAAGGAAATAGAATTTAACAGCAGCAGGGGCTGAATCCAACCAAACACCAATTGTGGCATTAATTAACAAATCCTGACTACTAAAAATAGGCCCCCAGCTCAGGTGAACCTGGTCAAAGCGAAGGTCACTCATTGGGCTAATGGAAAAAGAAAAAAAGAAAAGAAACAGAGGTTTTTGGGGCTGTGTTTCTACAAAGGCTTGCCTGCCTCTGGATTAAGCAGCAGGACTTCTCAGGCTGCAACTGCCCCAGGCATAGGCAGAAACAAATCCATTCAGAGCTTGTTTCCAGCCCATGCCTTCCACAGGGGAGGGGTGAAGCCCAACTCAGGTGGAATCCCTCCCTCAAGGAATTCAAACCCCAGGGCTTGGTAATTAGAAGCCATTAAAACTAGCCTACAACCTCTCCTCTGTCTCCACGACACCCCCAGCAGGGAGAGTCTTCCAAAGTTAAAGGTGGCACATCATCTTATGCTGGTGGGACCCGCAGGCAGACAAGAGCCACATACTGGGCAGGATAAGAAAAACTGAGCCCAGAGACTTCACAGGGAAGTCTTTTAACCTGCTGGGTCTCACCCTCAGGGAAAACTGACGCAGGTGACTCCCTCCCCGATAGGAGGCCAGTTTGTTCGGGAAAACCCGGCTGGGGTCTATAATACCAACATAGACCCTCCTAAGGGTGGGGCGAAAAAGGTACCATACAAGCAGGGCAAGAAACAAGAAAACAAGAACCGAAAAATTATCCTCTGTTAAACAAAACCTAAGCTAGAGGTCCAGAAAAAGCTGAACTGAATGTCAAAGAAATTTATCCAGCAAGAAAACACTAGGTAAGAGAAGTGAAAGCAATCTCCAGAATAACCTAATTAAGGTAATCAAATGTCTAGACGCCAGCAAAAAATAACAATCACACCAAGAAAATAGAAGATATGGCCCAGTTAAAGGAACAAACCAGCAATTCAAATGAGATACAGGAGCTGAAACAGTTAATTCAGAATATACGAACAGACATAGAAAACCTCATCAAAAACCAAATCAGGGTGGGCCACGGTGGCTTAGCAGGTAAGAATGCTTGCCTCCCATGCCTGAGGACCCGGGTTTGATTCCCGGTGCCTGCCCATGTAAAAAACAACAACAACAAAAAAAAACCAAATCAATGAATTGAGGGAAGATATGAAGAAGGCAAGGAAGAAATAGAAAAACCAATATTATCTGGAAGGGCAGGGTGCCCCGAATAGCAAAAAGTATACTGAGAAGAAAAAACGAAGTCGGAGGTCTCATGCTACCTGACTTTAAGGTGTTATGAAGCTATGGTGGTCAAAACAGCATGGTACTGGCATAAAGATAGATATACTGACCAATGGAATAGAATAGAGTATTCAGATATAGACCCTCTCATCTGTGGACAATTGATCATTGATAAGGCAGCCAAGCCAACTCACCTGGGACAGAACAGTCTCTTCAATAAATGGTGCCTATAGAACTGGACTTAACTCAAAATGGATCAAAGACCTAAACATTAGATCTAAGACCATAAAACTGTTAGAAGAAAATGTAGGGAATATATATAAATCTTATACAACAAGGCGGTTTCCTAGACCTTACACCTAAAGCAAGAGCATTGAAGAAATAAATAAATGGGAACTCCTCAAAATTAAACACTTTTGCGCATCAAAGAACTTCATCAAGAAAGTAAAAAGACAGCCTACACAATGGGAGACAATATTTGGAAACAATATGTCAGATAAAGGTCTAGTATCCAGCATATATAAAGAAATTGATCAACTGAACAACAAAAAGACAACCCAATTACAAAATGGGCAAAAGACTTGAACAGACACTTCTCAGAAGAGGAAATACAAATGGCCAAAAGGCACATGAAAAGATGCTCAACTTCCCTGGCTATTAGGGAAATGCAAATCAAAACCACAAGGAGATATCACCTCACACGAACCAGAATGGCCATTATCAGTAAAACAGAAAATGACAAGTGCTGGAGAGGATGTGGAGAAAGAGGCACACTTATCCACTGTTGGTGGGAATGTCAAATGGTACAACCTCTGTGGAAGGCAGTTTGGCAGGTCCTCAGGAAGCTAAGTATAGAATTGCCGTATGACCTGGCAATACTGTTGCTAGGTATCTACTCAGAGGACATAAGGGCAAGGACACAAATGGACATTTGCAAACCAATGTTTATAGCAGTATTATTTGCAATTACGAAGAAATGGAAACAGCCAAAATGTCCATCAAAAGATGAGTGGCTAAACAAGCTGTGGTATATACATATGATGGAATATTATGCAGCTGTAAGACAGAATAAAGCTATGTAGTATGTAACAACATGGATGGACCTTAAGGACATTATGCTGAGTGAGATTAGCCAGAAACAAAAGGACAGATACTGTATGGTCTCACTGATATGAACTGACATTAGTGAATAAACTTGGAGAATTTCATTGATAACAGAGACCACCAGGAGATAGAAATAGGGTAAGATATTGGGTAAGCTGAAGGGATACAGATTGTGCAACAGGATTGATTGTAAAAACTCAGAAATGGATAGCACAATACTACCTAACTGTAATACAATTATGTTAAAACACTGAATGAAGCTGAATGTGAGAATGATAGAGGGAGGAGGGCTGGGGGCACAAATGAAATCAGAAAGATAGACGCTAAAAGACTGAGATCGTATAATGTAGGAATGCCTAGAGAGTATAATGATAGTGACTAAACATACAAATTTAAAAATGTTTTTGCATGTGGAAGAACAAAGGAATGTCATTACTACAGGGTGTTGAAAATAGATGGTAATTAACATTTAAAAATTTTAACGTATGTGAGACTAAAGCAAAAAATGTTTATTTGGTACAAAATTTATATTTTGACTAGTGCATTTCCTAATATAACTTATGTGGACAGCTTAATTGAATATCATAAGTACATGGAACCTTGAATAGGGCATAAGATTTTGTAGGTTAGTCCAGAGTGATGCCCCACTAAATCCCAGAGTGATTTGAACAGTGAGTAAAAAAGTATTTGCTAAGTCCTCTTGGGGGAATGGTAAGAAAGGGGGAAAATTCAACTTCCCTAAGTGGAGAATTCTTGATATTCTCACAAGCAGTGGGGACAACCAAAGCAATAGGCTGAGTCCCCAATCTTGGGATTTGTTCATATGAAATTTAACCCCACAAAGGATAGGTCACGCCTACTTAGATTTAGGCCCAAGAGTCACCCCCCAAGAGAACCTTTTTTGTTGCTCAGATGTGGCCTCTTTCTCCAGTCAACACAACAGGCAAACTCACTGCCCTCCCCCTGGCTACATGGGACATGACTCCCAGAGGTGTGGACCTTCCTGGCAGCGTAGGACAGAAATCCTAGAATGAGCTGGCACTCAGCATCAAGGGATGAGAAAGCCTTCTCCACCAAAATGGGAAGAGTGAAATGAGACAAAATAAAGTGTCAATGGCTGAGAGACTCCAAACAGAGTCAAGAGGTTATCCTGGAGGTTATTCTTACATATTAAATAGATATCACTTTTTTAGTTAAGGTGTAACAGAGAGGCTGGAGGAAACTGCCTGAAAATGTAGAGCTGTGTTCCAGTAGCCAAGTTTCTTGAAGATGATTGTATAATGATATAGCTTTCACAATGTGACTGTGTGATTGTGAAAACCTTGCGTCTGATGCTCCTTTTATCTACCTTATCAACAGATGAGTAAAACATACGGAATATAAATAAATAATATGGGGGAAAAATGTTAAAATAAATTTACATTGAAATGTTAGTGATCAATGAAAGGGAGGGGTAAGGGGTATGGTATGTATGCATTTTTTTGTTTTCTTTTTATTTCTTTTTCTGAATAGAAGCAAATGTTCTAAGAAATGATCATGATGATGAATATGCAACTATGTGATCATATTGTGAATTACTGATTATAAGTGTAGAACAGAATGATCAAAGGTTAAGAATATGTTTGTTGTTATATATATTTTTTTAATTTAAAAAACCCATCAAACAACATTGCATGCTACAGAGGAATCTGTTTCAAAGGAAGAGTCCATTGATACAGCAAACTTCATCGTTTTCTTATTTTAAGAAACTGCCACAGCCACTCCACCCTTCTGCAACTACCACCCTGATCAGTCAGGAGCCATCAACATCGAGGCAAGACCCTCCACCAGTAAAAAAGATTACAACTCACTGAAGGTTCAGATGATGGTTAACATTTTTTTTAATCAATAAAGTATTTTAGAATTAAAAATAAAATGATCTTAGAAGGAATGCTTTTACAGGAATAGCACTGAATAATAGATTAAACTCCCCAACCAAAAAACACAGATTGGCAGAATGGATTAAAAATACATGATCCATCTATAGGCTGTTTACAAGAGACTCACTTTAGACCGAAAGATACAAATAGGTTGAAGGTAAAAGGATGGAAAAAAGATATTCCACGCAAGCAGTAACCAAATAAAAGCTGAGGTAGCTATACTAATATAAGACAAAAAGACTTTAAAAGCAAAAATGCTATAAGAGACAAAGAAGGACAACATATATTAATAAAAGGGGCAATTCACCAAGAAGAAATAACAATCATAAATATTTATGCACCTAATAAGGGGCCCCAAAGTACATGAGGTAAAATTGCAGGGAATAACAGATGTCTCTACAATAATAATAGGAGACATCAACACACTACTCTCTTCAATAGATAGAATGTCTAAAACAGAGGATCAATAAGGAAACAGAGAACCTAAATAATATGATAAAATGAACTAGACCTAACAGACACATACAGAACACTACACCACAAAACAGCAGGATGTACATCCTTCTCAAATGCCCATGGAACATCCTCCAGGATAGAACACACACAGGGGCACAAAGCAGGTCTTAATACACTTAAAAATATGGAAATTATACAAAGTACTTTCTTTGATCATAAGGAAATGAAGCTGGAAATCAATAACAACTGGAGGACCAGAAATTTTACAAATATACAGATGTTAACACGCTTTTAAACAATCAGTGGGTCAAAGAAGAAATTACAAGAGAATTCAGTAAATATCTTGAAACAAATGAAAATAAGAACACAACATATCAAAACTTATGGGATGCAGAAAAAGTTGTGAGTGGTAAATTTATAGCCCTAAATACCTACAATAAAAAGGATGAAAGCACATAAAATCAAAGACCTAACTGACCACCTGAAGAAACTAGAGAAAGAAAAGCAAACTAATTCCAAAGCAAGCAGAAGGAAAGATAGAAAGATTAGAGCAGAAATAAACAAAGTAAAAAAAAAAAAAAAAGAATAAAACCAAACCTTGGTTCTTTGCAAAGATCAATAAAATTCACAAACTTTTAGCTAGACTAAGATAAAAAGAGAGAAAATGCAAATAAATAGAATCAGAAATAAGAAGGGGGTCATTACCATGGACTCCAAAGAAACAGAAAAGACCATAAGAGAATACTATGAGCAAGTATGCCAACAAACTAGAAAACATAGATGAAATGGACAATTTCCTAGAAATACATGAACAACCTATATTGACTCCAGAAGAAATAGAAGACCTCAAAAAAGCAATCACAAGTTGAGACTGAATCAATCATCAAAAACCTCCCAACCAGATCTCACTGGTTTGTAGTTTAGTGTGATGCCCCATACATCCCAGAGTAATCAGGGCAGAAGATTTAAAAAGTATTTGCAAAGTCCTCTTGAGGGATTGGGGGGAAATGTGGAGATATTCCCCATCTGGGGAATTCCTGATATTCTTGCAAGCATTGGGGACTGCCAATTTGACAGGCCAGACCTTTGATCTTGGGGCTTGCCCTTACGAAATTTATTCATGTAGAGCAGAAGCTAAGCCTACTTATGCTTATGTCTAAGAGTCACCCCCAGAGAACCTTTTTTGTTCTGTAGATGTGGCCTCTCTAAGCCTACTCAGTGGGTAACGCACGCCCCTTCCCAGTACATGGGACATGGCTCCCAGGGATGAGCCTGGCCCTGGCAATGTGATAGTGAGAAAGCCTTGTTAACGAAAGGGGGAAGAGAAATGAAACAAAAAGTTTCAGTGGCTGAGAGATTTCAAATAGTGTTAGAGGCCATTCTGGAGGTTATTCTTTTGCAGTAAATAGATACCCCCTTTCTGTTTTTGGTGTACTGGAGTAGCTAGAGGGAAATACCTGAAACTATTGAACTGTAATCCAATAGTCTTGATTCTTGAAGATGACTGAACAACTATAAAGCTTTTAAAGTATGTCTGTGTGATTGTGAAAACCTTATGACTGACACTCCCTTTATCCAGTGTATGGACAGATGTGTAAGGGAAAAAAAAAAGACAAAAAAGAAATAAACAAATAAAGAATAGAAGGTTATGGGATGTTTTGGGTGTTCTTATTTACTTTTATTTTTATTTTGTTTAAGTAATGAAAATGTTCAAAAATTGATAGTGATGATGAATGCATAGCTCTATGATGATACTGTGAACCAGTGACTGTACACTTTGGATGATTATACAGTATGTGAATATATAATATATTGCAACAACAACAACAAATTTAAATTTAATACCTTAGAAAAAGAGCCGGGACCAGATGACTTCATATGTGAATTTTACAAAGCATTCCAAGAAGAATTAATACCTATTCTGCTCAAACTCTACCAAAAAATTGAAAAAGAAGGAACACTACTTAAATTATTCTATGAAGCCAACATCATCCTAAATACCAAAGCCTCATAAAGACACAAGAAAAGAAAATACTTATTAATCTAACAAATATAGATGCAGAAATCCTCAACAAAATACTTGCAAACAGAATCCAACAGCACATTAAAAGAATTATACACCAAGTTCTTTGATTTGTTTGGTTTAGTTCTTTGTACATTTCACTCCAGTATTGCAAGAGTGGTTTAACACAAGGAAGTCAATTAATGTAATACACCACACATAACAAATCAAAAGGTAAAAAGCACATGATCATCTCAATTGATACAGAAAATGCATTTTGACAAAATCCAGCACACTCTCTTGAGAAAACCACTTTGAAAAATAGGAATAGAAGGAAAATTCCTCAACATGATAAAGGGCATATATGAAAAACCCACAGCTAACTTTGTACTCAGTGGTAAGACACTGAAAGCTTTCCCTGTGAGATCAGGAACAAGAGAAGGATTCCCAGTTACACTGTTATTCAACATTGTACTAGAAGTTTTAGTTACAGCTATTAGGCAAGAAAAAGAAATAAAAGGCATCCAAATAAAAAAGGAAGAAGTAAAAACTTCCACTATCTGCAGATAACATGATTCTATATCTAAAAAGCACCAAAAAAAGAGAAAGTATGCCAAAGCTACTGGAGCTAATAAACCAGTTCAGGAAAGTGGTGGAATACAAGATCAGCATGCAAATCAGTAGTGTTTCTATGCACTAGTAATGAGCTATCCAAGCAGGTAATCAAAGAAAAAATCCCATTCATAAAAGCAACTAAAAGAATCAAATATCTAGGAATAAACTTAACTGGGATATAAAGGACCTACACAGAAAAGTACAAAAACATTGCTAAAAGAAATCAAAGAACTAAATAAATGGAAAAATATTCCATGTTCATGGATTGGAAGGCTAAATGTCATTATGATGTCAATTCTGCCCAAAATGATTTACAGATTCAATACAATGCCAATCAAATTTCCAATAGCCCACTTTGCTGAAATGGAAACGCTAATTATCAAATTTATTTCGAAGGGAAAGAGGCCTCAAATAGCCAAAACATCATGAAAAATAAGAATGAAGTAGTACTCACACTTTCTGATTTTAAAGCATATTATAAAGCTACAGTGGTCAAGCAACATGATACCGGCATAAAGATAGACATATTCATCAATGGAATTGAATTAAGAGTACAGAAACAGACCCTAGATCTTTGGTCAGTTGATTTTTGACAAAGTTCCCAAGTCCACTCAACTAGGAGAGAGCAGTCTCTTCAATAAACAGTGCTGAGTGAACTGAATATCCATATCCCAAAGAGGACCCCTATCTCACTCCTTATACAAAAATTAACTAAGAATGGATCAAAGACCAGGCGGGCCACGGTGGCTTAGCAGGCAGAGTTCTCTCCTGCCATACCAGAGACCCGGGTTCAATTCCCGGTGCCTGCCCATGCAAAAAAAAAGGATCAAAGACCCAAATATAAGAGCCAGTACCATAAGACTCCTAGAAGAAAATGTAGGGATATATCTTAAAGATCTAGTTATAGGTGGTAGTTTCTTAAACCTTAAACTCAAAGCACAAGCAATGAAAAAGGTATTTGCGACCTACTCAAAACTGAATTCTGTGCTTCAACAGACTTTGTCAAAAGGGTGAAAAGGCTGCCAATTCAATGGGAGAAAATATTTGGAAACCATATATCTGATAAGGGTTTGATGTCCAGAATATACAAAGAAATCCTACAACTCAATAGTAAAATGACAAATAACCCAATTTAAAAATGGGCAAAAGACAGGAATAGACATTTTTTTCAATAAGGAAATAAAAATGGTTAAAAAGCACATGAAAAAAATGCTCATCTTCACTAGCTATTAGGGAAATGCAAATCAAAACCACGAGATATCATTTCACGCCTATTAGAATGGCCCCTATTAAATAAGAAACTACAAGTGTTGAAGAGGATATGGAGAAATAGGAACATTTATTCAATGCTGGTGGGGATGTTAAATCAGCTACTATGGAAGGACATTTAGCATTTCCTCAAAAAGTTAAGTATAGAGTTGTCCTATGATCCAGCAGTTCCACTTCTTGGGATCATACCCAGAGAGCTGAATGCAGGGATGTGAACAAACATTTGCATGCTCATGTTCAGAGCACATTTTTGAGCAATTGCCAAAAGATGGAAACAACCCACGTGTCCATCAACCGATGAATGGAAAAACAAAATGTGGTATACATACAATGAAATATTCACTAGTAAGAAGGAATGAAGTCCTGAAGCGAGCGTGTCAACATGGTAGAACCTTGAAGACATTATGTTGAGTGAAATAAGTCAGACATAAAAGGCCAAATATTGTATGACCTCACTAATATGAACTAATTATACTATGTTAACTCATGGACACAGAATCTAGAATATAAGTTACTAGGCTCTAGAAGAATCTACCTGTGTTTAAATCCTGACTCTGTTACTAGCTGTGTGACTTTAGGAAACCTGCTTAACCTTTGAGCTGCAATTTCTTTATCTGTAAAAAGGATTGCTAATATTATCTACCTCATAGAGTTGTTGCATCAATGAGTATATAAAACAGGGACAGAGTAAGCACTGAGTGTACATCATCATTTTGCTTGTTTATTTTTCATATGAACTTTAAAACCAGCTTGCCTAATTTCAATTAAATAACCTACTGGTATTTTTATTGAATATTAAGTTTTAAATTAATTTAGCAATAACAGATGTCTTTGTAATAGTTTCCCACCCAAAAACGACGATACCACTTTTTATCAAACATATTTTATCAAAAATACCTACACAGCCACTTCTTCCACTTCTAGTATACCACCTCAGTCCAAGCTATCTCTTTTTTTATTATAATAGCTTCTTATGTTCCTGAATCCATTGTTGCAACCCTGGTCTATTCTATCACACAGCAACCAGAGTGGTCCTTGAAAACTTAAGTTTTTAGATTATGTCAGTTCTCTGTGCAGCAAAATCTCATCTTACTCAGAGTAAAAGCCTGGAAGGGAATTGGAAATAAGACCAACTTTTAGGTTTGCTGTAAAGGGGAACAATCGGGGCATCAGGAAGGGGGGAATTTGGGCTTCATGAAGTTTTGTTTTGTTTTTGTTGATGAGACCTAATCTGAAAAAAGGGGGGAAACTAATGAGACCTGAGATAGAGGGGCAAGTGCTGGGGTCCTTACGTAGGTCTACTTATATATAATGTATAACTAAATGTATAACTACATTTAGTATACTCTTTCCCCTTCCATCCATTTTCCTCAGAGCCTTCCCCTCCTGACAATCAAGAACACACATCTACTCGTGTCTACCTCCCTTACTTAAAATTAAAACCCTTTTCATAAAACGCCCCACTATTCCCTGCATAAAATTACTATTTATAGAATTTATTTTAAATTCTATTACTTAAAAATGTAATGGGGTACCAAATATATGAAGCACAGTGTAACATACTGGTTATAGAGTTAAAACAGACATGGTCTTCTTTCTAGAACTTAAAGTGTCGTCATAAAGACAAACTAATGAATAAATAAACTTGGAAGGCTTACTATAGGACAGGAAATAGTAGGCAATGTTCAGATGCTGCTGGGAATGATTCAGGAGAAGTAAGACTGATAACACAGTAGAGAGACTAACAAAATAACTAAAGTCTCTGAGAAATAAGAGGAAATAACAAATTCCAGAGCATATATAGGAGTGATCTAAGTTCTTTTAAAAGGGACTCTTCAGTGAACAGGAGAGAGAGCACAATATAGATTTGATGATGGGAATATGAATACCCATTTGATGGTTTCTCAGTGAAATATGAGACAAGGTTTTAAGTTGGATGGAAGGGAAAAGAATATAACTAAATGTAATTTAATGATCATAGAATAGAAACAAGAAGTCACAGCTGTTGCCTATTGTGTCCTATTTCTCAACACCTAAAGCTCCCTATTTCTCGACACTTAAAGTCCCTAGTTTTTGTTTCACACTTCTGAGATTTTAATTAATTCTCACTGTTTTTTCCTGGCAAATTCCTACTTGTTTTTCCAGATCCAACTACACTACCACCTTCTGATATAGGTTACACCACACCTGATATATAATGGCCCTCCACTGAAGTTGTATTTGCCTTCCTTGGTAGAATAGAAAGGATGATGAAAAGCTTGGCCTGTGTTCCTAATGTCAGGTTCCATATGGTACATCAAGGATTTTCAAGATTAACAATTCTTTTTATTTACAGTATCTACAAACTAGGAGAATTTATTAGAGGGATATGACAGTGCCAAGGATTAACCAATCCCTAGAATAAAGAAGCTCATAAGACATCTGTGTCCTTTTTAAAATTGCTGCTTTGGCAATAGTTGTTGCTGTCAATGGCAGCATTCTTTGCCCCTGCATTATGGATGTACCACCATATTAGCTTTCATTTAGTCCTTTTGTTTTATTCAAATGCCAAAACATAAGTTCCAAGATACAAATTGTAGTTATATTCAATTCTGTTTGATTTAAAAACATCAGTTATACTTTGTTAACAACTTCTAAAACCAAATGTTAAGTTGTGACTAAAATATCTCCCAGTCCATTTCTGGAGTATTACCCTTAATATATTTAGAAGCTACTTGAATGTTCACTCTACAAAAAGGAAAATGATGATGCTATAAGAGAAAGATAATAAATGAAGTTATAATATGAAAGACTTCCCCAATTGGTTAATAATGATTAACCAATTATTAGGGAGACTGAAAAAAGGCCAAATGTTTCTGTTCCATTCCAGGCCCACCAGGCCTAAAAAGTCTGCAAAAGTGCATTTCTGGTCCTATACCAGCCATAAATAAAAGGTCTCACATCATTTTTATTACATCAAAGAAAGGCCAACTCTTCATCAACAGGATTAGAATCTGCGAATATATTAAGGTTCTTTTCCTAAGAAAAAAGGGGAATTGGAAAACTCAAGAGTCTATAAACAAAAGATGAAAACAAATATTTTAAACTGTCTGATTTAAAGAATTTCAAATGTGGTTGAACTGAATGAATAATAAACATAGCATTATAGAAGGAAAGATAAAACTTAAAAGGTACCCAAATATTCTAATATTTATGGAGTCATATGATACAATTTTCAAAGTCCAAAACTTTTTCCTACTTTTTAGTTTTGCTAAATCTAACGAAGGTCAATAAATTAGATTTTAGCTATTCACATTTACTTCTTCTGATAGCAAAACTCTTCCTAATGTTCTAAGACAAAGAAATTAAGACAAATATCCACAACAAAACAAAACAAAAAAACACCCAGACACATTAACCCAATATTTTAGGTAAGTGCACAATATTAGGATCCTCTGTTCAACATATGGCTGTACAATGACTGACACTGCATGCTATTTATAGAATTAGATATATAGTCTTTTCCTGAAGATGTAAGATTTCAAATCAATCTGCTCACTTATGGCAGTAAAATGGAACGAAGATGGCAAATAAATAAGACAAGTAAGCAAGAGAATAGCCTTTGTTTGTTTTTGTTTTAATCTGAGAATAGCCTTTTATGGTGATTGGGAATTAATTTTATGCTTTACCAAATAAGACTAAGAATACAGCTAAAAAAGTCATCAAAATGTAGTTCTCCATGGTAATTTTTTCATGGAATTTTTAATTACTTGGAAACTATCTGTTCCAGTGTTTAAAATGAATATGATTCTAATATTTTTGGGAAACAAGTATGGATGGAAAAAAAGTTAGGGTAAAGAATGTTATCTCGATCTTTAATTTTAAACAATTTATTTTCCCATTTGTAGAGTAACATTATTGTAAAACCCATAGTTTTTTAACATCTGCACTGCTTAAAAGAACTCCAAAGAATACTGTTAAAGCATATTTTTAAAAAACGGAACCAAGATAATATACATTTTATCTCTGAACATTGTGTTATTAAAGTCCACATAATGTCCTCTGTAAAAATCAATATGATGTTACAATAATATACATGATCTGATTCTTAATCATTCTAAAGGTTCCTGACCATGTACAATACCCAGGATAGATCCAATGCCTTTAATTTCAGACTGCAGAGACAGTTATTATCCTAAACAAAAGAAGGAAAAGCTTTATGTACAGGGCAGGAATCTGTCGGCTTAGCTGTTTGCAGCATCTGCTTGGCGAGGCCATCCTTCCTCTTCTACTCCAGAGTCATACTCCTCTTCAGAGGATTCTTTTGTTGGAGCCCTGCAAGGAAAAGCTAAGTTTGTCTGTTTTGTTTTGTTTTGAACAAAAATTTATTTAAATAAGATTTCTAGACTCAAAAAACAAAATATTAGAGCACTTTCACTATTAAGATTGCTTACTGGTGAACCACGGGAAGTATACTTAGACCACACAGTCAAGAGTTGAGTTATTGTCCAATATTTTCTCTAACAAATTTTGAAATAAATGGACAATGAGGCTTCAACTGTGAAAGCCTAAAAATCCGTTTCTCTAGGAAACAAAGTAGAATCCGGTATTTCAATTCAAGTGCTTGACATTTAGCATATATGAAAAAAGGTGGCTGCTTCTGACCAAATCTGACTTGACTTAAATTAGTTATATGTATGAATCAGAATACCACAATTCCTTTTAAAGTCACACATCAATGTCATGTAAAAAATAAAAATAAAAAATTGTCTCTTGGAGGTAACAAAAGTTGTTGAAAACTAATCAGCTGCCTCAAAAGTTATCTTGGAAGATAAGTGAACATGAAACATGACATATCTTGTGATGAAGTTAAAACAGAAACCTAGTTCTTATGTAGGTAACATTAACTTTAAGTACAGTATAGTAAATATTTGTTGACTAGATCAGGGGTTGGGAAACGACAGCCTGTAGGCCAAATCCAGCACACTGCCTGTTTTTATAAATAAAGGTTTATTGGAACACAGCCATGCACATTCACTTATATATTATCTTTGCCTATTTTCATGCTATAAGGGCAGTGCTGAGTAACTGCAGTACAGACTGTATGGCCTTTAGATATTTATTATCCGGCTCTTTATGAGAAAGTTTGCTGAATAGATAAAACACAAGAATAAAAGATATGTCAAATTTGTCAACTGAGATGATACCACCAAAAAAAAAAATATGCCAACAAAGTTTTGGTCATGTGAAAGACATTAAATAAGTCATTTACAAATTAGAAAACTGGCAAAAAACTCATTTTAATATACTCATTTAGATTACTTCTAAAATGTCTCTTTTGGTATTTCTTCTTTAAGAGAAAAAAGCATAGGCAAGTTTTGATCATTTTTTTAAAAAACTTGTAATATAGTATTATTTTTTATGAGCCCAAATTAAAAGATTTTTCTATAGAAGATTTATGAGATTATTGCCTCCTTTACGAATATAAGTATTTTTACACAATTTTTTTATAACAAAGTAATAAACCATAGAAATAAGGAGCTGATATTAAATTTTAGATCTGCTCTGGCTTGACAATATACTTTACCGAATATATCCTGGTTCCTTTTTCCCTTCTACTACTTCCTTGTCAACCTCCACACATACAATGTCAGAATTAGGGACTTCAAACATTGGTTCTAATAACAGCTTTTCCTAAAGAGATAAAAAGTGATGAATTATATGGAAGATTGAAGGAACATAAAAAATACTTGTATTCTTAAGCCACCAACAGGAAATAAAACATGCTAAAAAGGCCAGTGTAAGAGCTTTCCTATTCTTCATATTAAAACAGCTTACAATAAATTCAGAGAGAAATCATTCTTATAAGGGAAAGCTATTTTTCTGCCATTCTGCCTAGTTTGGTAAGCATGCATACTCATCAGACTCAGGTGTTCCTCAGAAGCATTACTGGGCTTATTCTATCATTGAAGTCAACTGTAATCCTTATTTTAAAAACTGTAATCCTTACTTTAAAAACTGTTTACTCCTAAATTAACTCTGTCAAGCTCTTCAATTTTGAACTATGATTTCAAATAACCACCGTCTTAAGTGCCGCAATAGATCTAATGTTGTTACCTAAAGAAAACTAGCTTTGTCTAAAGGTAGGGTGCGCTGGTTTGAAAGGATTTATGCACCCCCCAAAAGCCATGTTTTAATCCTAATCAGCCTTGTGGGAGCAACTGTTTCTTTTAAACCCTATTTAGCACCGCATGCTGGAAACTTAATTAGATTATCCCACAGAGGTATGTCCCCACCCATTCTACACGGGTCTTGATTAGTTTACGGAATCCTATAAAAGAAGAAGTATTTTGGAGAAAGCTTCAGAAGCAGAGAACAACAAGAGAGAAAGCCACAAGAGAGATTCAGAGAGAGCAGAGAAGAATGACAGAGCCATGAGAAAGCCACAACAGAGAACGCTGCAGAACCACAGTCCACCAGCCTGTGACTTCTGGAGATGAAGAAGGAAAACACCTCCTGAGGAGCTAGAGAGGAAGCTGGCAGATGACAGTGTTCACCAGGTGCCCTTCCAGCTGAGAGAGAAACCTTGACCATGTTCACCATGTGCCTTCTCACTTGAGAGAGAAACCCTAAACTTCATCAGCAAGGTATCTTTTTCCCTGGATGCCTTAGATTGGATATCTCTATAGACTTGCTTTAACTGGGACATTTCCACAGTCTAAAAACTGTTAACTTGTAACTTATTAAATTCCCCTTTTTAAAAGCCACTGAGTTTCTGATATATTGCATTCCAGCAGTTAGCAAACTAGAACATAGGGGCTGGGTTAAATTCCACCTAAAGGAAAATACTGGTTGAGTACCTCAAACTTCCCAAAAATATTAACTAATCTGTCCTTTATCAGCAATACCTAAAGCCCAGGACCTCCTCAGAAAGGATGTGTAGTTCCAATTAAAAGTCCTATTGAGATGAGAGGAGTGACATTTAAGTGAAATTTTTAAAAGGGAGTGGGAACATGTGCTTATTTGGGGGAGCACAAAGGGAAATAATAATCCACTAGTATAGTCAGACTTGGGAGAAAGGGAGAGAACTTAAAAGAACAGAGCAGGTATGGTAGGAAAATATTCTGGGCCCCTAGGATCTGTAACAAAGTAAAATTTGTGAGGTTCACAGCATGCTGAAGAATTTAGGGGTAAAGTGTCATGGTATCTATAACTTAATTATAAACAAACAAGAATAGTGATTTCAATGGGCCCAAGAAAGGGCTCTGCAGCTTAGTCAAAAGACCTATTTAGAATTTTCAGATATTCTCTTTCCCATGATCCTGATTTTCTCTATTTCATTAATTGTATGTATGTCTTTGTTGTAAATTTCATTTTTAGAAAGAAGCAAAATATAAACAACCAGGACCAAAAAAATCAACAACAAAATCACCAAGCTTACATTATTTTCTGGGTATTTTCTCTGGAAACATTTCCAAAAGAAAAAAAAACATGGAGGCTTAATATTCCCAAAATTCAAACCAGGAAATAATCAGTTTTTGTATAACAACACCAACTTACCATTATGGACCGAAGGCCTCTTGCACCTGTTTTTCGTTCTAGTGCCAATTTGGCTATGGCTTTCAGAGCATCCTCAGTAACATTCAGTTCACACTACAGACACATTCAAAAGAAAGAGAACTTAGATTTTCTTTATGATATTTTTCTAATATAACCATATGGTATTTAATCTATTAACTAATACTGACAATTCCTGGTCTTCTTAGAATCACAGAATTTTAGAACTAAAAGGGACCAATGCCCTAAGTTTACAGACAAGGAAATAAGCTCTAAGTAGATTCACTAATAATTAAAAACACAGGTAGAGTCAAAATTCATATATCTCGACTGTCATCCCCCTCCCATTCAGACACAGACTTTATTACTTTCCTTCTAGAAAACCCTTGTTGGGTCCCTATATGACATTTTAGAGTGTAACTAACCCTCTCATCCTATAGGAAAAAGGTAAAACTTCAGACAAGTCTTTCTAAATTACCACAAATTTCAAAATAATAAAGTTCAAATTATTAAGAATATACAAAATATACAAAACAACAGATTTTAAAAGATCTTGGTAATTAGGCAACTTTTGGTATTAACTAGTGTTTCCAGAAAATGTAAAATTTAAGTGAGGTGATTATCTCTCATGGTGCTTTGGAACCTTGCTTCAAGAAGCAATTGTTTTTATCAATTAACCTTAAGGGAAGAGTAGTATGAATCACAAGTTTGTTCTTAGTCTTTGAAGAGATTTTCTAGATTAACACGGACTTTCCAAGATTTTAGTCAACATATACTGAACCCCTACACACTTACACATTAGAGACCAAATGATGAATTAGGCACCATTTCTTGCCTTCAAGGAACTTAGAATCTATTGAGTGGTGACAGATTAGCAAATGAATATTCACAACACAGTTTATGCACATGATGCTAAGGAAGCACCAAAGTAAGAGCCTCTAAATAGGACTAGAGGACCACTGAAGGATTTTAAGTAGGGGAGAAACAGAATTAGCTTGTGTTTATTCATTCAATGAATATTTGTTAAGAACTTAATATTTATCTGCTGGACACTATGCTCAATAATTTTAAAATGATCCACTCTGGAAGTAAAAGATGGTATTTTGGAGATGGTAATCAAAGATACACTTGAGGCAGGGGCCCAAGTAAGAACAAATGCATAGGTCAAGGTGAAGAATGATAAAGGGGTTTGACTTGAGACGGTAGCAGTGGCAGTGGTAATGGAGAGAAGGGGACGCAGAGGCACTAAAAAAATCCAAAACATTTGATATCTGACTGGATGTGTGGATTAGAGTGACCTCCGACATCTGGTTGCAGAGCAGTAGATATGGGAGCTGATAAAACTTCACTTAACAAAAGTATTTAATAGTATCACTAAAAGCGTTTAGAATATCAAGGCTGAAAGCACAACTCTGTGTGTCTGGCTTGGAATGGGCCGGGGTAGGATACTGGCAATAATTATCTCTATAAATAATGTCCTTGAGCTTTATGCTATTGTAACTATTTTAATTAGGAATAAAACCAACTCCTACATGTTCTAATGTAACATAATTTGCCTTCCCTGATTTTTAGGTTAAATCTAATGGGGGAATAGGCTGGTATTCCAGAGGAACAGAACTGCTTTTTAATTTGTTAGGCTAAATTATGCAGAATATCACTAGCAAGAAAAACATAAATTAAGCATGAAAAATAAAAATCTAACCTTATCCATGCTGAATAAGGCCTGGTATTGAGGAATAACTGCATTGCGTGGCTCAGTTAGTATTTGTACAAGTGTTTTCTCATCTAGGCTATGCAAAGGAACTACCACAGGCAACCGTCCCACAAACTCAGGAATCATGCCAAACTCAATGAGATCTCTGGCTTCTACATGACGTAATAATCGATCTTTTTCTTCAATGTCTTGATGAGTATTTGATTCTCCACTTCGATTGGCAAGGTCTGCAGCAGCTGCAGCCCTTCTGCCTTTTCCCAGATTAGATGGTGTTCCAAATCCAAGATACTGCCAAAGAAATGATATGTATTAAAATAGAATGAATTTGCATATATTTAAATAGAATGAATTTGCAAGTAGGTATTCAAACAGAATGTAAAATGCAGATAGTGTGCAAGTAAAATTAAAATATGATAAACTTGGAAATAAGGCATGTTTAGAAAAGATGCAGTTTCAGATGTTCTACCATGAAGTTAAGAAACTTGATAGATTTTTCTTAAAAAGAAGTTGTGACTATGACCCAGGAATCCCACTTCTAGGTATATACTTAAAAAAATCCAAAGGAGGGACTCAAATAGATATTTATATACCAATATTCAGAGCAGTATTATTCACAATAGCCAAAAGGTGGAAGCAAGTCAAGTGTCCATCAACAGATGGATAAACAAAATGTGGTATAGGGTGCAAGGGTGGTTTAGGGGTAGAATGCTTGCCTTCCATGTGGGAGATCTGGGTTAGATTCCAGGACCATGCTCAACCCCCTCTGTAAATTTTATTACAATGAAACTTACAGAAATGCAGGTGTGATCAGGACCTTTGCCTCAAAAGTATTTTGGTAATATTTGAAGATTAAAAAACTTTAGAATTGTATGCATCCTTCAGGCATATGTAAATATACCCATACTCTCTATAGCATATGTAGAATAATACAGATTCAGATGGTTACTTAATGAATCAGATAAACTAGTGGTAAAGCAAGAAACAGAGAAATGAAACTTTCTCTTTTATCATTCATAATTAAGTTACTACCATTGGTTCAATTTATGAACTAAAATATTTTATCTTTTGTCTTCCAAACGCTCTTGTTTTAGAAAAGACAAATATGCCTACTAAGAGTATGTTCTTTTAAACTATAAATTTCTTATCTTTCGAATTGCTAATTGTTGTTCCTCATTTGCTTGAAAATGACTTTTTTAATGTATTTCTCCAGCTGAGGACTAATGTATTGCATTAATACTAATTAGGATTTTCCTATTTTAGTTATGCTGTGTGTGAAATTTTCCATTTGTGTGTGTGTGTGTGTGTGTGTGTGAAATATAGCATATATACCAAAAAGCAATATATTTATAAGTACATTTTAATAAGTAGTTTGTCATGGTTAGGGACAGGTGTCAACTTGGCCAAGTTATGGTACCTGTTCATCTGATTGGGCAAGCGCTGGCCTGTTTGTTGCAATGAGGACATTTCATAGGATTAGGTCATGATCACATCAGCTACATCCACAGCTGATTCCATTTGTAATCAGCCAAAGGGGAGTGTCTTCTGCAATTAGTGATGCTAAATCCAATCATGGGAAGCCTTTTAAGGAGGACTCAGAGGAGACAGGTTGCATTCCTGCTTTGGCTGGTGAGCCTCTCCTGTGGAGTTCATCCAGGCCATCCATTGGAGTCATCGGCTTCGGAGCCTGCCCTGTGGATTTTGGACTCTGCGTTTCTACGGTCACGTGAGACACTTTCATAAATTTTATATTTGCAAGTGTTCCCTGTTGATTCTGTTTCTCTAGAGAACCCTAACTAATACATAGTTATAGAACAGATTTTAAAGTTTGGTATGGGTTACAGTTCCATTATTTTTCATTTTTTCTTCTAGGTGCTCCAAGACACTAGAGACCAATAGAAATATCAATATAATGATTCAGCAGTCCTACTCATTTGTTAAATCCTAATTTCTCTATTACACTCCTCCTTCTCTTTAAATAACATATATACATAAAAGTAATAAATTTCAAAGTACATCACAACAATTAGTTGTAGAACAGATTTTAGAGTTTGGTACGGGTTACAATTCCACAGTTGCTATGTGTATGTTTCTAATCCTCTATAAAATCACTATAGAAAAGCTCTTTTATGTGCCTTTTCAAAAAGACCCATGTGACAAGTCCTCTTTATATTTACTGCCAGGATACCTAGTATCTCCTGAAGACTTCAAATACCTCCTCTTTCAGGTTATAAGAATTAAACCCCTATTTTCACTAAGAAGTCCAGAACTAAGTGGCATGATTTAATACCCACTAAGTCAGAACTACGACCTAAACTGTCCTTCTACATGTTTCTGATCTTTTACAAACATTACTTTTAACCATTTAGTTCTACAGGTTTCAAGCTTCAAATCCTCCTTAGATGTATTCATCGTAAATACCAGAGCACAGTTCCTGCCTTTGGTTACAGAATTTCAAATAAAGGTTATGTCTCTTTCTCTCACATACACACGTACCAAACGTACACACACCCAAGAAAAAATAAAAGCAGCAGCATTAATTTATTTTAATTACATCTAAGCTGCTACTTTAGTACATTTAAGGCCAAACAGATATTTTAAAATCCTCCAGTTTACTACTCTGAAATTTAAAAAATCACTAGGAACATATTTCTGATGTGATCTGAGAAAATGTAACTCCTAAAAAATTTACAACTGGCAGCCAGCTAGATAACAGAATAGAAACTATCCATCCTCTGTAACTTTAAATGCTCCTTATCCTGCTAGTAACCCCTAAGAAAACTTACCTTTTCATTTTTCCTCCTGCTGATGATTCTGTCTAAACCATTGAAAGCACCAGATGCAACAAAGAGGATATTTGTTGTATCAACTTGTACTGTTTCTCCACGAAGCTTGCGGGAATTCTTTTCTGGAACATTGACTATAGTACCTTCTAGTAGTTTTAATAAGCCCTAAATAAAGAATAAATTATTTATAGCATCATCATATAAGAACATTGATTACACTTTAGATTATGGGTTTCAATGGGGAACATAATATGTGGTTATGGTCAATGAGCATAACTAAAGAAAACACATTTCCACAACTAACATGAAGATGTAATATACTTATTAATAATCCATACATTTATTAGAAATGGTTACAGGATTCCTAATGTACTATAACTCAGGGAATAGTCAACCCGAGAGGTTGTTTGTGATGGTAAAGACATTTATAATTCTTTTTGTAAGATATTCCCATAGTGGGAACATTCAAAATTTGAAAATAGCTAAAGACCTGTCATTCACATAAATTAAAATTCTATTCTACTCCTAGAATTAAGTTTGGGGAATACCAGTATTTTGAGAGGACTTATACAAAAAACTATCTAGCACATTTTATAAGTGTGATCTTTGGCAGTCAAAGAAAACTGAAGCAATTTTCCTCCCACTTTAGTTTGTAATAATTAGTTGGCCAATATATAATTTTGACTTGAATTATGGTTCTGTAAGGAATGAAACACTACCTTCTACCTATCTTCTAAGTGAAAGGAATAAGAAGCATGTACACAATATCTAATTAAAGTCAGAGATTTCTTTAAGAATCCCCTAGAAATATAACTGGGCCTTTAAAGAACTAAAAAAACAAGGATTAAATTTCATCTTTTCTGTTTTTCAAATTATTTTTTATTTCCTAAGAAAGATAATGTGATATTTGAAATAGCCAACCAGAAGTTCCTTTCAGGATCTTAATTACTTTAAAATGGTATGTGGAGTCTGGGGTGAGAAAAAGAAACAAAACAGAATCTAATTGAATGTGAAACCAAACGTACAATATTAGGAGGCTGATGTATTCCCTTCCTTTTAGTGGGCTTGAACAAAATATTCAACTGCTTACTTGCTGAACGCCTTCTCCACCTACATCCCGTAACTGATGAATGCCTGGCACACTGCCAATCTTATCTACTTCATCCAGAAAGACAATTCCTATAATTTAAGGAGGATTCTGTTTATAATGTGAAAAAGATATACACAAGATAACCTCATCTTTAAAAGTCTAGGTAGCTAGAAAGCAAGGTTATTCAATGTTTCATATTTAACAAATACAATGGTTTAATATTATAAATATACACTATTATCTCCCCCATTCATCATTTTGTACAAATATTTTATAATTTATTTTATTGAATACCACGCAGGTATGATAACCAAATCTCTTTGACAGGAGTTATCTACCCAACTAATGTTTTCAGGTTTTTTATCTTGGGAAGCTGGAGAAGTGGTATAGTGTAGAAGCAGGTATTGTGTATGTAGTGCTGGCACTAACTTTCACTTACTTTCCCACCTATCTTCTTGTCTTAAAGGATTTGACCAGGAAGCTGTCAAGCTCTTCATGTAAACAAGGACAGATGATAGATGGGGAAAGGAGAAAGGCAGCATCTATGACATCCTATAGGCCAATAGGCTAAACTGTTTCTGCGTTCATTTTTCTCTCTCTCCTGACCTTGGCCCTGACCCTGCTCCAATCCCAGCATTAGGAGTCTGGAGGGGAGCGGAAACAAGAACAAAATGATAGTAGTAAGTACCTAAAAGAATAATAATTTGGACCACTTTCATCCTAGCTGCCATCTTAGTGACAATATGACAAAGCAAATTTCATGGTCCTTAATCAGTGGTTAGAAAGTATGTACCATAAGTATTTTCATATAATTACAGAATTTTAGTCCCTGACTCAAAATAAAGACTGCATTCCCCCCAACCCGAACCATTTCTGTTAACCCTAAAGAACACCCAGGGCTCTATCTGAGATTCTACAAGTTTCACGTACTAAGATGACTTTCCAGAAACCTACAATCTCCAGATGGTTCTTAGGCCAGATAAGTCCTGAGGCCCAGAGGGGCCAGCCTCTCCGAAGCATTAACTAGTTCAGTCCCCCTGTTCCATACTGTCAACACCCCTTTCCAACATGAGAAAGTTAGAAAGGGCAGAGCCCAAATACCCCTAAAGATTGGGAGGAGGATCAAAGGAGGAGGAGGAGGAATTACAACAGAGCAGAAGGGATTTAACAAATGGGTGTGACTGCTGAATCATTATATTGGTATTTCTTTTCATTTCCAGTGTCTTGGAGCAGCTAGAAAGAAAAACCAGAAATTATGGAACTGTAACCCATACCAAACTCTGAAATCTGTTCTATAACTACTTGTTTCAATGTGTACTTTGAAACTTATTGCTTTTTTTATATATTTCATAATAGAAAATGTTTTTAAAAATGAATAAATATTACTTAAATGCAAAAAAAAAAAGACTGCATTCCCCATAGACTACATCGACAGCTATGCTGAAAACATACCTTGCTGTGCTTTTTCTACATTATAATTGGCATCCTGGAGCAGTTTGGCAATTACAGACTCAATATCTTCACCTACATATCCAGCCTGAGTCAAGGTCGTACAATCACAGATAGCAAAAGGGACATCAAGGCATTTAGCTAGGGTTTGCGCCAGCAGGGTTTTACCTACAAATAGAAAGTTAACTAAAAATATGTTGGCACATAATTTTTCCACAAAAATGCAAAATAAACTAAATTTAGAATAGCATTTAATAAAAAATTGCTAACTTCTACTACTACATCACTTCTTTATTATTACTGAGATCTTGTTATATGCTATTTATTTTTCTTATTCCTGTAAAGACATTAAGAATTGATCTAGAGGCAACACCAACGTCTTAAATTCAGCCTGAAGTCTACACAGGAATACTGGTAACGTATCCCTAAGATTGTTATATTTTCTTCTAAAGAGCCAGACTCCCCCAATCACAAGAACACAGGGTGCAGACTAATTTACATTCTATTTTAACAAATGAGTACTAAGTTTTCTCAGGAAGTTATTTACCTGACCCAGTTGGTCCAAGCAGCAAAATATTACTTTTTTCAAGTTTTATGTCGTCATGAGAAGAATCCAATACTTCACCTCCTCGTTTTTCCTGAGATATTTGTTGATTTACCTGTTGCTGCATTGATGCACCTAAAGCATTACCATGTGGACTAATTCCAGCAATCTGAAGCAATTCTGAAAAAAATGCCAAAGGAATTAATAAAGCTTTATTTGAATTCACTTGAAAAAAATACCCAATAAAAACTTACATCTTAAACCACAGACCCATTTATAAAACTTTAAATATTTTGGCATGCTGTCTTACCTAAAAAAGAAGAGAATGTCAAATTATCTAGTGACAAAATGTACAACACACAATGATTATATTTATGTAAAACAAATGTTCCTTCATGTAAGGGAAGGCAGTAGAACAGAAGGAGAGCCATGCAAGGACTCACAAAGCTTTAGCTTTAGTCCTTCTTTGTAAATAATTGTATGTACTTGCACAAGTCATATAAACTTTGTGTTTCTGTTTCCTAATCTATAAAATAGCAATAACATCTGTCTTATAATTTCAAATACATGGTTAGAAGGTGTAAAGAATAAAATGCAACGATGATCATGCATCTATGTGATGATGTTAAGAAGTACTGATTGCAAATGTAGAATGGTATGATTTCTAAATGTTGGGTTAATTTCATTTTTTCCGTTAATTAAACAAAAAAAAAAAAAAAGGAGAAGGGGTAATTGGAGCTGAAGGGATACAGACTGTGCAACAGGACTGGATATAAAAACTCAGAAATGGACAGCACAATACTACCTAATTGTAATGCAATTATGTTAAAACATTGAATGAAGCTGCATGTGAGGTATAGGTTTTTTTTCCTCTCTATTATCGTTTTAATTCTTATTCTGTTGTCTTTTTATTTCTTTTTCTAAATCGATGCAACTGTACTAAGAAATGATGAATATGCAACTATGTGATGATATTAAGAATTACTGATTGTACATGTAGAATGGAATGATTTCTAAATGTTTTGTTAATTTTTTTTTAATTAATAAAAAAAGAAGAATAAAATGCAATTTCTTCGGAGGCACTTTGAAAGAAAAACAAAACACATTGTTATTTTATTTGTTAGAGTATAAATGAAATGAAGCAGAGCTGTAGAGAAAGGGAAAAACACTGAACTGAGATTTCTGTCACTGCACAGTAGGTCCATAGCAAAAAAACTTCCCTGGACCTGCTTCTTTGCCTGTAAAGTGAAAATACTAAAATGGGTGACCTCTACAGTCTCTTCCATATCTAAAAATGATTCTGTGAGTCTACCAGAAAAACTAAATATGGTATAGATCACTGTCTACACAAATCTCTGATTTTTTTAGGCTCTCACGTCGATCTTTCTAGTCCTTCTAAATAGATACACAACACTTAAATTACATAGGATTTGATACTGCTGGCAAAGTTTTAACAGCTTGGTCCCTACAAAAATGAATCTTTATTCTTGCTCTCTCTTATCTGAGGGAAAGAATCCAAATAGTCTTTTTAGACTATCCAGATTTGTCAAAATCTGATTCTCAGCATCTCTGTGATCATATCATACTTGTTTATATTTTCTGGATTTATTATTTTTAGGTTGTTTCTGATAAGTAAATTAAGAACATCAATTCTTTGCAGAAGTACATTATTATTTTAATCAAATCAACAGAACAATAATTAAGCAGTCATAACAATTATAATGGTCTTATTCCATCTGGCTGTCACTTTCTTAGGGTCATAATCCTATTTATCAAAAACAAAAGCATTCAATAAACATTTGAATTCAGTTAAATTTCACTACACTTGAGGGTTAATGATTAGCAAAATAATTCACAATGCTATGCCTCATTATCATCCACAGCAAGCAAGAAAATGCAAACTATATGTGATGATATTGTGAATTACTGATTATATATGTAGAATGGAATGATCACATATTAAGAATGTTTGTGCTTCCTGTAATTTTTTTTTTAATTTTTTTAAAAATTTAAATAAAAAAAAGGAAGTGCAGCTACTATTAATTTCAGTTGGTTAGTTAGTTGTCACTAGCAAAGTTTTTCTTTGTCAGCAAAATCTAGTTAGGAGTTGTAATAACATAGGAAGGGGCTTTGCTCAAGCTTAGCTCTGCCCAACAGGAAAAAGAGAATTTAGCAGAAAATTTGAACAAAATTACAGTGGAGATTTTTCGGTCATTCCATTTTGTGAGTATATGTCCCACAGGAAACTTGAGATGACTCTCCCGTTCTTTCAGTTAGTCTCCATTCCTGCAATATCTCTCACTGTACAACAGCTTTCTACAATAAGAACTATGAGCAAACAGGCTAGCATAGTGATTAGTGTGTGGCCCTGGGTAAATTATATAAAATTTCTGTGCTTCAGTTTTCTCATCTGTAAAATGGGAGTGAAAATATCAGTTTCTATCTCACAGGGTTTGGGAGAGATTAAATCAATTAATATATAAAAAATGCTTAGAACATTGCCAGGCAATAGTTCTACAAGTACTATAGAATTTGCTATTATTATTGCTATTTTTCTGTGTTCAATTATTTGTACAGCATAGCCCTTAAATGCAAAACAATTATTTCACCTGGTGCTCAATCTAAGAAATAACATTATGTTACAATAATGGAAGCTTTTTCTTACTAAAAAGCAGTATGTGGGTCTCTAATGTGATTTTTCAAAGAGAGTTTCAAGAATAACTTTGATTATATATGACTTTTGCTTAATGCCCTAACTTTAGAACCTAAAACCCCACATAGGAGAAGACTACGAAGAATTTACATGAAAATATATTCTATTTAAGCATGCAAAATATTTACTTCCAAGTTAATCAATATAATTACAAATTGCTTTTAACCTAAGTTTTAAACACTGTTACTTGTTAACATTTAAATTATACCAAATCACCATAAATATTATACAATATTTCTCTCAAATATTCACTACAGACTTTTCTCTTTTCTAATTAATGCTAGTTTTATCAGCCATCAGCTTAAGTTTATGAGTACTATACTTACTGTATATCTGATTATATTTCTGGATTATAAGATATATATTATACAGGTACTTAAAGTTCATTATTTAGATCTTATATTCTTATATATAACTAATTTTACATTACATTATTGCATTTAATTTTACTATGCTCAATATAGAATTTCCATACAATATAGAATTTAAAAATAACTAGGGATGAATAATTTTATAACATGTAGTAAATCTCATGTCACAGTTGGTAAACCAGTTATGTTACCAATATAGATTCACAGAGACAAAAAGAGAGAGCAATTCAAATCATGAATATATAATACTGCTTGCCTTAAAGGCTAATGTAAAAGTATCAAACGTGTCAGTGAAAATTTGTCATGCTTTATTATTATTTGCTTTGTCTTGTTTGTTACTCTAATTACAGAACAGAAGGCCATGTGAATCTTTCTATGAATACTCCTGGAATCTTTATCCTCTGTGCAGCTCCTATATCTGCCACCAAAGGAAAGGCTGCAAGACATCAGAATGGTTGCTCTCACTGATGTATCAAGCCCTTCTTCAACCGCCATCAGACTATCTGATGCTTAAAAGGACAATCCAGGGCTGCAAACAGTGTGTTGGAAGGGCTTATTCATAATTTGCAAGGGGATAGTAAATTTCACAAACACAAACACAAAATAAACAGTTTCTGGCAAAGAGTCGCCGGAGATAACTTGCCTTCCTGTCACCTATAAGCAGGCCAACTCTAATTATAGTCTGGCAAAAAATAAAGTAGCAAACTACAGATTTTTAAAAAATACAACTCCTGTTAACGTGCAGATCTCTATTGAGAAAAATTATGTGATATCCATATTTCTCTAAGTAATGCTTTAAGAAATATTGCAACAGAAAGATAAAATCAAATATCCAAAATAACAACATATACAAACTATACAAATTAGCTATGAAAAAGTGCTCCAAAGTTATATATATACCATGTATGAAAAACTTAGATGTAAACACATGTTTACCATTACTACAGCTGACATACTTCACTAAGGACAATCTCAAAAAGAATGATTTGAATACAGAGGATAACCAAGGGGAAATCACTTACTTGTAAATCTGTACTCATCCTCCCGTCTTCTTATTTCTAACTCTAAGAGAGAGGATGGAAATGGGAACATGAAAATATTACATATTTGTATAGTTTGAGAGAACAATAAGTATCCCACTGCCTGCTCTCTTACAAATATATTTAAAGAGGTGTTCATTAACATTTTTTCAGCTTATCATATTATGAGAATCTATTGCTTCAAATTTTCTATGTTAAAAAAAAAACTTAATGATGGCTGTCCAGTTGCTAATATTTACACTTGCTGAAAGCAAATCTGACATCTATTTAAAGAAAAGAGTAGTAATAATTTAAGTCTACAATAAAATAGGACTTAAAACCCTTCACATTATAAATACCACATAATCATTTGCTCTTCTAGCACTTCAATAAATATTGAGCCAACCTGATGAATCACAAAAAATTATTTTGTTCCATAACTAAATAGTGCTTTTTGGACCTTGTAAAAATGTAGGTTCTAAATCTTCCCATCAGTTATTATGATAACCCTTTCTAAAAACAAAGTAACTGATACACTAACTATTTTGCAATAAGGTCAAAAAGTAACTTTGTTGAAATTATTTATTAATTTAGTAGCTACTAAAAGTAATCAACAGATGTTGAGATTTTATAAATTTAATAGGTTGTAAGTATTTAGCAGAATGCCCTCAAAGGACAAGGTGATGGCTAAAAGAACTTAAAACAATGGGTTGGAGACCTAAGTTAGAAATCAGGGCTCTCTGGTCAACAAAATAAAAACTTGAATATTTCATTTTACTGTATTCTTAGTTGTTTTTAATAAAATCATTCTACAATATAACACATATTACCCACAGTAAGTTAAGATACACAGTACAAAATCTATCCTAGTAGGAGTTATACCTTGAGAAATTTACAAATATGCCCTTATCCTTGCAATTCATAGCTGCAGCCCAAAGAGCAAGTAGTGCTCAACATGCTGTGCAACAGTTACCATCTTCCCCTAACTCTGACTTAGGCAAATGAAATTCTGTATCCTGAACCCAAAGGAGAGACCTAGAGTAGTACCTAGCACTGTAGTGTGCTGTTCATGGAGAACTCTTTGTGGTTAAGTCTACAATTTTAAGATGACTTCTTAAAAGTCAACCCCAGAGATTTTCAAGCATTCTTCTCAATAAGAAATACATTTTATACTTTGTGATGCACATATAACTGAAAACAAAAGTTTCAAGAAACAATACTTACCTGAACTACAAGTTAATGCACTTTGATATTTTCTATCTTCATCTGTTACATTTGGGTAAAAAAAAAATGCTGTAGGCAACCTACGAAATGATTTCATGATCCACCAATGGGAAGTGACCTGCACTTTGGAAAAACACTGCAGTACACTATAAGCTTTTTAAGACCAAAGCAAAGAGTGACAAATAAAGCTTACTTTTTATTTATTAATAAGAATATATTCTTATTACTAAGAACACAGTAACCTATTTAGTCAATAATTTAAAACACTAACCTCTAGGTGTTAATGATGTTGGTTTCTCCACTTCTGCTTGTTGTCTCAGATTAGGTGGGATATTATTATATATTCTCTTATAATGATTGTAGACAGCAACTGAAAGTACCTTCTTAGCAAACGACTGGCCAACAACATACTTGTCGAGGTAGTTATAAATCTGAAAAATGATTGGTATGGACAGTTTACTAAGAGCAACACTAAAAATGTACATTAAAAGGATCTATACTGAGCATATTTGCTTATAAATTTGAATAAAGACTATCATGAAAAATGAAAAGCCAAGGGCACAATGCATTATGTAGCAATGACTCAGAAACTCTAAATGCAAAACAAACCAAAACACAATTCATTTGTTCTCTGTATCACTGTATTCTACTAGTACTACGGCGGTTTCTGTTCTATAAACAATGTCATCAATGCTATTTTTTAAATAAAATATTAATTTAGGACACCTACATATGCAACATGCACCTAAAGGCATTAGCAGTAAAGTAATCCATTAAATCATTTCTACACCTCTACATAGAATAACTGTCTTCATGAAGATAATTCTAAAACTACACTTTCAGAAAAAGGCATTATATAACCAAAGCCATTAAATTACCATTATATATACATTTTAATATTCATGAATGAATATTTAGTTTTTTACTCAGATATTAACTTTGAAGGTACTCATTTATCTAAATTATCTACCTAAATTTTTTACACTTAGAAACTACAGCTCTATTCTATATTCAGATATTGCCAACAGCATGGAAAACAGGGTAAATTCCTTCAGCTTTTAATGAACAGAAATGAACTATGACCAGTTAAACTGCCTATTTATTTTCTAGAACTTTGACTTAGATGTCTAAAGTCTACACAAATTAGTAGAGAGACTATAAAGCTTACTAACAATATGTTCATTACATTACTTATTTTTACATGACCAACTCTTCAGCTGTTGACTATATACATTTATTGTAGTTTTTTAAAGTCGTCTTCATTCCTCACAAATTATACTCATGAATTACTAAATCTGTCATGGCACATCTGACGATAGGGACAAATGAACTAGGATCTAAGCTCAATAGAAAAAAGAAAGTTACACTGAGACAGAAGATGACAAATAATCTAAGTGTCCAACAGGACTGATTGAGACAAGGTCAAAACAATGGGCATACAGCCAGGGGGCAGGGATCCCAGTTCTCAGAGAGTGCACATCAAGTACCCAATGGAGCTGGTTATATACGCTGCCCTGTTTCTCAGAGCCAAATCACTCTCTGTCCAAGACTCCTGGAAAGAGCCCATACCACAAAACCCACTGTGCTACCCAGGGGTCATGGCACACTGGCTGCCAAAAATTACTTGCTTACACTATTAGACTGAAGACTGTTTTACCATAAAATAGAATAGTTTAAGAGGGAGAATGGCAGACTGGTGTTATTTAGGGGCTCAAACTAACAAAAAGAAATCTAAAGCTGCTCTATTGAAGGATATTATTTCATATTAACTTGGTATTAACACCATTCTAATAATCATCTAACTATATTTCATTGTTACTAAGTGTAGAAATCATATCATGGGAAAAAAGCAATGGCTTCAATGTCTAAATTCCAAGTATCAAATATCAATAACAATTTAGCCAGATATAGTCTATATTAAGAACTTAAAACACCTGTTTATAGACTAGTATTAGGATTCAAAATAAAATGGAGGGACACTGATATAAACTGACATTAGTGAATAAACTTGGAGAATTTCATTGGTAGCAGAGACCATCAGGAGATAGAAATAGGGTAAGATATTGGGTAATTGGAGCTGAAGGGATACAGATTATACAACAGGACTGATTGTAAAAACTCAGAAATGGATAGCACAATAATACCTAACTGTAATACCATCATGTTAAAACACTGAATGAACCTGAATGTGAGAATGAGAGAGGGAGGAGTGTGGGGGCATAAATGAAATCAGAAAGAAAGACGATAAAAACTGAGATGGTATAATCTAGGAATGCCTGGAGTGTATAATGATAGTAACTAAATGTACAAATTTAAAAAATGTTTTTGCATGAGGAAGAACAAAGGAATGTCATTACTGCAGGGTGCTGAAAATAGATGGGAATTAATATTTTGAAATTTTAATTTATATGTGAAACTAAAGCAAAAAATGTTTATTTCGTACAAAATTTATATTTTGACTAGTGCATCTCCTAATATAACTTATGTAGACAGCTTAATTGAACACCATAAGTACATGGAACCTTGAATAGGGCATGAGATTTTATCGGTTTGTCCAGAGTGATGTGAACAGTGAATAAAAAAGTATTTGCAAAGTCCCCTTTGGGGAATGATGAGAAAGGGGGAAAATTCAACTTCCCCAAGTTGAATTCTTGATATTCTCACAAGCAGTGCGGGCAACCAAAGCTATAGGCTAAGCCCCCCAATCTTGGAGTTTGTTCATATGAAACTTAACCCCACAAAGGATAGGTCAACCCTACTTAAATTTAGGCCTAAAAGTCACCCCCAAGATAACCTCTTTTGTTGCTCAGATGTGGCCTCTCTCTCCAGCCAACACAACAAGCAAACTCATTGCCCTCTTCCCCCGTCTACGTGGGACATAACTCCCAGGGGTGTGGACCTTCCTGACAATGTGGGACAGAAATCCTAGAATGAGGTGAGACTCAGCATCAAAGGATTGAGGAAACCTTCTCAACCAAAAGGGAGAAGAGCAAAATGAGACAAAAAAAGTGTCAATGGCTGAGAGATTCCAAACAGAGTCAAGAGGTTATCCCAGAGGTTATTCTTATGCATTAAATAGATAATACCTTGTTAGTCAAGATGTAGTGGAGAGGCTGGAGGGAACTGCCTGAAAATGTAGAGCTGTGTTCCAGTAGCCATGTTTCTTGAAGATGATTGTATAATGATAAAGCCTTCACAATGTGACTGTGTGATTGTGAAAACCTTGTGTCTGATGCTCCTTTTATCTACCCTATCAACAGATGAGTAAAACATATGGAATAAAGACGAATAATAGGGGGAACAAATGTTGACATAAATTTAGACTGAAATGCTAGTGATTGATGGGGGAGAGGTGTGGGGGGTGTGATATGTAATGAATTTTTTTCTGTTGTCTTTTAATTTCTTTTTCTGAATTGTTGCAAATGTTCCAAGAAATGATCATGATGATGAATATGCAACTATGTGATGATATTGTGAATTACTGATTATATATGTAGAATGGAATGATCAAAAGTTAAGAATGTTTGCGTTTGTTTGTTGTTATATATTTTTTTAATTATAAAAATTAATAATAAATAAATAAAATGGAGGGAGAAGACGAATGAAATATTTCAAGACAAAATTCTTATAAAACCAAACTAAGACCCATACCTTCTTAGGGGGAGGAGGTGGTTTCTGTTGGAATGCCAATTTTACAGCTTCTGCTGCTGATTCAGGTTCTTTAATTATGCTTTTCTTTGAGTCTGCTTCAGATAGCACAACAAAAAAATGATGACACTTTTCACACTTCACAAAACGGGTAGATGCTATAAAAGAAAAAAGATCAGCAGAGGAAATTAAATAATAATTCAAAGTGTTTAAACTTAAAGACTAAATGTAAATGAAACTATGCATTTGACAAAAAGTATGCGTGTACTTCACTCCACCAGCCACAGCAGACATTAGCCTAATTTACACACTAAGAATACTATAAAGATAAATAAGCTCAGTAAACTATTATTTATATTTTATTTCCAATAGGTTCTTCTATTCTGTAATATACTTCATTAAGAGAAAAGATTATTTGAGATTCTTTTGACTTTCCATAAAGTTCTTTTATAGGGATACTAAGGAATAGTTTATTTTATTGAAATACTTGAGTGAACTGTGAAAAATATAAAGTACAAGCAGATTAATCTATTTTCCAATATTTTATTATGAAAATTTTCTAACATACAGAAAAGTCAAAAGAGATCTATTTAATCCGTAAAAATATATATTCTTTAGGTGCTCTCAAACCTGTGAACACTTAAAAAACCTTGGCTTAGCTCAGCAGGCAAACTAACTGCCCTCCCTTTTATGTGGAACATGACTCCCAGGGGTGTAAATCTCCCTGGCAATGTGGGACGTTAACTTCTGGGGATGAGCTGGGACCTGGCATCATGGGATTGAGAAAGCCTTCTTGACCAAAGGGGGAAGAGAGAAATGAGACAAAATAAAGTTTCAGTGGCCTGGAGATTATTCTTATGCACTATATAGCTATCCCTTTTTAGTTTATGGTGTATAGGAGGGGCTGGAGGGAAGTACCTGAACCTGTTGAACTGTACTCTCTAAGTAGCCTTGATTCTTGAAGATGATTGTATAATGATACAGCTTTTACAATGTAACTGTGTGACTGAAAACCTTATGGCTTGCATTTCTTTTATCCAGGGTATGGACAGTTAAGTAAAAATATAAGAACAAAAATAAATAAATAAATAATAGGGGGTGGGGGATAAGGGGTAAAAAAAAAAAATTGGGTAGACTGCAATACTAGTGGGTCAATGAGAAGGAGGGGTAAGAGGTATGGCATGTATGGGTTTTTTCCTCTATTTCTTTTTCTGGAATAATACAAATGTTCTGAAGATGATCATGGTGATGAATACATAACTATGTGATGATACTGTGAGACACAAATTATATACTTTGGATGCACTGCATGGTACACGAAGATATAGCAATAAATATATTTAAAGAAAAGCAAAAAACCTTGGCTTGATCAAGATACAAAACTTTTTTTTAATTTTTTAATTTTTTAAAAACATAACAACAAACATAAACATTCTTACCATATGATCATTCCATTCTACATATATAATCAGTAATTCACAATATCACATAGTTGTATATTCATCATGATCATTTCTTAGAACAGATGAAGATACAAAAGTTCTTACCTTACTTTCATCTTTACTCCACTAATTCCTATTTCTCAGATCTAAAAATCACTAAGAAACTAAACAAAGTAACAACTTTCTCAGTGATACTGACTTGATTTAAAGATAATCATACAGCTTTCGAGAGCCCAGTGCAGTAGGAATTAAAAAGTGCAGTGAGAATAAAAAGGATTTCTCAATTTCAATGCATCACTATAAAATATCCTTTATTTAAAATTTATATTTTGACTAGTGCATTTCCTAATATAACTTATGTAGACAGCTTAATTGAACACTATAAGTACATGGAACCTTGAGTAGGACATGCAATTTTGTTGGTTTGTCCAGAGTGATGCCCTGATAAATCCCAGAGTGATTGAACAGTGAATAAAAAAGTATTTGCAAAGTCCCCTTTGGGGAATGATGAGCAAGGGAGAAAATTCAACTTCTCCAAGTTGAATTCTTGATATTCTCACAAGCAGTGCGGACAATCAAAGCTATAGGCTGAGCCCCTCAATCTTGGGGTTTGTTCATATGAAACTTAACCCCACAAAGGATAGGTCAACCCTACTTAAAATTAGGCCTAAGAGTCACCCCCAAGATAACCTCTTTTGTTGCTCAGATGTGGCCTCTCTCTCCAGCCAACACAACAAGCAAACTCATTGCCCTCTTCCCCTGTCTACGTGGGACACGACTCCCAGGGGTGTGGACCTTCCTAGCAACGTGGGACAGAAATCCTGGAATAAGCTGAGACTCAGCATCAAGGGATTGAGAAAAGACCTAGAATGAGCTGAGACTCAACATCAGGGAATTTAGAAAACCTTCTCGACCAAAAGGGGGAAGAGTGAAATGAGACAAAATAAAGTGTCAATGGCTAAGAGATTAAACAGTCGAGAGGTTACCCTGGAGATTATTCTTACGCATTAAATAGATATCACCTTGTTAGTTAAGATGTAGTGGAAAGGCTGGAGGGAACTGCCTGAAAATGTGGAACTACATTCCAGTAGCCATGTTTCTTGAAGATGATTGTATAATGATATAACTTTCACAATGTGACTGTGTGATTGTGAAAACCTTGTGTCTGATGCTCCTTTTATCTACCCTATCAACAGATGAGTAAAACATCTGGAATAAAGAGGAATAATAGGGGGGAACAAATGTTAAAATAAATTTAGATTGAAATGCTAGTGATCAGTGAGGGGGAGTGGAAGAGGGTATGGTATGTATGAATTTTTTTCTGTTTTCTTTTTATTTCTTTTTCTGAATAGATGCAAATGTTCCAAGAAATGATCATGATGATGAATATGCACTTATGTGATGATACTGTGAATTACTGATTATAAAAAAATAGAAAAAATATATATCCTTTATTTAATCCAAAGATGATTTTTGCCTCTTTCTTTTTAATACTTTTTTGTGTTATCTTTATGTAATTCAACCAGATAGAACTGCAGAGAAAAAGAATCAAGAAAATGATGGAAATTTATAAATTTATAAATATAATTTGTAAATTATATATATACACACACACACACATAATGCATAAATTATAGGAAAAACTACACTGACAAACACACCTAAATCCTCAAAAAAAATAAATTTAAATGAAGAAAAAAATAGACATTTCTACATTTAGAACATAAATTTCATTATTAATTCTATCAATTTAACTCATATTTCCATTCTTAAACAAAAGGTCAGTCAAAAGTATATTCTGGGGCGGGCCATGGTGGCTCATGGCAGAGTTTTCACCCACCGTGCCAGAGACCCGAGTTTGATTCCCAGTGCCTGCCCTTACAAAAAAAAAAAAGTATGTTCTGGATAAATTCTAGTAGCAAATTTTCAACTAGCAAAGAAGAAAGCTCATTCATATTTTCTATTTATTAAACACCTAAAAAAATTTTTCCTAAAGAAAATGATCAAGCTATTCCATATACTTTTGGATAACACAAGTGTAAATACATTTCCCATCAATAGGAAAGTTAAGTCGACGCCTTTCTTTTTTAATGAGGCACCAGTTTACAGTCTTTACTGATGGTAAATGGGGGCAGAGATTAAAGGCAGAGAAGCCTCTGATCTAGTTCAGGCTGTGTGACAGGAAAGTTCTGTCTGAGAACACACGGACAAATATTTCTCTAAAGGAATTAGGTCAAAGAAAAAAGAGATTAAATAGCAACAAATCACATCCGTGTTATTACTTTTTTTTTATAAACCACATTTTATTTATCATTCATCTGTTGATAGATACTTGGGTTGTTCCATCTTTTGGCAGTTGTGAATAATGCTGCTATAAACATTGGTGTGCAAGTATCTGTTCAAGTCTCTGCTTTGAATTCTTTCACATATAGTTTTAGAAGTAGTACTGCTTGGTCATATGGTACTTAACTTTAGAAGGAACAGACAACTGTCTTTCATAGCAGATGCACCATTTAACATTCCCACCAACAATGAATGAGTGTTCCTATTTCTTCACATTCTCTCCAACATTCAGTTTTCATTTTCTTAATAGTCATTCTAGCGGGTGTGAAACGGTATCTCTTTTTTTTTTTTTTTTTTTTTTAACAAAGGTGATCATTTCGTCTGGGAAGAGAAGAAACAATGGGACCAAGAGGGGGATCAGATACCTGTTTGACCTGCCCACTTGTGGGTTTTTTTTAATTTTATTGTTTTTTTATTATTTACATACTTCTTATTTAAGAAAACAATATACTTAGAACACCCAACAATGGATATCTTCGTTAGCTTAACCATAGGCATATTTAAATAAAGTACCCATAAAATCATTGTAAAGCCTGTGTTTGCACAGTAAGTTTCATAAACCAATTTAAAATTAAGACAACAAGGAAAAAATCTACAATTCAGATAGCAAAGTTCTAAAATTCTAAGTATTAAAAACTAACTTAGATACCATTTGATCGGCTGTTAAAACTGAATGTTCTCAAAATATGTTATTACTTCAACAGACGGTTAGCTAAACAAACTGTGGCATTTACATAAGATGGAATATTATGCAGCTGTAAGATAGAATAAAGTCATGAAGTATGTGACAACATGAATGGACCTTAAGGACATGCTGAGTGTGATTAACCAGAAACAAAAGGACAAATACTATATGGTCTCACTGATATGAACTGACATTAGTGAATAAACTTGGAATATTTCGTTGGTAACAGAGACCATCAGGAGATAGAAATAGGGTAAGATATTGGGTAATTGGAGCTGAAGGGATACAGATTATACAACAGGACTGAATATAAAAACTCAGAAATGGACAGCACAATATTACCTAACTAATACAATTATGCTAAAACACTGAATGAAGCTGCATATGAGAATGATAGAGGGAGGAGGGCTGGGGCATTAATGAAATCACAAAGAAAGATAGACGATAAAGATTGAGATGATATAATCTAGGAATGCCTAGAGTGTATAATGATAGTGACTAAATGTACAAATTTAAAAGCCATTTTTGCATGAGGAAGAACAAAAGAATGTCATTACTGCAGTGTGCTGAAAACAGATAGTAATTAATATTTTAAAATTTCAACTTATGTGTGAGACTAAAGCAAAAAATGTTTATTTGGTACAAATTTATACCTTGACTAGTGCATCTTCTAATATAAATTATGTAGATAGTTGGCTGAACACCTTAAGTAAATAGAACTTTGTTTAGGACATGAGATTTTGTTGGTTTGGCCAGGTGATGTCATGATTTGATCAGTGAGTGGAAAAGTATTTGCAAAGTCCCCTTTGGGGAATGGTGAGAACCGGGGAAAATTCAACTTTCCCAAGTTGAATTCTTGATATTCTCACAAGCAGTGTGGACTACCAAAGCTATAGGCTGAGCCCCCAGTCTTGGGGTTTGTTCATATGAAACCTAACCCCACAGGGGTTACTTAAAATTAGGCCTAAGAGTCACCCCCAAGAGAACCTCTTTTGTTGCTCAGACGTGGCCTCTCTCTCCAGCCAACACAGTAAGCAAACTCACCACCCTCCCCCCTGTCTATGTGGGACATGACTCCCAGGGGTGTGGACCTTCCTGGCAACGTGGGACAGAAATCCCAGAATGAGCTGAGACTCAGCATCAAGGGATTGAGAAAAACTCTAGAATGAGCTGAGACACAGCATCAAGGGATTGAGAAAACCTTCTCCACCAAAAGGGGGAAGAGTGAAATGAGACAAAGTGTCAAAGGCTGAGAGATTCCAAACAGAGTCGAGAGGTTATCCTGGAGGTTACTCTTATGCATTAAGTAGATATCACCTTGTTAACCAAGATGTAATGGAGAGACTGAAGGGAACTACCTGAAAATGTAGAGCTGTGTTCCAGTAGCCATGTTTCTTGATGATGATTGTATAATGATATAGCTTTCACAATGTGACTGTGTGATTGTGAAAACCTTGTGTCTGATGCTCCTTTTAGCTACCTTGTCAACAGATGAGTAGAACATACGGAATAAAAATAAATAATAGGGAGAACAAACGTTAAAATAAATTTAGTTTGAAATGCTAGTGATCAATGAAAGGGAGGGGTAAGGGGTATGGTACGTAAAATTTTTTGTGTGTGTTTTTGTTTTATTTTTCTGTTGTCTTTTTATTTCTATTTCTGAATTGATGGAAATGTTCTGGGAAATGATCATGATGATGAATATGCAACTATGTGATGATATTGTGAATTTTTGAGTATGTGTTGAGAATGTTTGTGTTTCTCTCTTGTATTTTTTTTTGATTAATAAAAAATTTTAAAAAGTATGTTATTACTTTTGAAGGATCGCTAAATTCTATTTGAATATTTGCAATATAATTTTACACTAAAACGTGTTCAATACATATCTAAGTCTGAGGACACAATTTTAGTATTCAAAACACTATTTAAAAAAAACACTATGTAAAAAAAAGCAAGCATTATATTGCACATGTTTTACTTGCAAAAATAGGGGTAAAAGTCTAATTTTATTAGTCAGGGGGTAAAGAAAACATTTTCCTTGAAACGGTTACTTACAAGCATCCTATATTTTCTCATACAGATTCCTGCCCCACTAAACATGCTTGTATATTATGCCAAAGACAGAAAGAGTGCCTTAGTAAAAACCCTTTTAGGAGATTTCCTCATGATTCTAAATATTTCAAGGTCCAACATAAACTCTCCAACCCACTGCAGAAAAGTTCAATTCCTACTCCAAGAAACATAAGGATAATGACCCTTTAAAAAGTATAAGTCAATAAAAATAAAAACTAAAGGTTCTACCATGAATAAAAGTGGAAAAATTATACATGTTTAACAAGTTTTTTTTTGTTTTATTTTAACAAGCTATTTTTTAAATGGGCAAAAGAAAATTGTATCTATCATTCCTATAATCAGAAATTTCTTAGATGTTACTCTTATTTCCTCAATTTCTGATGATATTCTATACATTCATAATGGTTCCCATAAAATGATATCTTATTTCCACAAATTCAAGCAAAAGTATCCTGTGTTAATAGCATTATAAGAAAATACTAAATTACTGAGTGTAAATATACTTACAAGATGGAATACTATATAGCAAGGATCAGCATACTACGGTCTGTTCTCTTTTTTTGTGGGGCACAGGAGTCAAGAATGGTTCTTACATTTTAAAATAGTTGGGGAAAAAATAATGAAATTCAAATTTCTGTGTCCACATATAAAATTTGGGGGGGAACATAGTCATGCTCATTCATTTATATTGTCTATGGTTGCTTTTGCACTAAAATGGCAGAGTAGTTACAACAGATAGCATATGACCCACAAAGCTTAAAATATTTACTATCTGATCCTTCACAATAAAAGTTTGTTGACTCCTGTTACACAGAATTTAAAAGAAAAGAACTACTCACAGATTGGGAAAGAGTATTTACAAATCATAGATCTGATAAGGGTCTAGTAACCAGAATGTATAAAGAACTTTCACAACTCAACAATGAGAAGACAGCTCAATTAAAAAACAGGCAAAGGATTTCAAGTGACATTTTTTAAAGGAAAATATACAAACGGCCAATAAACACATGAAAATTTTCTCAACATATTAGTCATAAGGAAAATGCAAATCAAAACCACAATGAGGGACGGGCCACTGTGGCTTAGCAGGCAGTTTTTCCCTGCCACGCCGGAGACCTGGGTTTGACTCCCAATGCCTGCCCATGCGGAAAAAAAAAAAAAAAAAAAAAACCCAATGAGATACCAATCCATACCTACTAGGATGGCTATTATTAAAAAAAAAAAAATTTAGGGAGGATGTAGAAAAATTGAAACCCTTGTCCACTGTTGGTAGGAATGTAAAAATGATGAGGGCGGGACACGGTGGCCAGAGTCCTCGCCTGCCATGCCAGAGACCCAGTTCGATTCCCAGTGCTTGCCCATGCCAAAAAAAAAAAAGGTACAGATACTACAGAAAACAGTTTGGTGGCTACTCAAAAAGTTAAACAGAGGGTGGGCAACAGTGGCTCAGTGGCAGAGTTCTCACCTGCCATGCTGGAGACCTGGGTTTGATTTCTGGTGCCTGCCCACGTTAAAAAAAAAAAAAAAGTTCAACAGATTATACAGCCTGGCAATTTCACATCTAAGCATATACCCAAAAGAAATGAAAACAGGAACTCAAAAAGATATCTGTATACCAGTGACCAGAGCAGCATTATTCACAATAGTCAAAAGGAAGAAAACTCTTTAAGTGTCCATCAACAGAGGAATAAACAAAATGTGGTATATACTACAATGGAATATTATTATGTCATAAAAAGGAATGAAGGAATATTATATGCTACAACATCAAAGAACCTTAGAAACATTATGTTGAATAAAAAAAGCCAGACACAAAAGGCCACATATTCTATGATTCCACTTATAGGAAATATCCTGAAGAAGTCAAATTTATAGAGATAAAATGTAAACGTTTTCAGATGTTGGGGGCAGGGCTCTCTACTCCCACACCCCACCCACAATTAGAATTCCCAAAGAAAATAAATCTTAGCCTTGAGCTGATAAGATAACACTAAAGCAGTGTTTTCCATACTTGGTTCAATTGTTTAGCATACAGACTAGGACCCCACCACCCCTTGGTCTACAGAACCAGACTCTCTAGGTAAAAAGTTCTGGGAATCTGTATGTCTAGCAATCACCCCACAGGTGATTAATACAACCTGTCAATTTGAAAACACTACATAAAAGAAAAGTGTAATCCCAAAAGGAGTTAGTTATCCCTAAAATGTATAGGGATAGAATGTCTGAATAGCAAATTTTCACTGCTTTGTGACCTTGAGTTACTTAAGTTTGTTAAGCCTCAGTGTCTTCATTTATAAAAATGAGAACTGTCCAGACAAAAATGAATTTGTGAGGATAAAATTATACGTGGTGATATTCATTAAATGTTAGTTTCTTTCCCTTTCTAGTCTAATAAATTATTCCTTAGCTCTATAAAAGATTTAGACTTTCTCTGGTTAAAAAAAATAATTTTTAAAAATTAAAATATATTTAATGTGGCACTGCCATTATGAATTGAGTAGTTCACAGACTAGCATTTTGTTATTAATCAAATCAAATTTGTTAAAAACAAATGTTATTTGATTCATTAAACAAAACATCAGTAATAACAGCTTTGTCTTTTAGAGAGTTACTTCCTCTCCTCTTAGTATCTGAATCATTAATAATTGTTAGACATTTACTAGACTTGAGGGCTAACCTCCTCTGGTAGATACTTTATTTGAATAACTGACTTCTCAGATATATAAGACGCTCAACAGGTATTTGAAAATCATAATAATAAGTACGGGATAAGCAATCCTTGGCTCTCCTACAGCCCAATGGTCACATATATGAAAACTCACAAAATCCAAATTCAAAATAAACAACACATAAGCAAAATAAAGAAGCAAATATTTTTTCCTAAATTATATATCACACTGCAAAGTATCAGCAATGCAGGGGGAGTTTTAGTACCTGGTGAACAAGAGAGAATCACATAAGCCCAAGAGAAAATACTAGTCTATATAATTTATATATTTCTATAAATTTAAAGATTTATAGAAAAGGTAAGGAAAGCACTAGAACAAACAATACTTACACACAAAGGTCTCTACATGTGTGCACAAGTCACCACATTTAGGACAGCGCAACTGGTTTCCTCCTTTCCCAGAATTCCCAGAGCCTGTTTTCTTACTGCTTCCCTCACTCGCTGATTTCTAATGTTGTGAAGGAGAAAAACAGACAGTGCCAATTACTACTTTCAGGAAACCATTTTATGTATAAATTAAATGTAAACAATATAGTTTATAATGACTTTTAATTTTTACAATTCTAGTATAGAATTGTATCATTTATATTTCTGTCACTGGTGTCAAAAAGATAAATTTATCTCAAAAATAAAATGAGCCTAGTAAACACATATATTTATCTGTATTTTTATTGCACATGGTATGTGCCAGCATGTATAATAAGCAGCTTTCTTTCAATGACTCAGTCAGCACTAAGGAAAAGAGCTTTCTATAGTTAGAAAACTATATATCAATGACATTGAACTGGGAGTAATTAACACGGCAGGCAGAGACTCTTAATATTCTTGAATCTAACTTTTCTCACTTTTAAAATGAGGATAATTTCATTTGCTTTAGGAGGCCATTGTTAGGATTAAATGTGTAAACATGAAAGTACCTGGGATTTTGTCTAACATATGGTAACAGCGCAAATGTTAATCAAATTCACGAAATGAAAAAAAACTACAATGATTCATTGACCCAATACAATCACCAATCATCTACTTCATAATTACAGAATAGCCCAACACTTAATACCAGAAATCCAAGATTTTCAGTAGAGGATGAAGCAGGATTCATACTATCATGAGTTATATGAAAGCAGGAAATGAAAGCTTCTCCTAACTCAATTTCACTAATTAGATTATTTAATGAAGTTTCCTTACTATTTCTGGGTGTTAGAAATTTCATTACTGTTTGTTAAGTGCAAGCTTATAAAAGTATTTTATAGTTCAAACAAATACAAAATAATAAAATTCATTATTTCATATTTCATACATGAAATATAAAACAAAAGAATCAAGAACTATAATTATATTTAATTATTAAAGGGGAGAACCCAAACATGTGTACAGGTAGCAATAAAGATAAAATAATGACCTTATTTCCATCTCCAGAGCCATCTTTACTTATCCCATCTTTTGACGCAAAGTATGCTGGTGTTTCCATAAAGGTTCTAAAAGGAGCTCTTCGTAGAATCTGAGTTTCAAAGGTTCCAAACCTTCCTAAAACTGGTATATGAATGCGACCATAAGAAATACCTGAAAATAAAATAAAATCTGTCAGTCCACACAACAAATATATTTGGTGCCTCAGTAAATCTCAAGGACGCATGCCTTAATAAATCCCAAGGAGGCCGAAAAAAGTTATAGTTTCCACAGCAATAGTAGATACTGCTAAAGAAAATAGGTGACATCATCAGAAGCAAAGCCCTCTCAAATACAGACCTGGCCTGGGACTTGGCAGATTCCAAGTAAATGAAGTTGTTTCTTTGTCACCCAGCCCTTTGGAAGTGAGGTGAAACCATCCAGATCATAAGAATGTGTGGCTCATTTAAAGTTTGAAAGAGTTCAACAACTACCCCACCTCCTGTGGGCCATTTACAGCCTATATTCTTATTCAATTATTTCTACAGTGAGAATAAGTATCAACAGCAACTCTCCTATGTCACTTTGGGGGCTATTTGGGGGTAATACTTGCAACAACAGAAACAAATTTTTTAAACGTTCCTTAAAAAGTTATGAATTTGGGGAGACCCGGGTTCAATTCCCAGACCACGCACCAAAAAAAAAGCTATGCGCTAAACTTCAATTTCTGTGAGACCAAAGGAAGAGATATTTATTTGGTGCAAAATTTGTATTTTGGGCAGTGCACTACCTAATTTAACTTGTATGGTAAATTTAGTTGAACACCGTAAGTACAGGGAATCTTAAATAGGGTGAGAGATTTTGTTAGTTTGTCCAGATCAATGTGATGGCCTGATACATCCCAAAATGATTTTGGCAATGAATAAAGAAGTCCCCTTGGGGGTCTGAGGAGAAATGAGGAAATATTCAACTTCCCCATTTGGAGAATTTCTGATATTCTCACAAGCAGTGGAGACAACCAACTCAATAAGCTGAGCCCTCGATCTTAGAGTTTGCCCCTATGAAACTTAAACTCCTGCAAAGGATAAGCTAAGGCTACTTAAAATCAGGCCTAAGAGTCACCCCCAGAGAACCTCTTTTGCTCCTCATATGTGGCCTCTCTCTCTAAGCCAACTTGGCAGGTAAACTCACTGCCCTTCCCATTATGTGGGACATGACTCCCATGGGTGTAAATCTCCCAGGCAACATGGGATAGAAATCCTGGGTTGAGCTGGACCCAGCATTATGGAACTGAGAAAGCTTTCTTGACTAAAGGGGATAGAAAGAAATGAGATAAAATAAAATTTCAGTGGCTCAGAGATTTCAAACAGATTCACAAGGTTATCTTGGAGGTTATTCTTATGTATTATATAGCTATACCTTTTTAGTTTATGGTATCTTGGAGGGGCTGGAGGGAAGTACCTGAAACTGTTGAGCTGTGTTCCAGTAGCCTTGTTTCTTGAAGATGATTGTATAAAGATATAACTTTTACAATGTAACAAAATGTGATTTTGTTACAATGTGATTTTGTGTGTACAAAATCACAAAATGTGTGATTTTGAAAACCTTGTCTTATGCTCCTTTTACCCAGGGTATGGTTAGATGAGTAAAAAAAAATGGGTAAAAATAAATAAATAATAGGGGGGATAAGGGGTGAAATAAATTGGGTAGACAAAAATACTAGTGGTCAATGAGAGGGAGAGGTAAGGGATATGGGATGTATTAGGTTTTTTTTCTTTTTTCTTTTTATTTCTTTTTCTGGAGTGATACAAATGTTCCAAAAAATGATCATGGTGATGAAAACACAACTATGTGAGATATTGTGAGCCACTGACTGTATGCCATGTATGGACTGTATGTGTGCGAAGGTATGTGAATAAAAATATTTTTTAAAAGAAGTTATGTTTGTGGGAATACACAATGGTGAAGCAGCTGTGGAAAAGTTTGGTGGGAAATTATAGAAATACAATATGTCTTGGCAACCCCACTGAGGTAACTACCCAAAAGAATTGAAAGCAGGGACTTGAACTTTGCACACCAATGTTCATAGCAACATTATTCACAAGAGCCAAAAGGTGGAAGCAATTCAACTGTCCAACAATGGATGAATGGATAAACAAAACGTGGTATATACATACAATGGAATATTATTCAGCTGGAAAAAGGAATGATGTTCTGATAAGCGCGGCAAACAACCTTGAAGACAACTCGTTGAGTGAAATAAACCACACACAAAAGGACAAATATTGTATGATCTCACCTATATGAAATTAGAATACACAAATTCAGTCAGAAATTAGAATACAGGTTACCAGGAATGAGGGTGAAGAATAGGGAGTTAATGCTTAATTGGTTCAGTGTTTCTGTTTGAGGTGACTGAAAAGTTTTGGTAATGGGTGGTGGAGATGGTAGCACAACATTGTGAATGTAATTAACACCACTGAATTGTATACTTGAAAGTGCTTAAAATGGAAAATGTTATCTTATATATACGGTACAACAACAATAACAAAAAATTTTTCAGTGTTCTCTGTACAAGTAAGCTGAATAGTCCTCAGAAACAAAATTTCATGGATTTCAGTATTGTAGAGCTATTCAGAACCTTGTATAAGCTAACTGTATTAATGAATCACCAAGGAATGGAAACACAATTTACCTGAGTGCTGTTAGGAGGTAATAAAGTGGGGGGGGGGGGAAGAGGGCATGGGTTAATGTGTAAATAAATTTAAGGAATTGGTTATGCCTCCCTCATTTCATTCCCCACAGATTCCAACTTAGATTCTAAGTTTTTATTCTACACCTGTTAGAGCTTTTAGCACATTATACATATGTGGGCGCACATTTTATCTAAATGCAAACTTGGTTTAAAACTAGGTCCTTCAAGGGCAATGGTGGCTCAGTGGCAGAGTTCTCGCCTGAGATGCTGGAAACCTGGGTTCGATTCCCGATGCCTGCCCATGCAAAAACAAAACAAAACAAAACAAAACCATGTCCTTCAAACAATTCCAAAACAATTGCTTAGTTATATAACTAAATGGCTGTCTTAACTCCAATACTCCAAAGTGTTTACGAATACTTTTAGAATTGATTTATTTAGTTATACCCTAGAGTATCCATTCCTGTTCCACAAAGTACAAAAATGAACCTACCAAATTTCTCAGGAAAGACACAAATAAGAATCAAATAGTCCCATCTCTATGTAATACCAAAAAAATTACAGGTTTATAACACTATGGTCCCTAAACCAGAGACTATAAATTTTGCTTAATACTATAGAACTTGAATATTAATGAAAAAAACCTACATTTGATATTTTTCACCTAAGGAATGTTTCAAAGGCATCTCAAATGTTCTAAAATAAAACATTCCCCTTTTTGAATGAAATGACAGTCACTAATTTCTCATTAGACTGAGATTTAAGGTAGTTAGTTCATTTGAAGCTAAACCTTAATGCTTTCCCAAGAACATAACAGATTTAAAGAATAAGTCAAACTAAAAAGCCAGCCTAAAAAAAGGGTGTATGACAGACAGAGGAAATCAAGAATGTATAAAATTAACGGTTGTAGAGGATGCGTAATATGTATATGGAGGTGCATGGTTCTATTTCTGAATGTATTTGAAATGCCCACAATATGTTAAAAAATGCAAGCTGATGAAAGGCAGTATAATAAAATAACTTATTACTTAATCTTTGTAACAAGTATAACTTTTTAAATTGAATCATGATGTACTAAGAAAACTACAAAAATCCTTTGGTGAGCCTATTTGTACTGTGAAGTTTAGAGCAAAATTTAACTTTGAAATACACAGTGCATTATGTCCTATTTACTCTACAATAAAATGTATCAGTAAATATAGTATTTAACAATTTACATCTGTTATTAGAAAGTAAGCTGAAAGGAAATTACCTTCAGGAATTTAAGAAAAATAAAAATTATGAATATGATCCTTTTAAAATCTATTCGATTTAGTTAAGGTATAATGGAGAGGCTGGAAGGAACTGCCTGAAAATGCAGAGCTGTGTTTCAGTAGCCATGTTTCTTGAAGATGATTGTATAATGATACAGCTTTAGCAATGTGACTATGTGATTGTGAAAACCTTGTGTCTGGTGCTCCTTTTATCTACCTTTTCTAGATAGTAAAACATACGGATTAAAAATAAATAATGGGGAACAAATGCTAAAATACATTTAGTAGACTGAAATGCTAGTGATCAACGAAAGGGAGAGGTAAGAAGGGGTATGGTATGTATAAATTTTTTTCTGTATTCTTTTTATTTCTTTTTCTGAATTGATACAAATGTTCTAAAAAATGATCATGATGATGAATATATAACCATGTGATGATATTGTGAATTATTGATTACTACTGTGAATAGAATGGAATGATCATATGGTAGGAATGTTTGTTATGTTTAAAAAAAATTTTAATTAAAAAAACTGTTTGAGCAGAAAGAAAAAAAAGACTTTCACCTTAAAAAACTTTTCAAGTAATATATGCAATCAGTGTAACAAAACAGTTACCACAGAGAATACTTTCTGACAATCATGTTCATGTGATTTAAACTTTTGAATTTAAGAATTTCTTTGCTGGCCCTGGTGGATATGATATTATAGTATTGTTTTGACATTTTGTAATCTATGGGCTGTTCTAACAATAGGCAACAACTACTAAACTAGTGATTCTCAAAATTAAGTGTATAACAAAATCACCTGGAAGGTTTGTTAAACTCAGGAATCAGGGCCCCTCTCCAGGTCTGATTCAGAAGGTCTGGGGTGGGACTCAAGAATACATTTCTAACAAGTTGCCAGCTGCTGCTGCTGTACTAGGGACCATGCTTTTTTTTGGCAGTGGGGGGGAGGTTCATGGTCCAGGAATCGTTGTGTCTCCCACATGGAAGGCAAGCATTCTACCACTGAACCACCTGTACACCCCTTAGGGACCACACTTTTAAAACCACTGAACTAAACTAAAATGACCAGACATTTAATAATCTTTTAAAATTTTCACAGAAAATATAAATAATTGCAGCAAATTCACCATCATTTGTGGTTTCGTTTTCGTTTTTAAGCCTTTTTGTGCTCTGAACCCCTTTGACAGTCTGGTGAAGCCTATGGATGGATGAACCTCTTCTCTGAATGTGTTAAAACATATAAAAGATAATAAGCAATTTAACAGAGGAAAGCAATTAAAATATACATTTAATGTACTTCTAAATCAATGTTCTAACAGTCATTCTAAAACTGCCATAACTTCAAAGTAGTGAAATTATAAAAAGTGGTTTGAGATATCCTCAACTATAATGTGGTATCACAACGTTTGTGACTTCAGTTGCTGACAAATTAACCGATTGCTAATACTGCTGTGGTTTGTTGCCTACATTCATAAAAGAATGCTATATTTCAGTTAGAGTTTAGTGAAATAAACTTCACAGATCATCTGAATTCTATCCATGAATCCTAGGTAAAGAATCCCTGTAAGCCAAAAAACGAGGAACTATTTCATGCAAAGTATATTTTGCAAGACTACTTGGCCACAATGATAAGACAGTTAAAAGTTAAACTCTTTACAAAACTTTTGTCATACAGATAGAGCTACTTTTTGCTACTTGGCAGCAAAGCTAAAAGACAGTTAAAGGCTAAACTATTTACAAAACTTTTGTCATACAGATTGAGCTACTTTCTGAGTTTCAAAGACATGTTTTTATAAAGAAACCTCCCTCAGGGTAAGGTACAGCACTTCACAGATATTAAGAAGTAGAAGAGTAGTATATATTCAACCCCCTTTTTTTTTTTTTTTTTTTTTTTTTTTGGCATGAGCAGGCTCAGGGAATCAAACCCAGGGGGGAATCAAACCCGGGTCTCTGGCAGGGCAGGCGAGAATTCTGCCACTGAGCCACCATTGCACTCCCATATTCAACTTTTAAATATTTAGTTTCCTATATTCAATTGAATTAAACACTCTTCAGTAAAAAATACAAATGGTTCAATTTAAAAGATAAACCAATCTTTAATTTGTATTTTAGAAACAACACAGAAGAATTTAAAATTATCTATTTAGTGACAATATTGCAATATTTAAGTGTGCAACAATCAATGAAATGGAAATCAAATTAAATGCTCAGTTTAATCTCCTATACTATTTGTTTGGTTGTTTTGGGGAAGTGCATGGACTAGGAATCAAACCCGGGTCTGCAGCATGGCAGGAGAGAATTCTACCACTGAACTATCCCTGAACTATCGGGGGAAAAATTTTCAACGAAAATTCACAACGAGGGCAACTTGGTAGTTGCTTATATTGCTTTTATTAATCCCCAAATTTCATTTTATGTGAAATTATTGTTTTATTAAATCTGAATATTTCTTAATAAAGAAATATAATTCTCTCCTATGATAGCTTTCATCATGTTTAAAAATGTTTGATGGGTTTTCACTAAGGCTTACCTTATCATATGGAAGATGAATGTGACAAAAATGTTGCTTAATGGCTTCCAAGGCCAGAAATAATGCAACTTCATCATTTAGTCATTTTGCTTTAACTTGCATTATATTTAACTACAAAAAGAAAGTTTTAAGCTGAAAATTGTTAAGGTAGGCATTATGTAACTATCATGAAAATTCTGGAAGCCAACATGTCTGAACATCTGAACATCTTAATTTAGACCTGATGAAGCCACCTCTTTGAATGGACAAGGAGAGAAGGCAGTCGGAAATTAAGAGAGTTGCATACAATCCCACAATTCTGATAGCCGAATTCAAATTAAGAATTGTCATTGAGATTTAAAAATAGAATTAAATATTTCTGAATGCCCACATTTAGAATGCATATTGGTCTACGTATATTCAAAGTACGTTTTAAAAAACATACATCAAGATTGAGAAACAATAATTCTGGTAAGAAAATATTCTTTCAATTTCTACTTTACTATAGGCTTCAGATTCAAAGAGAGGTGAGGGAAAACACGCTAAATCGGATAGATATAACCCATCAAAGGAAAAAAATCCAGTATCTAGTATCACAATTTACCAAATAATTATTTTGCAAATACCAGTTATAGTTTTTGAAATCTGACATGACAGGCCCATGGGAAGAGAGCATAGCACTATACTGCAGAGGTGTTCTGAAATCTCCCCTTTTATTCTTAATTCACTCTACAGGAAAATTTGCCCATAATATCTTGTTAGATTATGTTAAGGTTGCTCTTAACTCTATTGTTTATAAGAATAAACTAGCCAAAGTTGAATTCTGATTTTTCTTTCTCTCTTTCCCCTTTCTTCCTCTTTCCTCCTGGAAATAAAAATAACTTCCTTGGCTGTTTTTAACTCTTGTAGACTTATGCATACTTTTAGTGTTTTTACCATAGAAAGCAAACATTTTATGTAAATAAGGTTTAGAAAAATCTTAAATGAATGTGGAAACCGTTTGCTGTTTCATTGTCACATAAAAAATATGAAATTCCATAACTAAACTGGGTGATATCACATACTTGAAGTTTAATTTATACCTTTATGGTGAAAATGATGGTACAGTATTTCTGAAAACCTCTGGCAAATTTACATTTACATTACAAATAGGTAATTCTTAAATAAGCCATTAATTTGTGTTGATTTACTTCATGATAGATGTTTTTAATTTTTAAAATAATGGTGTTGAAAAAATAACTGCATATCCCTATGACTCATAGCTTTCAGAGACTTTTGGCTGAAAAGGATCAAGAACTTTCTCAAAGAAATCATCCCTGCTCAAAGAACACATACATACTTTATCCACTCCTAGAAAGCACTACTATTCGTTTACTTGTTTACTGCTTGTCTACTCTAACCAGATTTTAAACTTGAAAGTGAGACTTCATCATTTCACCTCCAGCACAAATGGTACACACCTAGTAGAGGTACAAATACTTAATGAATATAAGAATGTCATTTTCCAATGTTGGCAAATCAAATTCCTGGAATAGGGATATCTACTTGTTGAGGTTTAACAGTGTCTTGGAACTGAATTCACTATTTTACATTTATCATTTTACAAAATGCTTCTACCCATCTTACTTCATTTAATTCCTCCTGTGAAGTAAATATAACTCCAAGAAAATATACATTTAGTAAATGGTAAGATTATAATTAATCGAAAAATTAATAAAAGAGGGCTTTTTTATTTATGCAAGGGTCATAAACTAAAAAAACGAAAACAAAACGAACTTGTCTGAAGGTTAGTGATTATTACAAAATCTAGCCTCGCTTTTAGTATACTACTCATAAGGTTGGGGGAAGAGAAAAATGGGTTCTTTGCCGAAAAAGCTTAGCTGGGGTGACACTCTTTCACAGCTCCCGATAAACAGAAAGGAAAGTAACAAGTGCCACCCTTCAGAAACTATCTCCAACTGTCAAGTTGGGAAAGCCGACAAGCTACTGCAGATACATTTAAGTATTCTCAAAAAGAACTCCTGCGGGAGTTTCCCCAATCTCCCCGGCGCTAAGTGTCGTGAGGTCTGTTTGTGTCCCGGTGTCGACAGCCACATAATGACTGAGGCACCGCGGGCACTGCGTAGTCTGCGTCCGGGATGGCCAGTTCGGAGCCCCGCGGCTCTGGGTAACCTAAAGAAGTGACAGTCCCGAGCCCATCCCAGGAACCCCCACCCGGCTCGAGGGGTACCCCGCAGGCCTCCAGAAGAGAAGCCACAGCCGAGATAGGCAGCGATCCCCGGCGAGGCTCTACCTGGGGTAACTTTTTAGTGAAAGGAATGTTTTGTGCCTCTTCCAGGGTTTCTGCGAACTGGCCACAATCCAGCCCCAAAGTCAGGCGACCTGAGAGCGCGCAGGCGAGCACCGGAGTTTACTTCAAATTTAGCAAACAGCTGCCCCAAAGGTTGGCAAAGCCCCATCCCAAGGGAAACTTGGGGTGTCAGGCGAAGCGACGCGCAACCCCTCACATCCCTGGAATCGGTGGGCCTGGTACCCTACCCGGGGCCTCCACCCGTCGACCGGCCCGCTCCCACAGCGCCCAGAGATCAGCGAGGGACTACTTCGTTACCTCTCTGCGCGGAAGCGAGCGAAGACGTGATAAGCCGCGCGACAACGGCGCCGCAAGTACAAGCGCCGCAGCCGGACATCTCCGCGGCGCCTAGGCCGGGGCTTAGCCCCCTGTTGCCCTGTGGGTCTCAGCGGCCCGACCCCGAGTCGTTGATCGCGTTGGCTCTGTCCCAGGATCTCCTGCCAGCCCAGGGCCAGCCGTGCTCTTCGTTCCCCACCGCGGTGTACTCACCAGTGTTGACACCTAGGCCCCTTCCCTCACTCGTCTCCTCCCCCCACCCCCCGCCCACAGGGCTAGGGGAGCGTGCGCACGCCTGCGTCCTGAGCCCATGGAGGGGCGTGGGTGCACGCCGCGAGTGCGTGCGTGAGACATCAACGTGAGGCGAGCGGAAGGGGGCGGTAACCTGAGCGCCAAAAGACACCATTCAGGTCCCGCCGCGCAATTCTCCCAGAAGCCCTTTCACTCTGAGTTGAAAGATTTTCGATAGAAATTAAGGGATGCATGCTGGGCATTGTAGTCCACCCAGTCATAGTTGGGTTTTGTTCCGGTTTATTTTTGTCGGTTGGTGGCCGGGGAAGTCAGAGGCCGGGGTTTGGCCAGTCCTAGGAAGTCTGATGATTGACTCTGGGGGATTCCATTTCCTGGGTTCCTTATCTTCTCCTTACCCTTAGTTTTCCCATGTGTAACATGGAGATGATAGTTTTACCTATGTTCTGGGAGATGTTTGTGAAGCTCAATATGCAACAACTACTAGTTGCTGACGTCTCCCTTGCTCTTTTAGGTCCAGTAGTGGTGACCCATCAGGTATTGTTAGCCCCTGACTGCTTTATAATCCTTTGCCAGGTCCTTTAATCCTTGGTAAATAGTCCGTTTAAACCCTTTTCAGTTTTCCTTTGAGTTCTGTAATTCTAGGACTGCTTCCTCTCTCTGTGGGTGAAGTACGTGGTAGAGGACGATAAATTAATCAAACCCTTCTTCTATTTGGGTTGGTCCCAAACTTGAGTATTTACTTTTAGATTAGGATCAGCTTTGAATCCCAGAGAGATTGCCAAAGTGAGCTTGGGTCTCTTTAAATTCTGAGCCATAAGGAGAAGGGGAAACGGGATGCAAGCCAGGCCACACATGTCAGTTGGCCCTCCTCAATCTCAGGTCAGAGAACTGTGGCCTCTAGTCTCCTAAATCTGGCTGTGGAAGAGGCATTTGGTCTTGGGCCGGGCCACACGTTTTTTTCTCTCGGGCAACTGACTCCGGGCACTTTAAAGTGGCAGAGAGCAGAGACCAGAAGAGATCCCAGGTCTTCCTCAGCTGCCTCCATTGACAAAATTTTGAGAGAGGAGAGACTCTGAAGTTTTCAGTCCCGTGTTTTTCAAGCTCTGTTGCTAGAATCTCTCAGAAGACACAGCTCTGTTGGTGGGGCAGGGGAGAGAATGGGATGGCCAAGAGGGTGGAGCTCCCCTGCTCCCTACTCCACTCCATCTCAAAGTTAACCAGCACAGCTCTGCTTCTATGATTTATTGGAGTTTTGTTTGAAAATATAGCTCTTTTGGTTTAAAACCATTTATTCTAGGACAAACTCCTTTTAGAAATGAGTCAAGGAAGTTACATGGGTCCTAACACTCATTTGACCCCTGCTTGTATTTCAGTTAGATGCACATTGCCTTCATATTACAAAAAGAAAGAAGAGGTTGTTTTGCTAAAAGCAAGATGAATAAAAATATAATTAAGGCTCAGCTGGGAGCACTGCTCCATGAAACCTTTCTTTTCCCCTGAGTATTCTAGCCCTCCTTGACTTATCTATCGTCCATTCAATCAAAAAAGATGTTTCATGAGCACCAATTATGTGCCAAGCACTGGGAAAATGGCATTCAACAATAACAACAAAAAATGTTCATCCTCTCATGGGGGTTTCAAAGTAGAGGGGAGAGCCCAGACAGTAAGTAAGCAAAAACAAATACATGTCAATGATATGAAGAGATGAAAATATCCTTTTATTGTTATGTAATATATCCCTATATTATTCCCAGAGCAGTTGAGCATTTAATTTTTTTATGGCTGATGTTATATATGTTTAGACCTGTATTCTCAACTGAACTGTGAGCTCTTGGAAGGTAGATATCTCATCATGTACTTGGACTGAAACCATGTAGAAATTCAGGAAATACTTGATTTGAGTACTTATCTTCCAACAATACTTTTGCTCAGCAGACACCTTGAATAGTGTCTTAGTTACCTAGCTGCTGAAATACCATACAAAGGGTTGACTTAAGAAGAAGTTATTGTTCCATAGTTTCAGAGGCTAGAAGGCTTGCTTCCTCCCAGAGGTTGGCCAGCAATCTTTGGGATTTCTTTCTCTTTTGAATTTGGTTGACTTCAAGTTTCTGGCTGTTCTCGGAGGCTTCCTTTCCTTCTGTGTCCAATTTCTTTTGATTATTAAGGACTTCAGTCATTTAGTTTGTCCACACCTTAACTAATAACATCTTCAAGCATCCTATTTTAAAATGGTTTCACACCCAAAGGGTCAGGGGTTGGGACCTGAACATTCCTCTTGTGGGGACAATATTGTATCTTCAGAAAAGATACAAAATCTGCTTCTAAATATAAGCAGATTACCATTGAGAAAAGAGGTAAATCTTAATAGACATAAATTCAACAATCTTGTACAATGGTTTATCCAATTGACTGAGTGTCCCACAAGGAATTCCCAGGGAATGGCTGATTAGCAGAATGTAGACTTTGCCCTAAGAAGTACAAAACAGAAGGAACTGTTCACAACATGGTTTAACTTTTTCTCAGCAACGTGAACATGGATCATGTGGTTTTGGCATCAGGCCGGTGATGGTTTCATCACATAAGCAACACAAATTTAGCAGTGGGTCAGGGTATTTCTTGACCATTGGGTTCACTTTTGGTTGCCACCCAAAAGTTTAAAAAGTGTATTGTCGAACTGGAACATAGTCAGAGGAGATTAGGGGAGGGACTAATCGAGGAAAATCAAGAGTTTGGTACTTATTTGTTAGATATGACTAACCTTTAAAAATTAAATTCATTTAATGTGAAAACTCATAAAATCATTTAAAAAGTAAACCCTACTTAGTTAAATAATTACTTCTTGTTTTTACTTAAAATATTAACATGAAATCAGCACTGTCCTGGAAAAAATAGAACACAAAAATTGCATTGGGACAGTAACTGTATGTGAGATTTTATAATGGGGTAAGCCTCATCATGGCCTTCAATCTGAGAAACTTATCCCTATGGCAATATATCAAGACTTCCCAAGGGGTATTTGAGCCCAGATTGTGTCAAATTTAAATGGAAAAAAAAAAAAACCAAAAAAAACCCCACATCTGGATTGGGAAGTTCATATATAAAGGATATTCTTTAGGAATTATTCGGCCCCTTGACAAAGGAGCATGTTACATTTTACAAGTATTTATTCCCTGATCTGAAATTTACAGGGTAGGATAGTGTCCTTGGCCCAGGATGTGGCCAGGAAGTTGTGAGATGGAGCAGAGCTTGGGGGCTGAGCAAAGAGAGACAGGGATTCAGAGACACACCAGAACCTTCTCTCCTAATCCGCTGCCTGGATAACTGATGGGTTGATTCTTATCAGTTCTGCACTCAGAAGGCTAAGACTATTTGGGATTCTCCTGGTGATAAAAGGAATCCTCCCTTTTTCCCCTCAGGAGAGTGATGATAAATACCTGTGGTCACATGTCATCAGCTATTTGGAACAAAACATCACACCTAATTTCTGACAAGTTAAAAAAAGGAAATTAAATGCAATCTTCCAGTTCAAATAGTTTCACTCGAGGAGCTGGCTCCTTATCTTAGGTTATTTACTTTTCGTGAGCTACATAGCTGAAAGGATATTACTTTTTACATCTTCGTTTTTATGTAGAAGTATTTTCCTTTTATACTTGATTTCACTTCCCGATATTGTGAACCTTGCTAAATGAAAAATACTTTTATAGGTTACAATCAGTGAGCCAGCCAATGTTAGCACTAGACTTTTCACATGAGGAGATAGCCTATAAAAAGTCAGGGACTTTTTTCAAGGTCACATAATCAAAAGCAGAGAGAGAGAAACAAAGCTAAGTCTCCTGATTTTAAAACTGTTTCTCAATCTTTTCTGTTTTAATCCAAGACTCCTTTTGAGAAACATAAAAATCTCACTTCTTCCACCAGTAATTTGGTACAGTCTCTCAGAGAGCCATGCATATACTGACTGATTCTTCAGATCAGACATTTTTGCTGCCAGGCATGTAGCAAGAACATAATGCATATTTTTTTTAAGTAAGACGCTTTTACTTGCATTTGTAGATAGTGTGGAAATAAAGATAATACGAATATTATACAGAAGTTTACAAAGCATTTTCACATCCACATTCTCATCTGAGTCTCACAGCAATCTGATGAGGTTTTTATTATTATTATTATTATTATTGCCAGGCATTCTGGTTTTGCAACTGAGAAAATCGAGACACAGGAATTAACTTGCCCAAGTTCACAGCAGAATGAGGAATCAAATTCAAGTCTCCACTGCTGTTTCCATTACTCCCCTAAAGCCTCTTCCTAAAGTTGGTGAAGATTTTAGGGTTCTGCAAAATCTCCATCCCCCTGCCCAGAAATACCTCACACCAGGAGCTAAAACACCACCATGCCATTAAGGCAGTGATTTCCCATCTGTCTTCTCTTAAGAATCACCTGGTACTACCTAACTAATATAAAAATGTTAGAACACTGGATGAAGCTGAATGTGAGAATGATAGAGGGAGGAGGCCTGGGGGCACAAATGAAATCAGAAGGAAAGATAGACGATAAAGACTGAGATGCTATAATCTAGGAATGCCTAGAGTGTATAATGATAGTGACTAAATGTGCAAATTTAAAAGTGTTTCGGCCTGTTGAAGAACAAAGGAATGTCAATAATGCAGGGTGTTGAAAACAGATGGTAATTCATATTTTAAAACTTTAACGTATGTGTGAGACAAGCAAAACTGTTTCTTTGGTACAAAATTTATATTTTGACTAGTGCATTTCCTAATATAACTTATGTGGACAGCTTAATCAAACACCATAGTACTTGGAACCTTGCGTAGGGCATGAGATTTTGTAGGTTTGTCCAGAGTGATGCCCAGATAAATCCCAGAACTATTTGAACAGTGAACAGGGAATTGTTTGCAGAGTCCCCTGGGGGAATAGTGAGAAAGCGGGAAAGTTCAACTTCCCCAAGTGGAGAATTCTTGATATTCTCACAAGCAGTGGGGACAGCCAAAGCAAAAGGCGAAGCCTCCAATCTTGGGGTTTGTTCATATGAAACTTAATCCTGCAAAGGGTAGGCTAAGTCTACTTAAAATTAGGCCTAAGAGTCACCCCCAAGAGAACCTCTTCTGTTTCTCTCTCTCTCTCCCCCAACACAGCAAGCAAACTCATTGCCTTCCCCCTCTCTACGTGGGACATGACCCCCAGGGGTGTGGACCTTCCTGGCAAAGTGGGACAGAAATCCTAGGATGAGCTGGAACTCAGCGTCAAGAGATTGATAAAACCTTCTTGACCAAAAGGGGGAAGAGAGAAATGAGACAAAATAAAGTGTCAATGACTGAGAGATTCCAAACAGAGTCGAGAGGTTATCCTGGAGGTTATTCTTACGCATTCAATAGATATATCTCTCTCTCTTAGATGTTCTAAGAAGTTATCATGATGATGAATATACAACTATGTGATGAAAAATAAATAAATAAATAAAAGAATCAGCTGGGTGTGTGTTAAAACCTATTCCCCTCCCCTAAGGTTTTGATAAAATAGTCTGGGGTGGGGCTCAGTAATATATTTTCAATGCTAGAATGCTGGAATCACGGGATGTTCTGGTTTATTTGTGGAAACAAATAGATGTGAGTGCATTGTTAAAATGTAAACACCCCTGGAGGATCCCTGGGGGGAATGGGGAGGCCTGACCTTTAAAGACTTGGGAGCTCCAGACATACCAGCCCTGTGGGTGGGAGCCAAGGAAGAGCCACAGGGCCTAAGACTCAAATAATATGGAGTTTAAGAATTAACTGAAGTGTGTGTTTAAAATAGAGTCTTCGACCCCATTTTGGAGGCCTGGAAATGTGCAGTTTTAACAAACATCCCACTGCTGGAGCCCCAATTGCCACTTGAGAAACCCCAGGTGGAGTAGAAGCCAAGGTCTCACTTTGTTCCTGTGACTATGGTGATAGAAACCTGTGCCTTTATTTCTCAAGACCTCTTTTTAGTTTCCCTCTCATTGCCATCGCTTTCTTCCACAGGAAGTCACCGCTAGCTTTGGCCCTGTAAAGACACCAAGGGGACCACAGGGAGATGCTCTCTGTTCTGCAAGACCTGTTCTTGGAAACTGCTAGTGAACCCCACCTTGTCCTTAATTGGGGGATTATTTACCTGATTATTGGTGTTTGACCTTCGTTCTGATGTTCAGGAAGGAGATCAATAGATGGCGCTAAAGCACCACAGCTTCTCTCTTTGACTTGGTGGTGGGAGGTGGGGTGTTTTTAAAGCTAATGGGTAAATTTGGGGGCACCAAATCTTGAAGACAGTACTAGGAAATGCTTATTCAGTGTTTCCTAAAGGGCAAAAGTATCAAGGATGGAAGGACTTGGCTTGGAATCCCAGCTGGGTCACTTACTCTGGCAAGTTTCTTAACTCCCTAAGTGCTTTTCAACTATATATAGGGGGTAATATTGACCTCCTAGGAGTAAATGACTCTTTGATCCATGGCACACAATAAGTGTTTAATATGTTAAATATCTTTTTACTGTGCGATGCTATGATTTATGACTTTCCCTTTATTCCTTTAAAAAAAGTCCTTTCTTCAGAAAGAAAGATAGATGTTAAAAATTGAGATGGTATAATCTAGGAATGCCTAGAGTGTATAATAATAGTGACTAAATGTACAAATTTAAAAATGTTTTTGCATGAGGAAGAGCAAAGGAATGTCATTATTTCAGGGTGCTGAAAATAGATGGTAATTAAATTTTAAAATGTCACCTTATGTGTGAGACTAAACCAAAAAATGTTTATTTGCTACAAAGTTTATATTTTGACTAGTGCATTTCCTAATATAACTTATGAAGATAGTTTGATTGAACACCATAAGTACTTGGAATCTCAGGTAGGACATGAGATTTTTTTGGTTTGTCCAGAGTGATGCCCTGATGAATCCCAGAGTGATTCGATCAGTGAGTGAAAACGTATTTGCAAAGCCCCCTTCAGGGAATGGTGAGAATGGGGAGAAATTCAACTTCCCCAAGTTGAATTCTTGATATTCTCACAAGCAGTGTGGACAACCAAAGCTATAGGCTGAGCCCCCAGTCTTGGGGTTTGTTCATATGAAACCTAACCCCACAAAGAATAGGTCAAGTCTACTTAAAATTTAGGCCTAAGAGTCACCCCCAAGATAACCTCTTTTGTTGCTCAGATGTGGCCTCTCTCTCCAGCCAACACAACAAGCAATCTCACCACCCTCCTCCCTGTCTATGTGGGATATGACTCCCAGGGGTGTGGACCTTCCTGGCAACGTGGGACAGAAATCCTAGAATGAGCTGAGACTCAGCATCCAGGGATTGAGAAAAACCCTAGAATGAGCTGAGACTTAGCATCAAAGGATTGAGAAAACCTTCTCGACCAAAAGGAGTAAGAGTGAAATAAGACAAAGTGTCAATGGCTGAGAGATTCCAAACAGAGTTGAGAGGTTATCCTGGAGATTATTCTTATGCATTAAGTAGATATCATCTTGTTAACCAAGATGTAATGGAGAGGCTGGAGGGAACTGCCCGAAAATGTAGAGCTGGGTTCCAGTAGCCATGTTTCTTGATGATGATTGAATAATGATATAGCTTTCACAATGTGAATGTGTGATTGTGAAAACCTTGTGTCTGATGCTCCTTTTATCTACTTGTCAACAAACGAGTAGAACATATGGATTAAAAATAAATAATAGGGGGAACAAATGCTAAAATAAATTTAGTTTGAAATGCTAGTGATCAGTGAAAGCGAGGGGTAAGGAGTATGGTAGGTATAATTTTTTTTCTCTGTTTTCATTTTATTTCTTTTTCTATTTTCTTTATTTCTTTTTCTGAATGGATGCAAATGTTCTAAGAAATGATGAATATGCAACTAAGTGATGATATTGTGAATTACTGATTATATATGTTGATGTTTTATTTGGTTTCTTTATTTTTTTAATTAATAAATAAATTTAAAAAAAAAAAAGTAAATAGGCCCTATCTCTCTCTCAGCCAACATGGCAAGCAAACACACTGCTCTCCCCTTCTCTACGTGGGACATGACTACCAGGGGTATAAACCTCCCTGGCAACGTGGGACAGAAATCCTGGAATGAGCTGGGACTCAGTATCAAGGGATTGAGAAAACCTTTTTGACCAAAAGGGGGAAGAGAAAAATGAGACAAAATAAAGTGTCAATGGCTGACAGATTTCAGAGTAGAGAGGTTATCCTGGAGGTTATTCTTACGCATTTTATAGATATTCCCCTTTTAATTTAAGGTGTATTAGGCTAGAGGGAAATGCCTGAAACTGTAGAGCTGTGTTCCAGAAGCCATGTATCTTGAAGATGAATGTATAATGATATAGGTTTTACAATGTGACTATGTGATTGTGAAAACCTTGTGTCTAATGCTTCTTTTATCTACAATATTAACAGATGAGTAAAAAATATAGATTAAAAATAGATTAAAAAAATAAGAGGGGGAACAAAGACAAAAATAAATTGGGAGGGTGGATGGAAATACTAGTAGTCAATGAGAGGGAGGGGTAAGGTATACGGGATGTATGTTTTTTTCTTTTTTATTTCTTTTTCTGGAATGATACAAATGTTTGAAAAATGTTCATAGTGATGAACACACAACTATGTGATGAATAAATAAATAAATAAATAAATAAATAAAATAAAAATGTCCTTTCTATGAGGGAGACTCAGGTTCAATTCCCAGCTCATATGCTCTCTTGATCTTGAAATCAGGAGCTCTCTGATTTCAAATGAATAACTGAAGAAGAGAGGTAGGAAAGAGAGGTTATGAACCCTCGGTCTGATTAGTCCTCTTCAACTGGCAATTAATTTATTTTAGCCATAGATGATTAAATTGATATTTGCTCTAGTATTGACTGTAATCATTAATTACTTGCAATATTTATTAAAGCACCCATTTAGCAGTATCCAGGGATAAATTAGCCAACAATGAGAAAATAAAGGGAAAAAAAGGCTTCCAAGCCAGGGAAATACAAGTTACAAATTTGGCATATCAAAGTACATGTGCTTCACTCATGTCTAGACCTTCAGAATCTCACTCTGATTCTGTTTACTTTTATTTTAAGTACTGATTTGGTTATCTGGATCCACAGACCACAAGCAAATAAATTAGAAATTAGAGAGGTGCTAGAAGCAGGCATTTAAACCATGGCCAAAAGGAGTCTTTGAATGCCAGTCAAAAAAAAAGAGGAAACAGGAAAAAAACAGACGCAAGAACTCAACAAGAAGAGTGTGTATGTGGTCTGGGACCATTTGGTAGTGGGTCAGAGTTTTTACATCTTGTCTCAGCTCTGATTGCTGATTATGGTAGTGATTAGATAGACCACCATAATAACAGGTGTCCGTAATTGTGTTCCTAACACATCAAGTCTTGAGCATGCATGTGTGGCCCTAGGAATCCCCTATTAGTGTGGATAGGACTGTCCTCTCTTCCCTAGGAAAGTTTCCTCACGGTGTGGGCACAGTGCTATATGTCCTACAGCCAGCAAACCCTTGTCCCTGCAGCACAACTTGACTGCTGCCCAACAGCATCCTGTAGGAGAGCCCTGTGTGCTGCCTCCTACATGTAGGGCAAGTTCTGGGACTGCAAGTCCCTCAGGCCGCGATCAGACAGATTAGGCCAGACATACCCGCTCCCAGAATGTGCACGAGGATTATTCTGCTTCTCCAGAACTAGGACTGGGGCTCCATCCTGGAAGTGCTGGTCGGCTCCATACCCAGCTGGTGAAAGGGACAGGGAAGGAGCCAGCTAGGGCCCCATGAATTAGTATGGTTTTTATGTGGCCTTTTTCTTGATTTAGTACTTGCCCTGTTACTGCAGTTCTTAACTGTTTTCTGGAGCGTTTAGATGTTTCTGCCAATTCTTGCTGGTTGTTCACAGCCTCTGTAGGGGGTCAGAGCCCTGAAGCTTCTCACTCCAGCATTTTGATCAGGGCAGGGCACTAAGAATATAAACGTTTTTAAAGAGTTCTAACTAAAACAGGTCAAAATAAAAATTAAAAACTTTTGACCTTAAATTGAAAGAATATTATTGAATTCTCTGGAACACCACTTTGTAGAATGTATTTTCCTACAGTGCTACAAAAATGAACTATCACCTTGTTAATTTACACTAATTTTCAGTCTATTCCATTTCTAGCAGTATGGGGCACAGTAGGAACAGCAAGCACACACTTACATAATGGTTATTATGTACCAGTGACTAACTGAAGTTATAAAAATATATACTGTGTTCGTATATATGTTCAACTAATCCTCCTCACAACCCCATGAGGTACATATTCTGTTTTCCCAATTCTGTAGGTGAGGAAACTTAAACTAGAGATTATATAGCTTGTCCAAGATTACACTGCCAATAAGTAAAAGAACCAAGATTTGAACCCAGGTAGTCTAGGTGTAGAAGTCATGTATTTATATTCTGAGGACTCACTATTAAATCTTGAATGAAACATACTTTTATTGCATTTTTTTGGCACACAGAAAGTAAGAAAATTCTCCAAGAACAATACATGTGAACTTTTACATTACTGCATAGAACAAACATTTATCATATGAGTGTTTTAAAGAATCAAAACTTTAAAAACTGAGCAAGCAACTGAAAACTAACAAAAGTAATCAGATAGCTTTGAAAAATTGAAAATGAAAAATATAATTTCTAAAATTCTATGTATGGACTTAATCAGTAGTTAGACCAGCTGAAAAGAGAATTAGTGGATTAGAAGACAAATCTAAAGACAATAATCAGAATGCAGCACAAAGACAAGGAGACAAGAAATGTGAAATGTTAAGAGATGTGGGGAACAGAATGAATGGGTCATATGTATGTACAATTGTAGTGCCAAAGGAAATAACAGAGAAAATGGAGAAGCAATATTTGGAGAGATAATGACTAGGAATTTTCCAAAACTGATGAAAAATATAATCCTTATCAATCCATAATACATATTTGTATAATACAGAAAGAAGAATCTTTACCAAGCAGCACAACTAACAAGAAATAAACACCTTATTAATTATAGTCAGAACAACAACAACAAAAGATTTTTAAAACTGTCAGAGAAAAAAGATCACTTATAAGGAAACAACAAATAGACTGACAGCAGGTTTCTCAACAGCAACAATGGAAGCTAGAAGATAATTATCAGCCTACAGCTGTGTAGTCAGCAAAACTATTTTTCAAGCATAAGAATACAATGATGTTTTCAGATAAACACTGAAAGAAAAACTGAGTTGGAGGACTCAAACTTCCTGATATGAAAGCTATATAAGTCAAATTGTAGTACTGGCATATGCATAGACATATAGACCAATGGAATAGAATTGCGAATCTAGGAGTAAACTGGTACATCCTAGACCAATGATTTTTTGCAATAGTGACAAGACCAAGAATACCAATGGGGGAAAAACAGTCTTTTCAATGGAGCTGGGACAACTGGATATCTACATACATGTCAAAGAATGAATTTGGACCAAAGACCTAAATGCAAGAGCTAAAACTATAAAATGCTTAGAAGAAAACATAGGTATAAATCTTCATGACCTTGGATTAAACAACAATTTCTAATCTATGACACCTAGAGTATAAGCAACTAAGGGGAAAAAATAAATCATATTTCATCGAAATTTTAAAATTTGTGCTTCAAAGGACAGAACCAAGAAAGTGAAGAGTCAAGCCACAGAATAGGAAGAGATACTTGTGAACCATAAGCTGAAAAAAGCCTATTATACAGACTATGAAAGAACTCTTGCAACTCAACAATAAAAAGACAAATAACCCAAACGGCCAAAGGAGGAGACATTTCTCTGAAGAAGATATGTAAATGGCCAATATGCATATAGAAAGATGTTCACCATCAATAGTCACAGGGAAATGCAAATCAAAACCACAATAAGATACTTCACCCCCACTAGGATGGCTATAATTTTTTTTAATGGAAAATAACACGTGTCAGTGAAGATGTAGAGAAATTGGAACCTTCATACATTGCTGGTAGGAATGTGAAATGGTGCAGTTGTAATGGAAAACAGTTTGGCAGTTCCTCACAAGTTAAATATAAAGTCACTATGTGACTCAGAAATTCCACTCTTAGGTTTATACTCTAAGAAAACTGAAAACATATGTTCATACAAAAACCTGTACATAAATATTCATAGCAGCATTATTCATAATACATCAAAATTGCACCCAACCCAAATGTCCATCAACCAATGATTGGATAAATAAAATGTGCTATAGCCATATGATGGAATATTATTCAGCCAGAAAAAGAATGAAGTTCTGAATACATGCCAAAACATGGATGGACCATGAAAACATTATACTAAGTGAAAGCAGACAGACACAAAAGGCCACATTGAATGATTCCATTTGTTTGATATGTCCAGAATAGGCAAATCAATAGAGATGGTAGTTGCGAGGGGCTGTGGGTGGACGGCAATTTTTAATGGGTATGGGATTTCTTTGCAGGTTAACGAAATGTTCTAAAATTAGATAGGGATGATGGTCGTACAGCCATGTGAATATAGTAAAAACCACTGAATTGTACACTTTAAAATAGTGAATTTTATGGTATACAAATGATATCTTAATAAAATAATCTTGATAGTTCTACCAACAACAGAACTTCACTAAAGGAATTTCCAAAAGACATTCTTCAGAAAGAAGGAAAATTACCCTAAACACCAAAGGTGCGAGATGATAAATGTAAATAAATAAAAGCAAGCATATAAAATAGTAATGTTTATTTTTAGGGTTAAAAAAGCCTCTAAAATACTGTTTAGGGGGTGAAGATCTGTTTACTTTGATTTTGTTAAAATTTTATGTGTAATGAAAATTCAAGAGAAAGCACTAAAAGAACAAAAAAATAAGAATGTAGAACTTTCAAACCAATAGAAGGAAAAAAACTGGGATAAGAAAAAATTACTCAATTCAACAGCTGGCAAGGAGGAAAAGTGCTAAAAATAGAAAGCACCAAGTAAGATGGTAAAAAAATAATCTTAATTACTACACATATTTATTAAACTTGCTAGTTAAAAGACTGTCAGATTAGATAAACTCCAGTTATAATGCTGTTTACAAGAAACGCATCTTTTAAAAAGACACAAAAGGCTAGAAGTTAAAAGGAATAAAAAGATATTCTCAGGAAATATTAACCAAAAGAAAGCTGGGAGCTAGCTTAGACAATATAGGCTTTATGACAAAAAGCATTAGGAACAAAGAATATTACATAATGAATAAAGATTCAACTCACAAGAAGATATGAAAACTCTATACGTAATATGCACCCAATTAAATAGCATCAAAATATATAAAGTCCAAATTGAATCATAGGGAGAAACGAACAAATTCAGCATCTAGTGGAAGATTTCAACACACTATTTATTTATTAAATAATACAATGAACAAACTTGAACTTGTTGATTTAATGGTCATATATAGATCCCAGCACTCGATGATTAGATAATACACGTTTTTTCTTCAATCACACATGTAAACTACAAAAAGTAACCAAGTACTAGACCACGAAGCTAGTTGCAACAGATTTTAAAGATCAGAGCTCATTAAATATGTTTAAAATTCCCTCATGGTTGGAAATGAAAAACCCTACTCTCAGTAAACCCAGAGTGATCTTCTGATTGTCCCCTTGAAGTTTTCACCTTTTAGGATGTCTCTCCAACTCATAAGTGTTCCCTTCCACTGACAATCAGCCTCCCAGGAAACCGTGACCATATAATAGGTCTATGCCCCACCCTCTGCCATTGCCATAGTTGATTGAACTAGAAGCAAACCCAGCTGGACCAATCAGATTCTCTCTCCAAGACACCTGACTAATAGGACTGCCCTCTTCGCGCCTCCCACCATGGCCACAGTTGATTGGACTAGGAGTGGACCGCAAATCAAAACTGAACCAATCAGATTCTCTCTCCAATATTACTAGGCCTATGAGAGGGCTTTTATTGAGTTGAATTATAGGCCCGGTGCCTACCTCTTGACTTGAGCGTGGTGGGGCATAAAAGGCTGATGTGCAGAAAGGAGAGATCATACTGAGGGAGAGACTGAGTAAAGAAAGAAATGGAGACAGAGAAACAGAAATAAAGCACGTTGAGAGATACTGAGAGATTGAGAGATAGCAAAAACCATTGAGTGTGAGAGAGAATAAGAATTGAAAGAAACCATGAAAAGTGGTGCCTGGGTGCTAATGGCTTTGCAGTTCCTGATTCCAGTTCTTCCTGGGGTCTGATGCATCCCTTTTAATTGTAACCAGTCCCACGTTTACGCCTCGGCTGTAGTCAGTCTCTTAGCCCCAAAATTCCGCCCGTGCCTTTGCTACCTCCAACTTTGAGTAAGTCCTCTCAATCCTTCAAGACTATGTTCTTGTTCGACTTTTTTGGTGACATTTTTCTCTATCTTCTCAGCTGCTGGAGCTCTCTGAACCTCTAGAGAGCATTCTGTCTGGAAAACTCTTTTGGTTGGAAGCAGAAGCGCCTGATTTGGCCCCTCTATCCTCTTGCCTGTACCCTTCCTCCCCACCATCTGGTGTCATTCTCATACAGTTCACACTTGGTAACAGGGGTGGGGGGAGCAGGGAGGCTTGATAATCAGCCATAGGGCATTTCTGAAATGGACATTTTGTCCAGCCGTGGTGCAGAGTCTCCACAGGGGAAAGGAAAACCGGGTAAATCATCAGCAGTACAATGAACCCAAGACATCCTGGGAGGTGCTCTTAGCCTAACTGAAAATCATGGAAAGGACTTTAGAGGTCATCTAGATTCTAAAATAGACCAACTCCTTCATTTATTAGTGAGGAAACTGAGGACCAGGGCAAAGTGACTTGGCCAAAATCATAATTTGCAGGGGCAGAGTTGCCTTGGGACACAAGGAACTTAGGAATTAGGAGGTATCAGAAGTCCAAGTGAACAATGTTTCCTTTTCTGAAAGATATCTGCCTTCCCCTCCAAGCCTCCAGCCCCCTCCTTCTGCCAGCCGCATAGTCCCAGAGTCAGCCCCTAATTTGATACCCGATATCAAATTAGATGTCACCTCTTCTAAGAAGCCCCTTTGCATCACCACCTTCACAAAATCTCGTGCCTCCAAGTGTAGGATTTTTTATAGTATTTTATAAAGGCCTGTTTACCTGTCTGCTTGTGCACATGACCTGTGTAGAGTAGGCATTCAATAAGTGTTTGGTGAGTGAAGAAAGAGCAGGTATCAGCTTTATTCAAAACCTCAACGGAGGTTTATTCAAAACCTCAACGGAGAGTGGAAAGGGGAGGACATCGACTCAACCCACCTTTCCTAGAGTCACTTCTGTATGAGTTTGAGAGAACTGCACAGGGTCATTGGGTTGAAATAGCACAAGCTCTGGCTCCTGAAGTGGCTGAGCATCTGTGCTGGAGATGACTGTACACAGGCCCCTTGGCAGGGGCAGCCAAACCCCACCAACAGTTGGTGAGAGCCACTCCCTTGGAGCAATGGGACAAACGAAGCTGTAAATGGGTCAGGCAGCAATCAAAGGGCCACTAGTCTTTAGCCCTGCATGTGCTCACTTCCTCAGAAGTCATGGGGATGAGACTGCTCTTCCCAAGAAATGTCTAATTGATTATGAAGCAAACCCACGGGAGCCTAAGACATGCTGAGCCAGGAGCACAAACCCAACCCAGGCCAGAAATAGCCAAAAAGGAGTGTGAGACCAGCTAGGGTATGAGGGAAAGCTTTTAGTCCTGACTGTAAACAATGCCCCCGCTTTTCCCAATCTAACCCCCAGCCCCTCTGATAGATTCTGGGGGTGGGAAGGAGAGAGGAGCCAAACCCCACATCCCACCACCCAGATGTCAGTTCCTCCAAGACCACTCTGGCACCACCCACTGGCCTCTGATTTACTGTTCTAAACCAAATATCTTCACCAAAAACAAAACACTGACCATTTGGACCAGGTGTTTTACTCAAAGATACAAGGACTGCTCCATACAATAGAGATATGGTGTCTGGAAAGCTGTTGGGCATCTTTAGAAATATTTGGGAAAAAAAAAAGAAAAAGCCTATCATTTCTGAGTGAGGTCAGCCAGCCTAGTCGGCCCAGCTGGAAAAGGCAGCAGGCTGCTGGGGGGGTTGGGTAGGGGAGCCAAAGGACCATTTGGCCAGCTTGCTGGACCCTGGGCCAAGCCATTGTATAAGTTCCCCAGTATTGGAAAGAAAGAAAGAAAAAAATTAGAGCATGTTGTAGTTTGCTCAGGAGCCCAGAACATGCTCACAACTCCAGGAATTGCTGTTCTTCCCTGCAAATGGAAAATATGATCCATGAGAACAGACTTGACCCTGGAGTGGGTGCCCAGTTACTCAGCCCCATAACTTGGGGGGTGGGGGCAAGGGCCAGGCCTCACATCACCTTGTGAGTGTTTTCCACAGTCCTTATGCCTCTCTGAGCAATGGCTTGCTTTAAGGAATAAAAGACAGGACGGTTGCCTCAGAATCAAAGTACAAAATATGCATTTATTGACATCTGGCCTGTGCAACTATGGGCTTCTAGCAAGAACAAAAATAAGCATAAGGGAAACATGCTGATACAATAAGCAATCTAATGCAATGTGAATAGGAGTTGATAGAAGAACTATGATTACCCCATAATCAATAGCTTGACATCGAATGTGGTCTAGAGTTCCAAATTCAGCAAAGAAATAAATAATTTATTTACATTTCAAGTAAAAGTATTGCCATTTATTCCTTTATTTCACCACCATATATATGTATGAACTGTGACGGAGGCCTTGCTTACATCCTGTGGAGTGAGGCCAAGAAATATGCTCTATATTGGTTATTTGAGCTTCACCATCAGATTACCATTATCATAGAGGTGGGCAAAAACATGCAAAAAGAAAAGTACATTTCAGCTGATGGAACTAAATGAAGAATGGTCAAAGCTGCAGAGTTTTACCAGCAGCCAATTTCTTGTTTCTTTCAAAGAACAGGACAAAGGGGCTTTAGTTTGCTGTTTGGGGCACTATGTGGCAATCAGTTTCATAGGACAAAGACAGTAAGTAAAGGCATGAAGAAACAAACAAGCAAATTGCACCAGAACAGATGTGCTTAAATTAACAGAGTGACAGTTTGTGCGTGAGCCTCACAATGGCTGCCACGTGAAGTTGAGACAGGGACAGAGCACCACGAGACTTAGTTGCTCAGCGGCAGCTGAGCGACCTCAGGAAACCTCAGAGAAGCCACCTCTCCACGCCGGCGCTGGCCACCCCTACTTGCCCGTTGCTGCCTCCCTGAGGCCACTCTTCCGGTGGGGAGCCGGGCCGGCGTGCTTTGGAGGTATTGGAAGGTACTCTGGTGGCCCACCTGCCTCTCTATACAATTAAAAGTGAGAGCCACTCCCACGTTGCTCTTCATGATTCTGGAGGAGCCATCGGATGTGCCATCAAAGCACCGGCCAAGTGCGATCTCCTTGGCTACACGAGGGTCCTGATCAGTGACGGTATAGATGCCGTAGTTGTGGCCCAGTGGGTCCAGGGGTGCCAGCAGGGTGTATTCACTGGTGTCGTTGTTGACCGCCACTGGCAGATGGTTGATCAGGTACTCATGCAGCATGGAGTTCACGCTGGCTCGGTGGCAGCTGCCCTGGGGGATAATCTTCACCAGTGTACGGTCGACGCGGTCCTGGTCGTAGAGCATGCCACTGCACTTGAACTCTAGGCAGGCGGACGAGACATTGTGCTGGTCCCTGTCCCGCGTGCTCTTCACATCCCGGATTCCGTACAGTCTCCCCACTGTCTGCGGATGAGTACCCCCCATGTTGCGGGACCGTACATTCACCTCCAGAGGCCCCACAATCTTCACTTTGATGAAGCAGGCTCTGAATTCCATTGGTTTGGGCCACCATGCCAAGTAGTCTTCGGTCCAGCTCATGGGGTCATCCTCATTGAAAGGGACAGTGTTATAGTCATACCGATCTCCCTCAATCTGGTAGAACCGGAAGTGGGCTGCAGTGGGTGGTGCCTCTTCACATGCCTGGAGGTTCTCAAAGGCATAGATGGGCCCATTGCTCTCTTCAGCTGAATTGGGCCTTGGCTTGGCCATGCTGATCTGGAAAGCTGTCTTCTTAACCCCAGTGTCCTCGTGGTCTGTCCTCCGATATTTAAGCTTGTTGAGGTAGGGCTGAGGAACACCAATTGCATTTGGATTTAATTTAGGAGAAGATTCCACTGCTTCCAGTTCCTCCCCAGACAGACTTGCCAAGACATAGGCAGAGTAGGCATCAGGGGACTGGCTATCACAGAAAGCAGGAAGACAGGCTCCATTGGGGCCTGTGATGACACTGTCAAAGCGCCCCCAGGCCCTGGGGTTGGACGAGAAGCCAGTCTTGGGCTCCAGGTTGATCACAGAGACAACAACCCCCTGGATTTGCTCACTAGGCAAAAACCTCTCACTCCGGTAGGCCCTCACCTTGATAAAACACCTCCTGCTTTCAGGGACATCCAGATTAAAGAGCCTCCTCTCTCGGATCTCCATGTTGCCCACCAGGAAGGTTCTCTCTTCTCTTTTGTTCCGCCTCTGACTTACAAATTTGAAGTCATCTTCTTCTTCCCACAGTCCTGTGTCTGGGTTGAGCGACCAGAGTTTCATTATGGATACATGCTCTGGCATCTTCACCTGGCTCGAGTCAAGGTGGACCTTCACTTTGCCAGCATTGAGTGACTCTGAGGTGGCCTCATCAGTGAAGTCCACAGAGAACATGCCATATGTACGAAGGGGGAAGGTGTCTCCTTCATCATTGATGAAGTTCAGGTCACTCTGGGTGGCTGTGGCTGTGGCAATATCCCGGGGATCCAGGAAGGTCACGCTGGCCTTGACTTTTCCTGTGTAGGGCTCTCCATTCTGCCTGTAGAAACTCTTAGACGGGATCTCCAGCTCAGCCACGGGGTCTTCACCAGCTACCTCCCCCAGGGGGATAATGTTGGTCTCCATGGCCTCCAAGGTGATGGGCTCTTTCCGCCGAAGCATCTTGATATCATGGAACACTGCACTTCCCCTCCTGTTGAAGGGCAGCACTTTGGTGGTATTGACAAACTTTTGTAGCCTGTCCACAAATGTGAGCACCAGTCTCTCAGTGCCCTGGGGGACATGCAGGGTGAAAGTGCCCTTGTAGCCAGTCATGCCCACACGGCTGTTACCCATATACACATGACCAAAGCGCATGGGCTCCCCATTGTCAGCAGCGCTGACACGGCCCCGTACAATGCTCCGAGTTTCAATACACCGCTGGCAGCTGCACTCTGTGGCTACTTTGGTGGACAGTGTGTACCCGCTACATGCGATCTCCCTCTCCTCTGTCTTGGAGATGCCACAGCAGTTCTCCACAGCATCCTGGCACCTGATCCCATTATCTTGCTGCCCTGCACATGTCTTGATAGGGCAGTGGCCCACATCATAGTAGAAGGAGTTGGTGGCATTCTGGAAGCAGTCATGGGGCAGCCGGATAAGATAGTTCTCAGGTACTGGGTTGCAAGGGGTCTCATCAGAGGCTGGGGAAGGAAATGGTGTGGACATTAGATGTAAGTTCATAGCCCATACAAAGATTGCCTCTGTCTACATCACCTTTCGGCAGTGCTTTATGGTTTTCAAAAGACTTGTATATCTGTGATCCTGATTATCACAGCACTCCTATGAAGGAGAAAGGGCAGCTAGTGCTAACCCCATTTTATAGATGAGAAAATAGAGTTGGTTGCTGAGACCACAAGGATAGTGGTTCTCAATGGGGAAAGGGGTGTCTTGAAAATTTGTGGGGGTCTTTGGGTTATCACCAAAATTAGGGGTATTACTGGCACATAGAGGCCATTGATGCTTTGCGATCTTCAATGTCTGGCACTGTCCTGAATAAAGAATTTTTCTGCAGAACTTTCACATATCTCATCAGATAATCATTAAAATTATCAGAGCCTGGTTTGTTTGTTTGTTTGTTTTCATGGCTTTAACATACACTGAAATTTTCAAGAATGCAACCTCCATATAAGTAGAGTTAAAACTGTACTTTGTTTAGATTGGAACAAAACCAAAAATTGTTCTTCATCTCAGAAAATCACATACCCAGGGAACATTATCCAGGAATATGAACCACCAAAATGCTACCTCTGTATCTATTAGCATTTGTAGCTGTCACAAACTTATGGTGACTCTGGATTTAAGGGCAAGCATCTGACCTATTGATCCTCTCATGTCATTGTGCCCAAAGCATTTACATACTGAAATGCATACTATTTTGTACTAAAATTATTTTTAAATTTCTCCTTTCTATTACTGTCAGGAGCATATCTTTTGGACATTATATGTAGTTAAATTATTGTCTACAGATTTAATAGACTAGAATTGATTGTCGTGATGAACGCATGATTAGATGATGATTCTATGAGCCATTGATTGTGTACTTTGGATGAATTGTATATTGTGGGAATACATCTCATAAAATTGAATTAAAAAAGAAAAAAATAGGGTGGCAAATGGGTAGTATTTTTATAGTGGTTTGAGAACCACTGCTGAGGGGTTTCCACATCTCTGCTGAGCTCAGTCTAAAATGCCCTGCATCATTTCTTTCCTAAGGCCTGTTGCTCAAATTTCTTAGAGTCCATGAAATATTAAAGGATCTTTCCAATAAATTCTCCTTCCTCTGCCTTTTGTTTTGTTTTGCTTTGTTTTGTTCAAGCCAATTACTAAGACACCCTATCACCCCTCCCCGCCAACTTTCCAGGTCCAAGTTCCGGATTGGCCTTTGACCACGAGTCTCTCTCCCTCCAGGTCCCTTTTTGAAGCCATTTCTGTTCAGGTCACTTCTTGAAAAGCCCCCTCTGATTCCTGCTTCTGTACCTTTTCTCACCTGGCCTCTCGGTCTGGAATGCCCCATCTCAATACACACAGTCCCTGCCCATTCTTTAAGACCAGGACATGCAGTCAGCCTTGGCAAATTAGAATCACCTGGAAAGCTTTTAAACCTATGGATGCCCAGACCGCATCCAGACTAATTAATTCAGAATCTCTGGGGGGTAAAGCCCATGTATCAGTAGTTTTAAAAACTCAACAGGCTAGAAGGAAAAATCTTAGAAGATGGTATGGTAGCCCATGACAAACTCTGGGATCTGTCCTGTAACTACTTGTTGAAGAGTGCTTTGAAAACTATTGCTTTTTTCTTTCTTTGCTTTATGTAGATGCTATATTATACAGTGTAAAAAAAAAAATCAACAGGTGATCCCAATGAGCAGCCAAGATTGAGAGCCACTATTTAAGACCCAGGCTTCCTCAAGTGGCTGTCTATGAGCACTCCCACCTGGAACGTGTCTGTCTTTTATCTATAGAACTAACAAACTCTTATCTCCTGTTTTAACTATATTTTTCTATCGTTAATTACTTGTATTTTATTGACATCTATTCACCCATAGAATGGCAGTTCTGGCAGAGTAAAATTTTTGCTCTATACCATTATTTCTGACCCAGTGGCCCAGTAGGGACAGTGCATGGCATAGAAAAGCCCAAGATTTTACTTCCCGTTATGCTCACTGGGTGCTCAGTCAGTCCTGTGGCTGGTGCTTACCTATGACAGTCAGCTGGGCAACCCGAGACTTCACAGCCCCAGCATCACTCCGGGCCTTGCAGAAGTACTCCCCGGCTTGATCCTGCCGTAGGTTCTTCAGCAGCAGCTTGCTCTCATGCTTATAGAGGGAGGGGTTCAGCAACGTACCGTTGTGGTACCTGTAAGTGATGGAGAGATGGAGCTCAAGGGGGCAAGTGGGATGGCAGCACCCAGGACATGCAGCCAGAGAGACAGATGGTGGATGGGTCCCTGCAGATGGCAGTATCGCCCCTGACCCGGCTCACCCAAGAGCACCCACTGGCCTGGCAGTCACAGGACTTGGTTCTGCAAGTCCCCAGCCCCACCACTTAACTGGCTATGGATCCTTGGACAAGTCATCTCACCTCTCTGAGCTTCAGTTTCCTAGCTGATCACACAGGTTTGTTGGGAGGGTCAAACTAGATGTTGGCTGTAAAACAGCCACTGGGGATTCTGACCCCATCTGCCTTTGTCAGGGGAATCAGACTAAGGAACCTTGTTCTAGTGTTCTGCAAATATGCAGGTCAGGCCCTAGAGGCCAGAGATGCTCTGCAGGTGCCCGGCTTTGAGAGGACAACCAGAAGGCTTGCTGATTGTCTGCCTGGCCTCAACCCAATGCTTTACTTGTAACTTTACTCTGTTGGCTAGTATCATTATCAATAAGTGCAGGCTCACTGCAAGAAAGCTCTGGTTTCCAAGAAGAGAATTGGGCAGTGTACCTGGCAGAATACGTACCAGAAATACTTGTGTGGACTGGGCTTCCCTGTGGCCTTACAGCACAAGGACACACTCTGCCCAATTCTCCGTGCTTTTGTTCTGGGGTTCATCACAATGTATGGAGTCTCTGGGAAAGGAGGTAAGAAATAGTGTTTTGGTTTTTGCTTTGTGACAGATTCCACAGGGCCTTGCTGTTTGACTTGTGTTAAGAATTGTATAACTTCTTCCCCATCCTCACCCCTCTCCAATGGCCCTAATACCCAAGGGAACTAGTCCAGAGTGGTGACTCTAGACACCCTCACCCTGAGGTCTGCTCCTGTGGCTTCTCAAGCAGTATCTAGGCAGGGCAGTGGAGAATCAAGGGGACCTTGTGCCAGCCTAAGATCCCAAACCCTGCTATTAGAACAGAGTTGGCTATTTTGAATAGTGCAATATTCCTGTTCTGCTGATTTTTTTTTTTTTTTTGGCCATTTGGCACCATTTCTTAACTCCCCAAGCCTCTCTCTTTATGATCTGCAAACCCCACATTGCAATGTAATCAACTGCTCTTGATAAGGTGACAAGGGAAGACCTCCTGTATCTGAGAGAGAAAGTCATGCTGATATCTAGGAGAAGAACATTCCAAGAAGATACAGCAAGGACAAAGGCCGTGGGACAGGAGTGTGCCTGTTTGCGGAACAGAGAGGAAACCAGGGCGGCTACAGTAGAGTGACTGAGGGTGGAGGGAATAGTCAGAGAGATGAGAGAAGTAATGGGAGGCCAGATGATGTACAGCCTTGTGGACCATGGAAAGGCATTTGGGTTTTACTCTGAGTAAGCTGGGAAGCCAGCTCTTAGCGCTGCAATCACTCTATTTAAAAGTCTAATCCTCCTCCCCAGCCCTACCCCAGAGAACTCAGGTACCTGCCCTCATGAATTCTGCATTGATGGTGGCTGATTTCTGGCTAGTCTTGGGCATTGTAATCATGATGGGGGCAAACTTGGCCTTTGTGATCTTCAGGATGCTTTTGCCATCGGGGCACAAGCCAGGTATTCGGAACTGTCCACGACTGTCCGTCTGAGTTAGAAGCTTAGAGGTCTTGGTCAGCAGGTAGACAGTGGCCCCTGAGGCTGGAGTGCCCCCAGGGAGGGAGATAGCCCCATGCAGGACAAAGTCCTGACACATGCAGGCATCACAGTCAGCATTCACCTGGCCCATGGGGCAAATCAGGTCACAGGCTGTGGGAAGAGGAACCACATCAGCATGGGTTATACTGATTAAGGCCCTCCCTCCTCCATGCCCAGGCTGTAAACTCTCACATGCTCTCCTTTCTCCTTAGGCCTTTGTTACCCTTCCTTATCAGCATGTATAACTAACTCCTACTCATTCTTCAAGACTCAAGACAGTATAACTCTTCTGGGAAGCCTTCCTTGATTCCCCTAAACTATGATAATTAACCCTGCTCTGTGCTCCCACATTACCCTATACATCTCCCATCAGAGGACCTAGTGGATGCTCAGTTAATTCTGGGTGAATGAATGAATGAATGATCTCAGTTTTACCCTCTTCCTAGGCTGCTTCAGAACTACCCTACATACCCTCCCAGTGTCAGGAGCAAGGGTGGTACCTGTACAGGCCTGACCCATACACAGCTGGCCCTCCTCAGTGGCCTCGTTGCACAGTGACACTATCTCTGCCAGGCAGGTGCGAGTACGGGTCTGGACCCCAGTGTGACCACATGCAGCTGAGCACTTGCTCCAGGAAGACCATGGGCTCCAGTTGCGCTCTGCATCTCGGCGCAGGGACCCTGCAAAGTGAGACGAGCATATGATCTGATAACCCTCCCAAGGAGACTCTGTCGGGAAATCTGACCCAGAGGCTGTTTCTTCTCTGGTGAGGAGAGACAGGACCTCCATTTACGTTATGGATGTCATTGATATTTATATTTATTGCAATGATTTTTCCAACAGATGGAAGTCGAGAGTCTTGAGGAAGTGGTGTCTCTTCCTAATTTGTACAAATGGACTCTAGGATGCCCCGAGAGGAGCTTGTTTGCCAAGCATTGGGACTTTGATTGCTGTCCTAGGATGTTACGGCAATAGTCCATCTTTCCTCTCTACTAGTGTGAAAATAACCGCACGCTTTTGCCGAAGGTCTGGGAAGTCAGAGCTGGGACCTGCATGACTCAGACATCAAGCCCCATCTTCCTACTCACCTCACCTCGGGTCTGAGGCCTGTGTGCAATAATGGGGGCTGCAAACCTTGCCCAGGAGACCAGTCTTGTAGTTCCCACTCCAGATAACCACCACTCCCACCTGGGCCTTCGGCGTCAGGCTGTGTGGACTGGTAGAACCCACAAGAGTACAGGGTGTACAGCTAAGGAGTAGGCAGGTCTTCAGGTGGCTTCCCCAACATCTCTATTGTCTAGGGTGGGGGAATTGAAAAAGCATGGACCCTGCAAACGCAGTCGTGGGTTCAAATCCCAGCTCTGTACTTATCAGCTATGTAATGGTGAGAAGTTACCTAACCTCTATGAACCTTGCAAAACTTGTCAAGTTAGAGGTTTCTCAAGGGTTGTCGTAAAGACCAAGTAATGTAGATAACTAGCACAGCATCTGACATATAGGTACCATACTAGCTACTAATTCTCAGTCAAGTTTATTCTAGGTTAACCCCTGTACATTCATTTTTCAGTTAATTCTCATTTAAAAAAAAACTCCAAGAAAATTTATTAATATTACCTCTGTTCTACAGGTGAGAAACCTGAGGTTCAGAGAGCTTGAGAAAATTTGCCTAAGAATCACAGTTCATGTGGTGGGCCCAGGATTCCAACCCAAGCAGCCCAACTCCAGAGCATGTGATCTTACCCACCATACCATACACAGTCAATAAAACGGGTTGAATGGAGGGCACCCCTCATCATGGAACATTGCTGGGAAGACTGACACTGACGCATTACTATAAGAGAGTTGAAGAGTGGGTATGTGTGTGGGAGCCAGGGTTCCCATGGCCGGAGGCAGGTCCTGGCCTCTCCTCTGGGTGGTGAGAGGTGGGCTTTGGAGAAGCCTCTTCAGGCTCACCTGGTGGGCAGAGGAAGCGCACGGTGTAGTTGGAGCAGTTCCGGCCATTCAGCTGCTCCCTGTTGAGGCACCAGAAGCCCTCACGAGGGCTGCCGTGGACCACCTGGCCAGTGCGGCTTGCGGGCATCCAGTTGGTGGTCCGAGCCTCCAGCCGCAGGGGCTGGGCACACACACGGTCCCCGTAGTAGAAACGAATGGCGTCCAGCCTCTCATAGTCACCCTTCCCGCCTGGGTGGTCAATGTTGAACCACGTCGTCCACTCGCCAGGACCTGAGAGACCAGAGCCTGCTTGGGGTGGAGCTATGCCCTGGAGCCCCAGGTGACCTCCTGTTGCCCTTTCCTGCTCAACACCTGGGAGTCATCCCTTGTGCTGGTTTGAAAGGATTATGTGCCCTAGAAAAGCCATGTTTTAATCCTGCTCCAACTAATCTTGCAGAGGCAGCCATTTCTTTTAATCCCTATTCAGTACTGTAGGTTGGAAAATTGATTAGAGCATCTCCATGGAGATGTGACATGCCCGGTTGTGGGTATGTCACATACCCACAAAGGGCTCTAACCTTTGATTAGCGCGAGCTGTGGCTCCACCTATTCCAGGTGGGTCTCGATTAGTTTACTGGAATCCTTTAAAAGAGGAGACATTTTGGAAAGAGCCATGATAGCCACTAGAGTCCACGTAGCCAGTGAACTTTGGAGATGAAGAAGGAAAATGTCCCTGGGGGAGCGTCATGAAACAAGAAGCCGGGAGAGAAAGCTAACAGAGGTCATGTTTGCCATGGGCCTTTCCAGTTGAGAGAGAAACCCCGAATGTCATTGACCTTGTGAACCAAGGTAAATTTCCCTAGATGTCTTAGATTGGACATTTCTATACCCTTGCTTTAATTTGGACATTTCCACGGCCTTAGAACACATAAACTTGCAACTTAATAAATTCCCCTTTTTTTAAAAATGGTTCCGTTTCTGGTATATCGCATTTTGGTAGCTTGCAAGCTAGACCATCCTGATACCTCTCACCCACCCGCTGGTCTCAGGCCCTGCCATAGCTCTCTCTCCAGCATGCCTCTGATCTCTCACCCTTCTGCAACCTCCACAGGCTCCATTCAAGCCCCTGTCAGCCTGGATGTACCATGTTAGTAACTTCCTAATTGGTCTCCCCAGCACCCTGCGGTCAGGATGAGCTTTCTCCATGCTTCTTGGACCATGCCACTCCCCAGCTTCAGCCTCCGTTAGGCCAGTTGAATTGTGTTCGTCCAAAAGACGCGCTGGAGTCCTAATCTTCAGTACCTCAGAAGGTGACCTTATTTGGAAATATGGTTGTTACAGACGGGATTAGGCAAGTCGAAATGAGGACCTACTGGAGGAGGGTGGGCCCTTCATCTAATATGACTGGTGTCCTCATGAGAAGAAGAGAGGAGGCCATGTGACAACTGAGGCAGGGAATACCATACATTGCAGGGATGCCACCACCAGAGACCAAGAGCCGCAGACCGCAGAGGAAGCCTGGCCCTGCTAACACTTTGCATTCAGACTTCTAGACTCCAGAACTGTTCTGTTGTTTTAAGCCACCCAGTTTGTGATACTTTGTCACAGCCACCCTAGGATACTAAGACTCCAGGCATTCAGGGTGCTAATGAATAGGCTCCTGCCTTCTCTTCATCCTCATCTCCCCATCTCTCCCCACCAGCCTGTGCTCTGGCCCACAGCATGCTCTACAGCATTCTTGGACTATACCACGCAGCTTCATGATTCTGAGCTGTCCTGTATACCAGGTCCATCTGCCTGGCAAAGATGTAGAACAAATGCCTTGTAAAAGTGGCTTCCATGGGACCCTAACATCCTTAGCTTCAGAAATTCTCTTAGGAAGCTCAGTAAAGACCTCCCTCCCGACTCTTCCCTGCTGCAGTCACAACTCACTCTCCAGGGGTTCAGCAGGCTTGGCAAAGATGCTAGGGAACCTCTTCCCAGGCTGGACTCTTCTCACCGACTGGGTGAGCATCATCTGTCTCCCTGAGAGCCCTGGAAAAAAAAAAAAGAAAGCTGAGTGAGAAGGCTGACCTGTAAGTCATAGGGGCTCAGCAGGGTCCTGCTACCTGCTGGTCTCTCAGGACACAGAGAAGCAGTGTGATGGGGTGGATAGAGCATGAGCACTGGGTGTGAGTTCAAATCCCCACTCTGCCTCTTAATGCCGATGCACCCTCAGAAAAGCTGGGGATGCAATAATAATTCTACATCGTAGGTTCATGGTCCATATTCAGGGTGATAATAAATGTAGAGAGGCCAGCATCTGGTGTAATTCTCTTTTCATTCCTGCTCTAGAAATGGTTCATAGGATGTTGTTAAGCAGCCAGTGGACTGGGGCTCCTGCTTTGGGTGTGTCCTGTTTGGCAAAATGAAGCCTTATTTTCTTCATCTGTAAAATGGAGATATTAATTCTTAGCTCACAGAGCAGTTCTGTTGGTGTGAGGATTCCACAGGGTAAAACAAATAAACATCTCTGAAGCACACTGCAGAGACTGAGAGCCAGCGCTGCAGAGGCTCTGCCACTCCCTAAGTGCATGACCCCAGGCAAGCCACTTAACCCATCCCACTCCCTCTTCCCTCATCATAAAATGAAGATAATAATAGTTCTTACCTCAGAAGACTGTGGGGATTAAATGAGCTCATTCATAAAATCCACTTAGAGGAATGCCTAGCACATAATGTATGCTGAATAATTGTTAGTAATTGTTAGGAACACACCTTTTAACTCAATGCCTGACACAAGTTTGGCTTTGGGAGTCCACCCTCCCATGAATGACCCACATGGCCTAGTTGAGACAGAGGTCCTCAGTTTTCTGCCTCTGGACTGGTGGACTCTGCCTGAAATGGGTCCAGGGTCCTCAGGCAATGTGCAGCCTCTAGCCCTCCTTCCCCCAAGACTGGGTTGGGGGCTCCAGAAGGGGGAAGAAGAAAGGGAGCAGAGAGCTGCAAAAGCTTTAAAAGGCAATTAACTCTCACGTGGAGGGCCAAATCAGAATTCTCTGTGCTGCTTAATTGGAGTGATAGGAGCTCTTTTAATCAAACTAATCTGATTTCCCTTCAGATGGCTGAATGTTAATCATCATCACAAACAGCAGCTGTCAGGGGGGAAAGAGGCAGGTGGTTGGTAAGGTCTCACAGCTTTGGCGAGACCCTGAGACAGGCTTTGTTCCTGTATCTATGATCACAAAGCCTGCAGTGGCTGCAGCTTTAAAAGAGGAACTTGAGCATTCTTTGGTTTACCTGAGTATGTGGTGAGAAATCAGGAGAGGAAGGAGAGGTGGGCAAAAATGTGCAGGATATCTCTGGGAGCTCTGATGTTTAGATGCCACAGGGAATCAGCAATTCCACCAGGCAAATGGATCTCTTCCTTTGAGAGCTCAGAGTCACCAGAGGATAGGGTGAGAGAGCAAGGAGACCAGATGTTCTGTTGAATGACTGATCTGCCCTGGTGTCTCTGTGAAATTTAGCTGCAGGTCTAAATGAAATTGAGGTTTAGGCCAGAAGAATTTTCATGACACTAAAAACAGACCAAACTCCAAACTTCCTTATGAGAACTCAATGATCCTTTGTGATTCCCTTTTTGCTTTGGCTGCTAGGAAGCTAAGAGCTAAATTTAATACACAGTGACAGTAACCCTCTTTTCTTTTTTCCTCCCACTGAATGATTACTCATCACCCTGCTCTTTGAAAAGTTTCTGTTCTGTGAGTTTGAATTTTAAGAAACATCTCAAATTCTTTGGGAAAACAAGCAGAGTATAAATTATGAATAAATCCATAAATCAGCCACAGGCTGTACGGTCATTGTGGTTTAAGGCACATGCACAGCTGGGTCTCAAAATAGACATAACTTCACCTTGGCAAGTGGAGAATTTGGGGATAGCAGATACTTAGCCTGTACCCAACACAGAAGTGACCTCCAGGACCAGGAAGTAAAACACCCAGGTCTTGGCCCCCACCATCTTTCCCCCAGCCCTTGTGGGGAACGTGGCAGGAGATGGGTGAAGATGCTTCACAGAGTTGGTTTGTCCCTGGAACGTGATCCCTTGGGAAGTTTCTCAGACCCAATGACCTGCAAAGAAACAAAGCTTGTCAGGTTCCCACATTTCTGAGTCACCTCTTACGGCTCAAGTAGAAGTATTCCTTGACTTGTCAGGGATAGAAAGGTGGACAGAATGATATCATGTGGGAGGTGACTCCTTTCCAAGTGGTGAAACGGGCAGCTTGGGAGGTGCAGAGGCTCTGAATCTGAGTTCAAATGAGGCAGACCCCTCTGGGCTCCAGGCTCCACATCAAGGCGGAGCAGAAAGGGGAACAGGGCTGAGGAGGCTCCTTCCTAATGAGCAGGAGGTTCCCTCCTAGCAGCCTCTGGGTGACACATTCTATTTCCAAGAGCCAGGCTTCCGCAGCAATTGCTTTTCTACCCTTTTTGGGGGGCTCACACTTTTGCATAATGGGGCTGCGTGTTAGGGCCGTGCAGCCCCCTGCCCCCCCTACCTTGACCCCTCATGGAGCCTGCAAGCTGAAGGGCGCAGATACCTCAGACATACCACCTCCATGAACACATTTCCAGATGTGCAGGGTTGCAGCTGGAACCCATTTCTGGCCTGTTTGTTGGGACTTGGCTGGGAGATACACAGCCAGCAGCCAGCTGAGGGGATGCGCTGTGAGAGTACAGGGCTCCCCAGTAATGGCCCAATGCTGAGCATGTAGGTTAGGGGCTGCAGGAGCCAGGAGAAGAAAGCAGGCCTGGCAATAAGGGCAAGGAATCATGGGGCATAGCCCAGACTCCAGCTCAGCAGGATATTCTTCTCTGTCCCCACAGCTCTGGGCAACCTAGAATTTCACCAGTTCCTGAAGATTCGTTTTAATCCATACAGTCCAGAGTTTGGTGGGAAAAGGGAGATTCCTTCTTTCCGGAAAAAAAGATCCCCAAACACTTGGACTTTAGGGAGCCTGTACCACACTGCAGACCATCTAGCTCTAAACCCACTAACCCCACCTCTACCTGTTGCTCAGATGAAGGAACAGAGGTACCAGGAGATCCCAAGTTCTCCAGGTATGGCGAGTTTTACCCCAGGCTGCCGGCCTCTGAGCAGGGAGCAGAGCGGGCGGGGGGCCTGCACAGCAGTTAGTCTGAGTTGAGAGGAAGAGGTGGCCTGAAGCACTTTGGAAAAACCATTTCCCATCTGGCAGCCCACAGAGGTTTCTCTCAGCATCCCAGTCATTTCCTCAGCACATCCCCTGCCGGTTAGGTTCTCCATCCCACGGGCCTCAGAACTCTTGGACAAAGCAGACGGGCTCACCGAAGGGAAAAATAAAAGTAGGCGCACCCGGAGGTACAGAGATCTTAACTGGGGCCCTCTGGGGCCCTGAGCTCAGGTGGGAGGTAGAGGACTTTGGGCTGATGGGAGAAAAGTGAGAAATTCAAAGCAAGAAACGGGCGTCTTCTCTGGGGGCGATGGAGAGTCAGCTGCGAAAGGGAGAATAGGGGGTTCAGAGGAGGGCAGGAGGAACTGGGCAGGACAGTGGGGTGAAGGGTGGGCTGGGGGAACTCACCGTGTCCTGAGCAGGGCTCCTAAGCTGGGGGTCCAAGCATTTGCCTCTCCAGCGGTCCAGCCTCGGGGCCTTATATACTCCAACTGGTGGCTCAGCCGGTGGCAGAAAGCCCGGGAAGCGGCAGCGAAACTAGATCTGAGCATGATGAAGCGCTGCCTCCCCCTCCCCTCCCCTCCCCACATCCCCTGGAGCGCACAGAGGCCCGGATTTCACTTGCAGATCCTTGGGGTAAATGCCGCAAGGCCTGGGGATGGGCCAGGCAGGCATCTGCTGGGGCCTCCACGGGGCCAGAGCCGAGCGACGGGGGTGGCAAGGTGGAGTGGGCACCGGGAGCAGATTCGGAAGGGGCCAGGGGAAAGTCTACACTCTGGGCACCGTTTCTAGCTCAGGAGATGGTATGCTCTGGCAAAGTCTGGTTATCTGATCCCCCATATTCCCCCGGCCCTGGCCCACCATGCAGAGAAAGAAATTTGCTGGTCTTAGCACATACCCCCAACTCTCTTGTGCACACACAGCATAAGAGAGTGACTAATCTGAGTCTGACAGCTACTGTGCTGCCCTGACCTCCGAGGAGGTGCTCGGGGAACCTCAGAAGGGACAAAGAACAGAGGAATTTGGAGGCACAGGGCATCACCTGGTGAGAGTTCTTCCCCATCCCTCCCCACTTCAATGGAACCTGCCTCATCTGGGTGCCTTCCCGTGTCCACTGGGACCCCAAAGCTCTAGCGCATTGACCCCTCCTGAGACCCTGCCAGACGTCCCCATATGTGTGTGTGTGTGAGTACGTGTGTGAGTGTGGGCTCCCACGAGCATAGGAACAGCCAGCCTTCCTGTAGGCAGTGCAAGCCCATGCATCAGGACTTCAGGCGCCTCTCCCCAGCAAAAGGTTGTCTGTTCTCACAGACCATGGTTCTCTAATTTTAGCATGCATTAGAATCACCTAGAGGACTTGTTAAAACACGAGAGTTTCTGATTCAATAGTTCAGAGGCAGGGCCTGAGAACGAATTTCTAATAGGCTCCCAGGTGATGTTGAAGGTACAGGTGCTTGGACCACACTTTCAAAATTACAGGTCAAAGGGACAGAGCCCGAGTTGGAGACGGAAGAAGGGAAGGGGGATGTTCCAGGGACCACTGGTGGGACCGCCCCTGTCCTGCCTCATCCCAGGATCATTGGCTGGACTGGACTTCTCGGCTCCTGCCAGGGCCTGGAGCTAGAGGTCTGGCCCCTGAACCCTCCCCACCAGGGTCAGCGCCCCCTATCCACAGACACTCACTGAGCTCCTAGTTGGGACAGGCTATAGGCTGGGCACTGGGAGACCAGGGGAGGAGACACGTCCTTATACTCAGAGGAAAGAGACTCACGTGGAAGCGACTCCACAGTGTAGATCCTCACACCAGAGAGGTGTGTGTGTGTGTGTGTGTGTGTGTGTATGTGTGTGTGTGTGTGCCTGCGTGCATGCTCTGTGTGTCTGTACCTTTGTGTAAGTGAGAGAGAGAGAAACTAAGCATGGACTTAGGAGCTCTGTTTTCTCTGATCATTGCCCCGAACAGGAGCTGTGGGGGGAGAAGGCAGTGATGGAGGATGAATGCCGAGTAGCAACAGCCCCCAAGGCAGATGGAGCTTCCTCTCCTGGAGGTTGTCTCCCTCCTGGCCTCCACCCTCGGCTCATAGCCCCTGTGGCTGGCCCAAGTCTGGTCCAATCGGTTATCAGGGCCAAGCCACAAAGCAGCTTCGGCCGCGGCTTTTGAGGGCAAATGCTCTGAACTGAATGAAACCCATGTGAACTCTGTCTGTCTGAGGACAGATACACAGAGGCGAAGCTACTGCAGCCAGATGAAAGGACAGGAGAAAAGCAAGAGCTTGGTAGTCGGAAACCTTGCTCTGGCTCTGTCACTGATTGGATGTGTGAGTTTGGACAAGCAACGACCTACGTGATCCTGGGCCCCATTGTCCCCACCTGTGCAATAGGAGTTTGGACTCCTAAGTTCTGAGGTTCCCCCACTGGCTCTGGGATTGCAAGGGTTAATATGCTGACAACAAACAGAGCAGGGAGGAGAAAATGGAAGGAATGACAGTTCCAAGGACTCTGGCCAGGGGTCAGGAGGGAGGCCAGAGGATCGGTGGCGTGACCACTGAGCCGAACAAGGAGAGTAAAACAGGCAGTGGAGGAAGGGGCAGGTAACCCCCAGGGCAGAGATCAAGGTCAGGATAATGAGTTTCTCTCTAAGCCTCCACTCTATAGCACCCCAGAGTACATGAAAGAGGTCTCCCCAGCTTCTCAGATGCACCTCTCTCTTTTCTTTCTGTAGTGGAGGCAGGATCCCTCAGGGGGTGAGGATTTGCACTGTGGAGCCCTCTTAGCCAGGATTCCTGCCTGGGTCTCTTTGCTCAGCACTCACATCGAGTAGGCAGCTGCAATCCCTGGGTTCCAGTTCCAGCCCTGTCACTTGTGCCCCTCTAACTCGTCTTCTTCCTCTCCTCCTTCCCACATCAATGAGTCCATTCCTGTCGCCAAATGGGACTGAGCTGTGTGAGCTGTACAGGGCTAGATTGGGGGAATCTGAGCCTACCACCACCCTCTCCTCCCAGGACTCCTTTGAGGGAGAGGAAACTTCTCTCCTCAGCCAAGGCCCCAGAATAGACAGGACTTTGGAGGCAGCTGTAGGGCTGGACTGTCCAGGGCCTGACCTAGATGGATCCGCCTTAGCCATGACTGGCCATCTGGGTCTTCTGCAGGCCAGGCTGGTCTGCAGCAGCTCCAAGTCCCTGCCTGGAACCTAGAAACCCATCAATCACCTCCACCTTTGCCCAGGGAATTAAGGGGCTTAGAACCCAGTTCAGGCAGGCCACCTGCACCCCAAGCCTAGGGCCACGGGGTCGCACATTGCTGTAGGGGAAAGGAACTTGGGCACCCCAGGAGGGTTCTGACCTTGTCCTGGGATTCCAGAGGAAGCTGTGCGGTCTCCAGAACTCTCTCTCGCCCTCTACCCTCTGCTCCAGAGGAGGCTTTGTAGGTGAGGGTGGGGACAGCAAATGATCCCTGGGGAATGCAGGCCTTGGCTGCAGCTTTGAGTGACCATCAAGGGCTGTTGACCCAGTGCTGGGGAATCCAGAGGCCCCGAGTCAAAGTGGGAGGTCAGACTTACCCTCTGACCAAGCTCCTCTCCCCTCTGTCCTGGGTTCAGGTTGGTCACTGTTCTACCTCTGTGCCTTTTTTTTATTAACTTTTTTTATTGTATAATATAACATATATACAAAGCAAAGAAAGAAAAAGCAACTGTTTCCAAAGTACTCTTCAACAAGTAGTTACAGGACAGATCCCAGAGTTTGTCATGGGCTATCATATCATTATCTCAGATTTTTCCTTCTTACTGCTCCAGAACATTGGAGGATAGAAGAAATATATATATTTTTATCATTATTTTTTTTCTTGTTTGTGAAAAATAGCATATATATGAAAAAGCAATAAATTTCAAAGCACATTGCAACAATTAGTTCTAGAACAGATTTCAGAGTTTGGTGTGGGTTACAATTCCACAATTTTAGGTTTTTACTCCTAGCTGCTCTAAGATACTGGAGCCGAGAAGAAATATTAATATAATGATTCAGCAATCATACTCATTTGTTAAACCCTACATTCTCTGTATAACCCCACCATCATCTTTGGTCTTTCTTCCCCTCTTTAGGGATGTTGGCTATACCCATTCTAAATTTTTCATGTCAGAAGAGGCTGTCAATAATATGGAGTAAGGTGATGGAATTAACTGATGTTCTGTAGAGGCTGGCTCCTCTAGGTTTCAGGATTTATCTGGTCCAGGGACCCATCTGGAGGTTGTAGGTTTCTGGAAAGTTACTCTAGTGCATGGAAACTGTATTAGTTAGGGTTCTCTAGAGAAACAGAATCAACAGGGAATACTTGCAAATATAAAATTTATAAAAGTGTCTCAGGTGGCCGCAGGAATGCAGAGTCCAAAATCCGCAGGGCAGGCTGTGAAGCCAATGACTACAATGGAGGGTCTGGACGAATTCCACAGGAAAGGCTCACCAGCTGAAGCAGGAAGAGAGCCTGTCTCTTCTGAATCCTTCTTAAGAGGCTTCCAGTGATTAGATTAAGCATCACTCATTGCAGAAGACACTCCCTTTGGCTGATTACAAATGGAATCAGCTGTGGATGTGGCTGACATGATCATGATTTAATTCTATGAAATGTCCTCATCACAACAGACAGGCCAGCACTTGCCCAACCAGACAAACAGGTACCACCACTTGGCCAAGCTGACACATGAACCTGACCATGACAGAACCTTTGTAGAATCATATATTGTCCTAGGTGTTCCTTAGGAATGGCTGGAATAGTTTTGGTTGGGGTTTAGCAAGTTATGATAGGTGGGAATGTCTAACTGAAGCTTGTGTAACAGTGACTTCCAGAGTAGCCTCTCAACTCTATTTGAACTCTCAGCCACCGATACCTTATTTGCTACACTTCTTTCCCCCCTTTTGGTCAGGATGGTATTGTTGATCTCACAGGGCCGGGGCCAGGGTCAGACATCCCTGGAAGTCCTCTCCCACGCCCCCAGGAGATTTTCACCCCTGGATGTCATGTCCCACGTAGTGGGGAGGGCAATGATTTCACTTGCAGGTTGGGCTTAGAGAGCTCTGTGCCTCTTTTTAGTTTTAGTCCCCAACTTTCAATCTTGAAATAGCTCTTCTTTCGCACCAGGGTCAATATCTCCTTCTTTCAAAGCCCTATCTCCTGTCTCAATGAGGCCCTTTCTTACCACCCAGACCCACCTTGATTATTCCTTCCTCAGATCTCAGATTATACTGTTCAGGTGTGTGAATGGCATCCTGTGATTTACGAAGCACACTCACGGTCATTATTTCATCTTTAGCCTCACAGCCAATATGCGAGGAAGGGATGATTGCGCCCATTTTACAGGGGAAGAAATGAGACTCAGAGAGGTGAAGTCACTCAGACTCGGTCCAGAGTTGCTCCAGGGAACCAGGAGCTAGCGTAGACCTGGCCATGAGGCTCTTAGCTCAGCAAAGCCTCCGTGAGAATCACACTCCAACTGGATGCTCCTCAGTGAGCACAAGCCTAGAAGAGTCTGGTCCTGCCTACCTGGACGCACTGCCTCCTTCCTTTACATCAATTCCTATTCCCGTCTCACACGACCAACTATCCATCATACTGTGGTGGAGTATATAGGGCTAATAATTATTTGCAGCTCTCCCCCTAAGAAGTGGAGTCTGTTTGCTTACCCCTTCGATCTGGGCTAGTTTTGTGACTTGCTTTGAACAAAGGAATATAGTGTTATCTAGACCTCAACAGACCTTGCAGCTTCCACCTTCACTCTCTTGGAGCACTATTTTGAGACCACCAGATAAGGAAGCTAACCCACCCTACTGGAGGGATGAGAGGCCACACAGAGTAAACTGAGGCACCTCAACCAACAGCCAAACATGTGTGTAAGGCCAGCAGCTGCACAAGTTTGGATCCCAAGTGAGACCAGCAGAGGATTTGCTCAACCAGCCCAAAGAATTGTGAGAAATAATAAATCATTGTTTTAAGACACTACATTTTGGGGTGGTTTGTTATACTGTTAATTGATAACTGATACAATAGGAACCAAAGCTCTTTCAGTTGCAAGTGAAAAGAATACAACTCAGATGCTTTAGGCAGCAAAAGAATTCTTATGACTGACATCTTGGGGAAAATGGAATACAGGTCCTCAAGATCATCAAAATTGCTCTGTTTCCATGTCTCAACTGCTTCCTTAGTGATGGCTTTATTCTCAAGGAGGTTATAGCAGCCTGCATTTTCTAAGACAACTGCAACCATATCTTCCATGCCACATTGTAAAATGTGACTGTGCTACTCCACCATTGAAAGGCGGAATCTAATTTCCCTCCCCTTGAATCTGAACTGACCTTATGATTTGCTTGTAACCAACAGGGTAAGGTGAACTTCTAAGGCTAGGTCAGAAAAGTCCATGTAGCTTCGAGATGGATCTTATCAGATGTTTGCTCTTGGAAAAGCCAATTGCCATATAAGAAGTCTAACTACCCTGAGACCATCATACCAGGGAGGGCTGGTGTAGATGCTCTGGGCAATAGCCCCAGCTGAGTCCAGTCCTCCAGCATCATCACCAACCCATCAATAGGTGAGTGACCCTTCAGACCAGCCTATCCACCAGCCGAGTGCTACTGACCTCAAGTGATGTCTCAAAAAGCAGAAGAACTGCCCAACCCAAGTCTTGCATTAAATCCAGGCCTATAGAATCCATGAGATATAATGAAATCGTTGTTATTTAAGCCCCTAAGAATCTGGGGTAGTTTGTTCAACAGCAACAGTAATTGGAAGTTCCCATGTAGTTTCTCCCAGCTGCTCCAGGCTTCCTCCTACTACATCTCAAATCCCCAGTAGGAACAGTAGGAAGAGAGGGTCTTTTCCAATTGTTCCAGCAAAGTCCTAGAACAGGTTCTCACTGGGTCCCTATCACCACAGGGATTGAAAGATCTGGTCAGCCCACTTCTGGAGTCAGGATTAGATTAGTCCCATGGGATCATATGGAGAGATTTTCCCCCAAAGGAAACTTGTGGCATTGTCACCAGAAGTTGGGAGAATGGATGGTGGGAAGTTGAAAATGACATGCACCAAAAAAAAAAAAAGAAATAAAGAAAGAAAAGATATGCACCCACTAAAGGTACAAACACATGCACTCCTTTTCTAGAAGGAGTCGACTTGAAATCATGTCTAGTTACTGAGCTCAATATCAACAGACCGCTTCAATATCTGTCAACATCAGAGTGCAGTCTCAATTTGTTGTGTTGCAAGTCCACCTGGGTATGATTCCTTCCCACCCTGTAAACACAACACACCCCAGAAGAGTTTAGCAAAACTGAATAACCATAATAACAAGTGCAGCTTAGAAAATAGGAGAAAAAGAAGGAAACCTTTAGAACCATGCATGCCACAGAGGTTAAATGTACTAGTCTGCAGGTCTGAATGTATTACCCTCTACACTACCTGTTCTTACAGGGGTGTATTTACTCAGCAGAGCTTATAGGTGGGAGCAGATTCCCTGAGAATGGACCATGGGCTGGTCATATACCCAAAAAGTATGCCCAGTAGAGCTCCCCACCCTCTGTATAATATGCTTACTCTGGTATTCTAGTTTGCTAGCTGCCAGAATGTGATATATTAGAAATGGAACTGCTTTTAAAAGGGGAAGTTTATTAAGTTGCAAGTTTACAATTCTAAAGCCATGAAAATATCCACATTAAAGCAAGGATATGGAAATGTCCAATCTAGGGCATCCAGGAAAAGATACATTGGTTCAAGAAGGCTGATGACGTTCAGGGTTTCTCTCTCAACTGGAAAGGCACGTGGTGAACATGGCGACGTCTGCTAGCTTTCTCTCCAGGTGTCTCATTTCATGAAGCTCCCCTGGGGCCATTTTCCTGCTTCATCTCTGAAGGTCTCTGGCTGCGTAGTCCTCCTGGCTTGCTCATGGTTCTCTTGCTCTTTCCAAAATGCCTCCTCTTTTAAAGGATTCCAGCAAACTAATCAAGACCCACCTGGAATGGGTGGAGTCACCTCTCCCTCTAATCCAAGGTTAAACCCACAATTGAGCGAGTTAGATCTCTGTGGAGATAATCTAATTGAGTTTCCAACCTATAGTGCTGAATAAGGATTTAAAGGAATGGCTGCTCCCACAAGATCAAATCAGTATTAAAACATGGCTTTCCTAGGGTACATAATCCTTTCAAACTGGCACATCTGGTTACCTCAGAATATTCTTCAAGTTTAAAATAGAGCCCCTTCAGTGTCGCTATGATGTATTCACCACAGTTACAACCTTGTATCTCACACAGTGTGTTCACTTAGCCTGGAGTCCCTGTATTTGCACCATTGACTATGGAATTCACGCTATGTCGTCATGATGTTCACCAAGCTTAGCATGGTGTGTTCACAATCACCATAAATGTTTTTTTTTAATTGTGGGAGCATACATATAACACAAAACTTGCCTTTTTAACCATTTTTAAATGTACAATTCAACGGCATTAATTACATTTACAGCATTGTGCTACCATCAACACTGTCCATTACCAAAATGTTTGCATCATCACAAACAGAAACTCTGTACCCATTAAATAATAACCCCCTAGTCTCTCCTACACTCACACCCCTGGCCCCTGGTAAACTGAAACCTACTTTCTGTCTCTATGAATTTACATATTCTAGGTATTTCATACAGGTGGGATCATACAATATCTGTCCTTTTGTGTCTGGCTTATTCCACTCAACAAGATGTCTTCAAGCTGCATCCATGTTGTCACATGCATCAGAACTTCATTTTATTTTTATGACTCCTTCCACCTTTTGTTTCCACTTTTTGGCTATTGTGAATAGCGCATCTATGAACTTTGGTGTACAGGTATCTGTCTGAGTTCCTGCTTCCAGTTCTTTTGGGTATATAACGAGAAGCGGAATTGCCAGATCATGTGGTAATTCTATGTTCAACTTTTTGAGAAAACCAACATAGGGTTTTCACCACACTTTAATAATTTGCTCACACCAGTGACACCATAGTGTTTTCTGCACCAGCAAGTGAGTTCCCATTTTATATGTGGACTTTATGGTGTTCCTACTGTGCCCCCTGCATTTCCCACCAACAAACAAACTCATAATTTTGCACAGCACTAGGGTGTGCATGCTCTCCAGGGTGTCATCTCAAGGGTGTTCACACTCTCCTAACTGGTCACACTCACCATGATGTGTTTGCCCATTAAGTCACCCCCATATCTACCAGGCCCTGCCCTCCAGTGCCCGAGGCCTCTTTTCGTGGTTTCTGTGAAAGGCCCCAGGTGGCCCTGGCCCAGGCACTGGCAGCCCAGAAAAGCCCGTGGCAGTGATGGGACAGCCTTGAGGAGGGACGAGGCAAGGTGGGTGCTGGGGTTGATGGTCTCTCTGGCTGGCTGTTGCTGGGATATGTGGCTGTTCTATGGGCTGTGGAAAGTTAAGCGTGAGACGCTTCCCTCCTTTCCAGCAAAACCTTTCGCCCACACAGGGCTTGGGCCATAAAGATTTAGTCCCTTCCCCAGGTCATCATCAGGACTCCAGATGGCCTGGGTGAATAGGCAGGAAAGAGGACACAGAGGTTAGAAATTCTGGGCTGACTTTGGTGACCAGGCCTGGACGGACAGGCTGGGACAGAGAGAGACAGACAGACTGTGGTCCTGCATAGACCCCTCTCAGTGAGTTGGCATTTTGTTCCCAGAAGCACAGCAGTATTCGGGATGGCTGAATCCGGGCATTTCTTTCTCAGGAAAACAAGAGTTTTGAGGACAGGATGTGGGGCAGTCTCAAGGAAGTCAAAGATGAGGGAAAAGGAAATTGAATCCAATCCATTTTTTAAAATTGGATTTTAAGAACAATTTTCTTATTGTAAAATACACCCTTTTTTAAGTTCTATGATTTTGATAAATGCAAATAAACACCTAACTGCCATCATAACCATGATATAAAACATTTCCATCATCTCAAAAGTTCCTTTATAGTCAACTGCTCTCAACACCACCAGCTCCTGGCAACCACTCATGTTTTCTTTCTCTGTAATTTTGCCTTTGTAAGAATTTTATATAAATAGGGTCATATAAAAAGAGCTTTTTGAATCCACTTTCTTTCACTCAGCATAATGCCTCCGAGATTCAGCCACGTTGTATGTATCTGTAATTCATTCCTTCTCATTGCTGATAGCATTCCATGATATGGATGCGCCACAGTTTCAAATTTTGTGATATTTATTTTAGCTATAAATATTTGTGTACAGCTTTTTGTGTAAATATATTTGTTTCTTCGGGGTAAATAGTTATGAGAGGAATTGCTGGGTGGTATGGTAATGTGTGCTTACCTTTATATGAAATTGCTGAACAACTCCAATTAAAAAACAAATGTACCATTTCCGTCTCACCAGCCGTGTATGAAGGTTCCAGCTGCTCAAAATTCTCTTTGGCACCCATAATCATTTGTTTCTATGCAGTACGGCAGGGGTCACATTTCATTCTTTTTCCCTGTGACTATCTCGTTATTGCAGCACCATTTGTTGAATTTTTTTTTTGTGGGGTAGGGAGGAGGAAGTATACAAGTCAGGAATTGAACCCGGGTCTCCCGCATGACAAGGGAGAATTCTATCACTGAACTACCCTTGCACCCCTTGTTTGTTTGTTTTTAGCCATTCTAATTGTGTGTAGTGCTAGCTCGTTGTGTTTTTAATTTGCATTTCCCTACCGACTTTGAGCATCTTTTCATATGCTGATTTGCCATTCTAAGCCATTTGTTCATCTTCTTTGGTGAAATGTCTATTCAAATATTTTGCCCATTTTGTAATTGTTTATTATTTTTATTATTATTAAGCTTTGAATATACCTTACGTATTCTAGATATAAGCTCCTTATCAGATTTGTGATTTGAAAATACATTTCTCAGGCTGTGGCTTGTCTTTTCATTTTTTTAAACAGTGCCTTTTGAAGAGCAGAAGTTCTGTATTTTAAGGAACTCCGATTCTATAATTTTTTTTCTTTTACAGTTTGTGCTTTTGGTATTGAATCGATGATATTTTCGCCCAACCCAATGTCACAAAGATTTTCTCCTATGTTTTCTTTAGGAATTTTGTAGTTTAGATGATCTCTTTAAGCCAATGGTACATTTTGAGTTGGTTTTTGGTGTATATGGTATGAGAAGTGGGTTGAAGTTCATTTTTATGCAGATGGATGTCCTATTCTCTCTGCACTATTTGTTGAGAAGACTCCTTTGTCCATTCACCAACTCCAATTAAAAAAAAAATCTTTTTATTTGGGATTATTACAAAAATAATTCAAATCCCACACAGATAACTCCAACACACCCCTTTGCCCACAGATACCCAGATCTACCAGTTTTAACTTTGCAGTATCATTCTATTTATCCAACAATCTATCAATCCATCTTTCTATCCATCTCTCTGTCTGTTTATCAATCATTTTCTGAACACTTGAATGCAATTATACATAAAGCTCCTTGGACACTTAATACTGCCATGTATGTTTCCTAAGAATAAGGATACTCACTTATGCAACCACCTTACGTACAGTTACAAGTTCAAGAAATTGAATATTGATATAAAGCCTGCAGTCCATATTCCAATGTTTTCATATGTCCAAAAAATGTTCTTCTGGGTCTTTTCTGCTCCATTATTATATTCTGTCCAGGTTCATATATCGCATTTAATTGTCATTGTCTCTTTTGCTGCTTATTCTTTTTTTTTAATTGTGGGAACACATATATAGAATAAATGTACCCATGTCAGTTGCTTCCAAGCATATCATCTGGTGAGTTACTCATATTTATAGTGTTTTGTCTCATTTCGCTCTTCCCACTTTTGGTCGAGAAGGTTTTCTCAATCCCTTGATGCTGAGTCCCAGCTCATTCTAGGATTTCTGTCCCACATTGCCAGGAAGGTCCACACCCCTGGTAGTCATGTCCCACGTTGGGGGAGGGGGGGGGCAGTGAGTTTGCTTGTCGAGTTGGCTGAGAGAGAGAGGCCACATCTGAGCAACAAAAGAGGTTCTCTGGGGGTGACTCAGACCTCATTTTAAGTAGGCTTAGCCTATACTTTGCAGGGGACAAACCCCCAGATTGAGGGCTCCACCTATTGCTTTGGTTGTGAGAATATCAAGAATTCTCTGCTTGGGGAATTTGAGTTTTCCCCCTTTCTTGCCTTTGCCCCAACGGGACTTTGCAACTACTTTTTATTCACTGTTCAAATCACTCTCCAACCCCCATTTTTTAAACAACTTTATTGGAGTATAATTTATGTACCATAAAATTCACTCACTTTCAAGTGAACACTTCGGTGACTTTTCAGTAAATTAAAAATTACACAATCATCACTACAGTTCAATCTAAAACATTCCTTCACCCCCCAAAGATCCCTCATGCATAATTGACCATCACTTCCTGTTCCCACTCTCAGCACCAGGCAACCACTAATCCGTTTTCTGTCTCTGCATTCCATATAAATGTAATCAAATAATATCAGCCAACCCCACTTTTTATTTTTTTGCATGGACATTCTCCAGGAATCGAACCCAGGTCTCCAACATGGCAGGCGAGAATTCTACCACTGAGGCACCATCGCACCACCCTAACTCTATTTTTAAAAGACTTGAAGTTGATATAACCAGAATGTTTCAAGTCCTCTCCAACCGGTGGGTACAGATGAGATTTCCAGAGTAGAGACGACCCCAATTTCACCACTCTTGCTTCCACCTGTTCAAAAGGGACAGTCAGTCCTCCTCAAAGTTGCATGCAGTTTGCCCAGGAGTTCCCAGGAGGCATCGTCCATGTGCTCACTGCCAGGTCCACTCCCACGGTGGCCCATCGAGGCCTGCCGCGCACCACTGCTCTCAGTGAGACTGGACCCTAGCAGCCCAGAGCTCTCCCAGGGCCAAGCCACACAGAGGTCGGTGGCATTTTGGGGACGAGTGTCTCTTACCAGAGCCCAAAACAAGTCTGCTAATGCCCAAATAGGGAAACAGAGTTTTCAGTGGAACAGCTATTTTGTTTTTCACTTTACAGGCCTTCTCTCTCCCCAGGACTCAGACATGAGTCTGCCGAGCTCTGTGCCAGGAGACTGAAGACTGTGGGGCACATGGCTGGGCCCCTCCAGTGACTCATGTATCCCAAGGGGCTCCTCGGTGCTCCTTCGCCAGACGTGTTTCAAATCTTCTACACTCAACTCATCAGCCTTTACCTGTCTGCTGCTTCACCTGTCAAAGCTACTGTTGATTTTCATGCGCCTGATCATAACAGTGAGAGGGAAAGCACGCTCTGCAAGGTGTATGAGATTTCCGCCAGGCTCCTGGAGAAGTTTAGGAACCGGGCTCTGACTCCAACCCAGACTTCCTAATTTCCAACCCTCTGGTTTTTCCATTTCACCACATTGGCCTCTTGTATAGGTTGGTGAAGCCAGTTGTTTGCCCTCTTTATTTGGTGGATCTTGCCTCTGGGAAACAAGGAAGTGAGGGGGGTCCTTAATTTATCATGTACTTCTGGGAACAAGCAATGACTCAGGCCATCCTTAGAAAAAAAGGGGGGGGGTGGGAAGCCTTATAAAGATATCCATAGTCAGGAGCTGGGGCTGGGAAATGCTGGGACAGTCCCCTTTCTCATAGGCTGCCTGGTGTCTCTCCTGTGGCATGTCAGCTTCTCTGGGACACTTCAGCTTGCCTCTTGCTCCACAACAGCCCATTTCCTGCATTTTCTTAGTACAAATCCCATCAGGGACCAGTCCGATTGGCTCAGCTAGCTGCCACACCCACCCCTATTGGGCGGAGCTTTTCCCCAGAAGCCTCCTGAATGGACTGGGAATAGGTCTTTGCCCACCAACTCCCACCCGGAGCCCTGGCTGTGGGTGGGACACTTACAGCTAGTTTGGGGTTTCTCCTCCCACGTGAAGCACCCCGACACTCCCTCGGCACCCCAGCGCACACCTCCCTCCTCTCTCGGAGCTTCTTCAGCCTGAGCCTTACCCACTTCCCACTGGCCCCACCCTGAGTAGAAGAGCTCTTGGCTCCACCTTGGAATACTATCTTTCCTCACTTGACTGCGAGTATCTGAGGGGTGAGGACTGTGCCTTATTTATCTCTGTGTACCCAGCACTTTGCTCAATGTCATACCTTCATTTCCAGAGAAGGAAGGGACTTGCCCCAGCTCCCTGACATTTCTAAGAAGTGACACCGGGGAACTGCAGTCCCAGCTCCGGGTCTGGTTAGGCCTCTGGCTTTGCTCTTAGAGACGGAGACATCCTCCCTTGAGGATGCAAGCCCAGCCGGGGCCCCGAGGCCTGGGTAGTGCTGGGTCAATTCTGGGGGCCACCCTCCTACCCTGCCCTGAATCCTGCCCTTAGCCTCCTGATATTATGGGAGTTGGGTGGGAGGGGCAAGTGGGCAGGCAGGCATGACTCACCTGCTGCATCCAAGGAAGAACTGAGCATCCTCAAGAGCACGTGACAGCACTGCAGGGCAGCAGTGCCTGCATCTTTGGGAGTGGTTGTGTACATGGCTCTGTGTGTGTCCCGATGTGCACACGCCCAGCTCTAATCCCAAATGGATTTCACTTTCCTTCTCTGGACTTCAGTTTTCTCTATAGTAAAATAAGGGAATTCAGAAGGGCTGTAAAACGCATGACAGTATTTGCATAATGCCAGATGGGAGTTTTCCTGCCCATTGCAATCCAAGAGAAATTGCTTTGAATTCCACTGTTCCATGGCTAGTGAACACCAAAGCCTTCCCAATGATGTCTCTTAATCCCAACAGGCCTCTACTACCCCTGGGTCTCCTCCACCTTGGGGTCAGGTTTTCTGTCACATTCCACATGGATTTCAGTATGAACCTTACCCCCTGTAGTTTCCACCACAAGCTGTCATGCACGCGGAACTCGCGGAACTTTGGTGGAGCGTAAACTTGACCGAGAGGCTCACCTTGTCACCTGCCTGCTCCCTCCCTCTTCTTCCCTTTCCACCACTACTCCTTACTCCTTCTGCCTCTTTTCAAGAGCTTTCCCCAGCCCTTAAAGCCCAGCTCACTGCAAAGCCCCAGCCGCCAGGGGCCTGTACATTTCCTTTACAAGAGCAGTTCTCTCACCAAGGAGAATTCTGGTACGTTCCCCACCATCTTGTACGCATGTAAAATGTGTATATGTGTAATTGTTTGTGACTACTAGTGTGTCTGTACCTTCATGTGTGTGTGATGCTTTAAAATTGAAGGTGGGAATGGAGGAGACGGCAAGGACCCTTGTGGGGAGACCAAGTCCATTTGCTTGTGTCTCTGCATCTCTCTCTTTTTTTATTTTAATACAGTTTTACTGAGCTACATTCACACACCATACAGACCATCCAAAGTCTGCCATTACTGGTTCATAGTATCATCACATAGTTGTGCATAGATCCCCATGGTCAATTTTATTTATTTTATTTTATTTTTTAATTTTTTACAATATAAACTTTTTTTCATCACATAGTTGTATATTCATCATCATGATCATTTCTTAGAACATTTGCATCAATTCAGAAAAATAAATAAAAAGAAAAAAGAAAAAAACTCATACATTCCATACCCCTTACCCCTCCCTTTCATTGATCACTAGCATTTCAATCTACTAAATTTATTTTAACATTTGTTCCCCCTGGTATTTATTTATTTTTAATCCACATGCTTTACTCGTCTGTCGATAAGGTAGATAAAAGGAGCATCAGACACAAGGTTTTCACAATCACACAGTCACATTGTGAAAGCTATATCATTATATAATCATCTTCAAGAAACATGGCCACCAGAGCACAGCTACACATTTTCAGGCAGTTCCCTCCAGCCTCTCCATTACATCTTGACTAACAAGGTGATATCTACTTAATGCATAAGAATAACCTCCAGGATAACCTCTCGACTCTGTTTGGAATCTCTCAGCCACTGACACTTTATTTTGACATTGTTTTCTTGCTTGCCCCATACCTATAGGTGAAACCCCTAGAAGGCAGGGACCGTCTCACTCCTGTTGGCGCCTGGTACTCTGAGTGGTCAGAGTGTGTGTGTAGATTGGGCTGGTCTGGGCTCGGACACTCCCAGTAGGACATTTCATCCCCAGTGGACCCACCCTCTCTCCCACCATCCCCATCTAGAATTCAGGGTAACCAGAACCTAGGACCCCATGGGGCTTTCTTGCAGTCACTACCCCGTGACCTTCCCTGGCCCAGGAGAGGCTTTCTCTACCCCCAAAGATGGAGGCAGCTTGGGATTCAGGCCGTGGGTGTCCCCTGGCTGACCCCCACCATGCCCGGGGCCCTCCAGCGCAGGGAGCGGGCCTCCTCTTCTCTGTACTTTCTGGCCCTGGACTGAACCTTGTTGGCGCCAATGGGATTTTAATATTTTCCGTTCCTGGCTGTTATACAACATTTCACCTCAAAAATGCTTCCTGCCCTTCACCAAAGGGGACATCTTTCCAGTGAGAGGAACCCACGGCTGGATGAGCAATGGTGACCCACCCGAATTCTGGAACATGAAGGAGGCACAGCCCAGCCATTTGGGGATAAAAAGGTGGAGAAATGCCTTCCCAGTCCACTGAAGAGGGGCTCCAGGCTGGCCCGAAGCCTCGTGGTCACATAGGAAGCCTGTTCCATCTCAACAGAGGAGGGGCTACCTGCACGGATTACATATGGGATTCCGATCCCATCCCTTCCACTTGCCTCTCTGAACTTGGCCAAGTGGCTTTACCTACCTGAGCCTCAATTTCTCCATCTGTACAATGGGAATATGGACAATGCCTTTCTTGCAAAATTTGCTCTAATTCTGCACATTCAGGTCACCTGGGTGCTTTATAAAATACTCAGGCCCCAGGCCCCAACCTCAGAGATTCTAATTTAATTGGGGCTTGGGCACTGGTATTTGTAAAGAACTCTCCAGATGAATTTAACTCACAGCCATAGTTAACAGCTACTGCTCTGATGGAAAAGTCCTTTCTATAGTGACTCTCTTTACATGTACTGGCTGTTTACACCGGACTGCCCATCTTTCCCCATGGATGCCTGACATCCCACTGAAATGGGGTGGAAGGAAAGACACTCTGAAAAGGAAGATGAGAGGTCCTGGAGAGGTGTTGTGACTTCAGAATCTCCAAGCCAGTCCTGCCCACAAACAGCTCTGAGTTACCAGCTGTCCCAGGCCAGCCTAGTGACCCCTCCTCCTGCACAGGACAGGTCCTCCCAAAAGGTACCCAGCCTTGTGGCTCACCATCAGCCTCTGGGAGGCCCCCGACACAGGCCCCAAGCCCAGAGAGGGAGTCAAGGTTACCCTGTCATCTCACCTCCCTTTCTGCACCCAAAGGTAAAGGACAGAAATCACTAGCGATTAAGTGTGGAGAGAGAGCCAGCATCTGCTTTCCTCATCTTGAGGTCAGAGATCTGCAGAAGGTTCCACAGCCCAGAGGAAAGAAAACAGCAAAGAGCCAGGCACCTTGGGCAGAGAGAAACACCCCAGGCCCAAGGGGGTTGGCTTCTCACAGGGAGGAGTGGATCAACCCCACCCAGTGCCATATCCTGGAGTTGTGTCCTTGAAAAAAGGAGGGAACAGGTTCTCTGCAGGAAGAGGCTCAGCTTCACCCCTCCAGGCTCCCCAGCAGAGGGCTGGAGCTTGTAGTGTCCCCAGGCCAATGTTTCTCCAAGGGGCAACTAACAGGCCTAGGGACAAGAGACCTCCATGGGAGACCTGGTCACATGGGAAGAAGCTGCTGTTTCTCCTTAGATAAGCTGTGGTTGAAAAACACACTGGAGACGCTGTTCTGAGGTTTCCTTACAGGACTTGCATCCCAGGCTCCTGGCCAGAGAATGGAAAGGAGAGGAGGGAGATATAGGGACGTGGTGCTGGGACAAAGCCCAGCAGGCAGGAAGGGGAAGGGGACAGAGGTGTCACACAGGGCTCCACCAGAAGGGGTGTCCAAGAAAAAAGGAGGCAAAGACCTATCACGTCAGAGTAGTCCATCCTACCTACATTCATTTTGTCCAACTGTGCCAGTTTGAAATGAAGTATGTACCCTAAAAAAGCCATGCTTTAATCCCATCCCATATTATAAAAGTAGCCATTTCTTCTAATCCTTATTCAGTACTGCATGTTTGAAACTTTAATTAGATTATCTCCCTGGAGGTGTGATTCAATCAAGAGTGGTTGTTAAACTGGATTAGCTGGAGACGTGTCTCCACCCATTCCAGGTGGGTCTTGATTAGTTCACTGGGATCCTATGAAAGAGGAAACACTTTGGAGAAAGGAGATTCAGAGAGAGCAGAGAAAGATGGCAGAATGACATAGCCACGAGAAGTAGAACACGACAAGAGAGAAAGCCATGAGATTCTGAGAGAGCCGAATGCTGCAGCACCACGAAGCAGAGAGTCCACCGGCCAGAGACCCTTGGAGATAAGAAGGAAAACGCCTCCTGGGGAGCTGGAGAGGAAGCTAGCAGCTGATGCCGTGTTCGCCACGTGCCCTTCCAGCTGAGAGAGAAACCCTGACCGTGTTCACCATGCCCCTTTCCACTTGAGAGAGAAACCCTGAACTGAATCAGCCTCCTGGAACCAAGGTATCTTTCCCTGGATGCCTTAGATTGGACATTTCTGTAGACTTGCTTTAACTGGGACATTTCCATGGCCTAAAAACTGTTAACTTGCAACTTATTAAATTCCCCTTTTAAAAGCCATCCCATTTCTGGTATATTGCATTCAGCAGCTAGCAGACTAGAACACCAACTGATTGCCATTGAAAGGAGGGCCCACTGGAAGTGGGGATGCAGGGGGACTCCAGACACCTTGGGCTGGGCTGTGGTTCCTTAGAAGCATGTACAGCCTCAACAAGGCTAGAGGAAACAGAGAACCACTGAGATGGAAAAAAAAATTCCATCTCAACACATCCATCCCCACCCCTTCACATTTAAGGTGGGAAATGCACAGGCTTTGGAGTAAAAAAAAACTGGAATCAAGCCCTGCCTACACTGCGTATTAGCTGTATTCATTCATTCATGACAAATGTTTTTGGCTTTTACTATGTACAAGGCCCTGAAATGGGTGCTGGAGGGGCAGAAAAGAACAAAGCACAGTTCCTACCTTTGGGGAACTTATCCCATGGTGGGGAAGAGGGGTCCATAAATAATCATTATAAACAGGCTGTAAAAGCAGTAATAATGACATGTACAAGTTAGAGTGGGACTCTCATTTCTTGAGGCCCCTGCATAATCCCGGTGGGTGAGGGCTCTCGGGGAAAGCCTCCTGAAGAAGGTGTTGTCAGAGCTGAGTTTTAAGAAATAAATGACAGTTGGACAAAAAGGAAAAGCAAAGACATTCCAGACAGAGGAGGCATCATGACCAAAAACAGGATGGTCTGAAGCTGCTGGAAGATAAAGTGTGTGGCGGCGATCTGTTAAGAGTCTTAGCTGAAAGCCACAAAAACCAACACTGACTAATACAAACAGGAAAGGGATTTATTAAAAGGATATTTGATCTCAGACTCCTGGAAGCCACAATTCAGAAACTCAAAGATCAAAGCTCTTCCAACTCACCCAAAGGGAAGGTCACAGAAACGCAGGGCAGAGATCTCTGTGTGGGGTCCCAGAGATCATCTTGTTTGGAAGCATTAATCTTGGGTCCATGATGACTTTAGGGCAGCAAAAATGTATACAATATTTGAATGCGCATATGTGTAACTTTCATCTGATTCTCAAAGAAACCCATATTGTAGGTCAGGTTTTCCTAGAAGCAAGCTTTGAGATGACGATGCATGTCTAAATGATTGTCCCCCTAAATTCATGTCCACTGAACCTCAGAATATGATCTTATTTGGAAATAGGGTCTTTGCAGGTGTAATTAAGGATCTCTAGGTGAAGTCATCCTGAATTTAGGGTCAGCTCTAAATCTAATGCTCAGTGTCCTTATAAGAAGAGGAGAAGACATGGACACACAGAGGAGAGAGCCACGTGAAGACTGAGGCAGAGACTGCAGTGATTCAGCTAAAAGCCAAGGAACACCAAAGATTGCCCACAGCACCGGAAGCTAGAAAGAGACAAGAAAGGTTTCCTCCTCTTGAACCTTTAGAGGGAGTATGCCCCTGCTGATACCTTCACTTGGCACTTCTAGCCTCCAGAACAGTGAGAGAATAAACTGCCCCTGTTTTAATCCACCAAGTTTGTAGTAATTTGTTCAGCAATCCTAGAAAACTAATACATTCATTTACTAAAAATAAATGTTCCCAGGAGAAACGGAAGCAGGACGGAAAAGAGACAAATCCAGGAGAGGGTATAATTTTGGGTGAAATTCCATACTCAGCCTGATCCTGTGGGATGCTCAGGTATACAGATTACACCTAAGAGTTTGTCCCCACTCAAGACAAAGTCACTGAACTTTTGTACTCCTTCAGCAGCCAGTCATTGTGCATGGGCCAGGCGCCCTATGGGTGGGTGTGGGGGCGGGTATCAACTCCCAAGCCCTTCTAGCTTGCCCAAGGGCAGTCCTTGAGCAAAGCTTAAAGAAGGGATGGGCACAGAGAGTTGCTAAAAGGACTCCAAGGGGATCTGAACAGGACACCAAGGTGTCCAGTAGAGTCCATGTCCCAAAAAAGTTAAGAATCACTGATCTGGTCCAACCACCTCATTTTTTAGAAGAGGAACCTGGGAACACTTCTAATAGTATGGGAGTCTAGCTACCCTGACTACTGACCCTTCTTCTGAAAACAACTACATATTCTAGATTTAAAAGCGATAACAATAAAAACTTCTTAAATGTACTGAATTAGCAAAAAAGGGTAAGGAATACTTAGTCCCAAAATGAAATGAAAACTAGAAGCTAGTAGGTAAGCTGAACAATGAAATTAGCTTTAAACTTGAAACAGTCTTTGAACTTGATGAACTTGAGCTTTAGTTTTTCAGCCTCATGGGATGGGACAATATTTAGTAAGAAGTCCATGCTTTAAAACATCACTGGGGGCCACGGTGGCTCAGCAGGCAGAATTCTCGCCTGCCATGCCAGAGACCTGGGTTCAATTCCGGGTGCCTGCCCATGCAAAAAAAAGTCACTGGCAGGGAAAATGGGAACACTTTGATGACTGTTGACTGAGTGACCCTCCCCTTGGGGCTTGACCTGGAGCAATTCCCCAAAAGCACATGGCCATTCAGAGGACAATGGATAGTTAAATAGAGTTAGGTGGGTAGGGCTGTTAGGAAGGAGGGAGGTGGGATGGCTGTTGGGTAGCCAACCAACAGGGCCTGCCTCATGGAGTGAAGAAGTCAGGTATTACCAACTTGCCATAAGAGGAGCATTTCAGTGATTAGGGGAAGAGGGGAGGTTGTTGAGAGGATGAATTAGTTCACTTCTGAGTCTGCATTCCAATTTATCTCCTGGTCCTGCCCCACTGGACTCATGTTTGAATTCTATGGAGATAGTGTAATAATAATAAAAATCTAGAATTTCAAGGAATTAGCCATTTCTGTTTCAGGAGTTTTCAAAGCAGAGAGAAGCATGTCTTCCTCTGCGATGGTATTCCCTACAGCTTTGGCCTCTCAAGGGCTCTTTGCCTCAACCAAGGCAGAAAAAGGTGGGGCTGCAGAGATATCCTGCTCAGTCAAGCTGTGCCCATCAGGAACCAATGTCTGAAGAATCTCATACATCTATGGGAAGACTTCGTGGGAAGGGGCTGGAGGGGCCCTCATCCATCTCAGCCCGTAGAGGTAAGGAACAGGTGAAATTTGAGGTCATGTTTTATTTTTATTTTTGTAGCTGCATTTGTGTTCCAAGACTCTTGAGGCCCGGGGGAACCTGAGTTAAAAACAGATTAAAAACCATCTTTTGGATTTGACCATTGGTAGGTTCTTGGTGATTTCAGAAAGAGAAATTTCAGGGGAGTGGTAGGGAGGGGGCCAGTGAAGGCAGATTGCAAAGGCATGAGGAAGGAAGGAATGGGTGGTGAGGAAATGGAGACGATGTTGACTACTCCTTGGGGAAATCTGATGGGGTGCAGAGAGAAGTGGTTGCATGGTGGCCAGAAAGGGAAGGGATGGATTCTTTTTGAATGGAAGAGCCTTGAGCAAGTTGTTGGACTGAGAACAAAGAGCCAGGAGAGAAAGAGTTTATAAATATGGGGATGAGTAGAGGCTAATGGAGAAAGATCCCATAATTAGTGGAGGAAATGGGATCCAAGGCCAGAAGAATTCTGGGGAAACTTACCCTTGGAAAAGAGGGATGTAGGAAAGTTTGGCAATTACATTGAGGCCTTGATGTTCTCAATGAGGTATGAGGCCAGGTCATTTTCTGAAGCCAAGGGGCAGGAATTGGGCAGCAGGTTTGAAAGAGCAACAGGGATAGGAGAGGAAGCTGATTGAGGACAGGGAGACTGGCAAGCTGGGATGACACTGTGAATCTGTAGAGATGGGCAGCTTTCTCTGGCAGGGCTCAGCAGGCTGGCCAGGCTTAAGAGCAGAAAAGGCAGGTTAAAGGAGGTAAGACGAACCCATGAGGATAGGGGTGTAGGGAATCAAGGGTGCTAGAGAAGGAGGGACTCAAATGACCCTCCAGGGATCCGGGTTGGAGAGGAAAGGAAGAGCGATTGAAGGGGGTAGAAAGACTGACATCAGAGGTCTCCAGGAGGTCAGGGAGATCGAAGAGGCAGTGCAGGGGGTTAAGGCTGTTCAAGAGTAGAAAGGTAGAAGATGATGTTAGGGAGTAGTATTTGACATTTAAGATTTCTGAGAAAAAGCGCCTTACCCAAATTATTTAACCACTCTAAACCTTAGCCCCCTAATTTATAAAACACCTACCCATAAAAGCACTCCAAGGATTAATTGACAAAACATGTAAGTGTGGTTCAGGAGCATGGCAAAACAATGTTTGCAGAAAGATGAAGGAAGGTGTGTCACTTCCCTTCTAAGGACCTCAGTCTCCTAATTCTTAATTGTTTGCTTGATCAAACAGTTAGTGGGAGAGGTGTGTTAACATCTCCCACTGTGTCTTTTCTTCCTTTCCTTACTTCTGTTTATTTTGAAGATATGTTATTAGGGTGTGTATGAATTTAGGATTGTTCTTTCTTTTTGATGATTTGGACCTTTTATTATGAAGTGAAGCTTTTATATGCTTTTTGCCTTAACATCTGTTTTTAAATAGCATTAATATAGATATATCAGCTTCCTTTGGTTAGTATTTGCCAGATATTTTGGTTTTATCCTTTTACCTTTAATCTTTCTGTATTACATTTTAGATATGTCTTTTATGAACAGCTTATAAGTTGATTCATTTGCTTTCTCTGGTCTGGCAATCTTTCTCTTTTTTTCACTTTGGCCTGGGCAGGCACCAGGAATCAAACCCGGGTCTCTGGCATGGCAGGTAAGAATTTTGCCACTGAGCCACCGTTGGACTGCCCAGTCTTTTTTTTTTGACTGAAATATTTAATCCATTTACATTTATTAAAATATTGATAAATATTACTGCTATATATTACTGCTTATTTTGTATTTTCTCACTTTTGCTAGTTTCTCTTTCTCTTCTTTCTTGCTTCCTTGATTATTTTTTTCTTAGTCCACTTTTCACCTTTAGTAGTTTGCAAATTCTACCTTTTTTGCTATTTTTAGTGTTCACACTAGAAATTTTAGCATGCATATTTAATTCATATAAGTCTAAAGTTAATCAATATCTTTAATTTGTACCCAAATAATATAAGGACCTTAGGACTAATTCTAATACTTGCTCTCCTAGCTTACACACTATTGTTTTTAGGTATTTGAGTTTTATTCTGTTTTTTTAAAGTCTACAAAATTTTATTATTATTTATATACAATTGCGATTATACTTACATATGTACCAATTTCTTTGTTCTACATTCCTTCTTGCCCCTCAGTCCTTCCAACTGGAATCACTTTCTTATTTCTGCCTGCTGGGAGAAAATAGTTTTTCCTTGTCTCATTATTTTTCCTTATTCTTAAAGTATATTTTCACTGGTTTTATATTCTTGGTTGACAATTATTTTCTCTTAGCAGATTGAAAATATAATTTCTTCTGACTTCTAGATCCCATTTTTGCTGTTGAGAAGTCAATTGTTTTAGTGTACTTGTCAGTACAGTGAAAACAACCTTTCCGTTCTCTTTATAACTCTTAACACTTTCTGTCTGTGGTATTCTGCACTTTCACTATGATGTGTCTATTTGTAGATTTCCTTTTATTTATTCTTTTTGGGATATACTAGGATTCTTGAATGTATGATTGATAAATTTCTGGGTGAGTCTCAGCCATTAATTATTCAAATATTGCTCTGTCCCATTATTTCTCTTCTCTCCTTCTGAAACATCTAAATTATATGAATTTTGGATCTTCTCTGTCCTCAATGTCTTTGAACTACTCCTTTATATTTTCCATCTTTTTATTTCTCTATGCTGCATCCTAGAGAATTTCCTCAGCCCCACCTTCCAGTTCACTAATTTTATCCTCACACATGTCTATTCTGCTTTTAAACATACCATTAAATTTGTAGATTCAGTTATTATATTTTTAATTTCTAGATAGACATTCTGTTTGGTTATTTTTCAAGTTACTTACTCCTTCTTCAGAGTCTCATCTTCCCTGTTCATATTTTTCAAGCTTCTATTTTACTTTTAAGCATTTTAAACATAGTTATTTTGTAGTATTTGTTTAATAATTCCAATATCTGAAGTCTATGCAAATTTGTTTCTGTTGTGCAAATTTGTTTCTGCTGTCCATAGTTTCCTAGAACACTTTGTGATTTTTGACTAGGAGATATTCCTTTCTTTGTAAATTTATCTGCAGAAATTCTTTGAGACTTGGGATGAAGGTGGATTTTTCCAGGAGAGTTTGCATTTGATTCTTCCAGGTGCTTGTAGGTATTACCAGACTATTGCTACTTTACATAAATGCTTGGTTAATTTTTCAGACCACACAAGTAGTGTGATTTGGGCTTCAAATCCACATAGGGATGGTTTATGGTTATAAATTTTCAGGGAATTCTTTATTTTCTTCTGAGACTAAGTAACTTAAGATAGGCATTTATCTTTTCAGATTGTTGGGAGGTGGTGGTGCCAATACCTAGTTCATTCATTCACTGAAGTACCAATCTTATGCAGGAAGGTTTTATTATACCTAGTTCATTCATTCACTGAAGTACCAATCTTATGCAGGAAGGTTTTATTACACTTCTCACCACTGAAGGGTCCTGAGTTTTATTTAATAGTGTAATGGATCCAGCTCCTGCCAGCTCACAAGAACTAACTGTTAAATATCCAGGAATTTTGCATTCCAGTTCTTATCATCACTGATTGCTTGAAATTGGCCATGGTGGGAATGTTTATACCATGAAAATCAACAAACTCTAAAAACAGGGTGTTTTGTTTTCTTTTATTTCATTAAAGAGCCGGTTACCAGCAATCACTGGTTTCTATTCAACCACCCAACCCCCATGAGACCATGAAAACTCAAGTTCAAGTTTACTAATTAAACAATTAAAATGTCCTCAAAACAAAAGGTGGCTCCATTGCTTAGCTTACCTCTCTGGATTCTTGAGGTTTGGGGCCCAATTATTCCTCATTTTCTTACCAGCCCATTAATGCATTTAAGAACATTGTCCTCTTTTATCCAGAATTTGTTCTCAGAAGGAGGCTTGTTCAGGGTACCTAGTCTACTTTATTAACTGAGAATGAAGTATTCTTAGTTTCTTAACCTAGAAATAGAGATAGTTGAATTATATCAATAGTTCTTAAGACTATTAGGACATAGACTTTTTTGAGAATTTGATGAAAAATAAATCCAAAGATCCTCTCCGTTGGAAAATGCATATACACACAGGGAAAATATTATAAATGTTTCTGCTCCCCTGAAACTATCATAGGCCCAAGATTAAGAAGCTCCGAGGAAATGAATGATCTCTAAGATCCCTGCCAGAGATGACTTTTGATGGCTTCACCATGCGCACTACCTTGAATAGAGTTTCTGCTAGTCTCCTCTTAGGTAGGTAAGATGAGTAAAGACCTTTGAGTTTCTAAACTGGGAATTCCAAGATCTCCAGGACCTCTTAAAGAAGGAGAAACTGAGAGTTGTTAACTGAAACTTGCACAGAGCTAAATTTCTTCAATGGTCCTTCAATCAGACCTGTCCACATTTATTCATTAGTAAGTATCTATTGGACCCTGTTCTAGCTATTTATTGCTGCATAGCAAATCATCCCAAAACTGATGACAATGGTTTATTTTTTTTTCTCTTTCACAGTTCTGAGAGTAACCAGGATCAGTTAGGTAGTTCTCACTCAGGGTCTCTCCTGAGACAAACGGTAGTGAGGCCGGATCATTTCGAAGTCTTCCTCCAGTACTTGATTGACAGTTGATGCTAGCTATAGTCTAGGATCTCAGTGGGACTTTTAGCTATGACACATACATGTGGCCTAGCTTTCCCCACAGCATGACAACTTGGTTCTAAAAGGGAGCATCCCATGATGCCTATTATGGCCTAGACTCAGGTGACACATAACATCACTTCTGCCACATTCTATTAATTAGATGCAATTCATTGAGCCAGCCCATAGTCAAAGGGAGATCAGTTAGACTCCACCTGTTGATAGGAAGAGTGTCAAAGAATTTGCAGACATGTTTAAAACCATCACACAGTCCTACGTGCCAAGCATTGGACAAGGCATTTGGGATAGAGTAGTGAATAATACAAACCTTGACCTTATGGAGACAAACACTAATAAAATAATATTATAAATATGTATACAATTACAAACTTTGATCACATTATATAAAGTAAGTACAGGGAACCATGGGAATTTATATCACACATTTGTGACACCTGAACCAGAGATCAAAGGGAGAATTCCCTGAAGAAAGGATATCTGGGTTTAGATCTGAAGCGTTAGTAGATGTTAATTCACTGAAGCTGGTGGAGGAAGAGCCTTCTAGGAAGAGGGAAGAGCAGGCCAAGGCCCCAGAGCAGGAGAAACTGTGGCCTGAAAGCTAGCCAATGTGTCTGAAGTCAGATAGCAGGGATGGTAGGTATGAGGAAATCTGGAACCAGGCCCCCCAGGCTTTATAGACAACATGAGAATATTGGTCTTAAGCCTAAAATCTGTGGAAAGTTATTGAAGGGTTTTATACTGAAGAGAGAGAGGAACAGATGTGCATTTTAAAAATCACTTTGGTTGGGGCGGTGAAATGGTGGCTCAGTGGCAGAATCCTTGCCTGCCATGCTGGAGACCTGGGTTCGATTCCCAGAGCCTGCCCATGCCCCCAAAAAAACAATCACTTTGGTGTTGATGCCCCCTGCCAATTGCTGAGTCAGAACTAGGAGGGTGGGGGACTATACCCTCAGTACCTCCCCTCCCTGAGAGGCTCTCCCTCACACATGCTCAAGCCAGCAGTGGCCTAGGTCCTCTATCTTCTGGCCTGGGACTCCAGGCTGGGCTCTTGCACCCTATACTTGACCTCCTCAGCCCTCTTCCCAGACCCAGGATGTCCTGCCGTCTTGCAATACTCAGTTAGTCACTCCTTCAGTTGGTCAGTCCATGTAGTGGGTTGAGTGGTGGCTCCAAAAAGATATGACTGTGTCCTAATCTCCAGAACCTGTGGATATTACCTTATTTGAGAAAAAGTAGTTTTGTGGATGTAATTAAGAATCTTGAGATGAGGAGATCATCCTGATGAAAGGAAGGCAGAGGGAGAATTGAGAAACAGGAGGAGGCAATGCGGCCGTGGAGGCAGAGATTGGAGCGGTATGGTCAGAAGTCAAGGAATGTGGACATCCACCAAACCAGATTCTGATACCTTGACTTCTGGCCTCCAGAATTGTGCAGAAGAAATTTTGTGTTGTTTCAAACCACCTGGTTTTGTGGTCATTTGTTCAGCAGCCACAGGAAATGAAGCCAGTTGGGTACCTCTCTAGCTCCTTCACGGCTGCCCCTCCTTCGGTGGCCCACCTCTACATGTTGGAGTGTCCCCAGATCAATTCTGACTCCTTTCCTTTTTCCTCTATTCTATCTTCCTACATGATCTCGTCCATTCACTTGGCTTTAAAATGCCATTTACTGATACCTCCATATCTTATCTCCTCCCAGACCCTTCTTATGAGCCCCAGCCATCTCCACAGGTAGCTGAGGAGAGAACCCTGGACCCGCGCCCACCCCCACCACCAATCCGTCCCTGGCTCAGGCTCTCAACCAGAAATGTGGCACTCAGGGCTCAGCCGGAAATGTGGCAGCCATCCTAGATTTCTCCATTCCCCACAGGCCAAACACCCAGCAAGCCCTGTTGTTTTAAGTCCCAAACTATATCTCAAATCTGTGACGCCTCTCCATTTCTACCGCCACAACCCGGACTTAGCCACCAGTATCTTCAATCTCTCACCCCCATGGCTGCACCATCCTCGTGACTCTCAGCTTCTGCTCTTACTGCTCTTGATCTAGTCTCCTCTTAGCAGCAAGAGTGGATTTTTAAAACATAAATTAGGTCTCACGTTGCAGTCTTTTAAATGCCTTTATTGAGGTATAGCTGACATATATAAACTGTGCATCTAAAGTGTACGATTTGATGAGTTTTAACGTATGTACATTCCCATGAAATCATCAGCACAATAAAGATAATGAACATATCTTTAATCCCCAATGCACCTTTAAAATTCAACCTTCTGCCCCTCACTTCCCATCCTCAGGCAACCACTGATTTTCTTTCTATGGATAAGTTTACATTTCTTAGAATTGTATATAGGTGAAATAATATAATTTGTAATCTTTTTTGTGTGGTTTAATGATTTTTAGATTCATCCATGTTGGTCACTGTATTAACAGTTCATTCATTTTATTGCTGAGTAACATTCCATTGTATGGATGTACCACAATTTGTTTAACCATTTACCTAATGATGGACAATTGAATTATTCCCAGTTTTTAGCTATTATAGAGAAAGCCACTATAAACATTTGTATAAAAATCTTTATTTAGACTATGCTGTCAAATCTCTTGAATAAATATCTAGAAGTGGAATGACTGGGTCATATGGTACCTTTGCTTAATCTTATGTTTAACTTTTTGAGAAATTGCCAAACTGTTTTTCGAAGTGGATGTACAATTTTACATTCCTACCAGCAGTATAGAATAGTAATAGTTGCTCCACATCCTTGCCAACACCTACTATGGTCAGCCTTTTAAATTTAGCCGTCTAGTGAGTATGTAGTGGTTATCTTCTGTGTTTTAATTTGCATTATTCTGATAACCAACGAGTATTTTTTAATGTATATTTTCCATTTGTGTGTCTTCACTGGTGTAGTATCTATTCACAGTTTTTGTCCATTTTTTTTAATGTGGTTGTCTTCTTATTGAGCTGTATATATCATTTTTTTAAATTTTTATTTATTTATTTTTACATGGGCAGGCACCAGGAATCGAACCCAGGTCTCTGGCATGTCAGGCAAGAACTCTGCCACTGAGCCACCATGGCCTGCCCATATAATTATTCTTTATATATTCTAGATATATATGCTTTGCTGAATGCATGTTTTGCACATATTTTCTTCCAGTCAGTGGCTTGATTTTATTTTCCTAATGATATCTTCTAGAAAGAGCAAAACTTTAAATTTTAATGAAGTCTAGTTTATGAACTTTATTGTTAGTGCTTTTCATCTAACAATTCTTTGCCTTACCCAAGGTTACAAAAGATTTTATTTTCTGCTCTTACATTTAAGTTTATGATCTATTTTTAATTAATTTTTTGTGTATTGGGCCATGGTGGTTCAGCAGGCAGAGTTCTCGCCTGCCATTCCAGAGACCTGAGTGGAATTCCCGGTGCCTGCCCATGCAAAAAAAAATGTGTATGGTGTAGGTAAGGGTTAAGAGTCTTTTTTTTTTCCCAGACAGATATCCAGTTGTTCCGGCACCAGTTGTTGAAAGTTTATTTTATGTCAACTACATCTCAATGAAGGTGTTTTAAAAACTGCAACATGATCTAATTTATGTTTTAAAAATTTAAACTTTTGCTTGGCACCTTTGTCAAAAATCAATTGACCAGGGACTTCCGGAGAAGATGGCGGCTTAGTAAGACGTGCGGGTCTTAGTTCTTCCTCCAGAAAAGCAACTAAAGAAACAGAAACAATACGAAACAGCTCCCGGAGTCACGACAGAGACCAAAAAGACAGCGTACCCCATTCTGGAACAGCTGAACGGGCAGGGAGAATCTGCTGCGGTGAGATACCCGAGGGGCGCGCGTTTTCCCGGCCGGGGCGGCTGGCGACTGGGGTCCCCTCCACGCACGTGGCTCCCCGGTCTGACTGGGAAAGTTGGATAGCGGGGCCCTCCCGTCACGCTTGGTGTTTCGGGCCAGCTGGGCAATTAGGACCGGCACTCTCCCAAGCCGCGGCGGCCAGCGACCCCCGCCTCCACGCGCGGTTTCCCGGCCGACTGCCGTGCAGACAGACAAGCGCCACGAGCGCCACCTACTGGGCAGGAAAAGGAAAACAGAGCCCAGAGATTTCACAGAAAAACCTTTCAACCAGCTGGGTCCCACACCCAGGGAAATCTGATCAAATGCCCAGACACCAGCAGAAAATAATGGATCACGCTCGGAAAATTGAAGATATGGCCCAGTCAAAGGAACAAACCAATAGTTCAAATGAGATACAGGAGCTGAGACAACTAATGCTGAATATACGAACAGAAATGGAAAAATTCTTCAAAAACCAAATCAATAAATTGAGGGAGGACATGAAGAAGACATGGGCTGAACAAAAAGAAGAAATAGAAAATCTGAAAAAACAAATCACAGAACTTATGGGAGTGAAGGACAAAGAAGAAAAAATGGAAAAAACAATGGATACCTACAATGGTAGATCTAAAGAGACAGAAGCTACAATTAGTGAACTGGAGGATGGAACATCTGAATTCCAAAAAGAAACAGAAACTATAGGGAAAAGAATGGAAAAACTTGAGCAGGGGATCAGGGAACTGAATGACAATATGAAGCGCACAAATATACGTGTTGTGGGTGTCCCAGAAGGAGAAGAGAAGGGAAAAGGAGGAGAAAAACTAATGGAAGAAATTATCACTGAAAATTTCCCAACTCTTATGAAAGACCTAAATTTGCAGATCCAAGAAGTGCAGCGCACCCCAAAGAGAATAGACCCAAATAGGCGTTCTCCAAGACACTTACTAGTTAGAATGTCAGAGGTCAAAGAGAAAGAGAGGATCTTGAAAGCAGCAAGAGAAAGACAATCTGTCACATACAAGGGAAACCCAATAAGACTATGTGTAGATTTCTCAGCAGAAACCATGGAAGCTAGAAGACAGTGGGATGATATATTTAAATTACTAAAAGAGAAAAACTGCCAACCAAGACTCCTATATCCAGCAAAATTGTCCTTCAAAAATGAAGGAGAAATTAAAACATTTATAGACAAAAAGTCACTGAGAGAATTTGTGACCAAGAGACCAGCTCTGCAAGAAATACTAAAGGGAGCACTAGAGTCGGATACGAAAAGACAGAAGAGAGAGGTATGGAGTAAAGTGTAGAAAGAAGGAAAATCAGATATGATATATATAATACAAAAGCCAAAATGGTAGAGGAAAATATTATCCAAACAGTAATAATACTAAAAGTTAATGGACTGAATTTCCCAATCAAAAGACATAGAATGGCAGAATGGATTACGACCCAGCAATATCACTGCTAGGTATCTACTCAAAGGACTTGAGGGCAAAGACACAGACGGACATTTGCACACCAGTGTTTATAGCAGCTTTATCTACAATTGCAAAGAGATGGAAACAGCCAAAATGTTCATCAACAGACGAGTGGCTAAACAAACTGTGGCGTATACCTACGATGGAATATTATGCAGCTTTAAGACAGACTAAACTTATAAAGCATGTAATAACATGGATGGACCTAGAGAACATTATGCTGAGTGAGTCTAGCCCAAAACTAAAGGACAAATACTGTAAGGTCCCACTGATGTGAACCGACATTCGAGAATCAGCTTGGAATATATCATTGGTAACAGAGACCAGCAGGAGTTAGAAACAGGGTAAGATAATGGGTAATTGGAGCTGAAGGGATACAGACTGTGCAACAGGACTAGATACAAAAACTCAAAAATGGACAGCACAATAATACCTAAGTGTAATGTAACTAGGTTGGAACACTGAATGAAGCTGCACCTGAAATATGGCTTTTTGTTTGTTTGTTTGTGTGTTTGTATCTTTTGTTTTTGTTTTTTTTCTTTTTCCTTTTTATATATATATATATATTATTAGTATTATTATTTTAATTCTCTTCTCTATATTAACATTCTATATCTTTTTCTGCTGTTTTGCTAGTTCTTTTCCTAAATCGATGCAAATGTACTAAGAAATGATGATCATACATCTATGTGATGATACTAAGAATTACTGAGTGCATTTGTAGAATGGAATGACTTCTAAATGTTGTGTTAATTTCTTTTCTTTTTTTTGATTAATAAAAAAATTAAAAAAAAAAAATCAATTGACCAAATCTGTTCTACAACTAATTGTTGTGCTGTGCTTTGAAATTTATTGCTTTTTTGTATGTGTTATTTTTCACAAAAAAAGAAAAAAAAAGGTCAGTTGTGATGATAAAAAAAATATTTATTCTTTCTAGCCTCCTATATTCTAGAGCAGCTAGAAGGAAAAATCTGAGCGGACGGTATGGTAGCCCATGACAAACTCTGGGATCTGTCCTGTAACTACTTGTTGACGAGTGTGGTAGTTAGATTCAGTTGTCAGCTTGGCCAGGTGAAGGCACCTAGTTCTGTTGCTGTGGACATGAGCCAATGGTACGTGAACGTCATTTGTTGCTGATTACATCTGCAGTTGGCTAGGAGGTGTGCCTGCTGCAATGAATGATGTTTGACTTAATTAGCTGGTGCTTAAATGAGAGAGCGCAATGTAGCACAGCCCAGGCAGCTCAGCATACCTCATCTCAGCACTCGCAGCTCAGCCCAGGCCTTTGGAGAAGCAAAAAGAAATCACCCCAGGGAAAGCTGTTGGAACCTAGAGGCCTGGAGAGAAGGCCAGCAGAGACCATCCTGTGCCTTCCCACGTAAGAAAGAACCTCAGTGGAAAGTTAGCTGCCTTTCCTCTGAAGAACTAACAAAATAAATCCCCTTTTATTAAAAGTCAATCCGTCTCTGGTGTGTTGAATTCTGGCAGCTAGCAAACTAGAACAACGAGTGCTCTGAAAATCATTGCTTTTTCCTTTTCTTTGCTTTGTATATATGTTATATTATACAATAAAAAAAAGTTTAAAAAAAATCAATTGACCATATGTGTGTAGCTCTATTTCTGGATTGTCTTTTCTGTTCTATTGATTTACATATTTATCTTAGTACCAATACCATGCTTTCTTATTACTGTAGCTTTATAATAAAACTTGAAATCAGGTAAAGTAAGTCCTCCAACTTTATAATTCTTTTAAAATTGTTTCACTATTTCACGTTCTTTGCATTTCCATATATATTTTGGTGTCAACTTGTTGATTTCTACAAAAATGTGTGCTGAAATTTTTATTGGAATTATTTCAAATCTATATACCAATTTGGGGAGAATTCTATTTTAACAATGTTGAGTCTTCTGATCCATGAAATGGTATGTCTCTCAATTTATTCAGATCTGCTTTGATTTCTCCCAACTGTGTTTTGTAGGTTTTAGTATGTGAATCTTGCACATTGTGGTAGTTAGGTTCAGGCGTCAACTTGGCCAGGTGAAGGTGCCTAGTTCTGTTGCTGTGGACATGAGCCAATGGCATGTGAACTTCATCTGTTCCTGATTCATCTGCAGTCGGCTAAGAGGTGTGCCTGCTGCAATGAATGATGTTTGATTTAATTGGCTGGTGCTTAAATGAGAGCGCTCAACGTGGCACAGCCCAAGCAGCTCAGCATACCTCATCTTAGCACTCAGCCCAGGCCTTTGGAGATGCAGAAAGGAATCACCTGGGGAAAGTTGTTGGAACCCCGAGGCCTGGAGAGAAGGCCAGCAGAGATCACCCTGTGCCTTCCCACGTAAGAAAGAACCTCAGTTGAAAGTTAGCTGCCTTTCCTCTGAAGAGCTACACGTTTTTAACGAAATAAATCCCCTTTTATTAAAAGCCAGTCCATCTCTGGTGTGTTGCATTCTGGCAGCTTTGGTAGACTAGAAGACACATCTTTTGTCAAATTTATCCATAAGTGTTTTATATTTTTGATGCTGTTGTAAATGGTATTGCTTTTATAATGTCAACTTACAAGTGTTCATTGCTTGTCTATAGAAATACAGTTGATTTTTGTATATTGATCTTGGATCCTGCAACTTTGCTAAATGCACTTATTCATTGTAGTAGCTTTTTTTGTTGATTCCTTAGGGTTTTCTATAAAGATGATCATATTATTTGTAAATAGACCATTTTACTTTTTCCTTTCCAATTGTATGCATTCAAGTTTCTTTTTCTTGCTGTATTGCACTGGCTAATACCTCCAGTATAATGCTGAGTAGAGGTGGTGAGAACAGACATTTCTTGCCTCATTCACAATTTTAGAGGGGAAAGCAGTTGGTCATTAGCCATTAAGTAGGATCTTAGCAAAAATATTTTATTGATGCCATTCATTAGGTTGAGGGAGCTCCCTTTTTTTCCAACTTTGCTGAGGGTTGTTAAGAGGAACGAATGCTGGATTTTGTCCAAATGCTTTCCCTCCATTTGTTGAGATAACCATATATATTTTTTTCTTTTCCAGTTTGTTAATATGGTAAATTCCATTGATTGATTTTTGAATGTTAAGTCAACCTGTTATTCCTGGGTAAATCCTACTTGACCAGAATTTTTGCATTTATGTTCAGGAGAAATATTGATCTGTAGTTTTCTTTTCTCAGAATATCTTTGTCTAGTTTTGGTATCAGGGTAATGTGGGCTTCATAGAATGAGTATGGGAAGTATTCCCTCCTTTTCAATTTCTAGAAGATTTTGTGTGGTATCGTTTTTTCCTTAAATGTTTAGTAGAATTCACCACAGAAGGCATCTGGGTTTGCCATTTTCTTTGTGAGAAGAATTTTTTAACTACAAATTCAATTTTTCAGTGAATCTAGGGCTATTCTGGTCATCCATGTCTACTTCACTGTGCTTCAGACTCATGCTTAAAGCCTTCCGTGTCATCTAAATCTAATGGCTTCCAAAGCCCTGCCTGGTCTGCCCCTGCCCTCCTCTCCAGCTTCATCTTCATGCCACTTTCTTCTCACTCATCATGTTCTAGTCACTTAGGCCTTCTGAAGATTATTAGAGTAATTATCTGGTAATTATTAAGTTATAAGATTATGCCAAACTCTTCCTCACCTCAGGGCTTCAGCACTGCTTTTTCCTCTATCTGGAAAGTTCTACCACAGGCTGCTTGAATGACTGTTTCTCATCCTCATCCCTTGGGTCTCAGATTACATGTCAGGGAGGCCTTCTCTGACCATCATATCCAAGGTACGGCCTGCTAGATGCTCTTTCCACAGAACACCATTTCTACACACATACACACACACACACATGCACACATAAACGCACATTCCATTCCACTTTTTTTGTATGTGTGTGGCATGGGCAGGCTCCAGGAATTGAACCTGGGTCTCCATCATGGCAGGCAAGAATTCTACCACTGAAGACATTGTTTTATTTATTTATTTCTTTATTGTCAGCTTCCTGAGAGCAGGGCCCTTGTCTGTGTTGCTCATGGCTGTAGGTATTCCCTACCACAGCACAAGACCTGGCACAAATGAGGCATTCTACTACTATTTGTTGACTAAGTAGATACATCAGGAAGTCGGTCTACTGGTCAGTCCAGCTGTGCCTCAGGCAGGCAGTGAGTCCTCATGGGCCTGTCAGTCAGTCAAGTTTTCAGTCAGCCTGGAGTAGGTCAGATGGGCACTCAGTGGGCCTTTCACTCTGGGTTGGGTCTGTGTGACTGCTGAGTCCACTGTGAAGCTGATCCAGGATTCTGGAGGATCCAAAGAAATGAGAGACTCAACCCCTCCCCAAAGAAGCTTCTGACCCAACTCTACACTTGGAGGCTGACTACTCCCCATTCCCCGGCAGGGAGGTGACGTGGGGGTGGCGCAGAATGAAGGGGGAAGGGCTGCAGAGCCTGTCCCTAACACTCTCTGGCAACTGCTCCTCAACAGCTTTGCTGTAGGGTTTTCAAACCCCATAAAAGCCTCGTCCTGGCCACTACAGTGCTCAGAAATAGCAAAGGCTGCACAGACAGGGCTTTGTGGCTTCTCCCCTGCCTCACCCCCCAACTCCCCCCTGGCCTGGGCTCTCTCTGTTCATGGAAACTCCCCACTGGACCTGGCTGCTTGGCCTACAGGAGCCAGGCTGCGGTGCACGTTGCCACTGCCTGCTCTCCGTGGGGGCAGGACAGGGCCTGGCATGGGCCTGTTGCAACCCAACTCACCCTAGGTGCCCCTCTCCGTAGACCAGGGTGAGGCTCACCTCTCCGGTTGGGGGAGACACCGTGCACGGAAGCTGGGGGCTGGGACAGTGAACCCCGGGTTTCCCCAGGAACACCCCCAGCTGTGAGGCCACAGATGTGGCTGGAGCCCCATCACAGTCATGTATGTGGACGAGGGTGTCAGGGCCTACTTGGGTAGGAAGGAGCTGTTTCCAATAACCAAGCAGCAGCACCCAGGCCGCCAGCAATCACGGAGCCTCCCACCTGCTCGCTGACAAACTCCCTGAGCAGGGGGCCCCACTGGCAGTGACATCATCCCCCTCGAACACCGCTGAGGGAAATGAGCTCAGGGCCGCCATCGGAGGCAGCCTGTTTACTCACAGAGACCCTGGCCGTCAGCGTGTCTTTGACTAGACATTCCCCGTCCTGGCCAGGATGAAGCAGAAATTTCCTTAAACACATTACTCTGGCCACAACCCACCACTTGCTCCCTTGCTCTCAATTTTTTTCAAGAGGAAAATTCCTAGTTTGGGCCCCAAATGGAGCAGTTCAGGGCTGCGGGGTGGGGACAGGGGTCAAAATGACTTCCAAAGGGGCCTTTTGCAGCTTGAGTTCTCCCAACTGTCCCAGTAATCCCTGGAGCTGGGAGACCATCTCATCAATTCTTAGTGGTCCCGCCCCCTCCATGTGTGTGTGGCATCAGAGGACGGCCAGGAGACCTCAAGAGCAGACCCCTCCCTGCCTCCCTCAGCGCCTCGCCCACCTTGAGCTCACATTTCACAGCGTTTCCCAACTTGGAAAGCGCTGCTGCACCCTGGACCCCTCCCTGGTTCTCCCCTGGCCAGGGGTATTTCAGGCGAACACAAGAGCTGCCAGTTTTGACAGGTTCCAGGGGATCCCCAAGATGGTTATCTCCACCAACCCTGGCTAAGGGGTGCTGTCACCTCCCCTGCCCAATTCCCTTTCTATTGTACCTGCTAGAACTCAGCCATACCAGGGTCCTTGAGGGGAAAGGGGTCATGAGGTCTCTCTTCAGCCATCCCCATGGTCTGGAAACGTCTAAGGCTGCCTGTGCCAGGAGCCAAGGGATGCCTTCTCAGGGCTATCAATTATGGGAGACAGGGGCCTCCACCTGTCTGGTCTGCCCACTACTGGAGCTGGACAGGCCAGCCTGAACATGTCCAGGAGCCTGAGGCCTTACCTGACCCAGAGCCTGAGGCCTTACCTGACCCAGAGCCTGAGGCCTTACCTGACGTGGAACCTGAGGCCTTACCTGACCCAGCTCTATTGCATAACCTGATCCTACTGAGCAGCAACTTGCCTGCACAGGGGGAGGCGCTCAGGGGAAGAATCAGGTTGGAAGGGACTTTGAACCTGTGTTTCATAGCACTTTTATATAAGACAGAAAATATCAAGGGTACACATTGAAGAATGGGGTGGGCAGAGCCGTTCACACACAGAGCTGAGCTGGCACCTTCTTAGAAGGCACCAACTGCCTTCTAAGCAATAATAATAATCTGGCAAGGGCCAGATTATTTCTTGCAACTATTGATATAAGACAAAGGCCAGCAAACAGATAAAGACAAACAGGTGGCAACATGCACACACACACAGAGGCAGACATGCAGAGACATGTAAAATCAGGCAAAGATACGCCCCCTTTCTACGTATTGTGTTGCTTTTATCTCTTTCCTTGCTGCGGTTCTTTTCCAGATTGCCAATTCCTGCCACGAGGAAGTAGGCAAGAAGAGCCCTTGCCTTGCCATGCTCGGTCTGGCTCTGCTGCACCCGGGGCTCCTCCCTCATTCTCCCCAGGCCAGGGATATTTCAGGCGAGCACAAGAGCCGCCAATTTCGACAGGCTCCAGGGGATTCCCAAGATGGTCCTGAAATGAGAAGCACATGAGGCCACAGGGAAGGCCCACCTGGAGCCTGCACCCCACTTCTGGACAACAATTTGGGCACAAGGGACACCATTATTTCCTGCCAAGATGGCCTCAAGCCTGCTTCCAGGGCCACTCGACCTCCTCTCCCGTCTGTCCACCTAAGGGCAGACTGCACCAACGTGTGGACACTGCGAGGCCCAAGAGGTGGACAAGGGGCAGCTGTGCATGTGGACAGAGTTTGGATGGGTGTGGTCGCTGCACATGTGTGAGAGGCCCCTTTGGGTACAGGGTAAAGCTAGGGTGGGGAACGAAGGGATTGCAGTCCATTCTCCCTAAATCACTGCGTTCCAGCACAGAATTCTGAAGAACTGAGAATTCAAAATAAAACCTGACCCTCTGGGTTATTAGGATTGAGTGTTTTACTTCCCAGTTTGTTGGCACGATTTATAACATTTTAAATATTTAGACATATGGACACAGGCTTTCATTTATGTTCTTGCTGTGGGCCCTGCAAATGTTAGGGAGCTGGCCTGGACCCTCTCTAAGTCCCCAGCACTCATAGCAGGGCCAGTCACAGAGCAAGCACTTTAAAAATGCCTGTTGAGTAAATGAACAAATGACCTTATGAATGAATTGATGAATGAGTGAATGAATATTCCTGCACAAATGTAAATAGAAGGCACACCTGCTTTTAGAGACTCACAGACATAGTGGAACTATAGGCACATACTCAGAGAGACACACATGCCTAAACTTACAGCTAGAAGACGAGGACATATTGACACCAAAACAAGCTAAATGCTCACATCCTTCCATGGCCACACGACACACGGGGAAGCCCATTCACCTATGCAAAAGCACAGAGGCCCACACTTTCCCTCAAAGATGCTCATGCATGTGGGCTCACCCAGAGATGTGCACACTCACACACAGGCGAGCACATGAATACAGGCTTTCCCACCCGGGAGCCGAGCTCCAACCAGAAATGCAGCAAACATGGAACAGTCACACAAACCCACACCCACACACTCAGCCAGACAAAAGTAAAGCTTGGAGGCCAGAGACAGACTGGGAGTGAGACACCTGCCCATGGAGACCCCCAGGCAGCGTCTCGGCTCCCACACTGTCTGCCTCACACCCCCTGTTGTCTGCAGCCAGAGGGGCCTCCTAGAGGAATTCCTTTTGCAGACTGGCTGAGAAAGGCCGTTCTTTCTCCTCCCCCACAGTCCCAGGCCAGGGTCGTAGGGCAGGGAAGCTGATAATGTGTGTGGGGTGGGGGTGGGGTCCCCCTTTCCAAGGACTCGGCCCTCCATCTCCGGCTGCCTCCCATACCCTGGCCAAGCCCAGGCTGGGTGCCGGACCCGGATCATGGCAGAGCTCCACTCAGGTCCTGCTTTCCTAGCTTAGTCCCGACCAGATGATTTAGGAGCAGCTGGTGATCAGTGCGTTTCCAGAGACCTTGTTTCCTCATGAAACAGTTTGGCCACAAGCCTGATCTCCAAAACAGGCCTAGGATGAAAACACCCCTGCTTCTCTCCACAAGCGTGGGCTGCCCCTCTTGCTCAGAGCCCCCTAACGTCATTCTGGCCCCAGCACCCACAGCAGCCCAGGGCAGCGGATGGGAATTAAAAGCCCAGGTTCGGTCCTTCTGCCATTGACTCACTGTGTCCACATCTATAAAATGAATCATTTGAGTATGATCATTTCAGATCTAGCTAGGATGTTATAGGGGTCTCAGTGTGGCCAGGCAGCCCCTGAGCGGGGGTGAATGGATCCAGCTCCGGAACAGTGGCCTAGTGGGGGCCTCCCCTTAACTTACAGAGTCATCCTTGCAAACACAGGGCTTGTGCTGGGGGCGGCTTGAGGCTGATGGGCCTGGTGCTGGGGTAAATGGGGACCAAGGGGAGGGAATGTCCTGTTCATTCTAGAGACAGACGGAGAACTCCCCTCTCCCTCCCACCCGGTCACCAGGTCCCCCAGGAGTCTGCTGGAGGTGGTCACAGGGCTGCAGCCCCACCCAGCCAGGCGGGCCCAGAGAAAGGAATGTTGCTTGGCACAGCCGGCTGGACAGGGGAGACTGTTTATTCTCTGATGTCGGGAACATCTCAGACAATCAGGGGGACTTGGCAGAGGCAGTCCCTGGATGTGAGGTCTCAAAAAACTCAACTTAATCACAGTAGGCTGACGGCTTGAGCTCTGAGCAGGAGCGGAGGGGGAAGGGAGGGGCCGCCTCCCCCGCCCCCTCCCCCCGGCCCACTTTCAGTGCCATGTGCACCTCAGAGCTCTTCTCTTGGGCCTGCAGTGACAGGCTGGAATGGTGACCAGAGTTAAGCCCAGGGCTCTCATTTAGCAGCATGGGCATCCGAGACTTCCAAGATTTCACTTCTTGCATCCCTGGTGTTATAAAACAGGGCAGAGCTAATGGTCTTTGCCGGGGAAGAGAGCTCACGTTGCATCCACACACTACCAGCCCAGGTTCTTTTTGCTCGGACAGCCCTTCTAGCTGTGTCCTTGCACCTGCCTGTGTGCCTTATTATTTCATCTCTTTGAGTCAGCTCTGGCTCTGCCTCTTTCTGGCCATCTTGGGCAAGTCACCTTATCTCTCCAGCCTATTTCCTCTCCTATAAAATAAATACAACAGCATGTGCCTCACAAAGAATTAGATGAGATAATTCTTGCAATATTCTCATCATGAACTTGATAAATGGAAGTACGCTTTTCTCTCATCCCTACTTCTATTGCTACAGACCCAACCTCTGTCTTCCTAAGGATGAGACGCCTTCAGTGTAGAACCACCAGCCCCTGTCACATCTGCCCATGGCTGCTCCCAGACCCCACAGTGCCCTGGGGTTTCCTAAGCAGGAAGCCTTTGTGAAGAAAAGTCCAAGTTGACCCAAGAAGGCATTTTGCTGCTGAGGCTGCAGAAGGTCCCAGCACATGGCGTTTTTGTGTGTTTTGCCCATCTCTCATATTGTAGAAGGTACTCATCTGAGTATCTTGTGGGAATACTGCAGGGATCAGGACAGTGAGAATTCATCAATCTGAACTCAGTTGGAATTCACACCTTTCCATCTTTAATAAAGGGCTCACACCAAGAATGATGCTGCTCCAGGATGGCAAAGGTGACAGGAACCCCTCCCTCCCATTTACTCCCCATTAAGGCCTAATTTAAACTCTGCTACATTTTACTGGGCATGCAAATGGAAAGTCTGAAGATAGAGCTGGCTTTAGGCACAAATGGATTCCGTACCATCAGGACTGAGTTTCTCTTCTTCTCTTGGCTTTGCTTTCCACTGCGTTGGCCTGTCTGCGGCTTAAGATGGCAGCAGCTAGCCAGCGTCGCATGCCCAGCGCTAGTGGGAAGGCAAGAGTCTCTTTTTCAGGAGCCCCAGCAAAAACCTTGGTTCATCTTGATGACTCTGAAGCGGTCACATGCCCATCCCTGAACCAACACTGAGACCAGGAGAATGCAACTTGCCGAATGGCTCGGTCGGTCCTGAGTCACTGCTCTACTGGTACAAGAACAGCAGGGGTTATTATCCAAGGGGAATCAATGGTCAAAGAACTAAGAGAACAAGTATTTTTCAAGCACCCTCAAGTGCTCTAAAAATGTAATTGATGTGCTATATGTTTAAATCCTTCAGACCTCTGACAGGCAATATGCCAAAGGCCCACCTGGGAGAGTCTGTACTTGCCCCCAAACAGTAAAACTGCATCTTTAAACAAGTCAACAATCATCCATACTTCCCAGTAATTCAGACTGTCTTGTCTCTTCCCACCTGGCAGTTTGGTTGGACTGATCAGTGTTGCCAGGGCTGGAAGGAGCTGTCAGCACCGCACACCGCTTTCACTGGGATCTGCCCTTGGCTAAATGAGGACTGAGCAACCTTTGACTCCCAGGGCCCCAGCCTTCCCTTTCTCCCCACAGCCCTTCACATGGTCAAAGCCTCTTACCCTTAAAACTCTAATGACCTCTTTCTCACCTCATCAAAAACCTCCCCTCCCCTCTCATTACTAAAACCTGTTCTTAGAAAAGGCTATGTAATCAATCATTCGCATATGTATGATATGTATGTATCAAGTCAATAGTTTAACCTCTCTCAGGACCATTTGCACTTTAAATCTGATTTTCAGTGAAGCAAAAGGCTCTGTCCTGCCTAACCTGTCACCCCTCCCCACCACCCCTAAAAGGTACTTCTGGTGACAGAGAACAAATGAAAATCCCTGAAATCAAACAGCAAATGTCCACAACTTCTCTAAAACCCTCACTCACCCACCCACACTGCCTTGACAATGCATTTTTTTCCTCATCTAACTTGGATCCCCCTTGCTGGCATTTGATCATGACCCTCTACTATGGCAGTTTCTTGCATCCTTTCATCCGTTTATGCACTTAACAATCCTTTCTTGAGCATGCAGTGTATCTTAGGTACTTGGGCGGACAGGAGAGCTGAGTCCTGCCCTCAAGCAGCTTGCAGCTGAATTTCAGTGCAGGAAACATCATCTTTACCACCAGGTTTTTAACACAAGCAAAGTCTAATGCAGCGGGTGGTATACAGTAGGTATTCAGCAAATGCGGCTTCCCCTTCTCAGGGTTGCATTATACGGACACTGCGTTGGAACTTTGGAAATTTTTAAAAACCCTTTCCAGGTGGACGAGAGCGCCAGCTGGAGTGGGTGGAGATGGTGGTTTGTATCTCGCCTCCAAATGTCGTGATTTGTTTTGGATGTTCCAAATGTCAGGTTGGAGATGCATGCGAAGGAGAGGGGCTTATTCTAACCAGACCAGCGCAAGAGGCAGCCCGGGACACTGTCTCCATGGTGCGTGGCTCTAGACAGTTTGGAAACAAACAGAAACCCATCCAGAGCAGGGGAGACTGACAAAGGCAAAAACAAACAAAGGCCAAGAGATGGAAAACTCAGGAGGTGGGGCGGGGTGGAGAGGAGGGGAGTGGGGAGAGAGACTGGGTGGGGCCCGTGGAGGGGGTTTAGGGAGGGGCATGGCCCTGTTTTTGTGTGAGGAGCTGAGTCTAGCCCCAGAGCCAAAGCAACACCATGACAACAAGGAGAGTGAGTGCAGCCAATTCCAAGCCAACACAAACCTCCTGGGCTTAGCAGTGGGAACGGGCTCAGATGTGATGGGACCATGTTCTGCAGAAAAATATCTGAATTGGGCTCTTCAAACCAAACTCCCCACCCCGTCTTGGTTTTGTAGGCAATCATCATGCTCAAGTGAAATGAATTAATCAGAAAACACACTGAACCACATACCCTACTGCACCTCTCTCTCCCTCTCTCTCTCTCTCTCTCTCTCTCACACACACACACACCTCCAAAGGTTCTCCAGTAAAACCCATTCCCTTTGTGATGGAAACTGATGGCTGATGGGATATTTGACACTTTCTGGAAGCAGGTACCTCGCAGTGGGAGGCACACTTGCCACCCCCTCCCAAAGCTGTACCTTCCCAAGATGGCATTAGTGACAAAGAGCAGCTGGAGCTTTTCACAAGACAAGGCAGTTGGGCCCTGGAGTGAGGAGACGCCAACTGACCGGTGTCCTCTGCCCACAGCTGCCTGGTGAAGCTCTTGGCTCAGTTGGGTGTTTATGTCAGCGAGAAGATTGCTTCTCCTCCCTCCACGGAAGGAATGGGCCTCCTGAGCTCCCAAACTCCAGCACCCCAAACGTACCCTTTCCTGGGGTTGGGTCACCTGTGCCATCTGTCTTAGATGCAGGGTCAGGTGCCAAATAAAAGTGAGCGTCACCTTCAGGGTTTGCCTCCTTCCTGCCGTCCCCCTTCACCTGCCTCCCCCTCTATTCTCAAGTCCCCAGTGGCCTCACACTATCCCCCACTGCCAGCCCCAGTCCAGGGCTGACTCACCCCTAGGCACAGCAGGCAGTGTGCCTAGGGTGCACAGGGCTTTTAGGGGTCCACAAAAATGTTTTATTTTCTTTTAAAATCAGAAGGAAGAAAAAACCAAACTTTTAGGTGGAAACATATTTGTAGATTAATATGTTCATCTTTATACCAACACAATCATAAAAATATAATTTTAAATACCTTTTTATGGAGGAAGAGGCCTGTGAAGGGCCCAAGGAAGTCACAATGTGGCCCTGCTTTAGTCTTCCTCATTGCCCACCCCTCACCCTCTAGATTCCAGCCATTTGTTTCCTCTTTATCAAAATGCACCTGTCCAATGACCCTCACTAGGCTGGGGGCTCCTGGAGGCCAGGTCATTTATTCTCATGTCACCATCATGTAGCTCAGTGCCTCCCCCACAGTCATATAAGGTATTGCCAAAGAAGTTAGGGCAACGGTTTAAAATAAAACACTGCCTGAATGAATGTGGTCTGTTCCTCGGGCCTGCTAGTCCAACAGTGAGCTAAGGTGATGGCAGATTCAAGCCAAAGGCTTAATTTGAGATACATATCTGAATTTGAGATACATTACCAGGACTCAGGGTAACTGAAAGCCTCTGGGAACTGCATACAAGTTTACATCTGGGCGGGTAACGGTGGTGCAGAGTTCTCACCTGCCATGCCGGAGACCCAGGTTCGAGTCTCAAAAAAAAAAAAAAGTTTACGTCTGTGCGGTCTGACTTTGCCCACATCTCCTGCCCTGAACTTCACTGAAATTGCTGCCGCCATGCTCACCAATGATCTCCAACTTTAGGAAATCCAACAGATATTTTTCAGGTATAATCTTGATTTCTCAGCAGAATTTGACACTGCCGATCAAACCCTCCTTTTCGGCTTCCATGACACTTCGCTGTTTTGGTTTCTTCCTGTCTCTCTGGCCATTTCTGCTTTATCGCTTTGGTAGGCCCATCTCCTCTACTGAAACATTAAAAACAACACTAATTATGATACTAATAGCAGCTGACATACATGGAGATTACTCTGTGCCAGGTACTACTGTAACGATCACTAGGCATCAGCTAAGTCTCCAAACAATCTTAATCCATTCTCCAACCACCAACCAGAATTTCTGCAAACCAAATCAAATCACTTCCATGTTTCAAACCTCTGAATGGTGGTTTTCCACTGCCCACAGCGTTTAAGGTCTTTTCATGAACTGGACCCTGCTATGTCACCTTGGGCAAGTTACTGAACGCCCTGAAACTTCAGTTTTCTTATCTGTAAAGTAGAGAGAAGTGTCATACCCACTTCACAAGGCTGTTGTGAGGACTTTAAAGAAAATTAATAAATGTAATAAAAGTAAAGGGCCTGGCAACATTACATGTATCAGCTCCATATTTCCTGATCCCAGACTACATCAGTACGCCTTGCCAAGTATTTTCCCAAACTTGTATCAATCTCACTCCATGTGCCCACCTGGCCAGACTGTCGGGTCTACAAGGGCATGGGCATTTTGACCTTGACCCTGTTGCTATTTCTAGTGGGACACAGCAGGATTTCACGTATCTGTTAAATCAATGACTATAAATCCAACGTCTACTAGATATCCTGGTGGTATATGTTCTCCAACAACTAACCACCTCGAGCAGGGAAAGGAAGAGAAGATTTGTAACGACTAAATGGGGCACAGGGCAGGCAGGCTCCTGATAAGGCCGCTAGCAGAAAGAAAGGCAAGTTGGTAATTAGGAAAGTACCTTTATTACTACTTTTGAAATGTTCCAATAGGCAATGTAAAAAGCCATGATACCGGCTCTTTCACAACTTTACAAATTATAGAAAAATGATTTTCCCCCCTTTTACAGAAATCACTCACACACACACACACACACACACACACACATAACCGAGGGGGCTCCATGATACCTGAAATCCAGCAGGAAGGAGGGAACAGAGAACACAGCAAGGAGGGCTGTGGCTCTCTGGGCACCTGCAAGGCTTTTCCTCCACACGTGAAGCCCAGACTGAGTCCCCAAAGACCTGCGACCCCTCTGAGGGAGCCTGGGTGCCTGCAGGCCCTTGGCACACTGCGGCAGGCACCCGTTTTGAAGGTCTGCAGGGTGGCACTTGTGGTTGGCAGGCCACATTCAAGGCAGCTTCGTGAAAACAAGAACAAGAGGCAAGCCTGCAGCTCAAATCCCTCTCTCTAGAAAAGAGCCATAAAACAGGCGACAGACACGGCCAAATGGTGCTTTGGGTTTAGAAATTCCCCCCTTTCACTCAACTCAGGAAGACTAATTTGTCCAATTGCGAGTTAAAAAAAAAAAATCAGAAAAATATTCGGTTCCATTTTAGCTGTAATCAGCAGTTGGGAATTTTTAGAAAAAGATGACTTGAGTTGCTCATTGTTAACTTTGTTTGCTTTTTTGTTTTTTTTTATTCAGGTCTCTGACTCGACTTCCTTTCTCAACCATGGTTGTGGAGGGGAGGGAGGAGGAAAGGAGGGCAGCTGTGGCAGAAGGCCATTCTGGTTGATTTGAGAAAACCGTTAAAATGTTTTTGCATTCAAAGGCTGATGGAATTCAAGACCGATCCCACCGATTTTTATGAGAAACATGACTGTTCCTCTTGGGTGTCTTGAGTCAAAACAAGGCAACCGCCTGGTGATTTATAGTCCCCACTACACATTTTCTGCCTTCCAGAAGGCATTAGAGAAAAGGCCAGCCTCCGCCAGCAGGAATTGTAAACACACCACTGACAGCCTGGACACTCTGTTTTCAAATGCAACAGGACTTTTTTTTTCCTTTGGCCCTGGCTGAAAAGCTGACTCCCTAGGACTATTTAGGAAGGAGCAGACGGTGGGCTCCCCCCAAAACCTAAGCATGAGGGACCAGCGGTCCCCGTCGGCCAAGGGGTGGCTGGGAGCATCGTCAAAGGCAACCGACACATTTATGGCATACGAAAAAATGTCCTGTGGTCTCCGACTGGCCTCGAGGCTCAGCCTGGCTGGACATGAGGTGCAAGAGGTCCAGAACAAGTCACCATAAGGCACGTGGTTGCGGTGGCTTCCACACCAGGCCCGGAGAGATTATCTCTTCGCGCGATTCCAAAGGTGTTGGAAGGTGGAGGAGTTGACGACACTCACTATAAGCAGCAGCAGCAGATACAAGGATATCATGACTGTAAACCAATGGCTGGAAACCCAGGAGAGCTGGCTTGAAGCTCTGTTTAAGGGGGAAAAAAAGAGTGACGTTGACAAAAAGAGAAAATCTTTTTTTTTTTTAATGTTTGCCACAATTTTGGTTTAAAGCAGACGAGGTTCATCCTCTGGGTGAGAACCACAAAATGAAGCTTCTTGGTGCTCCTTTGCTCGTGAGATATCTGGAGCTGTTTCTCCTAGCAGCGACATGACTTTCAATAGAACATTTTCCAAATGGACAAAGACAGCTATGCAACGAGCTCATTCTGATCTTTCCTTTCATAGCTTCTCTTTTACATTTTATAACCCATCTTTCCTTAAGCAAGACTTTGGTATCTAGAAGAATGACCTAGCACAGGAGATCTGCCTAGATGGCAGAAGGTGACAGGTTATTTAGCAAAAGTCTTTGCACTTTTAGACATGTACAGACATAAATCTGAGATAGAGAAGTCCTCTTCGGTCTGCTGGGAGAACATTTAAGCCATCCAAATGTGCACTAAAGAAAGATTCCTGGGGAAAGTGGGAAAGAAATGGAATTTTCAAGTAGAAAAAGCCAGATGATGTTAAACCAAAGGACAGTGTGCCCAAGCTCAGGGACCCGGCACAGATTTCACTAACTTGGGGTGAAATTTTACTGGCTTATGAAATCTTGAAGTGCAAGAAGCACTGTTATATACAAACCTCACCAGGGGTCAGGATTATTCTGATACCCACTTTCCCTCCTTACCTGACCACCACTAGAGGTCCTACCACGGACCCCAAAAATGTGGCAAGATCTCAAGGTGACCGCCAGGCGCTAGAGACCCTGCACACACCCCGCGACCACACTGCTGGGGCGGGGAGAGGCATCTGCTCTGGTTTTTAGGAGCTGGAAGGCCCTCCCCTGCCCTCGGGTTCTACACTCTCATTTTAGAAAGAAAGATGAGGCATCTCGGGTCCAGAGAGGAGCAGGAGGTGGTAGACAGCCTCTCTGGTAACTGAATCAGGCTGCAAACACCCCAGCCGGTGTGCACTCACCACCCTGACTTCCAGCTGAACTGCTCAGTGGGTTTCTGAGCACAATCTCCAAACCCAGGTGGAAGAACTAAATAAAGCTTTGGGGGAGGGGGGGCAATCTGGCCTCATTTGGTCCCTCATGCTCTCTATAGTTACCAGTCTCTTTTTACTTTCTTCACTAGAATATACAATAATCTCAGGGCCAGGACTGCATCTTATTCTGTCATATTCCTCATCCTTCACAGTGTCTTGTGTGGGGATTTATACATAGCTGGGATCTGGCAAGAGCCCACGGAGGCTAGGGGTGAGGAACGCTAACTTCAGAAAAGCAACCCAGTACTCTGAAGACAGTCATTAAGCTCTCCTGGACCTTCTCACCTCTTGGGCTGCTTCTGCGAATACACCAGCAGGTACCTCACCCGCAGGAGCTGGTTGCTGGTGACCACGAAGTACTTTGGAGGGATGTCTCCCCCTTCGCTGTGCTTGATTCTCGCTCTTCTGCGATCTATCTCCTTGGAATCTGAAAAAGGAGAGAGCAATCAACAACTATGTGAAAAAAATAAGCACAGCTTTATTGGGAAATACACAAAGGACCCACGCCACGAAAAGAAAATGGGTCAAGTCTCCTGTTTCTGAAGGTGGAGAAGTTCGCGTGTATGTAAAGCAGCCTAAAAAAAAAAGGAGAATCCAGGAGACAGACAGATGAAGAGGAAGAGCAAAAAAAGGAGGGAAACGTAAGGAATAAGAGAGAAGAAAAAATATAAATTCAACTGAGTGGGGAAAGCAGAGAGAAAAAGCTGACTGGCGGCACAAATGTATAAAAAACACTCTGGGACAAGGAGCTGGGAATAGAACTAGCAATTCTCCTAGTAGGCATTTTAAAGTAACTATTCTTGATTCAAGCATCTTAAAATACTTATCCTTCCCCTTTGCACCAAGACTAGTTAAAAAAAAATTAGAAAAACAATGTATAAACTTTTCTTTGAACAATGTGAAAAAGTTTTACTGCTCCCAGCCCATCCCCCCAGGCCCTTGCTCTGCACTGTTCTGGACCCAGCCCAACCCCTGGTATGCGATGGGTGCTCCACCCACACTGGGCCAACCGCAAGAGCCTGCACACCTACCCAAAAGAGGCCAAAAAAGCCAAAGCCACGTGATAGCAGAGGCTGCGCGGTTTTGTTTTGATGTTTAATGTCACGGTTCATAAATTCTTAACAAGAATTATAAGAGCAAATATTCATGCTGTCTAGTTTGGGAGGGTGGTGTCAGACCTGGGCCTGTTCCCCAGGACTCCAGTTGTTTTACATTAGAGACCAGGAACAGGCAGTTTTTTTTAATTCTCCATTTCTCAGTGGAACCAACAGGCTAATTCTGGAGACTGGAATGATGTGACCTCTTCCACTTTTGAGGTAGGCAAACACTTTGGAGACAAAGGCCACAGGGAGAATAATCTAGAAGGCACGTGAGGGAAACAGAGATGAAGCAGTCGGCTCACAGTGGGGAGCCCAGGATTAATACCCCATGGCCTCAGTTGTTCCTCGCATCCCCAGGGGCTCTGCTATGCACCAGAGTAGCCTCAAGAGACATGGTCTGGACCCAGCATCCTTCAGTTTAGCAAATATTTATTGAATGTTGAGTACATACCAGGGTCTCTGCTGACCCCAGATGCCCAAAGATGAATGAGACCCACTTTCTGCCCTGTCCCGTATACTCACCTTCTTCTATCAAGTTTCACCTCGTCCCCCAGAGCTTTCCCTGCCCACTCAGACCGTCCATGATTGCTCCTTCCTCTGTGCTGCCCTGCAGACCTTGTCAGCCCCATTACCTGGCACTCCCTACCCCCTGCCCTGAAGTAACAAATCTCTTTTCCATTGTGTCCACCCCTAAGGAGACCGCTCGCTCCGGGAAGGCAGGCCCTTGTCCTGCACAGTTCTGGACCCAGCCCAACCCCTGGTATGCGATGGGTGCTCCACCCATAGCTGGGCCAACAGCAAGAGCCTGCATACCTACCCAACAGAGGCCAGGTACCCACTTACCCTTCTTCTTGGTTTGGCACTTGACATCTGGGTGGTCGATAACCTCACACACGGCCACACAGCTGAGGATGGGGCCAAGGAGGCTGCGCTGCCACCCGTGGCCATGGGGGCTATAAATGAGGGCCAGGCTCAAGTCACTGGTGAGGTAGGTCCCTTCCCCAAACAAGGATGTCTGGAATGTCAAGAGGCCAACAGAAAAGAAGCACAGCTGGGTGTCAAGTTGGGAGTCACCACACCAGATCATGCACGTCTTCCTTCAACACAGAGTTGTAAACACAAAATTTTCAGGTCTCCTGTTTCCCAGTAAAAGACATAGGATCAAACATCCTATGGCATCATCATAGAATTATTTCTAAATACGTTCCCTACCTGACAGACGCTTCACTGTGGATTTGGCCAAACCTGTGTCAAGGTCAAGAGGAAGAGGAGCAAATATAAGGGTCCGAACAGACCTGTGTTTGAATCCTGCCTCTATCTCTATAAGCCAGCAAGATATATAAATTCTCTGGGCCTCAGTTTCTATATCCACAAAATGGGATAACAGTACCTACTTCATAAGCTTTGGGTGAGGACCGAATGAGATAATGTACATAAAGGCTTGAGCAGGTCGCCTGGCATGTGAGAGGAGGTAAATAAAGCGGGTCCTCCACCACAGGCCCTTAGGTTGTAGCATTAAGTGATTCCTGTCACATGAATGCATTAAGCACAGTCACACTGATGGGTTTTCAAAAGCAAACTCATGCTTTCATGCGCAGGGAGAAGGTCGCACCTGGAGCGGAAGGTAATCTGAGTCACTACTTGGGAAAGCAATGAGTCTCTCCGACCAGAAACCTTCATGGAAGGAGGGAAGCCAGCATGAGGAGCAGGGTGAGTTTTTCTCTTAGCTCCTAGATGGTGCTAAGATGATGCCCTCCATGAGGAAACCTGCCAGGTGATAGCAAGTAAGGAGCCCAGATGAGTTACCTCCAAGTTAAAGCACTGTACAGTTACACTTTGCCCATGGTAGATATCAACAATCAACCATGACAGTCAACATGAAAATATCCATCATGGCACTCATTCACACTGAACTGAGACAGAGACCCAGAATCCTTCTCAACACAGCATTCCAGACAGCTGCTACTAATGGCTGGGATTTAACACATGCGTTCAAACTTATCCGCTATCCCTGGCCCTCAGTATCACCACCTCAAGATGATGAGTGAATCTAAAGGGAAAAACCTCCTATCCTTTGGAAATGAACAATGCTCTACTCATGGACACCAGATTCCCAAAATTCTAAACCTGTTAAGTAAAGCTTACGGAAAATGAATCAAGCCCTTGCTTTGCCTCTGTGAAGCAGGTTAGGCAATGTCCTTATCTCTCAAAAGCTGACAAAGACCTTTTCCAAGAACCCTAGATGCCTTCCGATCCAACCCCACATCCATTCTCTACTCATGCATGCCACGTATCCGCCCTTCCCTAGACTTGAGAAACTTGTGCAAGGCTGCCGTGAGCAGAGTTGCACAAGAGTGGAACACTTGTGGGTATCTTTTCCATGAAAACAATCTCACAACTTCCACTGGCAGGTGGGCTCCCTCAAGTAAGGCCTTCACTGAATACTCGAACCAGAGAGGAGATCAGGAGGGCATTCACTTTACCAAAGAAGTCTTGGTGAGATGTGAACTCTCTGGGGCACCGAAATGAAGGTTTAGTGTCCAAGAATGTAACTTTCAGACTACTTCTCCAGGCAGGCTCTTGGGTGAAGTGGAGGCCCCCCAGATTCCAGTAGCCTGGTGGTAACTAGAAGCTGAAAGCCAGTATAAACAAACCCGTCATCCTTAGTAAAACCCAACCATGCTAATCAGAAGCAGCAGTGTTGGGAAATCTCTATCTAGGCTTGGAACTGTCCAGCCAGGACTGAGCCCAAGGCTCATGCAGCCAACCCCTCACAGATAGCTGCCACTGTTAGGGAAGAGCCTCTAGCTACCCCAGACACCCTCTCCACCAGCCTAAAGCAGCAGCTAAGGCTTCCTTGGTGCTTACTAAATACGGAGCGCTTTGCACACATTAATTCAACCCTCTCAGCACACTAGTAGGTGGGTAATGGTATCCCTATTTTACAGATAAGAAAACTGAGGCTCAGAAGATTTAAGAAATTTGGCCCACAGAGCTGCTAAGTAAGTCTTTTTGGCTCCAGGACCTGACTGTGCTCTTCCTTTTATACCTCACTGAGAGGCAAAATCAGTGCCAACAGAGAGGGAGTGGCTGGCATTGTTTTAACTCCTGTAAAAGGAAAGAAAGGAGGTCAAGGAAGGAGGGAAAGGGGAGAACACCTTAGTGCATCCCTCAGTTTCTCCGAGGACTCATTCTGTTGGGATGTCCCCTTAGCAGTGCTTCTCAAACTTCAATGCACATACAAATCGCCTGGGGATCTTGCCCAAGTGCAGATTTTTATCATTAGATCTGGGGTGGGGCCTGATTCGGCATTTCCCCCGCAAGCTCCCAGGTGATAAGAATACTGCTGGTCTGGGGACGAGACTAAGTAACAAGGGCTGGCCACACATTGGATTCTGCTGGGGAGCATTTAAAGCATACATAAGTCTAGGCCCCACCCCTCAAAGATTCTGATTTAATTGGTCTGGTAGGCAACCAGGCAGGTACAGGGATTCTTAAAAGCTCCCCAAGTGATGCTAAATGTGCAACCAAGACTGGGAACCATCTTAAAATCAATGTTTGTCAAACTAATTTGTATGGGAATCACCTGGAGAGCTTGCTCAACTGCAGGTTCTGATTCAGAAGGCCTAGGAAGGATCCCAAGACTCTGCCTTTCACAGGCTCCTAAATACTGCTGCTGGTCTGCAGAGCACACTGAGTGGCAGCCCCCAGTGCACCTACCCATGCACCCCCAGCAAACTCAAAGGGTTCTGACCCCCACCCCTGACACAGTCAGCAGGGGTCCCCAGGCCCCACCTTGTTCAGGTGGCAGTGCAGGCCATTGTGGATGATGGAATGGAAGTTTTCTAGGCGGCTCCCGTGGAAGGCGTAGATTAGGTCTCGTTCTCCTTTGGTCTCATAAAATTTGGCGTTGGCTGGATCGGAATACTCGATTTCAAACAGGAAGTCCGGCACAGGGACAGGCGTGTGAGGGGCACCCGTCAGCTTTTGGATCTTTTCAAACTTGAAAACAGGAAGGGAGTGGCAATTTTATTTGGGAAACTGGTAAGATGTGCTGCAAAAGTGGCCTCCTAAAGCCTAGGGCTTGACTCCCTAGGGCTCTGCTCACAGGAATGAAGTGATTTCATGGGGATAAAAGATATCAATTTGTAAGCAAGCTCAGAGCCTATAGTTCAAGAATGCTTTCCTCTAATACCTCAAAGCTGAGAAGTATTAACTGCCCCTTCTAACTAGAGATCACTTTTAGTTCTCACAAGAGTTCAACATCTATTTCCTCCATTCCATCTCTGTAATAATCCCATGAGGTGGGGACATAGGATAAATTGCAAAAATGGCCACAATTTTTTCCTCCAATCCTTGTTCATGAGTCCCTCTGCAATAGGACTTTCTGGGTAGAATTCCATCAAGAGATGGAATCTGTTTTTCCACCCCTTGATCTGGGCTCAGCCATGTGGTTTGCTTTGGCCAATGGGACCTTATCAAATATATGATAAGCAACAGCTTGGAAAGAGTATGCCCTTTCTTGCTTGTTGCAGGAAACCCTTCACCACCTAGGAATGAAGGAAGGCCCTCCAGCTGAAGCCCCAGGTCATCCAGCCCCAGTTCAGCCAGTGTTCAGACCAGAACCACCCAACCAACCCATGGACTCATGAGAGAAGCATCCATGTTTGTTGTTTTAAGCAACCCTAAGTTTTGGGGGTGGTTTGTTATGCAGCAAAAGCTAACTGATACAGAAGGGTAAGCTCTTTCTTACAGATGATAATCCTCCTCAGGGCAAAGACTCACACCATTTCAGTGGTTTAAGAACAAAAGGTCAAAAAAAAAAAAACCAAACAAAAGGTCACAGGGTGGGCCATGGTGGCTCAGCAGGCAGAGTTCTTGCCTGCTATGCCAGAGACCTGGGTTTGATTCCCAGTGCCTGCCCATGCAAAAAACAAACAAACAAACAAAAAAAAAGTCACAGACCAAAGCCAATACATAGCAAAGTTTCTCTAGGTCATGATTAAATGAGAAAAAATAAGAGCAATGTAACAGGTATAGTTATATTGATAAAAGGTTGCTATGGTCGTTTCTTTGGAAGAACTGTCCTTAATTCTGAGATAAGGATGAAACTCTTTTTCTGGTGTTAAAATATCCTTTCACAATAGATGATATATGGGAAAAAGTACAATCACTGTAAGCTAGGATCTACAATCAACAGTAACATTGTAATATGCTTCCACTGAATGCAACAAAGGCGTTATGCCAAAACGAAATGTCAACAGGTGGGGGGATTGGGAAAGGAATATGGATTCTTTACAGAAGAAAAGGAAATGTCTTCAGATAGAGTACGGTGGTGATGGCATGTCTATACTTAGGCTGGATTATACGATGTGTGAATAAAACTATTTAAAAATGAACACAGAGAAACAACTGCTAGAGAACATGCAGAGAAAGAGATGCACTAGTCACTGTTGGGAGGGAAAGAGAGGTGCAGCCCCTTTGCAAGACAGTGTGGTGGTTCCACACGAGGCTAGAAGTGGGGCTGCCATATGATCCTGAAACCCCATTGCTCAGTATAAACCTGGAGGAACTGTGGGGACATGAATGGACATTTGCACACTGGTGTTTCTGGTGGCAGTGTTCACAAACCACAATGAATGGAGGTGGCCTAAGGGTACAATAACTGAGGACTGGAAGGGGGAAATATGGCGTGTACATAGAATGAACTACTGAGCAGCTGCAAGAAGGAATTAAGTTGTGAGGCATGCAACTAGGTGAATGAACCGTAAGACCTGTATGTTGAATGAAATGTCAGGAACAAAAAGACAAATATTATCATGCCTCAATCATATGGACTAACTACAATATAAAAAATCAGTGAACTAAAATCGAGAGCACAGGTTATTAGGTTAGGGCTTATTGTAAAGGGTCTCAGATTGCAAGCTCTAACAGCAGTCACATACATTCAGGAGTTATAAATGTTAATTCTAAATTCTGAGATACTGAACTGTTTGTATAGAACATAGCCTTTCCCAGAAACCTCAGGTATTTATGTGACACCTGAGACTCAGAGATAGAGCTCTGAAGCTATAAAAGTCAGCAGTATTCCATATAGGAATTGTTTAAAAAGTTGAAAAAGTGATCAGATATTGAGTAGAGATATGAATGAAGCTAATCCTGGATAGGACTAACGTATATCAGAAGACTGAATAATGGATGATATCATCCAAATTTTAAAACTTCAACATCTGTGTGAGGCTAAAGGGAGAGAAGTTTATTTGGTGAAAAATTTATATTTTGGGGAGTACGTTTCCTAATTTAACTTGTAGGGTCAGTTTAGTTGAACACCATTAAGTACATGGAATCTTGAATAGGGTGTGAGATTTTGTTGGTTTGTCCAGGTTAGTGTGATGCTCCGATAAATTCCAGAGTGATTCAAACAGCGAATAAAGAAGTATTTGCAAAGTCTCCTTGGGGGAATGGGGAGAAAGGGTGAAATATTCAACTTCCCCATCTGGAGAATTTCTGATATTCTAGCAAGTAGTGGGGACAATCAAATCAATAGACTGATCCCTGGATCTTGGGGTCCAGCCCTATGAAACTTATTCCTGCAAAGGATAGGCTAAGCTTACTTAAAATCAGGCCTAAGAGTCACCCCCAGAGAACCTCTTTTGTGGCTCAGATGTGGCTTCTCTCAGCCCACATGGCAAGTGAACTCACTGCCCTTCCCTACTACATGGGACATGACTCCCAGGGGTATAAATCTCCCTGGCAACATTGGACAGAAATCCTGGAATGAACCAGGACTCGGCATCAAGGGACTGAGAAAACCTTGACCAAAAGGGGGAAGAGAGAAATGAGAAAAAATAAAGTGTCAGTGGCTGAGAGACTTCAAACAGAGTCAAGAGGTTATCTAACACATTTTATATATATATATATCCCTTTTTAGTTTATATTGTATTGGAGTAGCTAGAGGGAAGTACCTGAAACTGTAGAGCTGTTTTCCAGTAACCTTAACCTTGTTTCTTGAAAATGATTGTATGATAAGCTTTTATAATGTGACTGTATGATTGTGAAAACCCTGTAGTCTGATGCTCCTTTTATCTATGGTATGGACAGATGGGTAAAAAATAAATAATAGGAGGGATAAAGGTTAAAATAAATTGGGTAGCTGGAAATACTACTGGTCAAGTGGGAGGGAGGGATAAGGGGTATAGTATGTATGAGTTTTTTCTTCTTTCTTTTTTCTAGAGTGATGCAATGTTCAAATAAGTCATCATGGTGATGAATACACAACTATGTGATGATATTGTGAGCCACGGATTGTACACCATGTATGGAAAGTTTTTATGTTAAGAATGCTTATATGTTTATATGTTAAGTTTTATCAATAAAATTATTTTCAAAAAATGTATATCCTTTCACAAAATGATGACAGTAGGCTGATGTCCTTACCTGGACAAAATAAAAAGATATCAAGCCTGTACCCCAATACTCCACATTTTAATTGAAAATTTAATTGGATCATAATCAAAAACCAAGGAGCCACTCCCTAACCACTGTAGCTTACAGCTCCCAAAATGTAGTTAAGGTGCTGTCCATATGAGGAATAAATGAATGAATAAATGAATCTCAAACCAGCAGATGAGGAAAGTGAAACCCCAGAGATCACTCAGGAGTTAGCAGCCCAAGTTGGACCTAAATATGGGTCTCCTAACTCCCATTCTGGGGTTCTTTAGGTTATTTTACCATCTCACACCGAAAGATGTCCCTAGACAACAGAACACAAGATACCAAACTCTATGCTGTTTACGGAAGACTTGTCTTTAGCAGGAGCTTGTAAGATTGGATGTTCTTAAATTAAAATTAAGTGACGAGCAGTACAAATAAGCCCCCTCAGCTGCTCAGAGGGAAGAGTATGAGATCAGAGGTCAGGTCCTACCCTCCAGTCCTCATTGTCCCAGCCCGTCCCTGGGAGACCACAGCCTTGCAAATGGAGCCAAAGTACAGAACGTGTGACCTATGCCAGAAACTGTGCTAGAGGGGGCACATGTTCTATCACGGCTCCTGTCTGAGGTAACTATTATTACCCTCAATTTACAAGTGGGGAAAAGGAGACTTGATAATCGATGGCAGTAGGATTTGAACCCTGAGCCTTAGGTTTTCTACTATGTAGGGCTCTGCTTCTGTTTCCTGATGACTGGACTAGGCCAGTGTTTCTAAAAATGTGGTCAGGTCCCATCTTCATCAGAATTACCTGGGGAACTTGTTAAACAAAGTGATACCTTGGCTGTCTGCGGCAAGAGATTGCTAGCTGAAGAACATACAGGGCAGTTCCCGGGACCGAAAGGAAACTTTTTCCTAAGGAAGAGGGGATATTCAGAGCTGTGTAAACAGGGGAATTCCAAAGGCCAAACATGCATGTCCAAGATAAGGTGTACACACACACAAATAAAAATAAAGTGATACCCAATATTTACTGAGCCTTAGTATGTGCCAAGCATTGTTCAAGTGGAAATTCATTCAAATCTCCTGGATGGAAGTATACTACTATTATCCCCATTTTACTGATAGGGAAACTGAGGTACTACAATGCACCCAGAGCCTGCTCAAAGTGACATGAAATTAAGAAGCAGAACCCAGCTGTGTACTGCCAGTGTGTACGTTCCTGGGCCCCACTCCAGACACAGAACCAGAATCCTGGGGGCAGAGCTCGGAATCTGCATTTTCAACAAGCCACCCAGGTCATTCTGGTAGACAGGGAGGTCTCAGAGTCACTGGTTTCAGTGCTGTCCCAGAGCCCTTAGGCTCTAAGAATCTGTGATCCTATAGACCAAAGCCTCACCTCTGCCTTCCCTGCACTGTGGATTGTCATGGCCTTTGATGATAAAATCCAGCTCACCAGGTCCCACACCCGTCTGTCTATATCTCCGGAGGACTGAAGAAGTTCTTTCAGGCTGGGTAACAAACTGGTATCTGCAAGCTGAAGTGGGGAAGAACCTTCGTTAGCACGGATCCCGGACAAAAATGATGAACAAGAGCCCTCTAGTGGTTAGGAAGGCGACTTTCAGGTCCTACACCTTTCAAGGAAATTCCTAAGAGGGAGGGAAATGCACAGGTCTAAGGAATTTCCTTTCCAAACAATACTAATATCCAAAAGCTCTGAACACTGAAAGGTTTTCTGTAACTCAAGTGGTACAAACTTCACCTGAGTTGACGTGAGGTTTGTTTAGTCTTTGTCTCACTTGGTGTTATTTATGCATTTTGCTGCAGAAATATTACTGTCTGGTTGTGGGATGCCGCCCCACTGGAGGTTTTACCAAATACATGGTATATGTGGGTGAAGGGTTAATAGAGCCTTTTCTTTTCAGAATGAGAAAATGACCCTGCATTAACTTCCTGTTAACCTGTCCCCCTGGAGACCTGATAAAGGTAGTATGTCAACTCTGCTACCATTCAATACTTCTTGGTAGAAACGACCCTGGATGATAAACTCCATCTAGAACTGGTAGGGGGAACTGTAAAATGGGGTAGCCATGGCTTTGGGTTTCCCTGAGTGCAACGATCTTTTGTTGGAACCCTGGAAGCTATGTCTATGAAGTTCTCACAAGAAATACCAGCTTCTATGGAACAGGGGGCTTCACGTAAGTCAGAGTAGCTCTCGCACCCACCTAGTACGAGGCATCTTCTTACAGCTGAGTTGTCTCAGCCTAGCTTCTAAACCACTGTGTGGACTGCTGCAAGGATGCAACAGAAAAGGAATGCCTGACGCTGCCCTGCTGTGAGTCTGATCCCTGTTCTAGATCTTTCTGATTAGGCTGGTCCCCTGTGTGGCCAGCAATGGGCTTCCGAGTCTGAAGTTTAATTGCGTCATTGCAGCATATCAAATTTCTAACATCGTGAAGACTCTGAATTCCCAAACATGTGACACCAAGAATTTCTGACAAGGGAAGAGGAGAGAGGGCAATTCTGGGGAGGGGAGAGACTTAAAAGGGGTCCCCAGTCCAGTGGGGAGGCATAAAGTTAAATAACTATGGCTCAAAAGTATCCATTGTCATAGCAAAATTTGGACACAAACATTAAGGGGACAGAATGGACTTTTGCTGAGTTGGGAACGGGAGAACAGGGGTGGCCAGGAAAGACTAAGCAAAAGGAGGATATGCGGCGGTATCTGACATACTAAGGCTCAGGAGAACGAGAGTGCAGTGTGCATTCAGAGAAGTAGAGGCTGGTGTGGTTATTCGTGCAGGCTCTCCTCCCAGCCTGCCTGGGCCCGAATCTCGGCTGTTATATCCCTGCTATCTGGGTGACCCTGGGCAAATTTGAGCTCTTTGTGCCTCGATTTCCTCAACTTTATAATGGAGAAAATATTAGTAGCCACTTCATGGGATGCCTGTGAAGGTTAATCAAGTTAAACAAGCAGAGTGCTTGGAGTAATGAGGCAGGTAATGAGCAACCCAGCGTTGGCTGGGACCGCGGGTTGGTGTGATCACTGACTGTGACTGTGGGTGGCTCTGGGTGGCTGGAGCCTACACCATGGGGGAGGGGTCACGATGAGGAACTCCGGGGGGGGGGGGGGGGCTTGAGACAGCCTGTGAAAGGCTCTGACCTCACCTGGGGACACTGGGCTTTGTAGGAAAAACAAGAGCCCGTGAGGGTACTTGAGGATGTATCGTGCCCTCAGGTGGCCGCCCACACTGGCCCACTGCCAGCACAGTCCAGGGGACACCCTAGCAGTCCTTGGCTCATCTCAGCCTTTCCCTGAGTCCATTTGTTTCCCAAGTCTCCCGCTTCCTTTTTTTCTACTCCTGGTCCACACTTGTCACACCAGAGCCGTCTTCTCTCACATGATTACTGTCCCTGTCAATAAACTGTTCTCAAAGCCCACCTGTGAGCCGCAGCCCCTGCCAAAAGCCCAGACCCGGGTACAGGAAGCCCCATGAGAAGGCAGTCATCTGAGCTGGGTCCCCTGCAGGGGATCAGTCTGGGGAAATTGGAGGGATCCTCCCAGCTCTGGGCTGGACTTAGGCCTCAGCAAAGTTTCCTAGGGCACTGTACCAGTTTGAAAGGATGTATGCACCCTAGAAAAGCCATATTTTAATCCTAAACCCATTTTATAAAGGCAGCTGTTTCTTCTAATCCCTATTCAGTACTGTATGTTTGAAACTTTAATTAGATCATCTCCCTGGAGATACGAGTCAGTCAAGAGGGGTTGTTAAACTGGATTAGGTGGAGATGTGACTCCACCCATTCCAGGTAGGTCTTGATTAGTTTACTGGAATCTTATAAAAGAGGAAACATCTCGGAGAAAAGGAGAGATTCTGAGAGAGCAGAGCATGACATAGCCAAGAGAAGCAGAGAGTCCACCAGCCAGTGACCTTTAGAGATAAAGAAGGAAAACACCTCCCGAGGAGCTTCATGAAAACAGGAAGCCAGGAGAGAAAGCTAGCAGATGATGCCGTTGTTTGCCACATGTCTTTCCAGATGAGAGAGAAGCCCTGACTGTGTTCACCATGTGCCTTCTCACTTGAGAGAGAAACCCTGAACGCCATCGGCCTTCTTGAACTAAGATATCTTTCCCTGGATGCCTTTGATTGGACATTTCTGTAGACTTGCTTTAACTGGGACATTTTCTGGGCCTTAGAACTGTAAACTTGCAAATTATTAAATTCCCCCTTTTAAAAGTCATTCCTAACTTGGAGAATTTCGTTGGTAACAGAGACCATCAGGAGATGGAAATAGGGTAAGATACTGGGTAATTGAAGCTGAAGGGATACAGATTGTGCAACGGGACTGAATGTAAAAACTCAGAAATGGACAGCACAATACTACCTAACTGTAACACAACTATGTTAAAACACTGAATGAAGCTGCATGTGAGAATGATAGAGGGAAGAGGGCTGGGAACACAAATGAAATCAGAAAGAAAGATAGATGATAAAGATTGAGATGGTATAATCTAGGATTGCCTAGAGTGTATAATGACAGTGACTAAATGTACAAATTTTAAAAATGTTTTTGCATGAGGAAGAACAAAGGAATGTCATTACTGCAGGGCGCTGAAAATAGATGGTAATTAATATTTTAAAATTTCAACTTATGTGTGAGACTAAAGCATAAAATGCTTATTTGGTACAAAATTTACATTTTGACTAGTGCATTTCCTAATATAACTGTTGTCTTTTTATTTCTTTTTCTGAATTGATGCAATAAAAAAAAATTTTTTTTTTAAAAGCCATTCCTTTCCTGATATATTGCATTCTAGCACCTAGCAAACTAGAACTGGCACCAACCCTTTTCCAGGGCTCAAGCCCACCCACTGCTACTGCCCAGACAGTGTCCCTGCTATGTTTCCAGCTACCGTAAAAATTTAATCTGCTCCAACAACTTAACAGGATTCTTTGCCTCACGACAGAACTGGCCTGCATTATGTAGCAGGGCCTTCTGGGGATCAAACACACAAGTAGGTTTACCAGATAAAATACAGGCCACCTAGTTAAATCTGAATTTCCCAATAAACAATGTATAATTTGTTAGTATAAATCTGTCCCATGCAATATTTGGGGCATACTTACACTAAAGACAGATTTGTTGCTCAGATGAAACTGAAATTAAACTGGGTGGCCTGTATTTTTATTTGCCAAATTTGGCAACTCTACACTTAAGTCCCTTTGAGATCTGGCCTACCTTCTGCTATCAGCACCCACAACCCTGTGCTAACCCCGAACCTGCCCTGCTGTGTTCTCTCTCCTACAAAGCCACCCAGCATGATTTTCTAGGAACCAACAGCCTGGTGGGGAAACAAAGCAACCACGAAGGGTAGTCGCTCATAATGTAAACAAGCAATAAGAATTTAAGGGATAATTTTGATAACTGAATCATTAAATAGATATTCCTTTTTGCTTTCTGGTATACTGGAGTAGACAGAAGGAAATACCTGAAATATTAAAATTGTAATCCAACTGTCTTGATCTCTGATAATGAATGTATATAGCCCTGATCTTCTGCCCCTGTGATTGTAAAAACCTTATGACTAAGCTTCATTTGTACCCAGTTATCCAGTTTTTCAACTTTAGAGTCTTGTAATCACTAAAGACGGCTCCTGATGTTTGTTAATGAAGAAAGGCCTTGGGCCAGCTCAGAAATAACCCACCCAAACCAAAGTTATCTTGATAACAGAGAATCTGAATTTTACCAAAATGGGCCCACCTGACATCTCCAGTAGCTTTGACTTCACCTACAAGGCACTTGCATCTCATTCTGCCATTTTCTTACATATGTTCTCTGTGCATGTAATCAATCTGCGCATGCTCAATAATTAGAATAACTACATCATCGGGGTCCACTGTGCTCATTATTCTAAACCCTGCCCATCTTTTTTTCTAATAAAACTATCAGAATCACTGCAGTTTGGGAAGACAGATTTTGGGCTGATAGGGCATCTGCTCTCCTACTACATGCCTAGTAATAAACTCTCTCTTTTGAAACCACAGTGTCTCAGGAATTGGTTATTGAATGCATTGGGCAAAAGAATCCACAGTCTTCATCCGGTTACAATAACAAAAATTACAAACCAGTGCATAGGTAGTTCAGTGGTAGAATTCTTACCTGCCAACCAGCTTGGTTAAATTCCAGGCCCATGCACCAAAACAAAAAAATTAATAAATGAAAATTTTAATCCAAAATGTATGATTGCGGAAGACATTTACCAACAACTGGATTGAAGAGAGTAAGTGTTCAGGAGGAAAGCAGGCATTTCTGAGGGCTGGGGGGGAGGCCAGGGAATTAGTGTTTATGGAGTAGGCAGGGCCTGAGTGAGACCAGGAGTGACAGAAGATTTTGAAAGGCAGAGAACAGAGCAAAGAGGGACTCTCCCAAAAGGTGGGATCCTGGCTCAAAGGCCCTGACGGCCAAGGAGGTGATGGAAATCTTGGGGGAGTAGGTAAGGCAGGAGTAAGGGGGGAGTCTGGGAAAGAGTATTGACTGTGTTGAAATGGAGACCACCAGCCTGGCAAAGGCCGAACCACCAACTCCCAGCTCCAGCTGGCTTCTGCCCAAGAGCAATGCCCACCCAGGCTGTAGAGCCTCGGGGTTTTGGTTTTGGTTTTTCAAAAGTCTGCAAGCTGCATTAAAAAAAAAAAGTCCTTATTTCTGAAAGGCTAGTGGACAAGCAAAAGCTGTCAGCCCAGAGACTACACATCTGCAACCTCTGCTATGGGGGCAGAAGGAAGGATACAACTGGAGAGGTGGCTGGGGGAGCTGAATGGTGGGCAGAGCCCAGCTTTGAGAAGGGGTTTGAAAAGGGAAGTCCCAAGGAAACAGGAAGTTTTGGGTGACTGAGCAAACAAGGGTAGGGAACCAGCAGGGAGGGAGAAAGGCCAAAGGGCACTGGAAGGAAGACAATACAGCTTCTCTGCTTTGAGTGAGGAAATGACAAGGCAGTCAAGTGGACATCTTGCCACCTAGATCACAATCTCTGCGTTTGTGCACACACAATCTCTGTGTTTGCAGAAGTCACAGGTGATTCTTATCATCAGGTTAAGTGGGGGATACTCAGGTTTAGAAGTTAGGCAATGTTATCCTAGAGGGATGTGGCAGCAGGAAAGAAAGGACATCTGGAAAAAAATAAATAAATACTGGTCTAGGAAGGTGCCAGAGGTCATGATGACTACATGTGGGTGGAGGAGTGGAAATGGGCCAAAGGTACAGCCAAGGACACCAGGCTCAGGCACCAGACAAAGTGACACCTGGAACAGTGGGGTAGTGGGATGGCAGGAGCTGGGGTCTGCCGACATGGATGCCTTGATGTGGGGGTTGAGAAGACAGTGATGAAGCCTGGAGAGGTAGACCCCATTACGTACAGGTATATCTTGCTGTACAGACCTGAGATATGAAAACATAGATTTACTAAAACAGATGGGAGGTGAGAGTTGACTCTACAAAAAGACTCTTGACAAAAACGATCACCACGGGGACCACTAAAGTGATGATTCTCAACCCTGGCTGCAAACTGGCATCACTTGGGAGATTTAAAAACCCCAGGGACTAAGAGCAAGGCGGTGATCTGGCACTATCACGGTGACAGGAAAAAATAATAGAAGCGATATCACTGAGTTGTTCGGAAGATTAAATGAGTGGCATGTAGAGGGGGCTGAGAACAATGTCTGGCAAATTATAAGTACTATGAGTACTGCATGTTAGGTGCTTTATTATTTTTATTACGAATATCATTATTATTATTATACAAATTAAATGCCCTTCTCCACTGTTCACCCCATGGTAAGGAAAGGGTTGGATTTCTAGGATGGTTGGGACTTCCCAAGGTGGGCTTGTACTGGAAGGATAGAACCGCCTGGGTTCTCCACATCAACATCCCATAGCCAGGACATCTTTCTAGTATACCCACTGACGGCCACATCACATATCTATGTCTACAACAATAACTTTATCTATATACTTCTTTTTCACTCTTCAGATGCTATCTTTGAGAGATGCAGAGAAATAAAGGGAGGATCTGAGAGCCTGAGAATTTTATCTTGAGATAGCAAGTATTTCCCTAAATGGACACTGTAAATTATTACCTGAAATTATAAACTCAGAGGCTCCTAAGGTAGAATATAGGGGACCTAGAGACTCACAGAAGCTAGAGATGGGTGAACAGTTAGCTAAAGACATTGAACTTCAATGTAAGGGAATGGAGAGAAGTGAAAGGAGTTCATGAATGGGTTTATAAATAAAACCGTTATATTGAAGGTGAACATGATTGAAAGGGGCTGTACAGAGTGATGTAGCCCACCTGTTAACACTACAAATATAAATAACTTCCTGCATGAACTACTTCAAAAGTATGAATCTTGTACAAAATGTCAATAATACGGGGCATGGGGGAAAACTACTATTGCGTGCCATGGTTTATAATTAACAGGAAGAACCAGCAGTACCACAGCAATACAAGGAGTAAATAATTAGGGGGGAAGGACAAGAGTTAAGGTAAGGTTTAGATTTTCTATTTGGTGAGGGAATGTTCATCGGTTATTTTCCTCTTTGGAGCAAAGAAAACTGTCTAAAAGGAATGAAGTTGTGAGTCATGCAACAAGGTGAATGAACCTTGGGGACATAATGTGGTGCAAAATAAGCCAGAAACACGTGGGAGATGACTCACAGGAATAAGCCTGGCCCTGGCACCAAGGGATCAACAATGCCATCCTGACCAAACGGGGGAAAAATGTAAAAAATAAGGTATCAGTGGCTGAGAGAGTTCAAATAGAGTTGAGGCTACTCTGGAGGTCACTCTTACACAAGCTTCAGTTAGACACTGCTACCTATTATAACTTGCCAAAATCCAACCAAAAGCATTCCTGCCAATCCTACAGTATACCTAGAGTGTTATATAAGATTCTACAAAGGTTCCATGCACTAGGGTAACTTTCCAGAAACCTACAACCTCCAGATGGGTCCCGGGACCAGGTAAGTCCTGAAATGCAGAGGGACCAGCCTCTCCAGAACATCAACTAGTTCCATCCCCCATCCCATATTATCTACAGCCCCTTCCAATATGAAAAAGTTAGAATAGGCATAGCCCAAATATCCCTAAAAGAGTAGGAGAAAGATCAAAGGTGATGGTGGAGTTATACAGAGAAGGTCAGGTTAACAAATGACTGAGTGTTGAATCATTATACTGGTATTTCTTTTAGTTTCCAGTACCTTAGAACAGTTAGAAATAAAAACCTAAAATTGTGGAATTGTAACCCATTCCAAACTCTGAAATCTGTTCTACAACTAATTGTTGTGCTGTAGTTTGAAATTTATTGCTTTTATGTATAAATGTTATCTAAAGAGAAGGAGGAGTAGGGTGCATGGGTAGTTCAGTGATTAGAATGCCTGTCTTTCATGTGGGGAGACTGGGGTTCTATTTCCGGACCATGCACTGTCCCCCCCACCAAAAAAAAGTAAAGAGAAGGAGAAGAATAACAGAGAAAATAGGATTTAACAAATGAGGGTGACTACTGAATCACTATATTGATACTTCTGTTGGTCTCTAGTGTCTTGGAGCAGCTAGAAGAAAAAATGTAAAATCATGGAACACTAACTTATACCAAACTTTAAAATTTGTTCTACAACTACTTATTAAAATGTACTTGGAAATTTATTGCTTTTTTGTATATATGTTACACTTCACATTAAAAAAAAAAAAAGCCAGACACAAAAGAACAAATATTGTATGGTTTCTTTAGATAATACTTATAAGAAAATTGGTGCCTAGATTACAAGTCTTTATAGCATTCACATTTAGTCCAGAGCTATTAATGCTATTTCTAGATTCTGAGATGCTGTGCTATAAATGTATAACCTGGTATTTCCCTGAAACTTTGGATTCCTATGTGACCCCTAAGACAAAGTGTTGGAGTTCTGCAGCTCAGAAAGTCAGCATTGCTACATAAAAGTGTTAAAGAAACCGAAAAAGAGCTCAGGCTTCCATCAGAGATAAGAATGAAGACGATCTGGTTGGGACTAAGGTAAATCAGAACATAGGGGTAAGGAGGACATTGTATTTTAAAACTTCACCCACTGTATGAGATCAAAGGAAGAAAGGTTTATTTAGTCCAAACCCTAAATTTTCTGTAACACATAATCTAACTCAACCTGTCTGGACAGCTCATCTAAACAAATACATGGAGCCTAGAATGGGAATGAGGGCTTGTAATTCTGTATAGCTTAATGTAATACCCAGACACATCCCAGAGTATGTTGGGCAGATAATGAAAAAGTATTGGTCAAGTCACTTGAGGGACTGGAGAAAAATATATGGAACTTATTAAATTTTACCACCAATGAAACTCCTGCTACTGTCTCAAACATTGGGGACTCCCACGTCAGTAGGCTTGGATCTTGAAGCTTGCTCTGAGGAAGTTTATTTTTGTAGTGGAGAAGCTAAGGCTACCTAAAGTTATGCCTAAGAGTTACTTCCAGAAAAGCTCTTTGTCGCTCAGATGTGACCTCTCTCTAAGCTCGACTCTGCAAGGAAAATCCTTACCCATCCTATCACGTGTGACATGACATCCGGGGTAAACCTGGCAACATGGGAAATGGCTCCCAGGGGTGAGCCTGGCCCTGGCACCATGGGAGCAACAAGGCCATCCTGATCAAGAGGGGAAAAAGAAACGTAATAAAATAAGGTATCAGCGGCTAAGACGGTTCAAGTAGAGTCGAGAGGCTATTCTGGGGGCTACTCTTATGCAAGCTTCAGCTAGATATCACTAATTTCCACAGTTTGCCAATCCCCAGCCAAACACCATTTCTGTTAACCCTAAATTTATAACACTTAGGGCTCTAACTGACATTCTACAAAAATTTCATGTACTAAGATTACTTTCCAGAAACCTACAACCTCCAGATGATTCCTAGGATAGATAAGTCCCGAAACCCAGAGGACCCAGTCTCTCCCAAAACATCAACTAGTTCCATCCCCCTATCCCATATTCTTGACAGCCCCTTCCAACACGAAAAAGTTAGAATGGCCATAGCCCAAATAACCCTAAAGAGTGGAAGAAGGGGGTGGTGCAAGGGTAGCCTTGTGGTAGAATTCTTGTCTGCCATGCAGCAGACCCGGGTTCGAGTCCTGGTCTATGTACTTCTCAAAACAAACAAACAAGCAAACCAAACAAAATAAAAAAAAAAATTTCAACAAATGGTGCTGCAATAATAGGATGCTCACACGGAAAAAGAATGAAATGAGACCCCCTGCGAAACAGCATACAAACAAAAAAGACTGGGAGAAGGATCAAAGGAGAAGGTAGAGTTGTAACAGAGAAGATAAGCTTTAACAAATGAGTATGACTGCCGAATCATTATATTGATATTCTAGCTTCAGTGTCTTGGAGCAGCTACAAGGACAAACCTAAAACTGTGGAACTGTAACTCATACAAAACTCTGAAACCTGTTCTGTAACAACTTGTTACAATGTACTTTGAAATTTGTTGCATTTTTGTATATATATTTCACAATAAAAATGTTTTTAAAAAATTATTAACTGAAATTAATTTTAGGTCATTAATTAGACTAGGCTTAAATCTAGTTGTGTCATTTCCTCACTACCTAACAGGTAGGGGCTTATGAAAATGATCAACTCAGTAAAAAAACAAAGGAGCTACATATTTTCTGCAAACAAACAGGAAATTCCAACGCCCAAGCTGTCCCCCATGCCAATTAAATCATTTAAATTAAAGCTTCTCAGAGGATTCCAATGCAAGCCAAGGTTGAGAGTGTTGTAAAGAGTGACTCCCCACCCCCACCCCCACCCTCTAATGTCATATTCAATTGCCAATCTGGAAACGAATATCAAAAGCCTTCCTAAAAATGTTTCTCAGCTTTTGAGCCAGCAATTTCACCTCTTAAAGAATTCTTACCAAGACAATGAATGATTAATTTACAAGGATATTTATCATCAAATTGTTTATGAGAGTAAGTAAAATCTCGTGAAGGAACCTCAACGAAGAATTCCTAACTGCTAGGGGAAGCGGAGAAAACATTTAATGTCATTTTCAGGTGGGTTGTTTTTGGTTTTCGTTTGTTTTTGGCATGGGCAGACTCCAGGACTCAAACCCGGGTCTCCAGCAAGGCAGGCAAGAATTCTGCCACTGAGCCACAACTGCAATGCCCTCAGGTGAGCTGTAAAGGATGAAGAGGAGTTTGCCTACACAAAGGGGGCTCAGCATAGAGTTAGGGCAGAGAGGGGCTTCTTCTGTGTGTTTGAAACTGGCTGCTGGGGAGTCATCTTGTCAAGGAAGTAAAAGCCAAAGAGCAGGAAGAAGAGAGAGTTATAGGAAGGATCCTTACTCCTCCAGGACCAGGAGAGCAGCTGGAATGGACCCCATGATAGATGGGACCAGGGAAGGCTAGATGCAGTGTTTGTCAGACTTGACTGTGCAAACAAATCACACAAAGATCTCATTCAAATGCAGATCTTAATTCGTTAGGTTGAAGGTGGGGGCTTGAGGTGGGGCATTTTTAACTTTGCTGACCCAAAGACCACAATCTGAGTAGCTAAACCATTCCCACCTCCCCAGTCCTAGAAACGGTCTGCAGGTTAAAGGGGAACCAAGGCATGCTATTTCCTAAGGAAAGGCAAAAACAAAAAACTTCATAGCTGTGATGCCAGTGCAAGATCCCATGTCAAGTGATTCAGAAGTACAAACCATGCCTGAATAACTCAACTCTGAAATCTGGAGTCCAAAGTCAAAGGGCTACAGGACATCCCCAAAATACTACAGATTCTCTGACCTGACATGGGCTTATCCAACTTTTCTCCCAAGGAACAAGGTCAGAAACCTTCTACTTGGGTTAGTAAAATAAAGCACTGGTCTTTGTCCTTGGTTCACGGGGGATATTGTTTTGGCTTCTTTTGATTTATATCCTTTTTTGCTATAATAAAACCAAAATTGCAAGTATAGTGCTTTTCTGAGTTCCATGAATCATTTCTAGCAAAGCACTGAACCTGAGGGGGTGGTGGGGACCCCCGAATTTGTAGCCAGTTGGTCAGAAGTGAGAAGAGCATTTGGAACCCCTGAACTTGAGTCTGGAGTCTGAAAGCCAGTCTTCAGAGAATCGCCTTTAGTTGACGTATGCAGTCTGACCTAACTCCTGGTCGAGTCAGAACGGAATTGTATTGTAGTAAGTATATGAAGGTATCAAAGTGACAGTACTGGACAATCAGCACATACCCAATCTGATTCTGCAAACTTTTGAAAAGCACTTCCCATGCCAGTCACTGGGAATACAAAGAATTCCCAGTGTAAATCAAAGAGATAACTCAGAGTAGAAAAATTCTTAAAACAAGGTACCTGAGGGAGGATACAGGACTCTGGGGACTGGGATAAGGCTAACAGCTAGGTTCAGCTGGGGGTAGGGGGTGGTGGGGGAAGGCTGGTATTCTCAGCCAAAACGACAATCAATAAAGTAATTCTAGTCAGAACTATAATTTTGGAAACTGCAACATATGTGTTATGGGTGTGTCATAACAGCTTGGGGTGTGGAGAAAATTTAAAATGGCAGAAAATAAGCTGCTTGATATTACTTCCAAGTCTTTTAGCTAAACACATGGAAGTGAGGGATTTTTAAATAGCGCCATGTCTTTTCTTTGCAGGTAATCACAAAATGATCCAGATAGTCAAGTCCAGACCTGATTCCCTTTTCCTTAAAAGCTAACTTCTGAGTCACATACAGGTTAGGATACTAAATTATCTGCATTATTTCAGTAGTTCACACAACGTGCGGCAAAATAAAACCTAAAATGTGTTTAAGAATGTGTGTGCACTCAATGCAGCCGAATGTGAGAATGACAGAGGGAGGAGGGCTGCGGGCACAAATGAAACCAGAAGGAAAGATAGACGACTGATCTGAATAGTGAATAAAAAAGTATTTGCAGAGTCCCCTTGGGGGAACGAGAAAGGGGGAAAATTCAGCTTTCCCATTTGGAGAATTCCTGATAATTTCACAAGCAGTGGGGACAACCAAATCAATAGGCCAAGCCCTCAAGCTTGGGGTTTGTTCATATGAAACTCATCCCTGCAAAGAACAGACTAAGCCTACTTAAAATTAGGCCTAAGTCAACCCCAGAGAACCTCTTTTGTGGCTCAGATGTGGCCTCTCTCTCTCAGCCAACACAGCAAGCAAACTCACTGCCCTCCCCCTCTCTACGTGAGACATGATTTTCAAGGGTGTAACCCTCCCTGGCAACATGGGACAGAAATCCTAGAATAATCTGGGACTCAGCATCAAGGGATTGAGCAAACCTTCTTGACCGAAAGGGGGAAGAGAGAAATGAGACAAAATGAAGTGTCAGTGGTTGAGAGATTTTAAAGTCGAGAGGTTATCCTGAAGTTATCTGTACACATTTTATAGATATCCCCTTTTTAATTTAAGGTGTATTAGAGAGGTTAGAGGGAAGTGCCTGAAACTGTAGAGCCA